>NC_030835.1:7160000-7785000 GCF_001704415.2 Capra hircus | reverse complement strand
TTCAAGCATTATAAGATTTTTTTTTTTCAATGTGTATACTTTTTTTTTTTTAAACTCATCTTGGAAGTCCTAAGTCTTCTAGGATTCTGGGACATGTCTATCATTGGTTTCCTGATAAGTTCACTTGAAACTCCATCCTATATGAATTTACTGTGCCCAGAGAGAATCAGGACTTAACCAAAACATTCTCTTGGTTATTTGTTCTACTTCCCATAATTATTCGGGTCCTGCCACTCTGGTCCTTTCTCCATTCTCTTGCCATCTGTGATATGGCATGACCTCACCTGATAGAATATTACAGCACATTATTAGCCAATGAACATAGGTAACAAGAAGAGGTAGAAGTAAGGAACACCTTCTTGAATTCACAGAATTTTCTGAGTTAATTGAACCCCAACCACTTTGAAGGTCACAGTGAAATAAATTCTTTTCTCATCAATTCCAAGAAGTTCAAGTATTCCGATAAGTAGTTAATGGAACCATTAATTGAGCCTTTCAAATCTGGCTGATACGGCTCATATGGCAACTATAAATTCTTCTAGATTTCCCTTTTACTTTTAACTCGTATGGGCTAAGAAGTATAAGGCTGGCAGCAGGAGGCCTTATTAGACTTAGGAAATGAAAGGCATAATTGAACTCTGAAAATGAATTGAAATAGGAAAAGAGATATATCGTGGGTGGGGGGACGTGGAATAGATGGCGGAAAAGTGGAAACAGTGATTTTGGAGGTGATTTTGCACTCCAGATGGTAACTGCAGCCATGAAATTAAAAGACACTTGATCCTCAGAAGGAAAGCTATGACAAACCTAGGCAGCATATTAAAAAGCAGAGATATCATTTTGCCCACAAAGGTCCATATAGTCAAAGCTATGGTTTTTCCAGGAGTAATGGTGGATGAGAGTTGAACCAAAAAAGGCTGAGCACTGAAGAATTGATGCTTTCAAACTGTGGTGCTGAAGAAGACTGCTGAGACTTCCTTGGATAGCAAAGAGATCAAACCATTCAATCCTAAAGGAAATCAGTCCTGAATATTCATTGGAAGGACTGATCCTGAAGCTGAAACTCCAATTACTTTGGCCACCTGATGAGACGAGCCGACTCACTGGAAAAGACCCTGCTGCTGGGAAAGATGGAGGGCAGGAGGAGAAGGGGGCAACAGAGGATGAGATGGTTGGATGGCATCATCGACTCAATGGATATGAGTCTGAGCAAACTCCAGGCGATAGTGAAGGACAGGGAAGCCTGGCATGCTGCTGCCCTTGGTTTCACAAAGATCTGGACGTGACTTAGTGACTGAACAACAGCAACAGAAGGATGTTCCAGGAGCAGGAACTGGGACAAATAATTATCACAACTGAGAAAGCGCAGGAGGAAAAAGGGGAACTGACGCTATGGGTAGAAAACAGATGTGCTGCAACTTGCCCTGACTGTATCTCATCCCCTGAAGAGATTTTAGATCACAAAGCAAGGCACCTAAGGACAGGCAATAGGTGTTCTGATATGATGCTATGATTCTCTTCATCTGTGGTGGACTTAGTCCCCACGCAGTTATAAGTTAGTACACATAAGTACTAATATAAGCTAGTACACAGTTATAAGAGTTCCTTGACCTGAGATAGCCAGCATCTGATGACAGGTCAGTGTGAGGCTTTGAAGGCCTAGACCACTGCCCCACCTTGGGGTGAAAGCCACGCCAGGTTCAGAGCTCCCTGTGGGATTTGCTGAGGTTTTCACTGGAGACTGCATCACATTCCAACTCCTTCTGCCCCTTCCTGCTTCCTTCGCTTAGTTTCCACAGGTGTCGATCTTAAGAGACCTCACTAATAAAAATCCTGCACACGATCTCCGTCTCAGTGTCTGCTTCCGCAGGGAACCAGACTGCAGCATCACAAACAACATCTCCTGATGGACTTGTTGGGTCTGATCTCCCACCACTGTACGTCTCATTTCTTCCTGATGAATTGACCCAGAGCAACTTAAAGCTCACTGAACTCTAGAAGTCGCACTGACGTTGTTAGGCTAGTGTGTTCCAGTGTGCAATACTTGTATCTTGTCTTCCCCAGAGCCAGTGCCGTCCTGGGAGCTGATGGCATTGCAGACAGATGCTTCTCACTTCCCTTTGTTCCCATCTGCTGAGGGGAGGACGAAAGGGCAAAAATGTGTGCCTTGAGAGAGCGGAGGGATGATAGAAAAGGAGGCAGGTTAGAAAAGGAAGCCCATATGTTCTGGAGTATTAGTGAGTCAAGGCAAGGTAAGAGGGGGCTAAAGGAAAGCAAATTATTAAAAGGATTTAGGAAATGCAATCAGACATTTTTATGAGGAAAATTCCTTTAGATGTTTACACTTCCCAAATGCTGAATTAGGGAATTACTGAAAAGATCGTTAGTATTTCTGCAGCTAATTCTTGGAAAAATGATCATGTTCTTCCTCTGTGTGAAGCCCCCTTCACTGCCTCCTGATGACTTATTCCAGCAGAACTCCCTCATCGCCCCTCTGCTTCATCAGTGAGTCCCTGACAGGATTCTGTGGCTTTCCTGTACTTCTTAAAATGCTGATAGGATAGATTTGTTTCTAACAACAGGCTACAGATTAGCTGTTAGGAAGTAGATAGATTATCACAAGTATATTAAGACCACTAAGAGTACTAGAGATAAAAGCCCCCCAAATAATTGAAAAGATAAATATTTAAACAGAATGACATCACATGAGTATTTTAAATTCAGAGGAGATGATAATGCATAGACCTCCAATTCTTTTTTTTTTTTTAGTTTTTTATTTTTTTAATTTTAAAATCTTTAATTCTTACATGCGTTCCCAAACATGAACCCCCCTCCCACCTCCCTCCCCATAACATCTCTCTGGGTCATCCCCATGCACCAGCCCCAAGCATGCTGTATCCTGCGTCAGACATAGACTAGCGATTCAATTCTTACATGCTGGGCATACACACCGAGGAAACCAGAATTGAAAGAGACACATGTACCCCAATGTTCATCGCAGCACTGTTTATAATAGCCAGGACATGGAAATAACCTAGACGTCCATCAGCAGATGAATGGATAAGAAAGCTGTGGTACATATACACAATGGAGTATTACTCAGTCGTTAAAAAGAATTCATTTGAATCAGTTCTGATGAGATGGATGAAACTGGAGCCGATTATACAGAGTGAAGTAAGCCAGAAAGAAAAACACCAATACCGTATACTAACACATATATATGGAATTTAGAAAGATGGCAATGATGACCCTGTATGCAAGACAGGAAAAAAGACACAGATGTGTATAACGGACTTTTAGACCTCCAATTCTTGTAGCAATTCTGTGACTTGCTTGTGAGAGAGGCAATTAACAAGATCCCTTCTTTTATCTCTGAGCCAGTGTCCTGATTCCGTCATCTGCCCATATAACTAAGCTTACTAAGTGATGAGGAGTGTAACTGATTGATTAATACTGAGGAGTGTAACTGATTAATACTCTCCACATGTTCACAGTATTTATGGAAGAGAGCTTATCCAAACTCCATTGACAGAGGAGGAAACTGAGATTCACAGAAGTTTGGGGAATCAGTCATTTTGATCTGAGGAATCAAAGCAAAGCTGTTGGGACACAGAGCTGGAATTCAAATCTCAGTCCCTCTGATACTCAAGCCCATGGTTCATAGAGGGATGTCTACCTCAAAAAACTCACTTGGAGAGACGATGAACAGTCGCCACCAAAGGCTCTATCCTTGGCGTGGACCCTGGGGAAAGAGGCAGAAGTCTAGGGCATATGATTCTGTGAAGTTTGTTTGCTTGTTTGTTTCATGGGTACTGGGTCTTTTGTTGATAGTTAATTTCTATAAAGCTCTTAGGAGAGCAGCTAATAAGGCAGTACTTTGTACAGTTCAAACAGTCACTCCACATTTGCAGAAAGGGGTAATTTACTTGGAATCCAAAACCTGAGACTAGTCTCGGCCTTCCCACCAAGAAGCAGTGTGACCACGGGCAAGTGGTTTGACAGTCGTGAGTAGTGCCTCAAAATGAGGACTGTGCAGCCAGATTCATTCGGTTCTAACCCAGCTCTACCACTGTCTAGCTGTTAGACTTTGGACAAATTATCTAACTTCTCTGTGCCCCAGTTTTCTCATCTATTAAATAAGCATAGGATTAGCGCCTTGTCATACAGAATGATTGTGAAAAATAAGTGAGCTAAGACATGTAAAACACTTCAAATGATGCTTGGCATCTTTCAAGAGTTAATTTTTATTACTTATAAATTATTCCTTCGGGAGTTAATTTTTTTCTTATTATTTACAAAGGTTCTAATAAATTCTGCATTGAGGGCAGATGGTAAAAATAAACGAAGTGTTTTTAAACTATAAACAAGAAAACAGACCCCTGTTATGGCATGTGTGCAAGTTATCCAGTCAAGCTATACCTATCTGAAATGGACAGATATACACAAATCTTTGCAAAAATGTTATATGTGGCTGCTAGGTCCAAGTGTCAAAGTTGTCTACTTGTAACTTCAGAGCATTCCTAATTCTCTTTAGCTGAGCACTCAAGGTTAAGGACCCCTTACATCCAGTAGGGTGAGGATCATGCATTACATTTCTGCCTTTAGAGTGCCATGGGGTGTGAATCCGGGTTATTAATGGGTAACGCCAAGTTTTTCTTGGTGGGGTTGAAAATGAAGGGAGGACTCTCTGTTAACTGAGTTTATCTTGCTATAGAAAATGACAAGTATAGATGTTGGGAGTGAATGAACCTCAAAAAAATAGGCATAAATTTATGTGACTATTTATACATGGATTTATTTAAACTTGCAGGAAACAAGCTAAACAAATTCAAGAGCAGCTGAAAGAGCCACATAATGGTAAAAACTACAGTCTCAAAGCATCTAGCACAATGGCAAAGTCCGAAAACTTGGTGAAGAATCATGTCCAGCTGCAAAATGTAAGTCACATGTCCATACATCCCTTCCCACAGCCACTCTCCCTGCTCCCAATCCAGAGGGGATGCAGAACCTGTGATCAGACTTGCCTATTTTTTTCAGTACTCTGTAGATTTTTCCTTAAATCGTGTTGCATTTTTGTGTGTGCACACGGTACTGGAAAAAAGAAAGAAAAATTAATTCTCAGCTCTTGATTACAATCTGTAACATAATTAATCTCTGGAAGCAAAAAGAGGTTCAATTGTTTGTTCCATAATCACTTACTGAATTCTTCCTCGTGTCAGAGATCATGCTAGGCACTAGGGGTACAATGTTCCTTACTGTATGGAAACTGGCATAGTGGAAAAATACAGACACCCAGAGGAGGGTTGTGGGATGAGCGGGTTGCTATTGCAACAGAGGTGGGAGAAGAGACCAAAGGGAGCTGGTGGGGGCAGAAGTGGAGGCAGCAAAAACTGCAGGCTTGAACTGGATTTTGAAGAATAGGAAAGGTTCATCAGGGAGTCAGAAAGCCAAGGAGTAGAGACTAGAATAAGCAGAAAGAATAAACCCAGGGAATGCTAAGAATACATACTGTATCCACACTATTCAGAACTAAAGGGTATGAGAAAAATCAAAGCTCATAAACATGGGAAGGGAGAGTTGCATTCCCGGGATTGGTGCTTCCTAACACCACACCTTAAACAGATACCAGAATTTGAAGTTAAATACAAGCTCTTTGAATCCTGCTTTCTTTCTTTCTTTCTTTTTTTTTTTTTTTTTTTGTGGCTGCTCTGGGGCTTAATTGCAGCATACAGGATCTTCAGTTGAGACAACTCTTTAGTTGCAGTGTGGCTTAGAGGATCTTTAGTTGCACCATGTGGCATCTAGTATCCTGACCAGTGATCCAACCCAAGCCCTTTGCATTGGGAGCATGGAGTCTTAGCCACGGGACCACAAGGGAAGTCTCGAATTCTGTATTCTTTCTAAAGTAGTTTTTCATGATTTCTGAGATATATTGAAAAACGCTAAAGATAAACAAATGTTACTGATGTCAGGTTCTGCTGCTCACTGTTCAAAACCCAGTACTCCAGAGACAAGTGTAACTTAACAAGATTCTGCTCTGTTTTAAAGAGCAGTTTTAAAGGGTCAATCGAATTGTTTGGGGAGATCAGGGTTTGTAATCTTCCACTTTGTGCAGACTTTCTTCTGATTGTGTTGTACTTAGTCACTCAGTCGTGTCCAACTCTTTGTGATTCCATGGACTGTAGCCCACCAGACTCCTCTGTCCATGGAATTCTCCAGGCAAGAATACTGGAGTGGGTTGCCATTGCCTTCTCCAGGGGATCTTCCCAACCCAGGGATCAAATCCAGGTCTCCCGCATTGCAGGTGGATTCTTTACCGTCTAAGCCACCAGGGAAGTCCATTCTTGGGATTGGTCTATGGTGAAATGACAGGTTGGTGCTTTGGAAAGCTGGTGTTCAGCCTGAAGTTGCCTTCCTTTCTCTGGGTGGGGGTCTTAGTTCCTGCAGAACTGAAAGAAATTGTTATGTGTATTTCATGAAAAGGAACCAGGACTTTGCCCCATGCTGCTCTATCCTTTACTGACTGTTCCCCCTTCATTTCTGTATCCCCTCCCTCTTCTGATTAGTAACTGTTTGAATCTGCTCTTTACAACTAAAGGACGGTCAAGGAGGCTGACTAATGCCTATTTCCTAAACATAATAAATGAGGACACAGAAAGGATGTGTACCCAGGAAGTCTCCATGGGTCCTGCTCCATTTCACAAAAGCCATCTAAGACATGCTGGAACATTCCCGTCAGGATAGCAATTCTTTGCCCCCATGCGAGATTGCACTTCCAGATTCTGAGACCCAGAAGGAAAGCACAAAGGTGGTGGTATAAACCTAGTATTTGGGTATAATACACAATCACCCAAGACACACTCACACCCTTCCAAATGTGTAAATCACTGGGAATTTAAACATCATTTGTGATTTTGGGAAATCATTACCCAGAAAGTCACCGTTATGCTGTGTGTGACAGATGTACTTAGATGCTTAATGCAGAATTCATAAATCATAATCACTCCCCAGAAAAGTTTTGTTAAGCTTGTAATCACGGCTGTGTGTAGGGATTGTTCTTTTCTGAAACAGAGCAAATGTTTTGTTAGTGATTTCTAATGAGTATTATCCCATTGCTGTAAAACTACTGTAATGCAGGGCTTCTTAGCTACTGAACCTATCACAGATAAAGCCAGAGGCTAGTTATGGTAATGAGAACAGATTTTTGATTAGTGATATACTGTTGCATTACAGAAGAGAATCTTGTTTGAACACAACTTCTATCCTTACAGAGGTGACTGGGTGTTTGTAAAGGAGAATGAGGGTGATCTTGGCTGGCTCAGCCTGCAGCAGCTTGAAGCAGGATTTGGTTCCCAGCCAGAGACTGAGGTCGGTCTTGGGGTGAGAACACCAAACCTTAGTCACTGCACCAGTGGCCAATGATGAGGTCCTGGCCCTTTGGCTTTGCAGAGAAAGAATCCCCACAAAAATATAGAAAGCAGTGAAACGAGTGTTTATTAGGAGGAAAAAGAGTCTAGAATGTATGGAAAGATGCACAGCCAGACTCAGAGAGAGAGCCGTGCCCTCAGGTAGTTTGAATTACTTATATGGGGCATTTCTTCTGGTTATCCTTTGGCCAACTGTTTAGATCTGCCTGATTCTGAGTATTTGGTAGGATCCTACTATATGTGCATCTGTATCTCTTAGCCAAGATAGGTTCCCCTGAAGAGGACTGTGGGTAGGTAGACTCAGCATCACTCCTCTTTTGATCTCCAAGAGCTTTCTATGCATGTGTGAGTTTCTCTAACTGCAAGAATGAAAAATACGTGCTTTGTTATCTTTAATGTGGGCAGGGCCAAGCCTCCTCTCTCTCCATTGGCCTGTTATTCTTATCTTGGAGTTTCAGCCCACAGGGAACTTATCTCCAATTTCTTTATCCTGGGGTGCCTAGGTACCTCCTGTCTCAAGGGAGTTCAGTTCAGTTCAGTCGCTCAGTCGTGTCCGACTCTTTGTGACCCCATGAATCGCAGCACGCCAGGCCTCCCTGTCCTTCACCATCTCCCGGAGTTCACTCAGACTTATGTCCATCGAGTCTGTGATGCCATCCAGCCATCTCATCCTCGGTCGTCCCCTTCTCCTCCTGCCCCCAATCCCTCCCAGCATCAGAGTCTTTTCCAATGAATCAACTCTTTGCATGAGGTGGCCAAAGTACTGGAGCTTCAGCTTTAGCATCATACCTTCCAAAGAAATCCCAGGGCTGATCTCCTTCAGAATGGACTGGTTGTATCTCCTTGCAGTCCAAGGACTCTCAAGAGTCTTCTCCAACACCACAGTTCAAAAGCATCAATTCTTCGGCACTTAGCCTTCTTTACAGTCCAAATCTCACATCCATACATGACCAATGGAAAAGCCAAAGCCTTGACTAGACAGACCTTAGTCGGCAAAGTAATGTCTCTGCTTTTGAATATACTATCTAGGTTGGTCATAACTTTTCTTCCAAGGAGTAAGCATCTTTTATTTTTTTTTTATTTTATTTTTTTTATTTTTAATAAAAGAAAAAAGAAAAAAAATAAAAATAAAAAAAGAAAAAAAAATATAAAAAAGAATAAGAAAAAAAAAAAGAATAAAAAAAATTATAAAAAAAAAAGAAAAAAAAAAAGAAAAAAAAAAAAGAAAAAAAATTTTTTTTTTTTTTTAGGATATACTTATGTATTTTATTTTTTTTTTTAATTTTAAAATCTTAAATTCTTACATGCGTTCCCAAACATGAACCCCCCTCCCACCTCCCTCCCCACAACATCTCTCTGGGTCATCCCCATGCACCTGCCCCAAGCAAGCTGCACCCTACGTCAGACATGGACTGGCGATTCAATTCTTACATGACAGTATACATGTTAGAATTCCCATTCTCCCAAATCGTCCCACCCTCTCCCTCTCCCTCTGAGTCCAAAAGTCCGTTATACACATCTGTGTCTTTTTTCCTGTCTTGCATACAGGGTCGTCATTGCCATCTTCCTAAATTCCATATATATGTGTTAGTATACTGTATTGGTGTTTAAATTTCATGACTGCAGTCACCATCTGCAGTAATTTTGGAGCCCAAAAAAATAAAGTCTGACACTGTTTCCACTGTTTCCCCATCTATTTCCCATGAAGTGATGGGACCGGATGCCATGTTCTTTGTTTTCTGAATGTTGAGCTTTAAGCCAACTTTTTCGCTTTCCTCTTTCACTTTCATCAAGAGGCTTTTTAGTTCCTCTTCACTTTCTGCCATAAGGGTGGTGTCATCTACATATCTGAGGTTATTGATATTTCTCCCAGCAATCTTGATTCCAGCTAGTGCTTCTTCCTGCCTAGTGTCTCTCATATGAGCAGGGTGGCAATATATAGCCTTGACGTACTCCTTTTCCTATTTGGAACCAGTCTGTTGTTCCATGTCCAGTTCTAACTCTTGCTTCCTGACCTGCATACAGATTTCTCAAGAGGCAGGTCAGGTGGTCTGGTATTCCCATCTCTTGAAGAATTTTCCATAGTTTATTGTGATCCACACAGTCAAAGGCTTTGGCATAGTCAATAAAGCAGAAATAGATGTTTTTCTGGAACTCTCTTGCTTTTTCCATGATCCAGCAGGTGTTGGCAATTTGATCTCTGTTTCCTCTGCCTTTTCTAAAACCAGCTTGAACATCTGGAAGTTCATGGTTCATGTATTGCTGAAGCCTGGCTTGCAGAATTTTGAGCATTAATTTACTAGCATGTGAGATGAGTGCAATTGTGCAGTAGTTTGAGCATTCTTTGGCATTGCCTTTCTTTGGGATTGGAATGAAAACTGACCTTTTCCAGTCCTGTGGCTACTGCTGAGGTTTCCAAAGTTGCTGGCATATCGAGTGCAGCACTTTCACAGCATCATCTTTCAGGATTTGAAATAGCTCAACTGGAATTCCATCACCTCCACTAGCTTTGTTTGTAGTGATGCTTTCTAAGGCCCACTTGACTTCACATTCCAAGATGTCTGGCTCTAGATTAGTGATCACATCATCATGATTATCTGGGTCGTGAAGATTTTTTTTTGTACAGTTCTTCTGTGTATTCTTGCCATCTCTTCTTAATATCTTCTGCTTCTGTTAGGTCCATACCATTTCTGTCCTTTATCGAGCCCATCTTTGCATGAAATGTTCCCTTGGTATCTCTAATTTTCTTTTTATTTTATTTTATTATTTTTATTTATATATTTGTTTATTTATTTTTAATTTTTATTTTTACTTTATTTTACTTTACAATACTGTATTGGTTTTGCCATACATTGACATGAATCCACCATGGGTGTACATGCATTCCCAAACATGAACCCCCCTCCCACCTCCCTCCCCATAACATCTCTCTGGGTCATCACCGTGCACCAGCCCCAAGCATGCTGTATCCTGCGTTGGGCATTGACTGGCGATTTAATTCTTACATGATAGTATACACGTTACAATGCCATTGTCCCAAATCATCCCACCCTCTCCCTCTCCCTCTGAGTCCAAAAGTCTGTTATACACCTCTGTGTCTTTTTTGCTGTCTTGCATACAGGGTCGTCATTGCCATCTTTCTAAATTCCATATATATGTGTTAGTTTACTGTATTGGTGTTTTTCTTTCTGGCTTACTTCACTCTGTATAATCGGCTCCAGTTTCATCCATCTCATCAGAACTAATTCAAATGCATTCTTTTTAACGGCTGAGTAATACCCCATTGTGTATATGTACCACAGCTTTCTTATCCATTCATCTGATGATGGACATCTAGGTTGTTTCCATATCCTGGCTATTATAAACAGTGCTGCAATGAACATTGGGGTACATGTGTCTCTTTCAATTCTGGTTTCCTCAGTGTGTATGCCCAGAAGTGGGATTGCTGGGTCATAGGTAGTTCTATTTGCAATTTTTTAAGGAATCTCCACACTGTTCTCCAAAGTGGCTGTACCAGTTTGCATTCCCACCAACAGTGTAGGAGGGTTCCCTTTTCTCCACACCCCCTCCAGCATTTATTGCTAGCAGATTTTTGGATCATAGACATTCTGACTGGTGTGAAGTGGTACCTCATTGTGGTTTTGATTTGCATTTCTCTAATAATGAGTGATGTTGAGTATCTTTTCATGCGCTTGTTAGCCATCCGTATGTCTTCTTTGGAGAAATGTCTATTTAGTTCTTTGGCCCATTTTTTGATTGAGTCTTTTATTTTTCTGGAATTGAGCTGCATAAGTTGCTTGTATATTTTTGAGATTAGTTGTTTGTCAGTTGCTTCATTTGCTATTGAGATCTCTAGTCTTTCCCATTCTGTTGTTTTCCTCTATTTCTTTGCATTGATCACTGAAGAAGGCTTTCTTATCTCTTCTTGTTTTTCTTTGGAACTCTGCATTCAGATGCGTATATCTTTCCTTTTCTCCTTTGCTTTTCACCTCTCTTCTTTTCACAGCTATTTGGAAGGCCTCAAGAGGCAGCCATTTTGCTTTTTTGCATTTCTTTTCCATGGGGATGGTCTTGATCCCTGTCTCCTGTACAATGTCACGAACCTCATTCCATAGTTCATCAGGCACTCTATCTATCAGATCTAGGCCCTTAAATCTATTTCTCACTTCCACTGTATAATCATAAGGGCTTTTATTTAGGTCATACCTGAATGGTCTAGCGGTTTTCCCTACTTTCTTTAATTTAAGTCTGAATTTGGTAATAAGGAGTTGATGATCTGAGCCACAGTCAGCTCCTGTTCTTGTTTTTGTTGACTGTATAGAGCTTCTCCATCTCTGGCTGCAAAGAATATAATCAATCTGATTTCAGTGTTGACCATCTGGTATGTCCATGTGTAGAGTCTTCTCTTGTGTTGTTCGAAGACAGTGTTTGCTATGACCAGTGTATTTTCTTGGCAAAACTCTATTAGTCTTTGCCCTGCTTCATTCTGCATTCCAAGGCCAAATTTGCCTGTTACTCCAAGGGAGTAGGGAAGGGAAACAGTGGGGCTTGACAGTCAGGGAAGAGAAAAATGACCAAGAGTTGGTCATAGAAATGAGGTTAAGCCATCTGTGTCTATTAGCTGGCCATTATTAAACTTTGGATCCTGTCCCAGGGACTCACTGAAGACCAGGGGCATGACTAGCCTTTGAGTGTCCACATTCACTGCAGGAAAAATAGAGCACAAGAGGAGAGTCATGCCCTAAGTAGTGGGTGAGTCCCTGGGCCTAGCTATCAAGTGAGGGTCCTTGGCTTTGCTCAGAAAAGAATTAAAGGGCAGTCACAGTAAAGAGAAAGGAGGTTTATTTAGAGAGATATACATTCCATAGACAGAATATGGGTCATTTTGGAAGACAGTAAACTGCCCCAAATATGGGGTAGTTAGTTTTATTGGCTCGGCAATTTCACAGGCTAATGAGAGGAGTATCCCAACTCTTTTGGGAATTGGGCCGCTGCCCACTTTTTGAACTTTTGTGGTTAGACTTGGAAGTGTCATGGCCCTTGTGCATAGTGTCATTTAGAAGTTTTGTTGTCATTGTTCAGACACTCAGTTATGTTCAGCTCTTTCAATCCAGTAGACTGGGCTTTCCTGTCCTTCACTATCTCCCAGAGTTTGCTCAAGCTCATGTCCATTAAGTCGATGATGCCACCAACCATCTCATCCTGTTGTCCCCTTCTCCTCTTGCCTTCAATCTTTCCCAGCATCAGAGTCTTTTCCAATAAGTAAGTTCTTCACATCAGGTAGCCCAAGTATTGGAGCTTCAGCATCAGTCCTTCCAATGAATATTCAGAGTTGATTTCCTTTAGGATTTACTGGTTTCATCTTTTTGCAGTCCAAGGGGCTCTCAAGAGTCTTCTCCAGTACCACAACTCAAAAGTATCAATTCATTGGTGCTCAGCCTTCTTTATGGTCCAACTTTCACATCTCTACATGACTACTGGAAAAACCATAGCTTTGACTATATGGACCTTTGTTGCCAATGTGACATTTCTGCTTTTTAATGCACTGTCTAGATTTGTCATAGCTTTTCTTCCAAGGAGCAGGCATCTTTTAATTTCATGGCTACAGTCACCGTGTGCAGGGATTTTTGAATCCAAGAAAGTAAAGTCTGTCATTGTTTCCATTGCTTCCTCATCTATTTGCCATGAAGTGATGGGACTGAATGTCATGATGTTAGTTTTTTAGATGTTGAGTTTTAATACAATATTTTTCACTCTCCTCTTTCACCTTCTTCAAAGGGCTCTTTAGTCCCTCATCACTTTCTGCCATTAGGGTGGAGTCATCTGCATTTCTGAGGTTACTGATATTTCTGTCAGCAAACTTGATTTCAGCTTGTACTTCATCCAGCCCAGCATTTCACATGATATATTCTGCATATGAGTTAAATAAACAGGGTGACAATATACCACCTTGACGTATTCCTTTCCCAATTTTGAACCAGTCTGTTGTTCCATGTCCAGTCCTAACTATTGCTTCCTGACCCACATACAGATTTCTCAAGGGGCAAGTAAGGTGGTCTGGTATTCCCATCTCTTGAAGAATTTTCCACAGTTTGTTGTGATCCACATAGTCAAAATCTTCGCTCTAGTCAATAAAGTAGTAATATATATTTTCCTGGAATTTTCTTGCTTTTTCAGTGATCCAATGGATGTTTGCAATTTGATCTCTGGTTCCTCTGCCTTTTCTAAATCCAGCTTGTACATCTGTAAGTTCTCAGTTCACCTACTCTTGAAACCTGGCCTGAAGAATTTTGAGCATTACCTTGCAAGCAAGTGAAATGAGTGCACCTGTGTGGTAACTTGAACATTCTTTCGCATTGCCCTTCTTAGAGATTGGAATGAAAACTGACCTATATAAGCCATGTAGCCACTGCTGTGTTTTCCAAATTTGGTGGGTTATTGAGTGCAGCACTTTAACAGCATTATCTTTTAGGATTTGAAATAGCTCAACTGGAATTCCATCACCTTCACTAGCTTTGTTCATAGTGATATTTCCTAAGACTCACTTGACTTTACACTCCAGGATGTCTGGCTCTAGATGAATGTTCATACCATCAGGGTTATCTCGGTCATGAAGATCTTTTTAGTATAGTTCTTCTGTGTATTCTTGCCACCTCTTATTAACATTTTCTGCTTCTGTAGGGTCCATACCGTTTCTGTCCTTTATTGTGCCCATTTTTGCATGAAATGCTTCCTTGGTACCTTTAATTTTCTTGAAGACAATAGTCTTTCCCATTCTATTGTTTTCCTCTATTTATTTGCATCGCTCAATTAATAATGCTTTCTTATCTCTCCTTGATATTATTTGAAATTCTGCATTCAGATGGGTAAATATTTTCCTTTCTCCTTCGCCTTTTGCTTCTCTTTTCTCAGCTATTTGTAAGGCCTCCTCAGACAACCATTTTGCCTTGTTGCATTTCTTCTTCTTGGGGATGGTTTTGATCCCTGTCTCCTGTACAATGTCATGAAACTCCATCCATAGTTCTTCAGGCACTGTGTCTATTAGATCTAATCCCTTGAATATATTTGCCCCTTTCACTGTATAATTGTAGGGGATTTAATTAAGGTCACACTTGAATGGCCTGGTAATTTTCCCTACTTTCTTCAATTTAAGTCTAAATTTTGCAATAATGGGCTCATGATCTGAGGCACAATCTTCTCTCAGTCTTGTTTTTGCTAACTGTTTGCTTTTCCATATTCAGCTGCAAAGCATATAATCAATCTGATTTTGGTATTGACCATCTGTGATGTCCATGTGTAGAGTCCTCTCTTGTGTTGTTATAAGAGGGTGTTTGCTATGACCAGTGTATTCTCTTGGCAAAACTCTTGTTAGCCTTTTCCCTGCTTCATTTTGTACTCTAAGGCCAAAGTTGCCAGTTACTCCAGGTATCTCCTGACTTACTACTTTTGCATTCCAGTCCCCTATGATGAAAAGGACATTTTTTTTTTTTAATGTTAGTCCTAGAAGGTATTGTAGGTCTTCATAGAACCATTCAACTTCAGCTTCTCTGGCATTAGTGGTTGTGGAATAGACTTGGATTACCCTGATATTGAGTCATTGGCCTTGGAAACAAACTGAAATCATTCTGTCATTTTTGAGACTGTACTAAAGTACTGCATTTCGGATTCTTTTGCTGACTATGAGGCCTGCTCCTTTTCTTCTAAGGGATTATTGCCTGAAGTAGTAGATATAATGGTCATCTGAATTAAATTTGCCCATTCCGGTCCATTTTACTTCGCTGATTCCAAAAATGTCAACATTCACTCTTGCCATCTCCTGTTTGGCCACTTCCAATGTACCTTGATTCATTGACCTAATATTCCAGGTTCCTATGCAATATTATTCTTTACACCACTGGACTTTATTTTCACCACCAGACACATCCACAGTTTGGTGTCGTTTCTGCTGTGGCTCAACCTATTCATTCCTGCTGGAGTTATTTCTCTGCTGTCTTCTCCAGTAGCATATCGGACAGCTACCAACCTGGCCTCGGGGAGATGGGGAGGGTGATGGGGAGGGCTCATCTTTTAGTGTGATATCTTTTTGCCTTTTCACATTGTTCATGGGATTCTCAATGCAAGAAGGCTGAAGTGGTTTGCTATTCCCTTCTCTAGAGAACACATTTTGTCAGAACTCTTCACCATGACCCACCTGTCTTGGATGGCCCTATGGCATGATGGATTACAATGAGCATATAATGAGGTTCAAGGTCTAGTGGAAGATCAATGCAAAGAAATAGAGGAAAACAATAGAATGGGAAAGACTAGAAATTGCTTCAAGAAAATTAGAGATATCAAGGGAAAATTTCATGCAAAGATGGGCACAATAAAGGACAGAAATGGTATGGACCTAAAAGAAGGAGAAGATATTAAGATGCAGTGGCAAGAATACACAGAGGAACTATACAAAAAAGATCTTCATGACCCAGATAATCATGATGGTGTGATCACTCACCTAGAGCCGGACATCCTGGAATGTGAGGTCAAGTGGGCTTTAAGAAGCATCACTATGAATAAAGCTAGTGAAGGTGATGGAATTCCAGTTGAGCTATTTCAAATCCTGAAAGATGATGCTGTGGAAGAGCTGCACTCAATATGCCAGCAAATTTGGAAAACTCAGCAGTGGCCACAGGACTGGAAAAGGTCAGTTTTCATTCCAATCCCAAAGAAAGGCAATGCCAAAGAATGCTCAAATTACTGCACAATTGTACTCATCTCACTTGCTAGTAAAGTAATGCTCAAATTTTTCCAAGCCAGGCTTCAACACTGCATGAACTGTGAACTTCCAGATGTTCAAACTGGTTTTAGAAAAGGCAGAGGAACCAGAGATCAAATTGCCAAAATCCACTGGATCATTGAAAAAGCAAGAGAAGTGCAGGAAAACATCTACTACTGCTTTATTGACTACGCCAAAGCTTTTGACTGTGTGGATCACAACAAACTGTGGAAAATTCTTCAAGAGAGGGGAATACCAGACCACCTGACCTGCCTCTTGAGAAATTTGTATGCTGGTCAGGAAGCAACAGTTAGTCCTAAGCATGGAACAACTGACTGTTTCCAAATGGGAAAAGGAGTACGTGAAGGCTGTATATTGTCACCCTACATATTTAACTTATATGCAGAGTACATTATGAGAAATGATGGACTGGATGAAGCACAAGCTGGAATCAAGATTGCCAGGAGAAATATAAATAACCTCAGATATGCATATGACACCACCCTTATTCAGAAAGCAAAGAAGAACTAAAATGTCTCTTGATGAAAGTGAAAGAGGAGAGTGAAAAAGTTGGCTTAAAACTCAGCATTCAGAAAACTAAGATTATCGCATCTGGTCCCATCACTTCATGGCAAATAGATGGGAAAACAATGGAAACAGTGACAGACTTTATTTTGGGAGGCTCCAAAATCACTGCAGATGGTGACTGCAGCCATGAAATTAAAAGACCCTTGATCCTGGGAAGAAAAGTTATGACCAACCAAGACAGCATATGAAAAAGCAGACATTACTTTATCAACAAACATCCATCTAGTCAAAGCTATGGTTTTTCCAGTAGTCATGTATGGATGTGAGAGTTGGACTGTAAAGAAAGCTGAGTGTCAAAGAATTGATGCTTTTGAACTGTGGTGTTGGAGAAGACTCTTGAGAGTCCCTTGGACTGCAAGGAGATCCAACCAGACAATCCTACAGGAAATCAGCCCTAAACATTCATTGGAAGGAGTAATGCTGAAGCTGAAACTCCAATGTTTTGGCCACCTGAGGCAAAGAACTGACTGATTGGAAAAGACCCTGATGCTGGGAAAGATTGAAGGCAGGAAGAGAAGGGGATGACAGAGGATGAGAAGGTTGGATGGCATCACTGACTCGATGGACATGAGTTTGAATTATTTGGTGATGGACAGGGACTCCTGGCATGCTGTATTCCATGGTGTCGCAGAGTTGGTACACATTCTATAGACAGAATGAGGTCCATCGCAAAAGGCAAGAACAACCTTGGGAGAAACACACTCCACAGACAGTTTGGGCCACCTTAAAATGTGAAAGTCCCCGACAAATAAGGCATGGTTAGTTTTTATGGGGGGGGAGGGGTAATTTCACAGACTAATGACTAGGAGGATTTTTCCAACTATTTTAGGAAAGGAGTGGGGATTTCTAGGAATTGGACCACTGCCCACTTTTTGGTCTTCTTTTGGTTACTCTCTGAACGGTCTTGGCACCAGTGGTATGTCAGTTAGCATGCTAATCTATTACAATGAGCATAAAATCAGGCTCAAGTTCTACTGGAAGTCAGATCTTCTGCCATCTTGGACCTAGTTGTTTCTAACCAGTTTTTCTCATGTCCTATGACTGTATTATTCTTTTAAGGGTTATGCCCTGCCCCCTTCCCTTCTGTTTCATTAGGATAACACATTTGAAGGGATACACAGCCTGAAAGGCTATACAGAATCTGGGAGTTCAGGCAGGGAATAGGTGAGAGGAAAGCAATTAAGGACCTTGAAGAAAGAGTGCAAGATGTGCTGAGAAAGCCTATGCATGCTAGCCACAGCATTCTACATGTTGTCGGCTGGGCTCATGGGATTTCTGAGAAGATCCCTTCAACAAGACTAGACTAACATGAGCAAGTTGCTTTCCCAAAGGCACATATCAATTTCCATTCTAGAAAAAAATATGGGTCACTACCAACTTTGTTATACCTTTGTCAAGATTTCTTTTGCTAATTTAATAGGAGAAAATTATATTCTATAATTAAATTTCATTGTTTGAGAGGGTAATATAATCTCTGCATATATTTCTAGTCAGATTTCCTCTTTGGTGAATTATATGCTGATACCCTCGTTCGTAATTTTATTATAAGAATCAAATAACAGTTTGACAGCAATTTTTCATGACATATGTTATGGGAGAAAATAGTAATAGAGAATACATATCATTAATCCCTTAAAAAGAAATTGAAATGTGTAAGAACATTGCTTTCTTACAATGCTATGCTTAAGATATATAAGAAGCATATAGGACATCTAAGCAGCTGGTCAAATAACAAGTAACCCTAGGGAAAGAAATAACTTGTCATAGGGCTAAGAAAAGTCTGCATGTATATTAAAATGCAAATGTACCAAAGAAAATTTGGAAAAGCATTTTTCTTTTGTAGGTCTATATTCTTTCCTTTGGAAAAGAGCTATAAGGAAATAGCAGTGTCAATGATAATAACAAAAATGATAAATAAAATAATAATCATAGCAAATAACGTGTACTGGGTACAGACATAGAATCATGCTAAGTAATACAAATGCATAGCCTTATTTAGTCCTAACAGCAGCTCCTTAGAGTTTACACCCACAGTGTGCAGAAGAGGAATCTAGGACTCAAAGCTTGAGTCAGGCAGCTAGCGAGTAGCTGAGAATGAAACCCATATCTCAATAGCTCAGTGGTTCTCAATAGGGGGCGCTGTTTGCCTCCATGGAACATTTAGCAAAGTTGAGAAACACTTCCGGGTATTACAACTTGGGAGGGAAGTGCACAGGCATCTATGACAAGACGGTGCTGACAAATATCCTATAATGCTTGGGGTAGTCTTCCATGACAGAAAATGATCTTTCCTAAATGTCAAGAGTGGTGAAGAAGTTCAGAGTCCAAGGTCAAGCTGCAAGGTGTGACCACTAGGAAACTGAGAAAGCCCAGCCCTGAAGTTCAATCACAGCCTCCCCACTGCAGGCGTTCGTTTCTACTGCATGGATGGAGACAGGTAACCCAGGCACACTGCAGTCCTTAGGAGGGAAAATTTCTTACTTTGCTTACCATATCGGGCAAATTTGTCTTTATCTTGGAGCCCAGGTTAACTACTTGATATTCCTTGCAAATTGTAATGTTTAACAAATGAATTGGCTGTGTCTGGCATTCCCTTGAGTTCGTTAAACATTCATGGGGAAGGGTTTCACTTTACAGTCATTGAACAAGATGTGAAACACCAGTCCGGTGAAGCAGCATGATATCCTGGCAACACTAGACTCAGAAGCCGCAGAACTAGACCTGGCAGTACCTTGGAAGCACGCAGCCCCAAACCATCATTTACAAAGGCAGCACTTGTGACTCAGAGAGAGGATCTGACCTCATTCCCTGTGTCCCTGGTGAGAGAGAGAGAGAGAAAGAAACAGAACTGGGATTGGAGTTAAAACGTCCAGACCAGTCAAGGGAGTGAAACTTCTCAGCACCTAGTCCAGGGATCAGAAACAGAAGTCATCAAAAGAGAGAAGATCTATCCTCCTCTCTTAAAATCAAGGGAAAAAAAAAAAAAAAAAAAAGCTATACATTAGTGAAAAATAAAGGAACAAAGAATACCCCTTCCCATAGATTTTCAGTTCTCATCTTAGGAAAGACAAGTTTGTGGAGATAACATTCAGTGAGAAAGAACTGGAAGACAATATTTGCATGCTAAAGGAGAATAATAAAAATTTAATCCCTTGATAATTGGTATTGATAACTGGAAGAGAGAAGCATTTATTCTGTTTTGATAATTGGTAGAGTCTACCAATATTTTTTGGATAATTTTTTGATGATTGCTATAGAGAGGCATTTATTCTGTAATGCATTTTGAACACTTTTCTATACTGGACACTACACAGAGAGCTTAAAAAAATACAAACAGGAGAGGCTGAGCATGATTTCCGGGTGCTCATGCCAAAGCCTTCGACTGTGTGGATCACAATAAACTGCGGAAAATTTTTCAAGAGATGGGAATACCAGACCACCTGACCTCCCTCTTGAGAAACGTGTATTCAGGTCAGGAAGCAATAGTTAAACTGGACATGAAACAACAGACTGGTTCCAAATAGGAAAAGGAGTGCATCAAGGCTGTATATTGTCACCCTGCTTATTTAACTTCTATGCAGAGGACATCGTAAGAAACGCTGGACTGGAAGAAACACAAGCTGGAATCAAGATTGCCGGGAGAAATATCAATAATCTCAGATATGCAGATGATACCACCCTTGTGGCAGAAAGAGAAGAAGAACTAAAAAGCCTCTTGATGAAACTGAAAGAGGAGAGTGAAAAAGTTGGCTTAAAGCTCAACATTCAGAAAATGAAGATCATGGCATCCAGTCACATTACTTCATGGCAAATAAATGGGGAAACAGTGACACACTTTATTTTTGGGGGGGGGCTCCAGAATCACTGCAGATGGTGACTGCAGCATTGAAATTAAAAGATGCTTACTCCTTGGAAGGAAAGTTATGACCAACCTAGACAGAATATTAAAAAGCAGAGACATTACTTTGTCAACAAAGGTCCGTCTAGTCAAGGCTATGGTTTTTCCAGTAGTCATGTATGGATGTGAGAGTTGAACTATAAAGAAAGCTGAGCGCCAAAGAATTGATGCTTTTGAACTCTGGTGTTGCAGAAGACTCTTAAGAGTCCCTTGGACTGCAAGGAGATCCAACCAGTCGATCCTAAAGGAGATCAGTCCTGAGTGTTCATTGGCAGGACTGATGTTGAAGCTGAAACTCCAAAACTTTGGCCACCTAATGCGAAGAGCTGACTCATTTGTAAAGACCCTGATGCTGGGAAAGATTGAGGGCAGGAGGAGAAGGGGACAATAGAGGATGAGATGGTTGGATGGCATCACTGACTCAGTGAACATGAGTTTGGGTGAACTCAGGAGTTGGTGATGGACAGGGAGGCCTCCTGTGCTGCGGTTCATGGATTTGCAAAGAGTCAGACATGACTGAATGACTGAAATGACTGACATGGGCCATTGGTAGAAACAAATATGTAAGCATTACTGTTTTAAATAATATGGATACATTAAGTCAAATTAGTATCAAGTAATGGAAAAGCACATCTAAAATTGAACAGGGGAATCTGCAAAGCCTTCCCTGAAGTAGGTGGCATTTACACTGAGTCTTGAGACTGAGTTGAAGTGCATCAGATAGTTTGATAGGAGTTGGTCAGAAGAGGTGATTTCTTTGAACTGTGAATTGAAGCTAATTTTCAACAGTTTTAGTATAAAACCTGATCTCTTATTTAATATCAAATTCTAAGATACAGATTCACTGTAGATTCTTAATAAATCACCCGTGGATTCAAATATGCATTAAACATTTCATAAGGACCAAGGATATAATGTTCAGTGAAAATGACAGTGTTCCTACTTTCAAGGAGCTTACTGATGACTGTAGGTGATAGATGTTAATCGAAGAATGCCACAAACAAATGTACCAAGGCCTACGGCCAATAGTGAACAGAGCTATTAGAATTTACAGAAGGCAGCAGCGGGAGATAGCCTGGCAGGAGGAAGATCTAAGCGCTCTCAGTTCCCCTGGTTGAACCAGGCGTCTGGATGAGGCAAGATGGTGGAGGGTGGGTGACAGGGGTCGGGAGGCACGCTCGCTGTGCCGGGTGTCTGGAATGATGTCTAGCTCTATTATTCCTCTTCAGCGGAATGTGTTAGCGTTTGACAGCAGTTGTTGCAGTTCTTCCAGCTCTGGTGCATGGTGCGAACATTCTTAAAATAACCACGACTGTCAAGTTGTTTTTAATTACTCACATTTAGAGATCCAGATGAAACCTCACTCTAAAACATGTCATAACCACTTACTCTCACCATCTTCTGGGCTCACAAGTCAGGTTTGCAATAAAGAACTTTTTGATACAGACCTAGGTGAGCTGAGAGCAAGGTGGAGACAAGACCTTGAAAACTGCAGAAACCATTTAACGATATCCTCCTTCCTGTCTTTGTTGCCTGGGATCCCAGACCAGGCGATTATCAGTGCTGTCAACATTGCTTTCCAACACAGACACCGCTTTCACTTAACCTTCTAACTCCAACTGCTTGAAGGGGACAAACCTGGAAACAGCGTATCTTCCTCGACTTTTGATATGTTTCTACTTCAGCTGACAGGTCTGTCAATTTCAGGGCACCACTAACAGCACGCTAGGAGCAAGACAGGTGATGGTGCAAACAGCGGCGGGCATCCTCAGCACCCGGCGGCATCTCCACAAGGAAGGCTTTCAGAGAAGCCAGTCAGGATGGGTGCTTCCCCGAGAAATATGGTACTGCCTGGTGTCTAAGTGGGCTTCTGAAAGAAAACCAGTTGAGTTCATGCTGAAAGGATCAGTGACTGGTCTTTGCCATCTTCTCTTTCATGATTAAAGAGACATTTTGTACATTTGTACAAATGGAGTTTTAACAAAGCATATATATATATATACACAGGAAGTCAAGATCTAAGTACAGGGAAAAAAAACATAGAATCAACTGCCATATTTTGTAACATTGTATAGAAATGTTAAGATTGGAGAGCCAGGCACTTGAACTTCACTGGGGACACCATCAGATGAATGAGATAAAATTTTGCCCATTTTAACTCCTCTCAGGGAGGAACTGTATACATTTTGGAAGGAACCATATAACAAATGCTGTAGGCACAAGTATAAAACGTCAAAGGCGATCATCCTGGTCAGTTAAGCTGCCCTTAAGGAGAGTTGTGCAGACTCTGGCTGACTAAGTGGGTTTTACACCTTGCCTACAGCTGAGCTACTCAGGAAACTAAAGGAAAAATGAATACTGCCTTTGTCTCTAAATTACTATTATTATTATTATTATTGCTGTGTAGATTTTGCTTAAATTAAAAAAAAATTAAGTGGACTTTATTTTTTAGGATGGTTTTACATGTACTGAAAAGTTGCAAAGTTAGTAGAGAAATTTTCAATATACGCTGTACCCCGGTTCCCCTATTATTAACATTGTACATTGATGTGGGACATGTGTTCAACTAATGAACTCATACTATGTATATTATTATCTCAAATCCATGGTTATTCACAAGTCCTTAGTTTTTACTTAATTGCTGTTTCTGTTCCAAGACCCAGTGCAGGACACCATATTACATTTACTTGTCATATCTTTAACTTCCTCTTGGCTGTAACAGTTTGTCAGAGTTCTCTTATTTTAATGAGGTTGATAGCTTTTAAGTCAAGTATTTTTTTAGGATGCTTCTTTACTGGAATATTTTCAATGTTTTTCTCAAGATTAGATTGAAATTACGAGGTTTTGTGAGAAAGACAATAAGGTAAAGTGCCAATTTCTTCACATCCTATCAAAAGTGCATACTATCAATATGATTTGTCACTTTAAAAATATTTCCGTATTTATTTGGCTGTTCTGGGTCTTAGTGATGACATGCAGGATCTCTCATTGTGGCATGTGGGCTTGGGCTCAATAGTTACAGCTTACAGGCTTAGTTGCCCCATGTTATGTGGAATCTTAGTTCCCTGACCAGGGATCAAACCTGCATCCCCTGCATTGGAAGGTGGATTCCCAACCACTGGACCATCAGTGAAGTCCCAATTCGTCACTGTTGACGATTTCTTTTGTCATATGCAGTGGTAAATGTCAGACATTTCCACTGTGATGTTAATCCTTCTTGCCCCTCACTTTCTACAGAGTTCTGTTTGGAAGGCAGCAATCATGTGTAGACTACACTTAAGGATTGGAGAGTTGTGCTCACCCTTGTGAAGGCAGAGTATCCACATAAATTATTTGGAACTCTACTGCAAATGGTTTGTCTTTTCACCTTCAATCATTTCTTGAGGGAAAAGATCTTCCTGTAGGTGAGATCAGGCTCTGGTCGAGTCTCTTTTCACAGAAAAGTAGACAGTTTATAATGGGGAGCACTCTGCATGCATTTCTGAATGGTTATTTTCTCCTTTTCTCATCAGAGATATGAGGGTTTTTTTTTTTTTTCTTTTCTTTTTGGTTCTTTGTTGTGAGAATCTGGTTTAGTCCTGGAGATTGAACTCAAAAGCGTGAGAGCAGTCTCTAACTTCAGCCCTCAGATAATTTTTACTTTCCCTCTAGTCTACATGCAAGTTTCCAAAAATGATTAAAATTGCCCCTTAAGTGTCCCTACCCAGTTAATGTTTCTGGCAGATTCTCCCACAGGTAAGCTTATTACTAATCAGAGTTCTTGGCTTCCCTTGCTCACCCCCTGAGGGGGAGGGGACAGGGGTGAACTGGTTCCTTACATGGGGCAAGTATGGGGTGGGTCCAGGGTCAGGCCAGAAGGGTGGCTTATGTAGGCACTTGGTGCTGCTGTATGCAGGGCTCACGCCTAGTATCCTGCTGTTATCCTGGGCATCTCAGAAGCAGCAGTGGGGTTTTGGTGTTTTTCTATGTGGTTGTTCCTAACTTGCTCCAACTCTGCAATGTTGTTGTTCAGTAGCTCAGTTGTGTCGGACTCTTTGCAACCCCATGGCCTGCTGCACACCATGTCCTTCACTATCTCCCAGAGTTAACCCAAACTCATGTCCGTTGAGTCAATGATACTATCCAAATATTTCATCTTCTGTCTCTCTCTTTCCCTCCTGCCTTCAATCTTTCCAGCATCAGGGTCTTTCCCAATGAGTCAGTTCTTCCCTTCAAGTGGCCAAAGTATTAGAACTTCAGCAACAGACCTTCCAATGAATATTCAGGGTTGATTTCCTTTAGGATTGACTGGTTTGACTGGCTTCCTGCCCAAGGACTCTCAAGAGTCTTCTCCAGTACCACAGTTCAAAAACATCAGTTCTTCAGTGCTCAGCCTTCTTTGTGGTCCATCTCTCACGTTGGTACATGACTGCTGGAAAAAGCATAGCTTTGATTATATGGACATTTGTTGGCAAAGTGACATCTCTGCTTTTTCATACACTGTCTAGTTTTGCCATAGATTTCCTCCCAAGAAGCAAGTGTCTTTTATAACTTCATGGCTGCTGCCACCATCCACAGTGATTTTGAAGCCCAAGAAAATAAAATCTGTCACTGTTTCCATTTCCCCATCTATTTGCCATGAAGTGATGGGACCAGATGCCATGATCTTAGTTTCTTGAATGTTGAGTTTTAAGCCAGCCTTTTCACTCTCCTCTTTCACCTTCATCAAAACACTCTTAAGTTCTTCTTTGCTTTCTGCCAGAATGGTGCTGTCCTCTGCATATCTGAGGTTATTGATATTTTTCTCAGCAATCTTGATTCCAGCTTGTGAGCATCCAGCCTGGCATTTCACATGATGTACTTTTCACATGATGTACTCTACACATATTTTAAATAAGCGAGGTGACGATATACAACCTTGACATACTCCTTTCCCAATTTGGAACCAGCCTGTTGTTCCATATCCAGTTCTAACTGTTGCTTCTTGACCCAAAAACAGGTTTCTCAGGAGGCAGGTCAGGTGGTCTGCTATTACTATCTCTTTAAGAATTATCCAAAGTTGTGATTCACACAGTCAAAGTCTTTAGCATAGTCAGTGAGCAGAAATAGATGTGTTTCTGGAATCCGTTTGCTTTTTCAAATGGATGTTGGCAATTTGATCTCTGGTTCCTCTGCCTTTTCTAAAACCAGCTTGTACATCTGGAAGTTGTTGATTCAGGTACAGTTGAAGCCTAGCCTGAAGGATTTTGAGTATGACTTTGTTAGCATATGAAATGAGTGCAATTTTGAGGCAGTCTGAACATTCTTTGGCATTGCCCTTTGGGAACTGAATGAAAACAGACCTTTTCCAGTCCTGTGACCACTGCTGAGTTTCCCAAATTTGCTGACATATTGAGTGTAGCACTTTCAAAGCATCTTCTTTTAGGATTTGAAGTAGCTTAATTGGAATTCCATCATCTCCACTAGCTTTGTTTGTAGTAACGCTTCCTAAGACCCGCTTGACTTTATACTCTAAGATGTGTGACTCTAGGTAAGTGACCACTCCATTGTGGTTATCTGGTCATTAAGACCTGTTTTGTACAGCTCTTCTGTGTATTCTTGCCACCTCTTCTTTACCTCCTCTGCTTCTGTTAGGTCCTTACTATTTCTGTCCTTTATTGTGCTCTTTTCACATCAAATGTTCGCTTGGTACCTCTAATTTTCTTGAAGAGATCTCTAGTCTTTCCCATTCTGTTGTTCTCCTCAATTTCTTTGCATTGTTCACTTAAGAAGGCTTTCTTATGTTTCCTTGCTATTCTTTGGAACTTGGGATTCAGATGGGTACCCTTCCGCCCTCCCCCCCTTTTTTTTTTTTTTTACCTTTCACTTCTCTTCTTTTCTTAGCTATTTGTAAGTCCTCCTCAGGCAACCATTTTGCCTTGTTGCATTTCTTTTCCTTGGGGATGGTTTTGGTTACCATCTCCTGTACAGTGTTATGGACCTTTGTCCATAGTTCTTCAGGCACTCTAGATCTAATTCATTCAATCTATTTGTCATTTCTACTGTATAATCATAAGAATTTGATTTAGGTCATACCTGAATGGCCTGATGGTTTTCCTTATCTTCTTCAATTTGTCTGAATTTCACAATAAGGAGCTCATGATTTGAGCCACAGTTAGCTCCCAGTCTTGTGTTTTTTGTTTTTTGTTTTTTTTTTCTGACAATATAGAGCTTCTCCATTTTCAGCTGCAAGGAATATAATCAATCTGATTTTGGTATTGACCATCTGTGATGTCCATGTGTAGAGTCATCTCTGGTGTCGTTGCAAGAGGGTGTTTGCAATGATCTGTGAGTTCTCTTGGGAAAACTCTGTTAGGCTTTGCCCTGCTTCATTTTGTGCTCTAAGGCCAAACTTGCCTGTTATTCCAGGTATCCCTTGACTTCCTACTTTTTCATTTCAGTCCCCTATGATGAAAAGGACATCTTTTTTGGTTTTAGTTCTAGAAGGTCTTGTGGGTCTTCATAGAGCTGTTCAACTTCAGCTTCTTCAGCATTAGTGGCTGGGCCATAGACTTGGATTACTGTGATGATGAATGGTTGGCCTTGGAAATGAATCAAGATCATTCTGTCGTTTTTGAGATTGCACCCAAGTACTGCATTTCAGACTGTTTTGTTGTCTATGAGGGCTACTACATTTCTTCTACAGGATTCTTGTGCACAGTTGTAGATGAAACGGTAATTTGTATTAAATTCACCCATTCTGGTCCATTTTAATTCACTGATTTCTAAAATGTAAGTTTTCACTCTTACTATCTCCTGTTTGACCACTTCCAATTTACCTTGATTCTTGGACCTAACAGCCCAGGTTCCTATGCAATATGGAACTTTATTTCCATATTGGACTGGACTTTATTTTCACCACCAGACACATTCACAACTGGTCATCACTTCTGCTGTGGTTCATCCTCTTCATTCTTTTTGGAGCTATTTCTCTGCTTTTCTCCAGTAGCATATTGGACACCTACTAACGTGTGGGGTGTGTGTGTGTGTGTGTGTGTGTGTGGTGGGGAGGTTCATCTTTCAGTGTCATATCTTTTTGCCTTTTCATACTGTTCATGAGGTTTCAAGGCATGAATGCTGAAGTGGTTTGCATGTATGTAGTTATTTTTAGTCCCTTTTAGGTTCTTTGTATTTTGTTGCTGGAGGAAATGTTTGTCCAGGTTCAAACACTTCAGCAAAGTGTCCCAGGACCCAGCCAGTCTTATTTCCTGCCTTGAGTGATTCGACAGCTCTTTTTCTTAAGGGTTAAGAGGCTAAAGGTCTCCTCTGAAACTTCTTCCTGTTGGAAAGGGGCCACAGACCCTCGTCCACCCAAGAGGCATATAATTCCTTTGCTGACTGTTCCAAAGACCTCTAGGGGCCTGGGATACCCTCCACTGGAATAGGTTGAATTCTCTGAGACATCATGACCCTTACTTGAAACTGTTGGAGCCTAGAAGATAGAAGCTTAAAGAAAAGGTTAAACAAACAAGGGACAAGAAGGAGAATAACAACAGACACTAAACAGCCTAGATGATAATGGCTCCACTGTTGACCAGACAGTGGAGGTAATATCATCTTTGCCAAAGCTGTGAAGCCATTCTGCTTGGGTGTATACTTCCTTTGTTTGGATGCGTACAAGACAGCTTGTGGGATTTTAGTTCCCTGATCAGGGATTGAACCCGAGGGCCATGGCAGTGGAGGCATGGAGTTCTTACCACTGGACCACCAAGGGATTCCCTTTATTCCCTTAATGCAAACTTCCACCTGTCCTGTAGCATTGGTCCAGGTGCAGGAAGTGTTAGTTATTACACAAGCTCTACCTTGTTCTGCTAGGAGGTAATCTAGGGCCAGATGACTGTCAAGGACCACAGTAGTCAAAAGAAGCAAGAGAGGTCTTAAGTCCTGTCAAGGCCTGCTCTGTCTTTTTCATCATATAATCAAGCTGTATGGTGAGACTTTTCAGTGTCATTTCATGACAGGAAAAGCCTTCCCTTGGAGCTGCCAGAATATCACCAGCCCTGCCCTGCGAAGATCCTTCCTAGTGCTCTTTGGGTTTGGTGGTGAGCCAGAGTGATCCTGTTATAGATAAAAATTCCTCTAGCCCTATAGTGCACTATATGAAGTGGACATTATCAATCCATTTATAGGCCATCCTGACAAATGAGTTTCTTGCCATTCTTCCCTAGTTAGCAGGACTAGTAATATGGACAGTCGATAGGAGGAGCTTTTCTGTGGTGGAGCATTTCTCTTAAACCAAGCGCAGAGAGCTGCTTCCCTGGCAAGAGGGGCTGAGCAAACCAGAGCACAGCAGCAAGAATGGCACACAGAAGGCAAACCAGCATTCTTCTTAGCTGTAGATGGTGCCTGTCTTTTGGGTGGGTTTATCTCAGATTTTTCACTGGCTCACAGATAGGTTGTTCTGCTTTTGTAACCGGCCTGGTCTTTGGAGGCAAAAGCTTTAGGTTGGACAAATGTACCCAGCTGTCAATAGATATATCCCTTGCAGTTTGATGCAGCTGGAGTTGCTTTGATTCCTTTATAGGGGCCCTTCCATTTTGGCAATAATTGGTCTTCAGGGGACCCCTCTTTCTCAGGTTTTAAGAAGAACTTGGTCCTCGTGGTTAATTTGTGAAGAAACTGCCCCCTTCCACTATATTTTTAGTGGGAGCTGGCTGTGCCTTGTGGGCGCAGTCCTGGATTGCTTCTGAACTGGTCCTCGATTACTAATGTATCTCAGGTCTGTCTCACCTCATCATCTAGAAGAATGTCAGTAGTAAGAAAAGGCCTGTCATAGGCAACTGCAAATGGGCTAAGCTTCAGACCACTGCTGAGGACTACCTGGACCAGGAGGAGTGCCATAGAAAGCTAGTTGTTCCAGGGTTCATGATTCTCTTGGCAGAGCTTTGCTAAGGTTTTCTTTAATGTATGGTTCATTTTCTCCACCTTCCCTGAAGACTAGGGGTGCAAGAGGTATGTAGCTTGTTGGCTATCCCTAGGGCCACGGTAAGCTCATGTGTAATTCTGGCCATGAAAGAGAGTCCCTCCTCCAGAGGGACTTTGGAAATCCACACTAAGGGATTCTTTCTTTCAAAAGGAACTTACAGACTTCAACAGCCTTTTCAGAACAGGTGGGGAAAGCTTCAACCCATCCTGTGAAAGTAATAGCAAATGCCAAAAGCTACTTATATCCTGATTGTGGGGGCATCTGGATGAAATCTAACTGCCCAGTCTTTACCTGGGTATGTCCATTGGTATTGAATTGGCCTGAGTAACGAAGAGGGGATTAGATAGGTCTGTGAGTTATAACAGGCACATAAATCATAGAAAGCATTACTTGTATTAGTTCTTTTAAACCCCTTTCCTAAAAGAGTCTTTGGCATCAAGCCCCACAGTGCATCCCTCCTAAAGTGGGTGGCATCGTGTAAGCTCTTATTGAGTTTTCATCGTTGGGCCTCAGGGGTCAGAATGTTATCCTTCTTTCTATACCAGTCTGTGTTTCCCTTCTCATAGCCCCATTTCTCAGCATTTTCCTGTTCCTGTAGGGAATACTGGGGAAGGCTAGGGAGGTCAGGGGGCCAGTCACCAGAGCCATACCTTGTTCAGGTTCCTGAAGTTGGGCTGCCTTTTTGCAGTCTGTGATCAGCTTTGGTGTTCCCTTGGCTCACATTAGGTCCATCCCTAATGATCCTACAGTTGATGACTGCCACCTGGGTCAGGAGTTACACTGCTTCTAAAAGAGCCAGAATAATATCTGTATGTTTTATGAGAGAATTTCTATCAGTCAAGCTTTCTCTTTCCTTCCAAATGGTGGCATGAACATATAGTACATGGAATTCATATTAGAGTCAGCAAAAATATTTAATTTTGTATCCTTCCCTAATTGAAAGCTCTCATTAATGCAGCTAGCTTGGCCTTTTAGGCTGATGTCTGACAAGGGTTCTTGGCCTCTTTAATCAATAGAAATTGATAAGAGGCCAGAGGAGATTCAGACAGTGTTTTATGAGGATTTGTGCTACCGCAGGAGGGAGTGAAAACAAGTGACAGGTTCCCTTGCTTGCTGCCTGAGGTGGGGTGAGCTGGCTCCTTACATGGGGTAGCGGCAGGGAGTGGGTCCAGAGGTGAGCTTAGGTGCTCTGCCCATCCCCTTGGTGGTGCTCGTGCAGGGATCATGCGTGGTATCCTGCTTTTATTCTGGGCATCTCAGAAGTGAACATTGGGTTTTGGTGTTTTATATCTTATTCGTAATTTGCCCCAACTGCCCATGCATGCAGTTATTTTTAGTCCCTTAGATCATTTGTGTTGCTACATCACCTCAAGCAACAGGCAGTGAAGGATCCCATGTCCCAGCCTGTCTTAAGCTGATCTTGACTGATTCTCTGCATGAATTTCTCTGTCCAGATTTTGGAATGCTGTTTTGCCCTGCACTCTGACGGATATAAGAATAGGCATTGATTTTGTGTGTTCAGCTTTTTTTTTTTTTCTTTCTTATTTTAAGGACAGGAATGATGATTTTTAAGCTCTTTATTTGTTAGAACTGAAAAACGGAAATCTGTCTATAAATTCATCTCAATCAATATATATGGAATATTAGTTTGAATGATTGCCAAGTTATTAGGTTTTTTGTGTTCCCTCTTGTCTCAACCAACCTTGGATAGGGATACCAGCAATTTAAACCTGCATCTTAGGCTAAATGCAGCCACTGAAATGAAAATGATTCACAAAAAGGCTACAAGAGAAAGAGCCACAATAATAAATTTTGGAGGCAAATTTGTGTTAATGGACCAAAATAGTATCATTGGAAGCAACTGTATAGTATAACAGCAATCTAAGCGTTTAAAAGAAAAGATGTAAAACTTAATATCTATTATGCATGTTATGAATAAGGAGAACAAGTAAGAGGTTGATTCTATTCAAGCCTTTTTTTTTTTTTTGCCGGATTTTGAATAAGGCCCTCTAGCTCTCATCATCAAAAGTCTCAATCTAGGCAGAGGCTCTGAACCAACAGCCCCAAACTTGAATTAGGATTGGCATAAATTGTATTTTTGAAAAAGGAACAGGCTGCTAACTTTTAATGATTTGGAAAGTTCTCTAGAAACTCTTGACCTTGCTAGAAACACTGGCCCTCTACAGAGGGCTCTACTGACAGCTCTCTACAGAAACAGCACAGAAGTTACCCCTTTCAGTTTGCCACAGATGTCTCCAGATACTTTCACCTCTGTCTATAGCTGAGCCTTCTCGGCACCTGAGTTTGTCTTTTAAAGCAATTTTTTAGAAGTTGGGAGAAAAAAATTCCTATTAGATCTTTTATAGAATTTGAAAATCATGTAGAAATTCAGGATGTTATTTACCTTTCAATAGCATATTGATTCAGTTCAATTTTCCATGGATGATTTATGATAAACAACCTTGATTAGTCAGCAAAGAAGTACATGTGAAAGTGCTTCCGTCATATTTTGTATTTTTGTAATTTTGGGGTTGCTGAAAACAACCACCTTTTCCACCTTATCTCTGTATCTTCTTTTTGTTCTATGTCAGCTCAACGGTTTTGCAAGAACTCTTAATAGCTTCTCTTAAGCCCATTTTGTAGAATTCATATTTTGATTCAAGATGTGGTCATTATTAACATGCTGTGGTTTATTTTGGAGTACTTAAAAATAGAGATTTTGAACATAAAGTTATATAACCTTGACAATGTTCCTAGTTTTCATAGCCCATACCCACCAATATAGTTTTTCCCAAGGATAACACCTTAATAGTTTGGGTTTTTTCCCCTCATCTGTATCCTATGTGGTTATGTGCACACACAGAAACATGTGTATCAGTCAGGTCGTTTCAGCTGCTCAGTTGTGTCTGACTCTTTGTGACCCCATGGACGGTAGCACACCAGGCCTCCCTGTCCATCACCAACTCCCATAGTTTACTCAAACTCATGTCTATTGAGTTGGTGATGCCATCCAATCATCTCATCCTCTGTCGTCCCCTTCTCCACCTGCCTACAATCTTTCCCAGCATCAGGGTCTTTTCAAATGAGTCAGCTCTTCACATGAGGTGGCCAGAGTATTGGAGTTTCAGCTTCAGCATCAGTCCTTCCAATGAATATTCAGGATTGATTTCCTTTAGGACGGACTGGTTGGATCTCCTTGCAGTCCAAGGGACTCTTAAGAGTCTTCTCTAACACCACAGTTCAAAAGCATCGATTCTTCAGTGCTCAGCTTTCTATATAGTCCAACTCTCAAATCCATACATGACTACTAGAAAAACCATAGCCTTGACTAGACAGACCTTTGCTGGCAAAGTAATATCTCTGCTTTTTAATATGCTGTCTAGGTTGGTCATAACTTTCCTTCCAAGGAGTAAGCGTCTTTTGATTTCATGGCTGCAGTCACCATCTGCAGTGATTTTGTAGTTCAAAAAAATAAAGTCTGTCACTGTTTTCATTGTTTCCCCATCTATTTGACATGAAATGATGGGAAAAGATGCCATGATCTTCGTTTTCTGAATGTTGAGCTTTAGGCCAATTTTCTCACTCTCCTCTTTCACTTTCATCAACAGGCTCTTTAGTTCTTCTTCACTTTCTGCCAAAAGGGTGGTGTCATCTGCATATCTGAGGCTATTGATATTTCTCTTAGTAATCTTGATTCCAGCTTGTGCTTCCTCCAACCCAGCATTTCTTGTGATGAACTCTGCTTATAAGTTGAATAAGCAGGGTGATAATATACAGCCTTGACATACTCCTTTCCCTATTTGGAACCACTCTGTTGTTCCATGTCCAGTTCTAACTGTTGCTTCCTGACCTGCATACAGATATCTCAAGAGTCAGGTCAGGTGGTCTGGTATTCCCATCTCTTGAAGAATTTTCCAGAGTTTGTGATCCACACAGTCAAAGGCTTTGGCAAGTACATACAAAATCTATACATATGTATATACACACACAGAACTAAATATGTTCATATATAAACACATACATACACTTAGATATATATCTGTTTACTACATTTCCCTCATTTACACAAGTGAATTCATATTATGGATACTTCTTGTACCTTGATTTTATTTTCTTCAATGACTGTATAGTATTCATTTGCGGCTATTTCTCTTGTTTCCAATTGCTTCTCTTTAGTGTCTGTTTTCTGATATGTTATTAACAATTATACCGGTGACATGCTCTGGTGATTATATCATTTTGAGCTTTTACAGTTAATTATGGGAACCCCTAGAAGTATTAGTCTCCATCTAAGAGTAGGGTGATTAAAATTTTGGAACATTTTGCTAATCTGTACCCCAGCAAGTTAGCAACAAATCTTATTTTTCTTGAATGTTTGTGTTTAGGATGTACTCCTGAAATTTAACGTGCCCTATTCTGATTTTCCTCTCTTTACATGAGTTCAGTTATGTACCTTTTCATATATATATTCTGCAGATATATACTTTTTATGTGAAATTCTACATTTACATGTGAATATCTGGATTTCAGAATCTCTTCTTTGGTTATTAGCATTCAAAAAATGTCATTTCTCAACATAGTTTCCATTGGAGCTTCCAGAAAAGAAGCCTGCTATTCCTTGTTGCTTATTCAAGTGCCAGTGCCCAGGGAATGTTAGACTTGACAGCTGCTGCCTGGTTGAGATGCTAAGCAATATTTCTCTAGGGGCAAAGCTTTCCTTAATGGGCCACCACTATATGGCTTCCTCTAGGCTACTGTGCCTTGTGATATCTCAAAGGTGAAACCAACGGTTAATAACTATAAAGAATAAACTGTTTGCACACTTCTCTTATTAGACATGGTAATTACCTGGCAACAGGATGAAAGGGAAACGCTGGAGAGTGGCGGGCAGACACTCTAAATCATCTTTTGTAATTCTCAGAATTATGAAGAACTTCTGTTGTGAACTTCACTCATTTAGTCAGCGTTTATTGAATAAGTCAGCATTTATTGAATCCCTACTTTTAGTAATAGAACAAGTTAATTTTTTGATAAAATGTACATTGAATTAAAAAATCCTTTTATTAACTTAAATAATATTCTATATCAACTATAATTAAAAAACTACTGGTGGTTTTGGCTTAAAGGCATAGTGTGCCATGGGTAAAAATTGAAATGAAAAGATAGAATTCTAATGTGTAAAGCCCTGTTGAATGGACCTCATCTAATCACAGAGAGTTTTGGGAGCAAAAGGTTGAGAGCATTGTGAGAAAGGGGATGAAAATGATGTCTTTATCATTCTCCTGATCCAGTGCCTAGTGGAAAAGTTACTGGTAAGTTCCAGTAACTTTTTGATATCCAGCTATAGTGTCAGAGGCCCTCCTCTCATAACTTCTCCTCCAGCTCAACTCTTTGCATGTGATTTCCCACAGTATTCAAAGGCGGAAAGGCATCCGGTGACTGCATTGGAGAAAATGATGGAGTCAAGTTTTGCCGGCCCCCAGTCATTCCCAGAGGTCCCTTCTCCCGACAGAGGAAGCCAGTCTGTCAAACACCACAGGTACAGGTAGCTAAATCGTGGTGGGAATGGGCGTGTTGACACAGTGTGTAATGCTGGACGGCACATGCCAAGGAACAGCAACATTTTTCAGGAGAGGTGATCATTCTTGCTCCTCCTCTTACTGCCCGTGGAGTGGATGCTCAGGCAGCTTACAGCAGGCCGAGAGACCAGTAGGCAGCAGGGTAACTTGAAGAAGCCTAAAGGGACTTATTAACAATACCCATCAGGGCTGCAGACGCAGACCAGTGAATTAAACAACTGCTATCTGAAAAATCATTAAAAACATGGTTTTTCCTAGCCTGCCTTATCACTGCAGATTTAATGACTCATTCTTCCCTAGGCAGCTGATAGCACATGTTCCAGATCTTCACACATAGTTCTCACAGGGGAAGAATCCTGCTAAATCTTCTCTTGGTTTAATATTAGATCTTCCATTATCAGTGGAGTGGGACTTTTTTTTCACATTCTAATCATAAAATTGCCTATTTGGGGAAGCAAGCCAAAAATAAAGTTATCTTGTAAAAGTTTTCAGTTTTATAGCATTCTGAGGCTGAGCACATTCTCAGCATCTTCTAGTCACATGCTATGTTTACACATAAGGAATCTGGAACTCCAAAAATTGAAAGCTTTGTTCTAAGGTGCCAACAGTTGAGACCTGCTAGAATAGACATTATGTTTATGTACATCCAAAAATACATTGTCCATCTTTGTGGAAGTTGTCCAAAGATTTAAGCTTTCTTTTCTTAGTAGGAAAGTACAGTGTTAAAAACAATTCTTAAATTATGAAGAGAATAAATTTTTTTTAATGGAAAAGGTAAAAAAAAGTTGTTTCCAGCAATGAAAGAAAAATGTTGTTGACCCTTGGTTTTCACATATCTGAACCACATTTTGGAAACGGCTGTGAGAGAAGTATGCATTGTTCAAAGAAGCTAACTTCTCTATCACCTCTGAAGGAGTCCCCCCAAAAGATTTTACTGATGCTGACCACATTTACTATGGGATTTTCATGTCACTCTGGATACTAATCATTGGTACTTGATGGTGATTTTTATTCTTAATCTACATGAGTAGAGACTGAGATATTAAGGGTTTGCTAAGTTTAAAAAAAGGGGTTAAATATTTTCAACACAGGATGAAATATGTTTGGCCACTGGATAACTGCTTTAGCTACTGAGTATAATTTTTGGTTTATATCAGTAGGGGAATTTACAAATATTTCCCTATGAAAGAGCATTTTCAGTTCACTGGATTTAATGGATGTTCTTTAATTAAGAAATTAGATACAAAATCATCAGCCTTTTAGAAGAATTTTTTTTTCCAAAAGCGCATTTCCCTCTGCAGATTGTAATCCATATTTAAGCAGTATTTCATACAGTCAAGTAAAATAAAGTATAATATTAAGTATCATATTATGTCATACATGTTTTAAAGTTGATAGGATAAAGAATGACAGCTTCTAATGTATTTGACCTGCAATAACCCTATCCCTATTTTTGTCTGTTGATACACCCCCTCCTAAACTTGGTTTCTACCATGGCTTCTAGGAATCGCTCACAGGTCAAATAAGGAACTCTCTAAGAGACCTTCTTTTTTGTTTGGTTCAATGACTCTGCAGTATTTGTTGGCATGCATTGTGTCCTGATAGATGGGCAAGGGTTGATTTATAAAGTGCTTTTAGAACTTTGTAAATTACAGTTCAATATATCATAGCTTTTGTTTTGTAAAACATGCAGTAGACGTAAACGTTTTTGTGATTGATAACCTAGTCACTGATTTATACATCCCGCAAACTGCTCCATAACTTCCTGAATGCCACTGGGTTATAAAGCTTGAATAGTGGATTGATCAATAGGTGTAGAACTGTTTTTTAAGGTGGGTTACTAGTTCATACCTGTAGACTTCGTTGTTGTGCCATTTTGGCTAGCTATGAATAATTCATTTCTTTTGGTGTACTGCAAATCTGACTCATTTGGATAACTCATTTATGAAACAAAAGCTATTAATTCAAAGCCATTATTTCTCATGTTTAGTCCAACACCCCCCTCCTTTATTTTAAAGAAGCCATCTATTATGTCATATCATACTTAGTGCATTAATTTTGACAATATAACTCATTTATAGTCAGGACATATATAGGTTTTTTAAGGTAAAATAACTCCAGGGTTTTCAGTGATTAGTATGAGCCTTTGAGTTGTCAGTTTGGGCAGAGGAATTGGGGAACTTATTGTGCTGAGCACCTACCAAGTGCCAGATTTCCTGCTAAACACTACATATTTGAGCTCTTTAATCCCCACAGCAATACTATGAAAATGCCTCAAAATATGCACCATGTCTAGGCTTTACCTTTTTCTGCCCTGCCTTGTGCACTAAAACAGGCAGCACCTTCTCTTGCCTTTGGACTTCTGTTGTTTCACTGTGATGCACAGGCAAGTGAGGGAAGGGCAGGGCCAGTGAGGTCCTAGCACTCTTTCCCTTCCCTCCCTGCCTGGTGGCCTTAGCTACAGCCCCTCTTCTGGGGGCCACAGCACCTGCCAGGTGGCCTCTGCGTTACAACCATTTTCTCTCCTCATTCAGGTAACTGCTCCTTCCCCCCGTCCCAGTAACAAGGATGGTAACAGCTTCCCATTGTCATCATACAATAGTATCCTGTTGTGTGTTTTTCTTTTTTTTCTCCCCTCAAACAGTGAACATACATTTCTAAAGAGCAAAATCTTCCCAAATGATCCAATTTCTGGTGCCATTTATTTCCCTCCAGGACTCTGACTGGCACAAGTACTATCCCCAGTATTATGCTGCTAGTAACATACAGACCCAATGCAGCTAATTCTAGCATCCAAGCCCAAGTGCTCTGTGAACTTCATAATTGCCACTGGACAGTGTATATCAAAACTGGAAGGCAGAGAAACGAATCAGTTATTATGGAGCTCCTTAAACTTGCTGGCTTAGTGACCTAGCTAGATGTCCCTTGTTAAGCATTTTAGGATTCAACACATTAGAAATATTATGCTGAAGAATGAAATTGTAATAACCATGCTAGGTATAATCTGGTATCTGCACAAACTCAGGAAGTTAGGGATAGGCTTGACAAATATGAAGTTCTAAAGTGTGGTCGCTTTCCCTAGCCAAACCCAGGAAGGTGGCTATGAGCACTCATATGTCAGGTTTTCAAATCCTGACCCTAAATATTAATAACTTAGGAGAGGTTTTATATTTATTAAGTGGAAATAACAGTAATGTTGGCGGGGGGAAATGTTATGGAACTCCGTGTAATGTTGTAATATGGGTAAAATTCCTTTGGGAGAATTGGTTCCTTTAGAACTTGATGGCATATTGAAATTTTGAAAATGTTTTTGCTCTGTGTATGGTTTTATTGCTATTTTCAAAGTTAAATGAGAATGTAACACAAACATTCTAAATTATCTTACAGGCATTTCAGGGGATGTTTACACAGGAACAGAGTTCTTAGAGTTCACACAGTATTAGGGTAAATTCAGTGGCGTGGAGAGAGGAATAGATATGGATGGAGTTAGTAATGTGGCAAATTAGTAAGTGATTCCTGTAGAGAGTCTAGTTCTTTATTTAATATAATCTATGTAGGGATCTTACCTGCGGTATATCCCATGTATGCTATTTGCCCCTTGATAGCATCTGATCAGTTCAGTTCAGTCACTCAGTCATGTCTGACTCTTTGTGACCCCATGAATCACAGCACGCCAGGCCTCCCTGTCCATCACCAACTCCCGGAGTTCACTCAGACTCACGTCCATCGAGTCAGTGATGCCATCCAGCCATCTCATCCTCTGTCATCCCCTTCTCTTCCTGCCCCCAATCCCTCCCAGCATCAGAATCTTTTCCAATGAGTCAACTCTTCGCATGAGGTGGCCAAAGTACTGGAGTTTCAGCTTTAGTATCTTTCCCTCCAAAGAAATCCCAGAGCTGATCTCCTTCAGAATGGACTGGTTGGATCTCCTTGCAGTCCAAGGGACTCTCAAGAGTCTTCTCCAACACCACAGTTCAAAAGCATCAATTCTTTGGCACTCAGCCTTCTTCACAGTCCAACTCTCACATCCATACTTGACTACAGGAAAAACAATAGCCTTGACTAGACGGACCTTAGTCAGCAAATAACATATGGTTATTTGGCTATTTGGATGTATGAATCAAATGAAATATATGATCAGACATTTATTAAAAGTAAACTCAAAGGGTTGATATGGATTATATAAAATTGTGTGAATCTTTTGAAAACTGTAAAACACTAGAGAATTTAAAGAATCTTTAATTCAATAAAAATGTTAGGAAAAGGAAACCTCAAAAGAAAAATAATTTAGGTTCTAAGGATTTATGAAAATTTGAGATTGTGAACGGGAAAAGTAGATGACATATATTTTAAGGAAACAACGGCAATTAAAATAAGGCTTGTTTGTTCAACCACTAACCCCACTGACATGTTCCCCTTAAGGCTTCTTGGGTTTAGTTCTCGTCACTGTTTAATAACAAGACCATGTTTATTTCTATTAGAGGCCCTGCTGGAGCATAGATGACAAGGGAGGATGGGAATCAGGAGCTGGAGCATTCTTTAAGCTCACCTTTCAGGCTGGAAATCTGCCATTATTTTAATCCATTGTGCTCCAGACAGGAATGCAAGAAACACAGGAACTGAACATCTCTTCTTCGTCTGTCCAAAGATAAAACAGATTCAGCAACTTTCAATCCCTCCTAGCCGATATCTTGCAGGCATGGATGGAACCTGGCCTAGAACTCTGAGGATCTGGGGTGCAAATACAGTGCTTAAAGAATCTGAGCAGCCACCTGTGAGGAAATGGCTATGATCAATTTGTTTGTTGATTTTCTTTCCACCAGCAGGACCCTCTCCTCTTGCTGCAGTCCAGGGCAAAGGAGTGGTATGCTCCATAGGAATGCCTTCAGAAGGACACCCCCATCACCCCGAAGTAGGCTGGGTGGACTTGTGGGACCAGCATATCAGCAACTGGAGGAATCAAGGATCCCAGACCAGGATACGATACCTTGCCAAGGGTAGGTCTTAAGAGCAATGGAATTTAGGGTGGGTTTCCTAGAGTTTTAAATGGAGTTTTTAATGTTCTTTGGGGTTTTATTCACTGATTTCCATCACCAATTGGCTATTTATGCTTGCTTCCATCTTTGTTCCACAAAAGAATAACTATAAAGAATAGATACAATGGAAGTAGATATTAGGGAAATGTTAGATGGAAAAGAAATGTAACATTAAGAAGTATATAGATAGCTACACTATGTTTTAGTGCAGTGTCTAAAATAACTGGGAATGTGTCTTTGACTTTAAAAACTAGGGATTTCTTAGGAGGACAAAAGTATTCCTTCATCCTTAGGTTTTGGGGAAAAAAAAGACTTAATTCTCTAATGACTATTGTGGAAAATACCATAAGCAGTTACTGGTAATACCGAAGTAGCATCTGCTCCATAGAGCATTCTTGAACGTGTCTCAGTCAATGCTGACAGCATATTGTCAAGGCACAACTAGCTGAACTCAGATCTCTAGTTTCACTCACAGTGCAGGGGTGGAAAAATGGGCTTCGGACTCAGTGGCTGTTGCCCATCCTTGCAGTGCAAAAAGTGCCCCTTCTATGAGCAGACATGGACCTGCATGGGGCTCACAGAATGGTAAGTAGAGTGTAGACTGAACTGTAGACACCACTTACCCAATTGATATAAGCTCTCCAACCAAAGATGGTAGCCCTTATCAAAACCGACAAGCTGGATGACTACTTGTTTGAGTTTGAGAAAGGTTTATCATTTAAGCTTATGTTCTCTAGTCTATAAATTGAACAAAATAGTGTGAGCCTTCCTGAGGATTGTCAGGCAGATTAAAAAGAAATGACATGTGTCAGCTTGTGACTGACACATAGTAAGCAGAGAAGGCGTATTTGTATTTATTGCCAGGGGAACTATTAAAGTATTACTACTAATTTCAAGAGCAATGTAATCAGGGTTTACTTCAGAAAGTCTAAGAATCCCTTCCCTCACTCAAGCCTGTTTCCTGCTGCATCAAGTTTTCTTCTCTCTCTCTGAATAAGCCAGGCTACATTTCTTTGGTCTGGGTGATTTTTCTACCCAGTCTGTAGCAAGTTGAAAGTCAAAGCAGGTTTGAGGTCCCAGATTCTTAATTTTGTCTTTCCCTCTGGGCAAGATATACGTGCAACAGTGCTGTGTCTGACAAATCTCAGCAGTAGATTTCTGTAGGAAGGCTAGAAGATAATAAATAAATAGCCTGTGTCTCAATTTTGTAATTGTGAAGCAATTCCAATTGGACTGTAAAATATATCAGTACAGATCTGGGGTGAGATTTACACATTCAACATAATAGCTAAGTTGTCCAAAATACATAATACAAGTTTCAGGAAGCAGTTTGCATCTCTATTTGCCTTATGGCTGGAAAAGGGGCTTGCATTAGCCTATAGCTAATTATGTTTCATAATTATTTTTCTTCTTAAATCACTAACAATGTCTGTTATTTAGGTATTCCCCCAACCTTCTCCCCACTGCCCTGGGATGAATGTTAAAATGAGAATGAGTGAGTTGAAATCAAGCTCAGAGATGTTGTGAGTGGACAGAGGACCCAGTCCATGCTTTCTTTCCTTTGCTGGGTACTACCATGGCTATCATTCCATATGTATGAGTAAGAGGATGCTCTGTGACAGGCATAGGGTTGAACCAAACATACACAAATCTCCAAGGGCCCAGAGATTTCCAGGGCATGTTCAGGCACTGTTTTGCTTTCTAACTCCTGGGGGACTTAACACTTATCCTGCCTGGTAGCAGTTTTGTTTTGGTTCAACCATCATTGGGTTTGGAATATTCTCTTCAATTGGCTGGCCACATGCATTTTCCAATGTGATATGCACACAGTGTTGATAAATGATGACTCTTAAGTCACTGTGTGCTCAGCCCAATGAATCTCAGGGAGCAATCTCATTCTCAGTTCTCGAGAACAGCTATTTCCCACTCCTGGGGGACTGACCATCTCACCGGACTGGAAATGGAATTGGTAATAGAATTTCGCAGCTAAAAGCCTTTTTCAAATCTGGCCCTTGCCTGGAGGGGGAGTGAATGAATTTATAAGAGCCATCAGCCATTTGCTGCTTGTTTATCAAGCACGTGGGTGCTGTCTGCTAGTTAGACTCCCAGTGTATATGATGTCTCTCTTTGGCACTAACTTCAGCCCAGCTTGAACCCAGTGTCTAACTTGGTGAAGCCTGAGGAGGGAATCAGGTGGAAAGGAGCTTCTTCAAGAGCCTTTCCCCTGATCAGTGGGTTGGTGTCGACTATGGCTAGTGGCTCACAAAGCTCTGAACTGCATTATGTCAGGCAGATCAAACTGATGGATTCATATACTAAACAGAAAGAGCTAGACTCACAAGAGACTGCTTTCAAAGTAGAAGGGATCTGAAACATACTTATCATCCATCTCACTTAAATAGCAACTTCACAAACTTATATTCAGTTATTCTTCATGAAGTTTAGAGATGAATCCGTGAAAGATAAAAGAATTTCAATGGTGAACCCAAAGATGAGATATCCCATGTAAAAGAAGCATTGAATACCAACCTTTCTGACTCAATAAACCACTAAACCAAGAAAAGAACATGAAGAAAAATCTGTCATGAATGGCAATGTATAAATGTGGAATCTCTAATTGTATGGCTCCAGAGGGAAAATTAGATTCCTTCAATTTAGTCTGTTCATTCTAATGCCATTTGCACCAAGAACTGGGTGTCCATGGGATTTTCCATGCAAGAATACTGGAGTGGGTTGTCATTTCCTTCTCCAGGGGATCTTCCTGACTCGGGGATGGAACCCAGGTCTCCTGCATTGGCAGGAGGATTCTTTACCGCTGAGCCACCCAGGGCAGCCCACAGGCGTATTGGAAGATAGCTCCAAGTCTGGCTTGAATTGCCTTTGATTACTTCTTAGTCATTTCACATTGTGGACTTGTTAAAGTGTCGGTTGACTAAATCCTGTAAGATATTTACACCGTTAGCCATCATTTTTACAAATATGTTCAGATCCAGGTATTAAAAATTGACATCTGTCATCACTACTTTTCAACCTGTTAGATTCTACTCATGGATCTACTCTGATGCTATCCATGTGAAAGATGATTTTATCCTAATAAAATTTCATGGCCCTGTGCCATTAGTGAATCTGACAGCAGACATTCTCTACCTTCATACACATTAATGGTGCCAAGAAGAGAACACAGAAGCCTTGAAGTTGGCACCTTCCTTCTGATTCATTGATCAGAAGCTTTAAAGGTTCAGATTTTCAGTCATATAACACTAAGGAGAAAGGAGTAAGATCCCCTAGGGAATTTCCTTCTATGTGCCTATATAGTTTCTGCAGGTAAAGATTTTACGTCCCAAAAAAGGTTGGGATGCACTTTGAGATGCCCACTCATTTAAGGCCTTGATAGTAACAAAATGAGACAACATAGCTTTAACTGCTTCCTCTGCTGCTTACCAAGAGTATAATTTGGGGCAAGTCATTTGGGTATTCCTTAGTCCAGTTTTTCCATCCATTAAATGGTAATAATAATAAACCACACAGTGTTATATAAATCAATAAAGTAATTAGAGGTGAAAGTGCCTTTTGAAAGCTCTGTGTGAATGTTAGCTCTTGTTGTGTTAACTAGGATATTAAGAGAGTGTTTACCTTAAAGATCTGTTCATGTAGTCCTGTGTCCATTCCATCAAAATGTATTGATTGCCAACTCCATGTTTGGCACAGTGAGAGAGGATGGAACTGCAACCTAAAGCCATTCCTCATTTTTTGTGCTGTCTGGCAGAAAGACAGATCTCTACATTTCTCCTAGCTTGTCTTTACAATAAAGGCTTCTATTTAGTATGCAACACACTTTGTTGCAATTATTCTTTCCGTGTATAAACATGATTTTTATTTACATTATAATGTAAGATGAGGAGAATGAGATTTATTATACTGAGGGTGAAAATGTTTAAATTATGCTTAATTTTTAATTTAAGGTTAAAATTAAGTAAAAATAATTGAGAAATAGGATAAATACAACTGCTCATTTCTGTGAATCTACCATATCTCGGCTCCAATCTTTGGCTTTAGAGAGTTCAGAGGCAATGGAAAATTCACCAACTCTGAACAACCAAGAAGGGGGCCAGCTAGATTCTGGCATATTAAATGACTTGGAATGTCATGATGGCATTCTGGACAGGCCATCATCACGCACCCATAAACTACCTTACTTGGCTCCTGAAACCATGTGAGGAACATTACTAACTTGATTGAGGCCCTGTGGAACTTCCCGCATGTTCTTCTTGGGCAGACAGGGGAATTGTATGCCCCTCATCCCATCTTTTAGGCTCTATAAACTGGCAGTGAGGGAGTTCCTATAGAACAGTCCATTGGAAATTGGACTTGGTCTCCCTAAAGTCAGTGTGAAGCAGAGAAACTTAGGACTGTAGTATTCTGATGCTGAAGAGTGGGCTTCCTGATTGCCTCCACCTAGGGTAGCCACAAGGAGTCTACTGGACTAAACCAGGGCTGAGAGGGTGGTCAGGTTGATGGAGTGGAGTAATGCCATTATGGGTTTCCTGTTTGTCGCTATGGAAGGGCCACACTCTTACCTGCTCAATCCCCATTTACTTTGTATTCTAGGATAGAGGTCAGGAAGACTATATCCCACCTGCCTATACAGCTGTGGTGTGTTGAAAGATCCCTGGACGTAAAGTAAGAAGATCTGGGTTTGAGTCTCAGTCTGTCACTTATTTTCTGTGTGACCTTGGGCAAGTCACTTCACCTCTATGAGCTTCAGTTTACTTCTCTGTTTAACTGGGAACATAGTATCCGTCTCATGGGGTTGCTGTGAGAAGTCAGTGAGATGATGCATGTGGAAAGTGCTTTGTTGACTGAATATTGTGGGGCAGGGAGCAGAATATGTTACACTTTGTTTCTTTTTCAGGTACTCAGCCAATGGTTTAACAACCCAACAAAATGCATCAATAAATATGCAACTGCCTTCAAGAGAGACAAACTCCTATTTTAATAGTTTGGAGCAAAAGGACCTGATGGGATACTCATCCCCAAGGGCCAGTTCCGTGCCCATCATCCCTTCAGTGGGTCTAGAGGAAACCTGCATGCAAATGCCAGGGGTTTCTGAAGTCAAAAGCATCAAATGGTGCAAAAACTCCTACTCTGCTGATATTGTCAATGTGAGTATTCCAGTCAGCGATTGTCTTACAGCAGAACAACAAGAAGTGAAAATATTGCTAGAAACTGTCCAGGAGCAGATTCGAATTCTGACTGATGCCAGGCGGTCAGAAGACTACGAACTGGCCAGCGTAGAGACCGAGGACAGTGCGAGTGAAAACACAGCCTTTCTTCCCCTGAGTCCCACAGCCAAATCAGAACGAGAGGCACAATTTGTCTTAAGAAATGAAATACAAAGAGACCCTGCATTGACCAAGTGACTCGAGATGTAGAAATCTGTGCATTCTATGCTTTGCTCAACAGGAAAGAGAGGAGATTAAATACAAATTATTTATATGCATTAATTTAAGAGCATCTACTTAGAAGAAACCAAATAGTCTATCGCCCTCATATCATAGTGTTTTTTAACAAAATATTTTTTTAAAGGGAAAGAAACGTTTCAGGAGGGATAAAGCTTACAACTAAAGCTTTTGGGTAGAATTCTGAATACAATTTCAGTTAGTCCCAACACTGTCCTCTTTGGCTCTTAGTAGATGTGGGCAATTCAGACCCTCCGCCCCACAGTGCCAGTGGCCTCATTAAAAGTGCTGGCAGTTACCCAGTTTCAAAGAGAAGAGATGTATGCTGAGGGCGGACGTGCCACTGAGCAGGTGGCCCTTGCCATGTGGCTTGCCAATCTCAAACCCTAAATCTCTATCCACTCGACAGCCTCATCACAGGTTATGTCATGTCAACCAATGTAATGTTTTCTACTTACTTTTTGAAGAATGGCACAAAGACTCTGGAAGGAGGGGAACAGAAGATAGAGGGCATCATGGGGCAATCTTAGCCACTCTTATGTGCCAGCTTCCTCCAAAATTTGAAGGCACAGAATCTCAGAGGGAGGTAGGAAATTGCTATTGAAAAGGAGACAAAAACATCACAAATGTCGTGTCACTTAAAATCATGCTAATAGAAATGTTTTTCTTTGAGATTGTTTAGGGGCTCCAAAGGAGCATTTCTCAGTATGTGTGCCTGTGTGTGTGTGTGTGTGTGTGTGTGTGTGTGTTTGTGGGGGCCTGCTCACTTGAGCACCGGTATGCTGTATGCACATATGTTCATTGTGCGTATGTGTGTGCATGTGTGTGTGTATTCAGCTTGCTAAAAATTTGTTCTGAAACATCAGGGAATCTAATATTCAGAAGAAAAAAAAATTTCCCTCGTAGATCTGTTCACTTTAAATTTTTTCCATTAAGTAGAAAGGTCAGTTAGTAAATCAAGATCACTTGCATGGTGGGGTCCTACAAAACTCTTGACAATGTCTAGACCATTTTCTGATGTGAATCTTTTTGAGAGGAACAACTATTGGCTCATTAATGATATCAGTATCACAAGGCAAGTTGGGGATGTGTACTTATTCTGAGTCACACGTACTTAAATTATTTATACAAGCCAATGACCAAGTTGATGGTTACCCTTTGCTTTCTCATCATCCTCATTACTATTTATTTTATAGAGAGTCTACCATGTGTGGACCAAGACATTGGCTTCTGTGGTTAATATGGAAAGAATAAATTGTTGAAGTCACAAAGCCCAGCCTATTCAGTTCAAAGGAAGTCCCCCAAAGAACAGTAAATTGTGCTGTATGTTCATTTGGAATAAAGCAATATTTTTACCACTGCTAAGGTGAACTGAAACTTCTCCTGAAGATTTGTCTGTTTTATTTACCCTTCTTTTCATGGGGCAATCAAGGAAATTAGTGTTTGCATAACCAAGTCTTTTTCCAATTATCAGTGGTGTTGAGTTGTTATGTTTACACTGTTTTAAATAAAAAGGCACAGTATTTGAAAGTATATAAAAGATTTCTTTTACTGAAGTTTGGGAAAACTTTGATTAAAATTTCTTTGTGGAAGATGCACATTCCCTTGAAAAGGAATGTAACTCTTTCTGAATCAAATATTGAATATATACAGTTCTTATTTAAGATTAAGCTGTTTCTGCTTAAAATACATTGAGAATTGCTCTTTGAGAATATTCTTTGATAATAGACATAATGTCATACAGGGAAAATAAAGAACATTGTGTTCTTAACACTGTTTAGTGGAAACTCAAGTCTCAAACGTTGAAAACATCTTGGTAGAAACACATTTTATATTTAACAAAATGCTTTGTGGTAGTCACTAACTGTTTATTTTGAATATAGAGGTAATACTGTTAGACTCAAAAGATTATTATATGTTTTTAATATCTCAATTATCTAAGTTCTCATTTAGAAATAATATCATCTTTGGGGAAATTTTGAGAAAGATGGTCTTAATTAACAGGTATATTAAAACCCCATAATTTGCATACCCAATGTGTTATTATATTTAAAATTTTCACAATTATCAAACTCATTGGAAGTCTTCTCAAGTCTGTTGAAGTCAAGCTTGTCTTGGGTTTTTCACTAAAATGTTACCTGTTGCATATCTAAATGAATTCATACAGAATCTGCCTAATTAGGAGGTTGTATGTCCTGTATGAAGTTAATGTATCATTTACTCTAAGAAGATCAAAGGTTGTCAATCAAACTTAAGTCCTGATCCAACCCTTATTTAGTTAAAGTAGAACCATGTATTCTGTGATTATAAACAGCCTCATGCATTCTAAAGGGTATGAACATCAAGCATGTCCACCAGCAGCCTGATGTAAAATTTAGAGATACAGTTATGTCAAAATTGATAGTGGAGACAGAAATCCTCCAGAAAGAGAAATTATTAAATGACCACTGAAGGTGACCATTATCTCCTTTTGGAATATGAAACTCTCCTATGAAAAGCATTCAGACTCGAAAAGCACCTCTTTGGGCACCAGCAGACAAGTGCTGATAAGCATCAAGATTCTCAAAGCTGATCTAATGTGGCCAACACCTGGAGACGTCAGTACCTTGTCTTTCAAGCTCACATGCCTACACTGAAGTGTTTACTTCTACAAGACACTATTGATTTTGCTTCATTTTACCTGTATTTGTTATGAGGATAGATATTTGGAGATTTGGTAATTGAGTAAGTTGCAATTCATTATTTATTGGAGAATGAATGTCACTCATTACTCTCTCACTCTGAATCATTTCCTGTCTTATTTTATATAAAGTGTACGTTATTCTGATTTGCCAGTGATTTCTATAGAATGCTGTTTAAAATATATGAACAATTTTATGCTAACGAGAAATAGTGGAAGTTATGTTGGAGAATTGGCATCTAAATTTTCTCCAATTTTCTTGTGCATATTAATTGTTCAATGGTTTACACTCTTGTCCAATATCTACCTTGCTATGCGTGAAGGACTACATATTTGTAGATTGATAAAATCCCCAATGATTTACATTATCTCCAAGTATCGATTGCCAAGTCCTCTAGAGGAGAAATGGTGCAGTTTTTCAGGACTCCACAGTTAACTTGTTTTGATCATAACATAGCAGACCTACCAGAGAACAGAAGGGCCAGGTAGATTTCCAGAGAATGACCACTGGCTTCTGGACTCACTGACAGGTACGAGTTGAGTGGGGCTTCTAAGGCTTTCAGTAACCAGCTGTCCACCAGAATATGCTTGATGTATGCAGCAGTCACTCACACTTACCTTGCAGTATGGTGCTACAGGAAACCATGACTCCCTGAGTGAGCGGGGGGGGAAATGGTGAGTCCTCTAATTCCAACCCTGTAAACCAGAAAATATTTCCCTTAGACAAGTGCTATGAAACATTTCCCAACTGAGTACATAGTATACCTAGGAACACATCAGGAGGGGTGGGGTTTTTATTTGAGCTTTTGGTATCCAGGAAACATTTTATATATAAAGAGTACTTTTGAAATTATTATCCAATTGTATAGATTCAGTACAGTGTTATTAAATGATGGCATGTCTGTAATATGTTTGTATTTTAGTCTACACAAATTCAGTCTTCATCCAAGAAAGACCAGCACAAAGTTTCTGAGCTGTTCTCAATTTTAAATGCGTCCCAGTGTCATGGGAAATGAGGCCTTTAAATAAGCTTTATCTCTTCCTCTTTTATTCTTTCTTTCCCTTTTAAAGAAATAGTGAGGGTAAAAGAAGAAATTCATTCCTTAAGCTCAACATTGTTCTCTTATAATAATCTGTTTCCTACTGTGACTACACACATACGTATATAAGCATATATGTATGTATAAAATATACATGTATTACATTTAGGTGTTGGATTATTTTGGTAGCTTTATTTTTGTTTCATTGACAGACATTAAAGTGATTGCCTCATGGAATGCCAATGAAATAAAAACCTTAGAAATCAGCCAGCTTGGCAATGTTTAGGTAATACGGGCATTTTCTGGTTCTTCCTCTTAGGTAAGCAGAAATTTCCTTGAGTTGGAAAAAATTCAAAAGACCCTGGAGTAAAATGTCTGCTAGATTATCTCTTAGAAATGAAGAATAAACTATGGGTATATATGATTACTCGCCCTGTGATGTATAAGCTCAAATATGTTTTTTACAATTTTAAATATTTAGTTCTCTCAAAGGTGCCTAAACAGGCATCTTTGATGTCTAGTACCCACTGTACTCTAGTGAAGAGCTGTGGTGAGGGCAGAATGGTGGTGGGGAAGCTGCGTGTTAATGCTGATTACCCAGTGAAGACACTAGTAGAGATGACCAGACCGAGACATGCTTGGCTTCTGGTACTTTAATGCCTTTGTCATAAAAACCTGTATTGACGGCACATGTATTGTTGCCTATGAAAGAGTTAATGGTGTGATAACAAATAATTCTTATTGTTGAAAATGAATTAGAAAATCTTTATGTTGGAAGATGACATTGTGAAAGCTTCTACTTTATGTATACATAATAGTATCTCCATGATCCCATCTTCAAATGAGAAGGATGATCTAGCTTATCTTGAATTTCCAACTGGATGGAATGTTATGCAGTCATTCCAACAACTCAGACATTACATTATTTGTCTTCTAGTAACACAACCCTTAGCCATCTGGATTGGGAAGATCCCCTGGAATAGGGAACAGCTGCCCACTCCAGTATTCTGGCCTGGAGAACTCTGTGGACTATACAGTCCATACGGCCACAAGGAGTTGAACACAACTGAGCGACTTTGACAACACCACCCTTTGGAGAGATCATGGCTGTAAGACTCCAAAATTATTGGAATCGTATATTGGCTTGTAAATAAGACATTTACAATGTTCCATTTAATTTCCATGGAGAAATAGGATCTCTTGTGGGTGTTTTTAAAGTAAATTTGTGTATGCCAAGTAATAATGAAGGGATGGCCAAGTGAAAGTTGCTCAGTGGTGACTTTCAAAACCTGAACATCAAATTGCCCCAGACTTTTAAGTCTGAATTTGCTGCAGGTTTTTTTAAAAGAAACTATAAGCAGTGAACCTTTATTGAAGCCAGAGCAAAGGGTTCTACAGAGAAAGCATGACACCTGGAAGCTGTTCTCCTCTCACAGAATCCATGACACACACTCCTTGGATACACAAGGTATTTGCTGATATTTCTAATTATTTGCTTCTCAAACTTCTTAACATAAACTCTCCAATTAATAGAGAATAAATTCTCTGGAGAATTTCAGGGAATTTATGTTAACATTATAGTTGGAAATAATCCTGTCTTTGGGGGACACAATAGAACATAAAAATGCAGAGTTTACATACATAATGTTGGTTGTAGTCACTTTTCGTGACAAATCAGTCTCTATTTCCTCTTGAACAGCAACCTGAGTAGCGTCAATTTTTCCATCTATAATTGCATCTTTTCATTGAGATCTCAACATCTGAATTCCTAAGTATTTTATAAAACAATACAGAATTTTGAAAACTTGAAACAAAAAAAATATATATCTCTTTAAACTCTGTTGGTTTTTAAAGTTATATGGATTCGATGTAGTTGTTTACAACATTGAAAAAGAAGGGGGAAACTCCACCATTTTTTAACTTTTTAATGTATTTAGAGTTCTGCTAAACCCCTCACATAGCCTTGGTACATTTTACACTGATAATTTTCTTTCTGAAATAAATGTAAGGGCTTAAATAATCACACATACACAGCGCAGTACACATAGTGTGTTAAAACTAAATTTTGTATCTCTTTTCCTCAGATTTTTTTCCTTCCTAAGTCTCCCACGTATGTGAAACTATAAACTCCTGTGACAGGAAATACCTTGAACTCAGATGTCTTTTCAAGGAAATACTTATAGCAAGAAAATAGTGATTATCTTTAAAGTTTTGTTCTATACAATCTGCTTTTGAATTTTGTCTTTACCAATAAAAGTCTAGAGAATAGACACATTTGTTCAAGCTGAAAGAAATAAGAGCATGGAAAACTTACCTTATAATCACTATACAGTTTCCAGTAGCCAATGTATATATTTTAAAGGTAATTAAAAGGAAATTACTTGGCTCTTTCTTACTTTTTCGAGGATATGATTGAATACATTAAATCTAAATAAAAAATGAATTCCCTTCATAATATTTGACAATCACATTTTAAAGGATGAAAGTCACATGGAGAATACATGTAAAATGTTTAGCAGAATATTTTTAGTTGTTTAAAATAAATTTACCAAAACTGATCTTTTTTGTGCCTGTGATAATAATTTTGCTTCAAGGAGTACATATGTATGTGTCTCCTTTGACTTTTTCCAAGAAAACATTTCAGAATGATGTCCACCACTGTCTGGGATATGAAGGCTATGGGAAATCATATGAGCTGTACGTCCCTTGACATCCTAGTAAAGTTCCATCTTACATGCACTTTGTTTCCAGGAAGATAAATCATACTGCTTATTAAAAATGAAGTCATGAACTTAATAGTCAATTTAATCATAATCTTTGACTTCACGTAAGTTTTCAACTGTGGAGGAAATCTTTGACTACCATATCCCTGTTGTCCCTTTTCAATAGCCTTTGATGACGCTGGACACTTAGATTCCCTTAGGTTAGATTCTTACTGCATGTTCCTCTTATCTCACTTCTCTTTTATTAAACAGGGAATTTTTCAGCTAAAATGAGAGACTGGCGTGATTTTGTACAAAAAATACAGCTTTGTTCTTTTGAGTTGTGTTACTAGGGGGAATAAACTAGGAACATTTTAAATGTGATAATAAGGTTCATGACTTTAACCAATATCTTTTCATATACAGACATACCCAGGGCCCTTTAATTTTCCTAATATTGTTAACGAAATTGTCAACCTATTGTTTTTTACAACAGTATTTTCCATTTTTTTAAAGGAGAAAGACAAAATCAGCCATTCCATAAAAGAACAGAACAATAAGTGAAACAAAATAATCATGCTTTAAACAACTGACCAAGACAGAAACCAGTAACGATATTTGTAAATATTTCAAATAAAATACTGAGCAAAAATCAAATCTAAGGTTAAAATAATACAGAGAAATATTGGTTAAATAGTTTGCATCAAAAGATTTTTTTGTAATTCTCCATAAATGGACTCTTCTTTGCATAATAACATTTAATGTTTTAGAACTTTTCTTGGGCATTAATTATACCCATTTAGTATATTCCCTTGTGGTTCAGATGGTAAAGAATCTGCCTGCAATGTGGGAGACTGGGATTCAATCCCTGGGTTGAGAAGATCCCCTGGAGAAGGAAATGGCAACTTACTCCAGTATTCTTGCCTGGAGAATTCCATGGACAGAGGAGCCTGCTGGGCTACAGTCAATGGGGGGCTATAATCTATTGGGGTCGCAAAGAGTTGGACACAACTGAGCGACTAACACTTTCACTTTCAGTATATTTAAATGCACATGTACTTAAATGTGAACCTTTAAATATACTAAAATGTCCACTTTGCTATTTCTTCTAACTTAACACAAAGCTTATGAAAATTTGCACACAAATCAGATGGAAATTATATGGGCAGAATTATAAAAAGGAGTTATTATCTATTAACCTCTCATTTTCTATGAACACCCATTGACACCTTTCACTGAACGCTCCCACATTTTAAGGTAAACATAGAGGAAGCTACTGAATCAGACACAGAGGCAGATGTAGACATTTTGAAAATTAAAATGTCTGATGCAGATATAAAGAGTTGTGGTCTTCCTTGGATCCAAATAAAGCTGAAAACTATTGTATAGCACAGAATATGAGAAATGGCAATTTTTATTTTTCAAAAAGTAATTTCTCCTTTAGTGTCCGTGCATTCCAGCTTAAAAAAAAAAAAAAAAAAAAACTGAATAAGCATCACTGGGTGTCTTTTCTCCAGTGAAAAAGAAGAGCCAGGGATATGATGCCACAAACATTTATACAACAGAAAGATTTAACTAATAAATATCTCTGCTTTGCTTTCTTTAAAAATGTTACTGAATTTGTGAAAAATAAGGAAATAATATGGCATGGATTTAGCTATGCTAAGACCAAAATTACTAGTGTCTTTACATATTTTCTTCTCATTTTCTATATATATATATGCATTTTTCACAGATTTATTTTCCTACTATGGTTTATTATAACTTAAAAATAGTATATCATACTGAACCATGGTAATTCATTGTAAACATTTAAAGCCTACAGGAATTCTAATTTGTTCTATTAGGACTTATTTAGACATTCTGTTACTATTTGATATTTAAATTGCTCCATTCATTCATTACCATAAGTAATTCTACAATTAGTATTAAAATATATATTATACTTCCTTTCTTTTGAAAGTAAACTGTAGGTCCATAACAAGTGCCATAGTTCTATATATACTCAAAATTGTAAGTAATGCTTGTCCATAGGTTAGTATGTGCATTTTTTGGTAGGAGAAGGTGGTCTATAACTAAAAATTTTGTAAGACTAGTAAGGATATTTATGAACTTGACTGGTTAAGAATAATTTTTTTGTTACACATTGTAAGAAATTGTATGGCTAGGTCAATGAGTATGACTTTATATTTTTTGCTATTTCTTCCTTTTTTTTTTTTTTCAGAGCAGCTTTTGGTTCACAGCAAAACTGAGACGAAAGTACAGAGATTTCCCATGTATGTCATGTCCCCGCAAATTCATAGCCTTTCCCCTCATCAACCACCAGAGCAGTACATTGCTTACAACAGAAGAACCTACATGCACACATCACAGTCACCCAGTCTTCATAGTTCATATCATGGCTCTCTCTTGGTATTGTACATTCTATGGGTTTCAACAAATATATGACATATATTCACTGTCTGGCTCAGCAGGTAAAGAATCTGCCTGCAATGCAAGAGACACAGGAGACAAGGGTTTGGTCCCTGTGTCAGGAAGATCACCTAGAGAAGAACATGACAACCTACTCCAGTATTCTTGCCTGGAAAATCCCACGGACTGAAGATCCTGGTGGGCAACAGTCCAAAGGATGGCAAAAAGTCAGACACATACATTCACTGTCATCGTATTTATTCAACAGAGGATTTCACTGAAAATCCTCTGTTCTATACCTATTCATTCCTCCCTCCTTTCCCACTCCAAAGCAACCACTGATGTTTTCACTATCACCATGGTTCTACCTTTTAGTATGGCCATTTTGAAAATTTATTTTAGACATTACTCAGTTGATTCCTGGAAGTGGTTATTATTGGGTTGGCCAAAATGTAAGATGGAACAAACAGAAAACCCCAATGAACCTTTTGGCCAACCCAATATATACAGTTTTAATATCACTTGAATTTTTATTTTCTTATTTGACCTATCAATATAATTGTAATTGGTTTAGATCTGATAAGAAATAAATCATTTTAATGAAGCTGAATTTTAACTTTTGATTAGAAAAATTGTTACATGCTCACACATAAAATATATAAAAAGAAAGAAATACCACAGGAGGTAGCCACTATTAATATTTGATTATATTTCCTTACAGTATTTTTAATTGAATATATACATTCCATATGTCATTTTAAAAGTTGAAGGCATCTAATATTTAAAATATTTTATCCTGATTTATTGATTTCACATATGGTCTCTAATAACTTCCTCAGTTGGTAAAGTATCTTTACACATGACATTTTTAATGGTCATACAAGCCATTATATGGATGAAACATGTTCATATTTTCACAAAGATTTTTAAATATTTATCATATATATTTAATTGAATTTCAAATGTTTACCTACCTTTGACTTGTGTCAGTGTTTCAATATTATACATACTCATATATGCATTAACAACTTTTTGGCATTAGCATATTTTTGTGTATAGATAGAGATACTGAGTTCTCTCACAGAATTAGTTCTATTTTTTGCAGCAGCCTCCTTGGTGGATTTTAACTATCAAAATCATAATATTTTGCTCATATAAACAACTGGATAAAAAGACATAAGCCCTAGAGAAAACTCTATATAGGTGACTATATTCATATCTCTTAATCCACACTCAAAAAAATGAGTGTTAATGGAAATAATTTAAAAACTACCATAAGCTTTGGAACCTGGGGGGAGTGACATAAAATAAAAGCACACCAAAGAATTGAGAATATGCCTGGCACTAGGTTTCTCACATGTATTAACTTATTTAGTCTTCATAATAACCCTGTGAAGCAGATATGAGTATGATCCCCATTTTAAAGATGAGGAAACAAAGGTACAGAGATGTTAAAAAACTTACCCAAGTGTTCCCAGATAACTAATTATATGGGACTGGATTTTGAATTGGTTCTTAAAGAGTTACCTTTTATTTCCTAAACCTCTATCATCATATTCCTTGAAGAGTTTCTGATAATCATAGTCCAAGCGTCCAAGATAGGTCAGACTGTCCAAGCCTAAGTGAGGATGATCCTGGCTCTAATTCACCAACCCAGATGGGCTATAACTAGTGCTAGAAATGAGGACAAAGCATAAAACTAATGAATGGGAGCTGCACCCAATTTTGTGCATTGTTTGAAATTCTCATATATGAAGTGCAGTGATCAGATATTTAGCAAAATTGCTATTTCTCATCCTAAATATATCTCATCCCAAACATTCCTATTAGTGCCAGGAAAGAGGCCAGAAGGACCATACACATTGCCATGGCCATACCCACTCTATTCATCCAGTGAAGAATGTGTACAAAATGGTGATTCTCAGGTCATCTGCTTCAACAAAGCAAGAGTTAGTGTGTGGCAGCACTGTCCTGTCCATCCACTTCAAGGGACCACACCATGGAAATTATAAATGTGTTTATGTTTGCCAAAGTGAAGAGGAACTAAAAAAGCCTCTTGATGAAAGTGAAAGTGGAGAGTGAAAAACTTGGCTTAAAGCTCAACATTCAGAAAATGAAGATCATGGCATCCGGTCCCATCACTTCATGGAAAATAGATGGGGAAACAGTGGAAACAGTGTCAGACTTTATCTTTTTGGGCTCCAAAATCACTGCAGATGGTGATTGCAGCCATGAAATTAAAAGACGCTTACTCCTTGGAAGAAAATTTATGACCAACCTAGATAGCATATTCAAAAGCAGAGACATTACTTTGCCAACTAGGGTCCGTCTAGTCAAGGCTATGGTTTTCCTGTGGTCATGTATGGATGTGAGAATTGGACTATGAAGAAGGCTGAGCGCCAAAGAATTGATGCTTTGAACTGTGGTGTTGGAGAAGACTCTTGAGAGTCCCTTGGACTGCAGGGAGATCCAACCAGTCTATCCTAAAGGAGACCAGTCCTGGATGTTCATTGGAAGGACTGATGATGAAGCTGAAACTCCAATACTTTGGCCATCTCATGGGAAGAGTTGACTCATTGGAAAAGGCCCTGATGCTGGGAGGGATTGGGGGCATGAGGAGAAGGGGACGACAGAGGATGAGATAGCTAGATGGCATCACTGACTCAATGGATGTGAGTCTGAGTGAACTCTGGGAGTTGGTGATGGACAGGGAGGCCTGGCATTCTGCGATTCATGGGGTCACAAAGAGTCAGACACAACTGAGCGACTGAACTGAACTGAATAGATACTTTATGCAATTCAGGATACAACCTGACACCAAGATAAGGGAAGTCCCACTTTGGGTGTCTCCACCTCCTTTTGCTAATCCAGATCCAGTGGCTGCTGAAGCCAGAAGGGGCTTAAGGTAGAGTGTATGTGATTAATAGAAAAAACAGAGAAGCATTCATTCAGTCTTTCTCACACACCAACCAGTATTGGGCAGAGACAAGCCTGAGAGGAACCTCTGTGTGGTCAAGGCAGAGAAATCACAAATAATTCAACAGGAGCATTGTGAAGCAATTTTTAGGGAAAAACAAAGGCCAAACATACAGCTTTCAATAGGCTGAGGTCATGACTCTTCAAAATGAGATTTGTTCTACTGTTACACCTTAGAAATTATCCAAATGATAAGAAAATTTGCAGTTAGAAATGAGATAAAAGACTAAGGGTAATGGCTGAGAGTCAATAAAAGAGAAAACACGTTATAAAGAAAGTCAAGAAAAAAAAAGTTGTTTAAAGAAATAGTACAGAGCTGAAAACTGTAAGAATTATTAAATAGGAAAATACCAATGTTAAAACACTATTGGAATAAAAAAACACAAAAAGCTACTTTCCTACTCTTTCTCTCTAAGATAGTTTTGTTTTGTTTTGTTTTTTAAAGCTTTGGAACAAATAAACAGTTGGAAAGTAACATTTTTAAACATTAAAAAAAAAGCAAACAAAAATAATTCTACTCTTCTAAATAACAAGTGTCAAAGAGGAAATAAAAGTTACAGTGAAAGAAAATTTAGAATATAGAAAGTAAGACATAAAAAGTATTTAAAACCAGCCAAAGCTAGACTCAGTGGTATCTGCATAACCTTAGATAAGTTCAACATTAAACAAGAAATATGTATTTTAAATTAAGAATTCAACTGAGAAAATTAGAAAATAATATAATGTACATTTTAAAATAAAACATTTTCCATAAATGTTTGGATCACAAAATCTTTCCCTCTCTGTAAGTACATTTGACCTCTCATTAATGTTTGGCAGAACTGTCTTTGGGAAACTGATATTTTCAATGTCACTTATAAATAAATATGCCAAAAAAAAATCCAAATAAAATGCTTGCAAGGCTTATAGCTCAGTCAGTAAAGAATTTGCCTGCAGTGCAGGAGACCCAGGTTCAATCCCTGGGTTGGCAAGACCCCCTGGAGAAGGAAATGGCAACCCACTCCAGTATCCTTGCCTGGAAAATCTCATGGACAGAGGAACCTGGTGGATTGCAGTCCATGGGGTCGCAAAGAGTCAGGCACGACTGAGTGACTAACACACAAATGAATTATACTCATATAATAAAAATTACCATAATGGCATGAGGTTTATTTCAACAATTTAAATTTATTTTAATATTATCATATTTAGTAATCATGATGAAAAAAATCATCATAGAAAAGAAATCAGGTATGACTCAATTTATATTCCTGAAAAAAATATTTTTTTAATTAAGGGGAAAAAATTCCTTAACAATGAAAAATCAGTGGTCAATATTAGACATAGCAATTAAACATTAGATTCATCGTCCTTGAAAAATAAGGTCACTCTTTCACTATTATTATTATTAACTGAGCTGACATATATAAACATTATCTAGCAATAAGAATAAGAAAATAAAATAGATATAAATATGGCAAAGGAACGTCACAAGAATCAGAAAAAATTCAAGAATCAACAGAATGATACTATAAGCAATTTCAGTTACAAGTCTATAAACAGAATATATGGCTAGGAAAAATAAGCTAAAGATCCAATGTGCAATATCAATGTAAATATACATTACCTTGAAATAAATCTAAGGGAACTACCAAATAAAATAGCATTAATGAATATTTAAATAAAATGGGAATGTAATTTTTCTCTTCCTGGGAAAACGTCATAGTTTAAACTTCTCAAGAATTCCTAGTTTCATTTATAAATATAATGCAATCAAATAAAAATCATAGCAGGAATATTTTGAAGAATACATGAATGACAATAACCCAAAGCAGTTTGGAAGAATAAACTATATGGAAAGAATAGGGCCATTTTATTATAAAATCAAAGATGTTATAATGGTACAATTATTAAACCTATTGTGTTTATGCAGGCATAGAGAGAAGAGAAACATAATCAACAGGCCAGAAACGAACTCATAAATTTTAAAAATATGAATAGAAATGAAGGACATTTTACATTATAACTTCACTTTGTTCAAGAAATGTTGCTAGAAAATTGGCTAATTTAAAAAAGGGAAATATAGGTTCTTACCTCATACAACATACTATAATAAAATACTGATGAAATAAAGAGTTACATGTAATAGATAAAACCATGAAAGACCTACAAGAAATGTAGTTGACCAAGAATTTTCCTGAAGAATCCCATGGACAGAGAAGCCTAGTAGGTTACAGTCCATGGGGTTGCAAAGAGTCAGACATGACTGAGCGACTTCACCGTACCTTACACCTAAGAATTTTCCAGGAATGAAAGCAAAGAGGAAACGCCAAATTGGACTATATATACAGAATAAAATTTTAAATGGATGTTTATCAAAATATAAAGTATATGATGAAATTAGGATAGTATTTATGGTATATGTTATGAAAGTTTAAATAAAGAGCTCTTAAAATAAGAAAACACCCACTATTAACCGATTATTTCAACAAATTTTAACTGCATGTCTACCTTTTACTAGGCAGTGTTCTAGAAGGTAGCAGTGAATAAAATGACAAAACGTGATGCTTCAGTGAGGACAAAATAAAATGGAAATAAGAGCTAATGGACCGAACATGAATATCTGCATAACCATCCACCCAACCACATACACACACACACAGAAAGAATTGCCGTGTGTATGTGATAGCTTTTATGGCTGAAATATTTCATAATAGAAGTTATATACAGATAATTATTTGATGGTTTATGTATAAGAATGTTTACTAGAGCCTTTACTTAAAATAGAAAATAATAAAGTCAAATGGTCAAACAAATCATGATATATATAATGATGAAATTCTATTAAATCCTGTAAAGTTGAAATACTCTCAGATATTTTTCCCAGTATTACAGTGAATTAGGTTATTGGATGAAACTGAATTATAATTTTATAACAAATAATAAATTTATATACCCAGTGTTTCTTCCTATATTTTTCCTACAGATATGCATACATACATGACTATAACAAAAATTAAAGCAATTGAAAGATAGCCCAAAATGCAGCTATGGAGAATGCTTAATTAAATTATAATAGTAAATGGACAATATTGAATTATTAAATACTGTGCTTTCAGAGAATATTGATTGCTTTAGAAAATGTTCTCAATATAAGCTAGTGGAAGGAAATATTAAAATGTTAAGAATGGTTATATCTGTGTGGTAAGATGTTGAGAATTTTATACAATTTTCAACATGTTCTATTCTTTTTATAATGGATAATATTTTACTTTTATATTCAGAAGATGTTAAAAATAACTTTCAACAGTCTAATTTATGAAACCCAATTCAGTGTTTTGTAAAAAGTAATGACTTTGCCCCCTATCCTTACAGTCCTAATTAGTACATTGTTTTATGATGTTTTCTTTGACTGGATTTGCCTTTTAGTTTTGGGCATGCCGCTTTGGTTTGATTAACTGGGGCTTCTGTTCTGCTTCTCTGCATCACAATTGAGTGTTTGTTGTGGAAGAGGCAAAAATAAGCAGAACAATATTATTATATTCTCCCCCGAGGCTTCCTATTTTCCAGAGATTAGACGTATTTGCTCAACAGCACCAAGTCACTGTAACAATTTCTCTCTCATTTCCCTTAAACCTGGGGGCAAATGGCAACTTCCTTGTCTGTCACTTTCCATCTCAGGAAGCGGAGGCATATTTTTCCGTTATTTAAAACTTGACAGATAGCTCCCAGCATCAAATCATCCATGAAAACTGTTGGCCTCTGGCAGAGAAAGAGCAGTGTAAGCTTTCAATATTCTGTAATAGTTGCTCAGAATGGATTTAGGTTGGTTCAAAGATTTCTTTAAAATCATAGGTGATACTGAGCTGGTTTGCGGAATTTTATCTGTCATTAATAAAATGACATTAATAATTACTGCTCCTCGGAGCAAAGGTAAAATGTGTATATATATCCTTTGATAACATGATGTCTGATTACAGAGAAAGCAAAGAGCGAGTCAATCGTTAAGTAACGCAGCCCATGTTACATGAGAGAGAAAACCTTGTCCTGCCAACAACAGCGTTTTCTGTGTGGTGAGGAAAAACACACTGCCTCATCCTGTGAGCCCACTCACTTTCCCCTTGAAAACAGTGGTGACTGAGTCTTTCCTTTGTGGAGAGACTGGGGGGACAGAGCGGGTGAGATAATTCTCCACACAGACGTCCATGTGTTTTCAACCTCCTTCCCGCTCTCCCTTTCTTAGACATCTATTAAGTGCTTGCTGGGCTTCTCAGGTGGTGCTAGTGATAAAGAACCCGCCTGCTAATGCAGGAGATGGAAAGAGGCAAGTCTGATCTCTGGGTTAGGAAGATCCTCTGGAGGAGGGCATGACAACCCACTCCAGTACTCTTGCCTGGAGAATCCCCATGGACAGAGGAGCCTGGCGGGTTACAGCCCATAGGGTCACAAAGAGTCAGACACGGCTGGAGTGACTTGGCATGCCCAAACGCTTACTCTGCGTGAGAGCAGGTCTAAAAGCATGACACCGTGGCAAATGAAGCAGACAAGGTCCTTACTTCTCTTGAGCTAGAGTTCTGCGAAGAAGACAGACAACAAATAAGAAATTAAATAATCTAAACTCAGCTTGTGGTTTAAAAACCTAAGGGGATAAGGAGTGGATGAGTGGGAAAGGAGGGGAGGGAGCTATTTTAGATTGGGACACTGGGAAAACACCTTTGAGACGATCCTGCATGTATCCAAATAGGACCGAGTACTGAAAAGGAGTCACCCAAAGACCTGGATAAGGATGATGCAAGTAGAAGAAACTGCAAATGTGAGGCTCTGAGATGAGAGACAGGTTAACATGTTGGAGCAGGAACAGAGAGGTCAGAGTGCCTGCAACCGAGTTAGGCAGGATGAGCGCAAGGCGATGATCACAGGGGACAAGCTGCCTAAGCCAGGTCATATTGGGTCTAAGGCAGGGTATGGAGTTTTGATTTTAACTTAAGTGCAATGATGCACTTAAGAGAGTCATGAAGAGGGGGAGTCTGGTCAGATTTTCTTTAAAAAGATGACTCAAGCTCTGGTGTAGAAAACTATTTCAAGGTGGTAAGAAAAGAGGTCATGGTGAAAGGACAATGGGAAATAACACTGGTGAGAGAGACAATTGGCTGGATTGGGGTGTGTGATAACAATTACACAAGACTGGAAAAAATGATGATTCGTTTAATATTTTACATTTACAGTGAGATTTCTTATGCTTTATCTCTAATAATCTTTACAGTCCTTTCCAACACTAAAAATCTAAAGGTTAATGATTTATGATCTTAGGAGAATTCAACAATAACTTTTCATTCTCTAAAATCATTATTATATATTTGATAGTGCAACTGTACTCTGTATATCTATCTCAGAACATATCCATTTTAAAATGTTTTCAAATTTTTAATTTTGGAGAATTACTCCGTGAATATTAGGCATCTTTGCTGTTTCAGAATCTAGAAATCAATTTTAGATTGGAATTACTTGGTTTTAATTTATAACTCAAATTGTGCTTTCAATCCCATACTCCCTGGAGCTAGAATGCATGGCTGTCTTCTGAGCCAGGATAAGTCTGAAGTAATAATAATCTGTGTAAGAGAGCTGACTGTTGTGATATGGGTAATAAATATTGAGGAGCAAAATTTCAGATTCTTTCCTTATTGTTCTAAACAACTGATCTTTGCAAAATTATATGATGATCTTTTAAATTGTAACCAACCTTTATTCCTTCAACAATTTGGTAACATTGGTTAATAAAATAGAAATCGTCCCAAATCTTCACTGCTTATAGTAATTTTCTGAGACCCCCCAAAAAAATAAATAAATAAATAAATAAACAAATGTGTGTGTAAATGTGCGTGGGTGTTGACAAGTGTCATGAAGGATATGAATGGACCATGATGGCACACAGCAGGGGTGATCTGGCACCCACTTATGAAGATGGTTATGAAAGTCCTGTCTCAGGAGGACATTTGTAAGTCTACACATGCTTTAGCCATGAGAGATAGAGTGGGTGCAACATTCTAGGCAGGGGGGAATTATGTCCACAACATTTCTTAGCTAGCAAAAGGCTTTAGCAGTTCACAGAAGAGAAAGAAGGCCAAGGAAGCTCCAGCCGAATAGGTAAGTGAACCTTTGAAGAGAAGTCAGGAGTTCGATCAGAGCAGAGATGGGATTGGTGTTGAAACTCTCTAAATCCTGTGCTTGTTCCTACTATTCCTTTCATAGTTCCCAACTCAGACAGCATCTCAACTACCTGGGAATCAACAGTGTGTGAGACGGCAACGACAACCCACTCCAGCGCTCTTGCCTGGAGAGTCCCAGGGACGGCAGAGCCTGGTGGGCTGCCATCTATGGGGTCGTACAGAGTCGGACACGACTGAAGCAACTTAGCAGCAGCAGTAACAAGAAGTCAATCTCCTTTGAGTATTTACACTAAGATGGGTTCCAAAACAGGAAAATTGTTTCGACTCTGTTAGAATGGTGGTAAATTTGAATAGAAATGATAAGTCTTTTAAATAAAAGATCGCCTTAAGTGACTGCATTAATTACTGCCATCAGAACCATTAAGGTTACTAAAAACGTGTTTCTACAAATGGATGTACAGGGAGCATTTTTTTCTTTCCTAAGTATCTGCTCATTAGTTTTCAGAGGCAGCAGAAATGGTTCCAGATATTCTTTGTAAACAAAAGTTGGAAAGAAATAGCTACTGAAATTTTATTAAATGCCTACTTTATAACAGTACTAAAAAAAGGGGGCGAATTATTCATAGGTTAATTAATTTGTGTCACCTTGGGCGGAGCTGTTATAAACTCATCATCAAAATATGTGTTTATAGCAAGTGAAAGTCACCTGTTAAGAGAACATCAGGCATTTTGTTTTTGAGATCCAGACTTCCTTTTTCCCTTGAGTAGAATCTTCAGAATCCTGTCCTCTGAAGGGACTGGGATGACTTTCCAGGAGATGGTGGGCAGATGTTGAAAGCTTTGATGGTGGAGGGAGAGGATGCAATCTGAGAAAATGTGTTCAAATTAGAAGGCAGGCAGGATTTTGTGTGTGCATGGAGGCAGCAGAGTACCCCGCAGGAGTCAGGATCAGTCAAATGAAAGCTGCTGGGTGCCTATTTGTTCAGCTCTTAGCCTGGGTCTCCAGTACATCATCTGAGGTCAACAGAGAGCACCTTTGTGACAGTCAGTATGGAAACTCCCAGATACAATGTACCATTCTACATGAAACCAAGTAATAAGAAGGAATGGGAATTTCAGAGAACCAAAGCCTGGGCCTTTCTCATGTTTTCATATATCTGGCCCGCAGCATTATTTCATGTATAATACAAACCAGGGAAGGAAAGCACTGAAGAATTACTGTGCATGGACTTCTCCTTGACTCTGGGAAGTGATGATATGTGATGGTTTGGTTATAGTTTTTAACAAAGATTTTAAAAATAAAAATGTATATTATAAAAATGTCATACTTTATGTATCATATAATTAATAGCTAATATATACCAATATTAAATATTTGCTATAATCCTATAAAGAAGATATTATTATACCCACTATACAGATAAAGAAACAAGGTTCAAAAATAGTTCATGACTTGCCAGACTATGTAAGTGTCAAAGTGACGACTGAAACCAAGATCATTCTCTCTACTTCTCCCTTGCCTTCTAAATATATTGACATACGCATACAGAGATATATATATAAACACATATTGAATATAAACATATACAAATATTTGTAGCCTTTACACATATGAACCTTTCTTTCTCTCCCTGTAATTCTCTTCTTTGCTTTCTATCTTCCTCAGTGGATGCCTTTATTTATATCCGTCTATTCAGATGCAACTGAAACTACTCAATCATCCTTATTTGCCCACATATTCTCTTTGAATGTAACAAGTCAAGTTTCAGGGGAGGGATAGATTTTTCTGAATAATAAACCAAATTTTTAGTTTTGAAAGGATATCTTGGGATGAAGGAGAACAGTTTTGTAAGGAGGGGAAGAAAATGTAAGAAGAGAGAGAGAGAGAAAGTGGGGCAACAGGAGGGTAACTCTGAATGTGAAGGGAATGAGACTCTAAGAACAGTCTTAGTCACCTGAGAACATTCTTATGTCTCAAAAGGCTACTGTACTTTTAGAACTGGGATATCTGAGATTAAATGCAAACTTGCATTCAACTCTGTGTTGTAACAGCTCATTGAAGCCCTCAAACTGTAAGTTTACCTATGACAATCCCAGTTTTAGAAACAAAACCCAACATCCCAGGAAATCACTCTATCTCAGCCAAATTGGTCACCTCTGTAATATTCTTTCCAGAGACAACTGGTCCCAGTCTGATTATGGGAAAATATCAAAGACACATAAATTTAGGGATAGTTTGTATATTGTATATACTTTGGCCAATGCCCTTCAAAAATTTTGAGGAAAAAATATTAAGAAACTGTCACATATTAGATGAGATTAAGGAGATAAAATAATGAAATAAAGCATAACATTTGAGGTTTAATTGTGTCTTCACAGAATTCATATGTTGATGTCCTAACCCTCAGAATGTGACTGGTTTTTGTGATGGAATCTTTATAGTCGTAATTAAGATTATATGAGGTCATTAAGGTGAGCCCGAGTCCAGTAAAATTGGAACCCTTTGAAGAGGAGGTTAGACAGACACACACAGAGGAAAGATCACGTGATGACAGGCGGGAGATGGCCATCCGCAGGTCAAGGAGAGAAGCCTCAGGAGCAACCGACTGTCGACACCTTGACCTTGAACTTCTGGCCTCCAGAACTCTGAGGAAATGAATTTCCACTGTTTACACCACTCAGCTTACCATACTTGGTTATGGTAGTCATAGAAAATTAATACATCAGGTGTCCTGGATTGGATTTTGGAACTAAAAAGACACTAGTGAAAAAAAAAGAGAGAAACCTGAATAAAATGTGTAATTTAATAGTATTGTGCACATGTTAACTTCTTAGTTTTGATAAGTGTACAAGATGTTACGATGGAACATGTTAACATTCAGAGAAAGTAAGTGAAGAGGACATAGATCTATGCCCTGACAAGGATATGTCTTGTCTTTCAAGGCAATAGAAATAAAAACAAAACTAAATAAACGGGACCTAATCAAACTTACAAGTTTTGTACAGCAAAGGAAACCACTAACAAAATGAAAAGACAACCTACTGAGTGGGAGAAAATCATTTGCAAATGATGCAGATGGCAAGGGCTTAACCTCCGAAGTATGCAAACAGCTCCTAACAACAAAAAAATGAGCAGCCCAACTGAAAAATGGCAGAAGACCTAAACAGACATTTATCCAAAGAAGGAATACAGATGGCCAATAAGCACATGAAAATATACACACCACTGCTAATTATTAGACAAATGCAATTCAAAGCTACCGCACAGTACCACCTTCACAGTGGTCATAATGGCCACCATTAAAAAGTCTACAAATAGAAATGCTGGAGAAGTTGTGGAGAAAACAGAACCCTTAATGTCTGTTGATGAGAATGTAAGTGGGTACAGCCACCATGAAAAACAGTATGGTGAGTCCTCAGAAAAGTAAAGACAGAATGACCATATGATCTGGATCCCATTCCTGGGCATGTATCAAGACAAAACTCTAATTTGAGAAGATAGATGTACCCCTATGCTCATAGCAGCACTGCCTACTACAGCAAAGGTATGGAAACAACCTAAATGTCTGTAAGCAGACAAATGGATAAAGAAGATATGGTGCATAAATGCAATGGAACATTACTCAGCCACAAAAAATTAGTAATGCCATTTGCAGCAACATGGATGCAACCAGAGACTATACTAAGTGAAGGAAGTCAGAAAGAAAAAGACAAATACTGTATGCTATCTCTTATATGTAGGCTCTAAAATATGACACAAATGAGCCTATCTATGAAATAGAAATAGACTCACAGACATGCAGAACAGACTGATAGTTGCTAAAGGGGCGGAGGTTGGCAGAGAAATGGAGTGGGAGATTGAGATTAGCAGATGTAAGCTTTTGCATACAGAATGGATAAACACAAGGTCCTACTGTACAGCACAGAGAACTACTGTCAATATCCTATGATAAACCATAATGGAAAAGAATATTAGAAATATATACATATGTGTATATACATATGTATATATATGTGTGTGTATAACAGAACTACTCACCCTTCAGCAGAAATGAACACACTGTAAATCAACTATGTACTTCAATAAAAATTGATCATTATTACAAAGATAAAAATGAAGAGTGAAAAATGAAAAAACAAGATAAAAAATAAATTCTACCTTCATCTAGTAAAAGACAGCATTTTAAGTGCCATGAGAGGACTCTGGAGAGAGCTGCATGTGAGGTTTAACCATGGAGGTCAGGCAAAAATGCAGAAGTTCTGACTTTACGTCTGAGTTAAGTCGGCCACAACTCAGCACTAACTGTGAACTCTAGGAGGTGAGGTGGATAAAATATCTAATGTACTTAACTGAGACCACACTTAAAACTTTTTTTTTTTTTTTGCTGAGACATGAACAGAGAATTAGATGGTGCATTGCTTGAGAAATATATTTTAAAATGAGATCTAAATAGCTCTAAAAATAGAGAGCACTCCTGAGGCTCAATAGGGATCCTAAACTCATGTTATAGGATTAAAAAGTGAAAATCATTTCATACCTTCATTCATAAATAGTGTGCATTGTTATTAATTGCCATAATCCAAATGTCCAATCTGACAGATATGTCCCAGGAAAATCAAGTATGTCTGAAATGCTTCTGAAATCTGATTTCTTGTGGGTTGATAACTACTCACCTCCATGAATAAAGCCACACTTCAAAATGTCTCAGTTCTGAACACTAGTAATCTCAGTGAGTATTTATATAACAATCTCTTTTGTAAAACTCCTTCCTCAAGAATGTTACAAGAACACATTATATATGACTCCAGCTCCTTTAGGTAGATAGGGAACTCATCGGCATTGAGTTCATTTAAGAAGTGGACTCTGAGGAACGAATTTGGAACCTGTAATATGCAGTCCGAGGAGACCCAGAGCTGGAAGCATTGTGTATAGCAAGGAGCCAGGCCTGTCTTATCAGGTGGTCCAGACTGTCAATCAAAGCTCCAAAGTATATACACTGTAAGGAAGCGCTGTCAGTTTCCCCATGTATAAAATTGTCGTAATTCCTATACCATAGATATTATTGGTTTAAAGAGTAATAATCTTAAAAGTATGGAAAAGACTTTTCATGATATTGTACAGGAGACAGGGATCAAGACCATCCCCATGGAAAAGAAATGCAAAAAAGCAAAATGGCTGTCTGGGGAGGCCTTACAAATAGCTGTGAAAAGAAGAGAAGCGAAAAGCAAAGGAGAAAAGGAAAGATATAAGCATCTGGATGCAGAGTTCCAAAGAATAGCAAGAAGAGATAAGAAAGCCTTCCTCAGCGATCAATGCAAAGAAATAGAGGAAAACAACAGAATGGGGAAGATTAGAGAAAAGACTCTGGAAAAGATTCTGATGCTGGGAGGGATTGGGGGCAGGAGGAGAAGGGGACGACAGTGGATGAGATGGCTGGATGGCATCACCGACTCGATGGAAGTGAGTCTCAGTGAACTCCGGGAGATGGTGGTGGACAGGGAGGTCTGGTGTGCTGTGATGGGGTCACAAAGATTTGGACACGACTGAGCAACTGAACTGAACTGAATCTTAAAAGTGTTGGAAAACTAGATCTTTAAATATTAACAGTTTTCTTTCTCCTTGCCCGTAGAATTTTATTTTATCCATTGTCTACTGAGGACAACTAGGATGTTCCACTCCTAACAAGTCAGAGAAGAATGACAGGGCAAAATAGGAAAAAGCTACAAATAAAGGTTTGACTTTCTGTCCTGAAAATATTCCCTTGAAGGGGATTTCAGACATGAGAGAATCCAATGATATTAAAAGGAGAATTTACTGATGTTAGAAAAGGTCCTTATGGGAACCAGGGGGAAAGGCTGGGGGAAGCACGGAGAACTAGTTATGTGCAAAGGGTTTTTTAAAGGAATCCTGTCCATTCCTTCTGGCCAAACCCCAGGCTTGGCCATAGGAGGAGAGATGACAGAGCCTGAGTGAGGTGAGGAGAACCCTCCTTGGGACAATTAAGGAGGCAGCTCAGAGCTGAAGGTTGGAGCCTCAGAGCGGAAGAAGGACAACTCTTAAGTGGGGCAGTAGTGGGAGTAACCCAGACAGAAAGTCAGAGCAGAAGGGAGATAAAGGGACACATAAGAGAAGACAGGGAGCTCCTAAATGGAGACTCATTATATACAAGGGGAGTGATTAAGCAAGGAAGTATTTTAGAATAGGAGCCAGTGACCTTGTATTTTGTGAGAGGAGGTACAATTATGAAAAAAGAAAACAAGAATGGATTCTATTGGGTTGCACTGGAAACAAATATTGGTGTGAACTTACAGTTTTCAGTCGAAATAAAAATATAACTAAATTGAGGTGTGTGTGTGTGTGTGTGTGTGTGTATACATTACTTCCCCAGCTCTCTCCATTGAGAGGGGCTGGGACTAGACATGCTCCAGTATCTATGAGCATACGTATTGCTCAGGTCTTGCTTTCCAAACAGTGGGTTGACCAAAAAGTCTGTTCAGGTTTTTCCATAACATCTTATGGAACTTTTCAGCCAACCCAATATGTTCCTCTAAAAGAACATGGATTCCTTGGAGAAAGGACTGAATATAAGGCCCAGTAAGACATATTCCTGAGTGAGCACATACAAACCTGTCTCCCTAATTCTGTGTAATCTTGCATGGTATACCATTATAAGAATGAACTCTAATACATTTAAACAAATTCCTGTTGATTAAAAAATTAGGTTTCATTCAGATTTTTGTTACTCTAAATAATACTGCAGTAAAAATATTTAAATAACTCAGCATACTTTGTATTAAATATAATCTCGGGCATATCTCATAAATATTATACTGTACATTAATTGTTCAAAAAATCCAAATATAAAAGGGTAACATTTCACAAAGGGAAGATTACTATTTTTACTTTCTTTTACTGCTTGCTCATAAAATACTATAATTATCAGCCAAAATCTAATGCAACTTCAGAATAAGGGCAGTATAAACTGGATTCAAATGTCATAAATATTTTATTGGGCATTTAATTTCCCATTTATGTTTTTATAACATTTACTTCAGGGATATGGGCATCAAGGACTTGCCTTCAAATGGGAATACTTTTCTTCAGCACGTAAGTGCAGATTAATCATGAAACTGTAATGAAAATTGAACCTTTGCATTTCATAGATGAGAATTTTAAATATTGACAAAGGCAAGGATAACATATTATAGTCATAGCATTTTAGATATAAAAGAAATTGAATACTACAAATGTGTCTACTCTTCAAACCACAGTAGGTTTTATTAATATTCATAGAATATTAGAAACAAGATTAAGAAACAAAGGAGGGAAATTTCTGAATTTTCTGGAAGCTAAAGCCAAAATGGAAACACAAGCAGTTATAGAGTCAGTCACACATGCTTGCACATATGCACAGATGTATTTTCTATTTAACAACCAGGAATGTGCTCTACTTGCTTCTATCCTCTTGTGTGTGTGTGTGTGTTTCAGAGACTGGTATGAAAGTCTGAAGAGCACATTTCCCAAAATGTATTCCCAAGAGATTCTAGTTCACATTCCATCAGTGATAGCTTTAATGCCACAAGTTTTAGAAGCGGGGAGAGTGGTGGAATCCTTAGTACAACTAGAACACTGGGTTTGGGCAGTCCATATACTGGATCATTGCAGCAGCTCCCCCAAACCTCCTAGGCAATACCTGCTTTAGGACGACAGGTTCTGGTGGTATCCTTGCACATCATACAACTGCTTGCTTCTCTGAGTTCAGTGCATTTTTTTTTTCTTTCTAATTTTCACAATATATCCCTTAGAAGTATTTTGTGAGTACCTAATTTCTTGTATTAAATCCGTGAAATATTTTCAGGAGCAAACCTTGACTGATGAAACAGGTGGGGCTATAAAAGATTCAATAAATAGTCACTAAAAACTTGAAACCTCAGATTGACTATATGGCAGATATATTTAATGTTCAGTTACTATCCAGGTGCTCCTACATGCTTTCTATCTTCCTTACAATTAAGTGGAGGCTGAGGTCTAATCTGTTCTAATGGGCTCTTGAGAGGAAGTTACTGACAACTGCGCTTCTGGCATAAAACCCAAGGCATTAAATGGCTATTAAATCATTGTGTTGTCCAGTTCCTATATTTCTACGGGCAAAGCAGGGTTTTGTCCTCAGGGATCACCTATTTAACTACTTCAGTACTTTGAACAATGCTGCACTGAGACCCTGAAGTTAGAGCCCAATGCACGTGAAGGGTGATTCTTTTACCCTTTTTTATTTTACTTACACTCTGAAAGCAAGATAAATGCATTTCATACTACAAGGATTTACTCTTTATAGCTCCATATGCATAGTTACACATGTATGAAAACCAAATGTGCACAGCTTATAAGAGAGCATAAGATTGTTTCATCTGATGTTATTGGACTAGGTTCAATGGATAATAAATAAGTCCTTGAGATGTGAATGTAAGATATCTGAGTACTGAAAACTCTACAATTATTCCTTTACTTGACAAATATCTTTTTAACCCCCTTGTTGTGCCAGACATTGTTTTAGAGATATTAACGTACTATCACACGTATTAGTTGGCCTCAGCTACAATAACAAAATACAAGTCCAAGAGAAAGATTCCAGAAGGGTTTGTTTCTTGTAAGACCTTTCTTTTGGACTTGTTGATGGCAACTATGTGCTGTGTTCTTTCACCGTCTTTACTTTGTGTTTACAAAAAGAGTAAACTCTGATGTTTCTTCCTCTTCTTACAAGGACAGCAGACCCATAGAATGAGGGCCTCATCCTTATGACCTCACTGAAACTGTATTACCTCTCTAAAGGTCCTATCCCTAAATACAGTCACAGTGGGGATTAAGTCTTCAACATATGAATTTGGGGGAGGAATATAATTCAGTCCATAATACCCCACAAGCAAAATTATCAGAGTTTTATTTTCTCAAAAGATGTCTACAAAAAGGAAATTGCAAAATGTTTGCTTTCCAGAATAAAGTAATATTTCAGAAAAGCGAGGTTTCTAACATTTCAAATACCACTGCTACAAACAGAATTCCAAATGCAGGTCTTCTAATTTTTAACATTAAAATTAATTTACATAAATTCTATAAAATTAGCTTTGTGAACTTAATGATGCAAGTGTTTGTCTAGTTTTTGCCTTCTAACAGTTTTATTGCTGCCTTTTCCTCTCAATTTCAAGGTTTTAAATATATTTTCAAAATGTCTGCCTTTAAAATCTAAGACGTATTCAACATATGAAAAAGTAAAAACTCAGCACTTAAAACTTACTTGAGAGGTCATGCACTTGTAATCTTTGATATTAAGCAAGTACTGAAACAAAGTGAATCTGACATTTTGTTGGACAGGCATGTATTAAGTAGCATCGACTCTTTTGACTTTACATATTGTATCAGCTGGATTCATTAATTACGCCTGCAGTTTGGGAAGTTTCCAATCCACTGTTATTCTGGCACATGTCAAAGAATATATACATTTTTAACTACCATGTCAAATAAAAATCTGCAGAAGAAAAATTTCAGGTCCCAAGAGAACAGTGATATTTTAAAACAGAAAGATTTATTATAAAATGAAATGCCCCTTACTCTATACAGATTTAAAAAATTGATTGCTTTATATATTATCTAATTATTTTGTGACCATATTGTGATGAATTTATTTGTGACCAATAAAACAAAGAGAAAATATTTCTTCATAGGCCCCCTTTTTAATCCTCTTCTATACAATTATCTTTAATTCTAGGGAATCTGAACTACTACAAAAAAACACCATGGACTGGGTGACTTAAGCAACAAACATGCAATTCTTATAATTCTAGAGGCTGGAAATCCAAGATCAGCATGAAGCAAGGTTAGGTTATTGGTGAAGGTCCTCCCGGTTTAAAGATGGCTATCTTTTGGTTTTATCCTCACAAGTTGAAGGAAGGACTCTCTTCCATGTCTCATAAGGATATGAACAGTGTCTTGGGACCCCAACTCCCATAATCTAATTACCTTCTAAAGGCCAGTCTCCCAATACCATCACATTAAGTCTTCACCACATACATTTTTGGGGACACAAACATTTAGTCCATAACAACTCCTAACATAAAGTTTCAGGTGTGCTTATAGTTTCAATGGTATATTTAATGAGCATATTATTTTCTTTTCATATTATTGTGAGAATAATAAGATTAAGACTTTTAAAATAGTCTATTGCTTTTTAAAGTCAAATGTCATCTTTTACCTCTTTTAGTCTTTATTGGTGATTCACAAACACTAGAGTACATAAGAATCCTTTGTAGGGTTTATGAAAATACAGATAGCTATGCTCCTTCCTCTGAGTTTCTCAATCATAGATCTGGAGTAAGAAGTTTATTTTCACTTTTCTACATTTTCCATCTTCTTTGTCTCATTCTAGGTAATTTCTTTATATTTAATTCATTTATTCTTAGTTATATCATCAATACATTTAAAAAAATTACCTGCAGTCTATTTTGTTTTCTCTAAATAGATAATCACATCTACCAACAACAGGATTTTTGTTTCAGCCCCAAACCCCAGTTCCTTACAACTTTTTGTTCTCACATGTTGGCTAGAATTGCCATTGTTGTTGCTGTTGAGTCAGTAAGTTGCGTCCAACTCTTTGTGACCCTATGGACCATGACCTGCTAGGATCCTCTGTCCTTGGGCTTTCCCAGGCAAGAATACTGGAGTGTGTTGCCATTTCCTTTTCCAAGTAAATATTTCTAAATGAACAAAGGTTTGGCTCATTTTGAGAACTGCTTTACTCTCAATCCATACTCATATATTGTGCTTCTGTATAGAAAACTCAAACCCTACATTTTTCTTGGGTCACTTCTTTTTATGCCTTCTTTACTCCTGGCCTTCCAGGAAAGAAATTCTGTCCACCACCATCTTCCTGTCATGTTATCTTGGAACTGAGTTTCCTTTATACCAACTACTTCACTAGTTGTATCAGATCTCTATTGTCAGGTAACAAAATACTACAAGCTTAGATTCAATCAACCCACTCTTACTGGCTCACAGTTTTCGTTAGTCTGAAGTTTGAGCATGAAGAGCTAGATGGTCTGCTCAAGATTTTACAAGGTTGCCATCAAGCTGTAAACTGGGTTATAATCTCACCTGGAAGCTTGACTGGACAAAATACTTGCTCCCAAGCTCATTCAGGTTATAGGCAGAATTGATTTCTTATGTCTGAGGACATAGCACTAAGTCCTCAGATGTTAGAAGCTACCTGCACATCCCTGTCTGATGGTCGTCTCCATAGGCAGTTCAGAGAGCAGCAGATGGATTCTTCAAGGCAAGAAGGAAACTCTCTTGCCCCATTATACAAGACTCTGTACAATATATACAGGATATATACTATAGTATATACAATCATAGATGTGACATCCTCTCACAAATGCTACATAATGCAACCTAGCCAAGGTGGTGGAATCTTATTACCCATACAATATTCTATTGGTTGGAATCAGTAACAGGTTCTTCCCATACTTAAGATGGTGGTGGTGGTTATTCAGGGTTTCATGTCAGAGGCTGACAATCATGGTGGCCAACTGAGAATTTTACCTGCTACAAAAGACTTCCTCCAATAGTGTCTTCCATGTATTTGGCTCTGCATGATAAAATCATGTTCCTGGCAGCACTAATGGCTGTTCTCCTGGTTCCTGTCCCACCTCAGGGTATAGGCCTAGTTCTTGGTCTCAGTCCCCTCCAAAATGTGCCTGTCTAGCATTAGACCAAGCAATATGTCCCAAGCCCCCCTCTGTATGGTAAATCTGAAGTAGTAGACAAGAACACAGAATTCAAATCAGACAAAACTGCTTTCTCATTCTGGCTTGAGATTTGAGATGTATGAAAGTTTAGCAGTGATTTGCTCTCTCAATCTCAGTATAATAATCTACTCTCAGTGAGGAAAATATCCAAATCAGAAGGATATATTAATGCAGTAAGAGCATTTAGCACCTGACATTTACCCCATCACTGATAATTTTCTTCTCTTCTATTAATTTTCCACCTTCTATATATGATAAAGGGTTTACTTGGATCTAAAGCAAAACTAGACCAAAAAATCACATGAACATCTAGAGTTGTATTACACTAGGGACTTGATAACATGTGCTTTGCCCTTTATAAGTTAAAATTGAAATATGAGTCCCCATTATATTTTACCCAATGATATTTATATATTGTTTCATTCTCTATTTTAACTATACATAAATCCACATCTTTACTAATAGACTAATTACTTAGTAGATTGATTAGTACATTTGTTGAGATGCTCATCAAGGTAAGAAGAGATGTGTATTGGGATGTTAAACCTTAATATTAAAAAATAAAAACTGCACAGGAATTATGGTCAACTAGTTGTTACTTTTATATTAGAGAAATGCAAATCAAAACTACACCTGGGTACCACTTCACAACACCGGTCAAAATGGCCACCCTTAAAAGGTCTACAAATAATAAATGCCAGAGAGGGTGTGAAGAAAAGGGAATGCTCCTACACTGTTGGTGGGAATGTTAAGTTGGTATAGCCACTGTGAAAAATCAGTATGGAAGTTCCTCAAAAAATTAAAAGTAGAACTATCATAACATCCAGCAATACCACTCCTGGGTATGTATCCAGACAAAACTCTAACCCCCAGAGATATATGAATCCCTACATTCATAGCAGCATTATTCATAATAGCCAAGATATAGAAAAAATCTAAATGCCCTTGACAAATGAATGTCTAAAGATGTGGTATACTACTTAGCAGTAAAAAAGAAGAAAATATTGCCATCAGCAGCAACATGGATGGACCTAGAGATTATCATCTGAAATAAGTCAGAAAGAAAAAGACAAATAACATATGCTATCACTTATATGTGGAATCTAAAATGACACAAATTAATTCAATCTATGAAATAGAAACAGACTCACAGAAGAGAGAACCGACTTGTGGTTGCCAAGGGGGAGGGGCTTGGAGGAGGGGTAGAGTGGGAGGTTGGGGTTAGCAGATATAAGCTATTATACACGGAATGGAAAAACAACCCAGTCCAACTGTATAGCACAGAGAACTATATTCAGTATCCTATGATAAATCATAATGGGAAGGAATATAAAAAAGAATGCATAACATGTATAACTGAATAGTTTTGCTGTACAGCAAAAATTAACACAACATTGTAAACCAACTATACTTCAATAAATACCAGTTGTTAATTTTATATACTTGTGATGATGGTTGAATATGGTAACTTGCCCTGATGAAAATAATAGCAGACAAAGGGTTAAATTCAGTAAGAAAATAACTATAGTTACTAGTAACAGAAAAGAAAGTTAAAAGTGGCTCCTTTTTTCCTTCATGTGAAAAACTGTCTAGCATTGGGCAGCCCCAACAATGACAGATAAATTTGTGGTAGTCAGGAATCAGAGTTAATTAACAAGGCAACAGGAAACAATTCCGGATGCAGTGACCTATAAGATATAATTATCTCTGCAGAGTGCACTCAACATACCGTGATAGGGGGGTGGTGCCTAGAGTTACCATATTAAAAATGCCCTCTGAAGAAGAGAGATTGGGAAACATTCTCAGTTACTAGCTCCCCCTAGTAACAGCCTGATGGGGATTGAGTAGACACTGCCTGGGCTTGCCCAAAGCATGGCCTCATACTCTGTTCTCTTGGGATAAATTCTCTCATTAACTGTCCCTGTTTCTCCTGTGTTTGCTTTTTGGCAGTTTACTTGTATACATATGTAACATACATGTCTTTTATACTCCAAAAATAACAGAAGCATACATCCGTTTCTATTCTCGTTTATGAAACATCTCTGAAGTCAGACTACCATATCCTCTTATATCCCAATGGCCAGAATATAGGCACATGGATATCATGTAGTGGGAGCTAGAAAATGTAGTCTTTCAGCTGGGCACGTTGTTATCTTTAATAAATGAGAGCCCTCTCATTAAGGAACAAGAGGAGATTAGATATTAGGAAAATAACAGTTGTTGCCATAGAGCTCATTATGTTATCAGAAATTCTTCATAAAAATGGATACAATGTGATGGAATATAGTTACTAGGATAGGAACATGATTAAGATAATCATTATAGTTGGAGTAATTCCCCATCCTCAGGAGCAAATTACTTTATTTGGAAGAATTATACAGCTATTATGGTACAGTTCCACACAGTATCATCACTATTTGGCACCCTTCAATGTGTAGACCACAGTAAAACCTCAGTGACACTCATGGAGAGAAACAAATTAAGCTAGAGATCAGAGATGGATGCTCAAGTAGAGATCCCAGTGGGAACAGCATAGATCAAATTGTAATGCCTAATGTATCTTAATAAGTTATAGGTTGATCTAGGGAAGTTATGATCATCATGTATTTTTGTGAATATGGTTCATTTATAGTGCGCTCATACTAAGTCAAGTGAGGCTACTAATTTTTAGATGGTTGTAGAAATCCGTCAATGAAAATATCCAGAGGTCCAGAAATGTTCAGTAAAGAATAACAAAGGTTAGCTGAGGATTAGTGCTCAGGTCAATCAGGGAGACTGAGGTCCCTGCAGATAAGCTAGGATAGACTAAAAAAAAAAAAAAAAAAAAAAATCAAGTTAAATCTAAGCTATGAGAAAACACAAAGATAGTGTCAGTAGGGCTTCAGCTCAGTTTTATAAAATATTCCTAGGTGCTTACCATTGAAAGACCAGACATTCCATTTATGATCTAACAAAATTCAAGTCCTCTACTCTCTATTCTTCCAGTAAAGTCACCTCATAGAGGTAACATTATTTGTAACTTCATTTATTTGCTCCCAAAGAATATATAGTCTATTATTGCCCACTGCATTTATTCATGGTTTTAACACTCACCTAGAAAGGGAAAATATTGTAACTGAATGATAAGTGAAACCAATGCAAAGCTGTAGGTCATGATACCTCAGTTCTCCCTCTGACCATTAACTACTGAGATTTATGTTATGATGTCCCCTCATTGGATTCTTTATTTTTCACCTATAAAATGAAGGGTTTTGAATTTATGACTTCTAGTATCTCTTCTCACCTGAACCTTCCATAAATCTCAGTATTCAAAAAAATAAGAAAATATATTCAGTTCTTTATAAAAAATAGGATTCCTTTACACAGTTCTCTTTATATTCTATTCTCTTATGTGGTGAGAGTGCACTACTTCACATTATGCGAATAAACCCTGTGTTTGTTCATCATCTTCAGGAAAGAGCCCCAGAGGCCATTTCTATAATTACATAAATGTGGTCTCATCTGAACTTTCAATGGCCAGATACAGCAGAGGTCCCTACAGCAAGAGAAGATTCTTGAGAATCTCTTGGAGAGAGAGGATATCAAACCAGTTAGCCCTAAAGGAAATCAACCCTGAACATTCACTGGAAGGACTGATACTGAAGCTGAAGCTCCAATACTTCAGCCACCTGATGTGAAGAGGCAACTCATTGGAAAAGATCCTGATGCTGGGAAAGACTGAGGGCAGGAGAAGGGGATGACAGAGGATGAGATGGTTGGATGGCATCACCGACGTGATGGACATAAGTTTGAGCAATCTCGAGGAGATAGAGGAAGACAGGGAAGCCTGGAATGAGCAGTCCATGGGGTCCCAAAGAGTCAGATATGATTTAGTGACTAAACAACAACAGAGATCCTAGACTCAATGTATTCAGGCATAAAGCAAAAATGTACTTGCTTCTTGAGCCACTCTCATTTACATATAAATGCTGCCTGTTACAAAGGACAATGTGACTTTTGCATCTCTGGGAAAATAATGAAGGCATTTGTAGATGTCATTTATGCTTTACTTTTGATTCAGTTACTTACAAACTAATGGAGTTCAGGCTAGGTTTCTCTGAACTTTGGCCTTTTCCCTCTTCTTATTTGAGCAAACAATGGAAGTTAAGCACTAATCACAGTACAAAATTGGTGAGTTTGACTACCAACTTTGCACTTATCTCTACCAGTACAAAAGAGAAAAAGATACTCCGTAAATGGATGTTCTCTTAATTTTGAAAACAACAGGGAGGTAGGAGTGCTTTCCACTTTTAGAAATAAGTAAACTTGGGCACAAGAGGTTAAAGAATGTGTCAAATCGCCACTGAATCTGATTCAATTTTTCTGACTTCAAGCACACAAAATGAAATGGAGTGTGGAGATAAAGAAGACAGAAAAGAGAAACAATAAGGTTGATGAAATCTGGGATTTTCAAGCAGTTGTGGGATAAAAAGTAAATTTTAAATTAAAAACACAGGCTCATCTTGTGAAGTATGATTAATGTGAAGATGAAGAGTTAATATGAGTTCCCTCAGAACTTTTTCATTTCCTGAGCTTATCAGGAAAGCTTATAGAAGCTCAAAATCTATATTGATCAGAGTTTATACAGTATAGATTTCATTCATAGGGGACTGTGCAGATAAGTAGTTATTCAGTGGATAAAAATGTCTGAAATGCATAGCTAAGGAAATCAGTGTTTAATTTGTGGGTGTGTCTTTCACTACAGATATGAGGATTATCATGCAGATTCTTAATAATCACATGAATTTATTGTCTGTATCTGTAACACTTTAAAATTTATTTGACCTTCCAAAACACTAACTGAGATGATTCAGCCATTTTAGTAGGTACTCTGTAATTTAGAAATGCTTTTCTGCTGGTGACAAGTAACTGAAAAGGGCTACACTAGCTTAAATAGAGATTTGTTTGTCTTAAATATTAAATATAGTGCTTTGTGGCTGATGACACTATTCAAGTCTTCTATATATCAAGCTTTGTGCTGATTTTAAACTCTTGGACTTTGCTTTTTTTTTTTTTTTTTTCATCCTTACGGTTGCACAGCAGGATCTGCTTCTATAGGCATCATGTTTACATTCTAGGAAGAGGTAAAGACAAGGGGCAAAGATACTTTCCAAGTACTATGTCTCATTTTGTCAGGAAAGAAAAATATTTTTGGAATTCTTACATAAAGAAAATATTTTTAAAGCTCTCTCTTTAGCCAAAATCAGTATTTCACATATACATATGCAGCTGAAATGTTCTTTGATAGAAAAGGGTCATCAATTGTTAGGTAACAAAGCACTCAGTTGCCAAACCACATATGGATGAGAAATCTTTTCCAGTATGAAGCTTTATTTGTAATCTTAAGGACACAGAAAATCAAGAAACTCAGAAGTAGATTAAGGTCTTAGAAATCAAGGTAACTGCTCAGGTCTTTTTTATTCCCCCTTTTTTTCTCCGAACATACACATTCTGGCCCACAGTAGGTGAAGTCTCTTAAGTTAGACACAGGAATAGAAAGAATTGAGTCTATGAATGATCTCCACTCAAAGCCCTAGCTTTGGTGATATAGTCCATGGAAGCATGCCTCATACCTCATAAATCCACAAGATTCTTTTTCTTCTTCTTCCTCTTCCTGTTTCTTTATTGCAAGAATTCCTTTAAAAGAGACATCCTCTGGGCTCTTGGGCCCCAGTCACCACTTTGGGGGCTCCTATCTCCATGGGCTCTCATGTCACAGCTGTGGCCTTGGAATCTCCAGACATTTCCTGCACACCTCTTGTACCCTCGATGCCACCATTAGGGTAGGGATACCTCAGGGAGGGGGGAATTCCCATGACCTAGCTGCCACTTTTGTAGGCTCTTCAGCAGATGTTAGCAGGTTGCACACTTGCAGAGGTGGAGCTGAAACTGCAGCTAAGCCTGATGGGCTGTGAAACTTAGGAAGCAAGGCTGAACTCTCTCCTGCAGCTGCTCAAGCCACACATTTACCCTTCCCCTGCCAGCTTCGTAAGCTCAGCCCTTGCAGGACATTCGAGTGGACACCAGGTGCTCCTACATCTAGAACAGGTTTGGCATTAGCAGCTGTGAGCTTTGTGTGCAGGGACATTTGGGGCCTGGGCCGGGCCAAGTTCTGAGCTGCCTCCATATCTCCCATGGCAGGTCCAAGTGCACGACCACCACAACCCTGGGATCTGACTTCAATGGATCTGCACTGGTGTCTTTACAAAAACAACTCATGAGGAACAGGGCTGCTTGCTGGCATTCCCAAGGTTGACAAATGGCCGAGGGCAGTGCCAACAACAGTGTGCTGTGTGGATCCACTCAGTGGATGGCAGGAGACAAAATAGAGCACGCTGAGTGAGCCAATCAGTGAAAGGCAACGCCAAAGAGTGGTCGAACTGCTGCACAAGCGCACTCTTCTCACACGCTAGCAAAGTAACGCTCAAAATCCTTCAACAGTACATGAACCAAGAACTGCCAGATGCACAACCTGGGTTTAGAAAAGGCAGAGGAACCAGATATCAAATTGCCGACATCAGTTGGATCATAGAAAAAGCAAGGGAATTCCAAAAAAACACCTACTTATGCTTCATTGACCACACTAAAGTCAGTGATTGTGTGGATCACAACAAATTGTGGAAAATTCTTCAAGAGATGGGAATATCAGACCGCATTACCCTCCTCCTCAGAAACCTGTATGTGGGTCAAGAAGCAAGTTAGAACTGGACATCGAAAAATGGACTGGTTCAACATTGGGAAAGAAGTATGACAAGGCTGTATGTTGTCACCCTGCTTATTTAACTTATATGCAGAATATATTATGCAAAATGCCAGGCTGAATAAAGCACAAGCTGGAATCAAGACTGCCAGGAGAAATATCAACAACCTCAGATATGTAGATGATACCACTCATGGCAGAAAGTGATAAGGAACTAAACACTGTCTTGATGAAAATGCAAGAAAAGAGTGAAAAAGCTGGCTTAAAACTCAACATTCAAGAAACTAAGATCTTGGATTCCAGTCCCATCACTTCATGGCAAATAGATAGGGGAAATAGATAGTGACAGATTTTCTTTTCTTGGGTTCCAAAATCAATGAGGAAGCTGACTGCAGCCATGAAATTAAAAGACACTTATTCTTTGGAAGAAAAGCTATGACAAAACCAGTGAAGTGAAGTCACTGAGTCGTGTCCGACTCTTTGCGACCCCGTGGACTGTAGCCCACCAGGCTCCTCCATCCATGGGATTTCCCAAGCAACAATACTGGAGTAGGTTGCCATTTCCTTCTCCAGGGGACCTTCCCTGCCCAGGGATTGAACCCGGGTCTCCGGTATTGCAGGCATATGCTTTTAAAAAGCTTGAGACATCACTTTGCTGATAAAGGTCCATATAGTTTTCCAGTAGTCATGCATGGCTGTGAGAGTTGGACCATAAAGAAGGCCGAGTGCCAAAAAACTGATGGAGAAGACTCTTGAGAGTTACTTGGACAGCAAGGAGATCAAATCAGTCAATCTCACAGAAAATCAACCCTGAATTATTCATTAGAAAGACTGATGCTAAAGCTAAAACTCCGATACTTTGGTCACCTGATGTGAAGAGCTGACTCACTGGTAAAGATCCTGATGCTGGGAAAGATTGAGGGCAGGAGGAGAATGGGACGACAGAGGATGAAGATGTTGGATGGCATCACCAACTCAATGGACATGAGTTTGAGCAAACTCAGGGAGATAGTGAAGGACAGGGAAGCCTGGAGTGCTGCCATCCATGGGGCTCCAGAGTTGGACACAACTTGGTAACTGAGCACCACCACCACATGTGAACAGCTCTGGCAGAGGAATATGCAGCGGCTTCTCTCCCAGTCAGAGTGCTCTAATCCCATCTGTCTTGCACTGCAGCTCAGAAATGGATCTGAGCTTTCTACTCAAATAACCAGGAAGCAGACCCAGTCCATCTCAGGACAGTCACAACCACAGAGCAAAGAGGAGGTCCTGCTCAACACGCAGTGCAGGCTCTGGTCCCTACAACACCCATCACACCTCCAATAAAAGGCATAATGGTCAGCATACACTGAGCAAAGAGGTGGCAAGCATCCATGCTAAAAGCAAACCTCCCACCCAAAACATATTAAACTCATGGAGGCTACACTGAGACACTCCCCACAAAAATAGTCTTCCAGCACCACAGTACCAACACAATGGACATGAATTTGAGAAAACTGCATGAGACAATGGAGGACAGAGGTGCCTGTTGTGCTGCAGTCCATGGAGTTGCTAAGAGTCAGCCAGGACTTAGTGACTGAACAACAATGACAACAAAGGGCCACAGTAGATAATTGTTTTTCAAAACTCAAAGAGCAAGAGAAATTTAAGTAAAATGGAGCAGGAACCACTCCTAATTAAAAGATTAAGAGAATCCTGCTGAGAGAACAAAAATTAAACGGACTTCTTTAGTCTAAGAGACACTTTGTTCAAAAAGAAGATAATGAAAATACTGAAGAATTTGAGGATTATTAGTGGAAATGAAAATTACTGTAAAAAATATCTTAAATCTCTTAGGAAGAGCCAATAAAAATTAGAAATTTCATCTGCTGAGACAAAACCTGAGCTAAAGGTAATAAATAGCAGGACAAGTAATGCAGAAAAACAAATAAGTAATCTGAAAGATAAAATAATGGAAATCACCCAATCAGAACAGCAGTAAAAAAAAAAAAAGGGTTATATAAGAGATCTATGGGATAATATAAAGCATGTCAATCTATGCATAATAGGGATAGCAGAAGAAGAATGAGAAAGGAGGACTGAAAATACATTGGAAAAGATTATGGCTGAAGACTTCCCAAAGCTAAAGATGCAAAGAGATATCCAGGTACATGAAGAACAGAAGATCACAAACAAGATAAACTCAAACAGCCCTACACCAAGACATATCATAATCAAAATGGCATTAAAAAAAAAAAGAGAATTCTAAAGGCAGGGGGTTGGGAAGCAAAGACTTAATTAAAAGGGAATTACCATAAGGCTATCAGCTACTTTCTCAACAGAAACACTGCAGGATACTCTAGCCAGCAAGACTATCATTTAGAATAGGAGAGAGAAAAAAATTTTCTGAAAAGAAAAAGCTAAAATGATACAGCAATACTAAATCTACCCTTAAAGTAATATTGAAAGGTCTTCTTTAAATAGAAAAGATGTAAGAATGTATAGGAAAAGAGAAAAATCACAATTGGAAAGTAAATCACTTAAATAAGCCAGTACACAGATAGAATAAAAATTGAATTTTTTTGTGTGTGAAAATGATGATAATCACAATGAACACCAAAAGAATGAACAGGAAGATGTAAAAGAGGACATCAAAATCATAAAATGTGGGGTAAGAGTGTAAGGAAATATAGACTTTTTTTTTTTTTTGGTAGAATATATTCAAGCCTATATGACTACCAGTCTAAAGCAAGTAGATACAGGAAGGAGTTAACATAATTGAAAAACAGGGTAAGCAGAAATGAAAAAAACATGCAATAGATTAACAAAAACCAAAAAGAGAAACAAAATATGAAAGAAAATCATCAAACTACAAAATTAAAAAAGGATAAAATCAATGGGAAAACAAAATTTAAATAATAATAAATACATATCTGCCAGTAATTCGCTTTAATTTCAAAGACTACATGCATCCATCAAAAGATACAGAGTGGTAGGTTGGAATTAAGAAAAAAAAAAATAGAGCCTACAATATGCTGCCTAGAAGCAACCCACTTTAGGGCAAAGGACACATGTAGATTGAAAAAGATATTTCATGTAAGTGAAAATGACAAGAAATCAGGGTTTGCAATACTCGTATCAGACAAAATAGACTTTGAAAGAAAGGCTATAAAAGAAAAAGATGGACACTATATTATGATAAAAGAATACAAGGAGAGGGTATTACACTCATTAAAATATATACACCCAATTTGGGAGCAGCCAAATACATTAAACAAATATAAAAAGAAAAAAAGGAATTGATGAGAATACAACAATAGTAGGAGATTTTAATACTCCACTCACATCAATGGACAAATCTTTGAAACAGAAAATCAACAAAGCAATAGAGACCCTAAAGGATACAACAAAATAGTTAGACTTAATTGATATTTTAAGGACATTACATTCAAGTAAAGCAGAATACACATTCTTTGCAAGTGCACATGGAGGATTCCCTAGCATTATCTGCATAGCAGGCCACAAAAGAAGACTTAATAAATTTAGGATAATGGAAATTGTTTCAGGCATTGTTTCTGACCACAGTGGCATGAAACTAGAAATCAACAGAGAAACACACAAGAAAACAAAATTATGCAGAGACTAAACAAGATATTCCCATCACTTCATGGGAAATAGATAGGGAAACAGTGGAAACAATGTCAGACTTTATTTTGGGGGGGCCCAAAATCACTGCAGATGGTGATTGCAGCCATGAAATTAAAAGACGCTTACTCCTTGGAAGGAAAGTTATGACCAACCTAGACAGCATATTAAAAAGCAGAGATATTATTTTGCCAGCAAAGGTCCGTCTAGTCAAGGCTATGGTTTTTCCAGTGGTCATATATGGATGTGAGAGTTGGACTATGAAGAAAGCTGAGAGCTGAAGAAATTATGCTTTTGAACTGTGGTGTTGGAGAAGACTCTTGAGAGTCCCTTGGACTGCAAGGAGATCCAACCAGTCTATCCTAAAGGAGATAAGTCCTGGGTGTTCATTTGAAGGACTGATGCTAAAGCTGAATCTCCAATACTTTGGCCACCTCATGTGAAGAGTTGACTCATTGGAAAGAACCCTGATGCTGGGAGGGATTGGGGGCAAGAGGAGAAGGGGATGACAGAGGATTGTGATTGCTGGATGGCATCACCAACTCGATGGACATGAGTTTGAGTGAACTCTGGGAGTTGGTTATGAACAGGGAGGCCTGGAGTGCTGTGATTCATGGGGTCGCAAAGAGTCGGACACAACTGAGTGACTGAACTGAACTGAACTGAAACCAGATATTATTAAAAACCTAATGGGTCAACAATGAGATCAAAAAAGAAAGTTAAAAATATATTGCGGTAAGTGACAATGAAAACCCAGTCATATAAAATCTATGGGTTGCAGCAAAAGCAATTCTTAGAGGGAAGTTTATAGTGATACAGGCTTTCCTTAAGAAATAAGACAAATCTCAAACAACCTAACCCATCACCTCAAAGAATTAGAAATGAAGAAATAAAACCTAATTTCAGAACAAAGTATATAATAAAGATCAGAGGGCAAATAAATAAAATAGAGATTAGAAAGAAAATGCGAACAAAATTGACAAACTTCTGGCTAAGCTTACTAAGAAGAAAAGAAAGATAACCCCAACTAACAAAACAAGAAATGAAAGAGGAGAAATCTCAACAGACACTGTAGAAAAACAAATGAAAAGACTGTAAGAGAATACTATGAACAATTAGATGCCAACAAATTCAACAACCTAGAAGAAGTGTACAAGTTTCTAGAAACATACAGCCCACCAAAACTGAACCAGGGATAAAACAGATAACTTGAACAGACCAATCACTAGAAATGGAATAAAATCTATAACAAAAAGTACCTCAAATGAAAGTCCAGGACGAGATGTCTTCACAGGTGATTTCTACCAAACATATGAGGAAGAACTTTTACAAATCATTTCCAAATTCTTCCAAAAGACGAAGAGGAAAAAACACTCCCAAAATTTATCTATGAACAACCATCACCCTAATGTCAAACCCCCAAAAATGTACTACCAAAACAGAGAGTTACAGGCCAATTATTGTTGTTCAGTTGCTCAGTCATGTCCGACTGTTTGTGATCCCATGGACTGCAGCACCCCAGGTTTCCCTGTCCTTCACCATCTCCCACATTTTTCTCAAACTCATGTCCAATGAATTATGATGCCATCCAACGATCTTGTCCTCTGTCATCCCCTTCTCCTCCTACCTTCAGTCTTTCCCAGCATCAGGGTTGTGATGAATAGAGATGCAAAAATCATCAACCAAATTTTAGCAAACCAAACCCAACAACAAAACTACAATGAGGTACCACCTCACACTGCTCAAAATGGCCATCATTAAAAAGTCTACAAATAGAAAAAGACTTAAATGTAAGGCCAGAAACTATAAAGCTCTTAGAAGAAAACATAGGCAATATACTCTAAAATAAATTGCACCAAGATTCTCTTTGACCCACCTCCTAGAATTATGGAATTAAAAACAAAAATAAACAAATAGGACCTAACTAAATGCTGTAGCAATAGCAAAGGAAACTAAACATATTGAAAAGACAACACCCAGAATGGAAGAAAATAATTGCAAATGAAGCAACTGACACAAAATATACAAGCAATGCATACAGCTCAATATCAGGAAAACAAATCACTCAATCAAAAAATGGGCAGAAGACCTAAACAGACATTTCTCCAAAGACACACAGATCGCAAATAAGCACATGAAAAGATGCTCAACATTGCTCATTATTAGAGTAATGCATACCAAAACTACAATGAGGTATCCATCAACGCACACCAATCAGAATGGCCGTCATCAAAAAATCTACAAACAATAAATGCTGGGGAGGGTGTGAAGGAAAGGGAACCCTCCTACACTGTTGGTGGGAATATAAATTGATACTGCCTCTATGGAGAATATAAATTGATGCTGCCTCTATGGAGAATATAAATTGATATAAATTGAATATAAATTGATACTGCCTCCATGGAGATTTCTTAAAAAAAAGAAAAGAATAAAACTACCATATGACCCAGCAATCCCACTACTCAGCATATATCCTGAGAAAAGCACAATTTAAAAAGACACATGTACCCTGATGTTCATCATGAGAAACACTGGGCTGGAGGAAGTACAAGTTGGAATCAAGATTGCTGGGAAAAATATTGATAACCTCAGATATGCAGATGACAACACCCTTATGGCAGAAAGTGAAGAGGAACTAAAAAGCCTCTTGATAAAAGAGAAAGAGGAGAGTGAAAAAGTTGACTTAAAGCTCAAAATTCAGAAAACTAAGACTGTTGCTTCCAGTCCCATCACTTCAAGGCAATTAGGTGGGGAAATGGTGGCTGACTTTATATTTCTGGGCTCCAAAATCACTGCAGATTGTGATTACAGCCATGAAATTAAAAGATGCTTACTCCTTGGAAGGAAAGTTATGATCAACCTAGACAGCATATTAAAAAGCAGAGATATTACTTTGCCAACAAAGGTCCATCTAGTCAAGGCTATGGTTTCTCCAGTAGTGATGTATGGATGTGAGAGTTGGACTATAAAGAAAGCTGAGCACTGAAGAATTGATGCTTTTGAACCATGGTGTTGGAGAAGACTCTTGAGAGTCCCTTGGACTGCAAGGAGATCCAACCAGTCCATCCTAAAGGATATCAGTCCTGGATGTTCATTGGAAGGACTGATGTTGAGGCTGAAACTCCAATACTTTGGCCACCTGATGTGAAGAGGTGACTCATTGGAAAAGACCCTGATGCTGGGAAAGATTGAGGGCAGGAGGAGAAGGGGATGACAGAGAATGAGATGGTTGGATGGCATCATCGACTCGATGGACATGGGTTTGGGTGAACTCCGCGAGCTGTGACAGGGAGGCCTGGTGTGCTGTGGTTCATGGAGTCACAAAGAGTCGGACATGACTGAGTGACTGAACTGAACCGAACCCTGATATTCATTGCAGCACTATTTACAATAGTCAGGACATGGAAGCAACGTAGATGTCTATTGATAGGTGAATGGATAAAAAAATGTGGTACATATACACAATGGAATATTACTCAGCCATAAAAAGGAATGAATTTGAATCGTTCTAGTGAGGTGGATGAACCTAGAGCCTGTTTTATAGCGTGAAGTAAGTCAAAAGAAAAAAACTAATATTGTATATTAATGCATATATAGAAACTAGAAAAATATCACTGACAAACCAATTTGCAGGGAGGATATGGAGATACAGATGTAGAAAACGGACTTGTGAACACAGGAGGGAAAGAGAGGGTAAGAAAAATTGAAAAAGTAACATCGGCCTATATATATTATCATGTGTAAAGTAGATAGCTAGTAGGGAGCTGCTATACAACATAGGGAGTCCAGCTTGGTCCTCTGTGATGACCTAGAAGGGTAGGATGGGAGAGAGGAGGGAGACTCAAAAAGGATGGGATATATATACATAATTAGTACTGATTAACATTGTTGTACAGCAGAAAACAACACAACATTGTAAAGCAATTATCCTCCAATGAAAAAATAAAATAAAAGTCTAAAAATAATAAGTGTTGCAGAGGGTGTGGAGGAAAGGGAAGGCTTACTCTGCTGGTGAGAATGTAAGTTGGTACAACCACTATGGAAAACAGTATGGAGGTTCTTCAAATTACTAAATGTAGAGTTGCTGTATGATCCAGAAATCCCACTCCTTGGCCTATACTCAGACAAACCTATGATTTGAAAAGATACATTCACTTCTATGTTTATAGAAGCACTCTTTACAATAGCAAAAACATGGAAACAATCTAAATGTCCATCAACAAATGAATGGATAAAGATGTGGTGTGTATATACATATATATGTATGTATGTATACACACACACATATACAATGGAATATTACTCAGCCATAAGAAAGAAATAATGCCATTTGCGGCAACATGGACAGATCTAGAGATTTATCATACTAAACAATGGGAGTCAGAAAGACAAATACTGCATGATATCACTTATATGTGGAATCTAAAATATGACACAAAATAAACACATATACAAAATAGAAACAGACTCATAGACATAGAGAACAGACTTACTATTGCCAAGGGGGACAGTGGGTGAGGGAGGCATGGACTGAGAGTTTTGGATTAGCAGATGCAAATGAGTATATAGAATATAAACAACAAGGTCCTCCTGAAAAGCACAGAGAACTATATGCAATATTCTACAGTAAATCATAATGAAAAATAATATGAAATATATATGTATATATAACTGAATGACTTTGCTATAGAGCAAAAATTAACACAACATTGCAATTCTATTATACTTCTTTTTTTTTTTTTTTGAGAGACATTCTGATTCAACAGATTAGAAAACCTTTCCTAACAAACATTGCAGTTTCTTTGCTCACAAGTCCAAATATAGTGATGTTAAGGATACCACACTGTGTCACCTGCCTTTCTTTTCCTTGCCCCAGGACTCCCCACCTGGTAAAGGGAGTATATAGATTACAGGCTTTAACTTCTTCCTCTTTAGATGCAGTTTCACATACAAAAACAATAAGTTAATGACACTGACTGATATGGAAGCTCTCTATAACCTTTTTCCCAGTGGAACAGCTATTTATAAAACAATCAATTTTGGACTCAATATGATTATTTTTTCAGTGACATTTAGGTTGTATAAAATGAATACTACCCATATAATCACCTTTGTCTCTAAGGCTTGACTTATCCCTTATACTTTGTCCCTTCCTTTCCATTATTAAATACAAAAAATAATTTTGCTGGCTGCATACTTGAAGGTCTTGTGTTCTACATTAAAAGGCCATTTACTTACAATTAATAAATTATTTTCATTTATGCAATAAATATTTCCTGGGCACCTATTTACAGAAAGAAATGTGCTACATGCTGGAAATACAATGGTTAATGTGACAGATGTAGTCTTAGCCCCTCATGGACCTTATAAAGAGTGATCAAAACCTAAGTAATCACAAAATTAGTAATCATACATTTTGATTAGGTCTACAAGGAAACATATGGTGTAATATTAGAGCCTAATGGTAAGGTCTTCTTAGGAAGGGGCCAGGATATTTTCCTTTGTGGGAGGAAGGGGGGTCCTTAAAGCCAAGATATGTAAGATGAGAAGAGAATGTTTGTTTTAATTGCTAAGTAGTGTCTGACTATTTTGCAGTCCCATGAACTGTAGCCCACTGGGCTCTTCTGTATGGCATTTCCCAGGTAAGAATACTGGAGTGGATTGTCATTTCCTTTTCCAGGGGATCTTTCCAGCTAAGGGATTGAACCTGCCTCTCCTGCATTGGCAGGTGGATTCTTTACCACTGAGACACCAAGGAAGCCCAGAAAAGAGGCAGCCATGACAAAAAGCAATCCATGTCTTAAAAAGTGGAAAAAACAGTGATTTGTTATCTTAGGTACTTTTCTTACTTCATCAACATAATGACTCTGCAAGCCAGGTATAATTACTCCATTTTGCAGGTGAATAATCGTTTAGATAACTGGCTGATGTCAATTGGTTAGTTGTCCAAAGTTGAGTTCAAGCCCACACATATATTTTGGATTCAGAACTCTCCATTTCCACAGGGATTCTTTCTGCAGGCCATGTCAGCAGGGTCTCTGAACTCAGTGGTCTTTAAAGTTCCCTCTGTCTCGATGTCCACTGATTGAAGCATGCAGCTTTTTAATGCTTATTTTAAAATAACTTTAAAATTGTAACTTTAAAGTTGTATAGCCTGTATGAATTTTTGGTTGAAGTTTCTATTCAATTTTAGTTCACTTTACTGCCTTTAATAGTTCCAGCAACAACAGAATGGAGAAAATACTTACAAATGAAGCTAAGGATAAAGAATTAATCTTCAAAATACAAAGGCAGCTCATACAGTTCTAAAAATACAGTCAAGAATTAGGCAGAAGATCTAAACAGACATTTCTCCAAAGAAGACATAAAGATGTCCAAACAGGCACATGAAAAGATGTTCAACATCATTAATTATTAGAGAAATGTGAAAAAACTACAAGGAGGTATTGCCTCACACCAGTCAGAATGACCATCATTAAAATGTCTACAAACAATAAATGCTGGAGAGGATGTAGAGAAATGGGAACCTCCCTACACTGTTGGTGGGAATGTCAACTGGTGCAATCACTATGGAGAACAGTAAGGAGATTTTTAAAAAACTAAAAATAAAACTACCATGTGATATAGCAATCCCATTCCTGGGAATATATCTGGAGAAAATGATAATCTGAAAAAATACATGCATCCCAATCTTCACTGCAGCACTATTTACAACAGCCAAGACACAGAAGTAACTTAAATGCCCATCAACAGAGGAATGGATAAAAATGTAGGACATATATACAATGGAATATTACTCAGTCATTATTAAGAATGCAATAATGCCATTTGAAGTAACATGGAGGGACATAGAGGTTTTCATACTAAGTGAAGTAAGACAGAGAAAGACAAATTTTATATGATATCACTTGTATGTGGAATCCAATTTTTTTAAATGACACAAAATGAACTTATTTACAAAACAGAAACAGAGTTATAGATATCAAAAAACAAACAAACTTAACGGTTACCAAATGGGAAACTTGGGAGGGGGAGGAATAAATCAGGTACTTGGGACGTATATATACTCACTACTATATATATGATAGATAACTAACAAGGACTCTGGAGCATAGAGAATGTATTCAATATTTGGTGATATCCTATATGAGAAAATCTGAAAAAGAATGAATATATGGTATGTATAACTGAATCACTTTGATATACACCTGAAAGTAACACAATATTATAAATTTACCATACACCAATAATTTTTTTAAGTAACTTAATTGGAATTAATATTTTAAAAATGTTTATGAACAGTTCCAGACTCATGACCTGTGTTAGTAGCAACACAGAGGTAGAGAAATGAGCAGTTTGGAGTATTTTATTGCACAAAACATCTTGTGTGTGTGTGTGTGTGTGTGTGTGTATGTGTGTGTGTGTATGTATGCGTATGTATGTATATATATGTGTGTATATATATATATATATATATATAATGAACCTCACACAGTTCCAGACAGAGAAAATGTTCAATTTCTACAATATGGAAATATTTGGAGGGAAATTCTTAGAGGAACTATTTAGAACAATGTATTTTGCTACATTAATATTTTATTTAAACCTCACACTAATTTACTTATTCATTAAATAACCATTTTTAATGATCTAATATATGAATCCACTCTACTTCATACAGACTTCATTATAAGAAAATTTATGTTTGTTTAAAAGGAAACATTGAAATAAATAATACAAAATCTCTGCTCACTTCCTAGCACTTAGAATAAAACACTTCATATTGACTCCTGATAGCAGAGGATAGGCCTTCACAAATTATTACCTATTTTTCCTCAGATGATTTGAAATTATACTCTGCCTTTGCCTCCTTATCTGTAATTTGGGAATTTATTTGTTGGATAAATGGTTTTCATTTTTGAAACTGTCCTTTTACTGTCCCAGTTGTCCTATACCCTAGGGTTATTACCTATTATATGTGAATGTTTCATGAGGATAAAGCTAAACATGATTCTGAAATGAAGCAGGACCCTATGGTCCTTCCTTGGAATGTCCTCTGCCTGCCTTTTATCTGTAGAAAACAACAAAGAATAAATTTAGTCAGAGAAGTGAGAAAATGCAGACGCAAAATAACACTGTCAAACAGGACAAAATAATAATAATAATCATTAAGCAAAGCCAAGGACCTTCAGTTCCTCCTCAAGGGCTGTAGATAATATTTTGAGCCATATTCTGGAGAAACAGTGATGGACTTTATTTTCTTGGGCTCCAAAATCACTGCAGACAGTGACTGTAGCCATGAAATTAAAAGATCCTTGCTTCTTGGAAGAAAAGCTATGACCAACCTAAACAGCATGTTAAAAAGCTGAGATATTACTTTGCCAGCAAAGGTCCATCTAGTCAAAGCTATGGTTTTTCCAGTAGTCATGTATGGATGTGCAAGCTGGACATGAAAAAAAAGCTCAGTGCCGAAGATTTGATGCCTTCAAACTCTGGTGTTGGATAAGACTCTTAAGAGTCCCTTGTTCAGCAAGGAGATAAAACTAGTCAATCCTAAAGGAATTCAATCTTGAATATTCATTGGAAGGATGATGCTGAAGCTCCAATACTGTGGCCACCTGATGCCAAGAACCAACTCATTGGAAAAGACCCTGATGCTGGGAAATATTGAAGGCAGGAGAAGAAGGGGAAGACAGAGAATGAGTTGGTTGAATGGCATCACCGATTCAAAGGACATGAATTTGAGCAAACTCCAGGAGATGGTGAAAGACAGGAAAGCCTGGCATGTTGCAGTCCATGGGGTCGCAGAGTGGGACACAACTGAGCAACTGAAGAACAATGATTCTGTCAGCTGTCCTGTAGAGATGGAAACCCCCACTGGCGGAAGAAGTTAACTATATGATGACCAGACCATAGCCATGATATAAGTTGCCACAGTTCCAAGAACTGGCCTCAAAAAATTAAAAATGGGAACAAACCAACCCTAGAACTGAAGACTAACTGTAATTAAAACAATTAAGATTACACTGATCAGACCACTGAGTGAACGATTTTTAAGATGACTGTCAGACCTGACTCCACTGTTCTGCACATAGCCCCCTCTCCTGTGCCCATACATCTCTGAAAATCCCCTGTGAAAGATTTTGCCCACTGGTTGTCAGTAGGTGGAATCAGCTTTTGGCTATAGTGTGCCATTCCCTTTGGCTGCCAGTCTCCGAAATAAACCAAGCTTTCTTTTCCAACAACTAGCCTGGCTATTAACTTTCAAGCAATGAACATTCAGACCTTACCTTTTCTATTTTTATTTAAATTGGAGGCTAATTACCTTACAATATTGTGGTGGTTTTTGCCATATATTCACACGAATCAGAGAAGGCAATGGCACCCCACTCCAGTACTCTTGCCTGGAAAATCCTATGGATGGAGGAGCCCGGTAGGCTGCAGTCCATGGGGTCGCTAAGAGTTGGATATGACTGAGCGAATTCACTTTCACTTTTCACTTTCATGCACTGGAGAAGGAAATGGCAACCCACTCCAGTGTTCTTGCCTGGAGAATCCCAGGGACGGGGGAGCCTGGTGGGCTGCTGTCTATAGGGTTGCACAGAGTCGGACATGACTGAAGTGATTTAGCAGCACATGAATCAGCCATGGGTGTACATGTGCTGCCCATCCTGAACCTTCTTCCCACCTCCCTCCCCATCCCATCCCTCAGAGTCATCCCAGTGCACCAGCCCTGAGCACCCTGTCTCATGCCTCAAACCTGGACTGGCAACCTATTTCACATATGATAATATACATGTTTCAATGCTATTCTCTTAAATCTTCCCACCCTTGCATTCTCCCACAGAGTACAAAAGTCTGTTCTTTACATCTGTGTCTCTTTCACTGTCTTGCATATAGGGTCATCATTACTGTCTTTCTAAATTCCATATATATGCATTAACATACTGTATTGGTGTTTTGGGTGTTTTTTTTTTTTCTCACTTACTTCACTCAGTATAATAGGCTCCAGTTTCATCCACCTCATTAGAACTGATTCGAATGTGTTCTTTTTAATGTTAATATTCCATTGTGTATATGTACCACAGCTTTCCTATTCACTTGTCTGCCAATGGCCATCTAGGTTGCTTCCATGTCTTGGCTATTGTAAACAGTGCTGCGATGAACATTGGGATACAAGTGTCTCTTTCAATTCTGGTTTCCTCAGTGTGTATGCCAAGCAGTGGGATTGCTGGGTCATATGGCAGTTCTATTTCCAGTTTTTTTAAGGAATCTCCACACTGTTCTCCATAGTGGCTGTACTAGTTTGTATTCCCACCAACAGTGTAAGAGGGTTCCTTTTTCTCTCCACCTTCTCCAGCACTTATTGCTTGTAGAATTTGGATAGTAGCCATTCTGACCAGCATGAGATGGTACCTCATTGTGGTTTTGATTTGCCTTCTCTGATAATGAGTGATGTTGAGCATCTTTTCATGTGTTTGTTAGCCATCTGTATGTCTTCTTTGGAGAAATGTCTGTTTAGTTCTTTGGCCCATTTTTTAAAGGGAGAAGAATCAGCAAAATTAGAAATGAAAATGGAGAAATCACAACAGACAAAACAGAAATACAAAGGATCATAAGAGAATACTATCAGAAATTATATGCCAATAAAATAGACAACTTGGAAGAAATGGACAAAATCTTAGAAAAGTATAACTTTCCAAAACTGAACCAGGAAGAAATAGAAAATCTTAACAGACCCATCACAAGCACAGAAATCGAAACTGTAATCAGAAATCTTCCAACAAACAAAAGCCCAGGACTGGATGGCTTCACAGCTGAATTCTACCAAAAATTTAGAGAAGAGCTATCACCTATCCTACTCAAACTCTTTCAGAAAATTGCAGATGAAGGTAAACTTCCAAACTCATTTTATGAGACTACCATCATCCTAATACCAAAACCAAAAAAGAGGCCACACACAAAAAACAAACAAACAAAGAAACAAACAAACAAAAAACTACAGGCCAAAATCACTGATGAACATAGATGTAAAAATTCTCAACAAAATTCTTGCAAACAGAATCCAACAATATATTAAAAAGATCATACATCATGACCAAGTGGGCTTTATCCCAGGGATGCAAGGATTCTTCATATTTGCAAATCAATCAATGTGATACACCACATTAACAAATTGAAAGATAAAAACCATATGATTATCTCAATAGATTCAGAGAAAGCCTTTGACAAAATTCAACATCCATTTATTATAAAAGCCTCCAGAAAGCAGGCATAGAAGGAACATATCTTAACATAATAAAAGCCATATATGATAAATACACAACAAACATTATCCTCAATGGAGAAAAGTTGAAAGCATTTCCCCTAAAGTCACGAACAAGACAAGGGTGCCCAGTCTCACCACTACTATTCAACATAGTTTTGGAAGTTTTAGCCACAGTAATCAGAGGAAAAAATGAAATAAAAGGAATCCAGATTGGAAAAGAAGAAGTTAAACTCTCACTGTTTGCAGATGACATGATTCTCTACATAGAAAACCTTAAGACTCCACCAGAAAATTACTAGAGCTGATCAATAAATATAGTAAATTTTCAGGATATAAAATTAACACACAGAAATCCCTTGCATTCCTATAGACTAACAATGAGAAAACAGAGAAATTAAGGAAACCATTCCATTCACCATTGCAATGAAAAGAATAAAATACTTAGGAATAAATCTACCTAAAGAAACAAAGTACCTATATAAAGAAAACTATAAAACACTGATGAAAGAAATCAAAGAGGACACAAATAGATGGAGAAATAGACCATGTTCATGGATCAGAAGAATCAATATAGTGAAAATTAGTATACTACCCAAAGCAATCTATAGATTCAATGCAATCCCTATCAAGCTATCAATGGTATTTTTCAGAGAACTAGAACAAATAATTTCATAGTTTGTATCAAAATGTAAAAAATCTTGAATGGCCAAAGCATCTTGAGAAAGAAGAATGGAACAGGAGGAATCAACCTGCCTAACTTCAGGCTATATTACAAAGCTATCATCAAGACAGTATGGTACTGGCACAAAGACAGAAACATAGATCAATGGAACAAAATAGAAAGCCCAGAGATAAATCCACACACCTATGGACACCTTACCTTTGACAAAAGAGGCAAGAATATACAATGGAGAAAAGACAATCTCTTTAACAAGTGGTGCTGGGGAAACTGGTCAACCACTTGTAAAAGAATGAAACTAGAACACTTTCTAACACCATACACAAAAATAAATTCAAAATGGATTAAAGATCTAAATGTAAGACCAGAAATTACAAAACTCCTAGAGGAAAACATAGGCAAAACAATCTGATGTAAATCATAGCAGGATCCTCTATGACCCACCTCCCAGACCAATGGAAATTAAAGCAAAAATAAACAAATGGGACCTAATTAAACTTAAAAGCTTTTGCACAATGAAGGAAACTAAAAGCAAGGTGAAAAGATAGCCTTTAGAATGGGAGAAAATAATAGCAAATGAAGCAACTGGCAAAGAATTAATGTCAAAAACATACAAGAAACTCCTGCAGCTCAATTCCAGAAAAATAAGCGACAGACTTTACTTTTGATAACAATTGGGTTTCTGTTATTATCAATGTTTTATTTCCATGAGGATCTCATTTAACTGTTTTTTCATCTCTAAATTGTCATGATGATATTAGGTAAATATTTTTAATACTTACTTTGTGCTTAGAGCGTCATGTGCAGCATTTCTTTGAGCCTTACAACTAACTTGAGTTGTGCATTATTACTTCAGAGATGAGAAAACAGAAATAAAAGAATTGAACTTTGGCAGTGTGACTCACGTTCATTTGCTTTCACCACTACTTATACTACCTCAGCATCATACTGAGCTCTCGTGCTACTGCTATTAGACTGGCCTTTTCCACTGTGGTATTTTAATAAAGAGTGCTTATGGGATAAATTTTGAAACTATGAGTACATGTGTGTACATATTGCTGTGGAGGGTGTGTGCATATTAATTCTAGAGCCTTGGAAATTGTCTACAGATCCTGAAGCTCTAGTTTGCATATCTTCCTCAGAAGTTTTGGCATGCGACTATATGCATGTCATTTTCCCTGTTTTCATAAAATCATAAATCTTTCAAGATGCACTGTACATCACTTGCCAAAGAAAGATAGTTTAATCTCTACATGATCATGGAGTCTCTAATGTGAGCCACTGGGCATATAATATATACTAAATATATATGCTAGAGTCCCTTGGACTGCAAGGAGATCAAACCAGTCAATCCTAGAGGAAATCAACCCTAACTATTCACTGGAAGGACTGATGTTGAAACTGAAGCTCCAAAATTTTGGCTGCCTGATGCGAATTATTGACTCACTGGAAAAGACCCTGATCCTGGGAAAGACTGAAGGCAGGAGGAGAAGAGGATGAGAAGAGGAAAAGATGGTTGGATAACATCGCTGACTCAATGGACATGAGTTTGAGTAAGCTCCAGGAGATGATGAAGAATCGAAAAGCCTGTCACACTGTAGTCCATGGGGTTGCAAAGAGTTGGGCATGACTGAGCAACTGAACAATAACAACAACACTATATGCTATCCTGTCTCTCTAAAACCAGTCCCACTCCCTCTCCCACTATACATGGCCATTCTTATTTTGAAGATGACTAGAACATTTACTATCATTTCTCTCTTTTTTTTCTTTTTTCTTTTTTTTTTTAATTTTAAAATCTTTAATTCTTACAGGCGTTCCCAAACATGAACCCCCCTCCCACCTCCCTCCCCATTACATCTCTGTGGGTCATCCCCATGCACCAGCCCCAAGCATGCTGTATCCTGCGTCAGACATAGACTAGTGATTCAATTCTTACATGATAGTATACATGTTAGAACACCATTCTCCCAAATCATCCCACCCTCTCCCTCTGAGTCCAAAAGTCCGTTATACACAGCTGTGTCTTTTTTCCTGTCTTGCATACAGGGTCGTCATTGCTTATAAGGTAGGGAAAAAGCTAACAAATGACCTAGATGCACTTTGCTGTCACATGTTGCCAGGACTGTGTGACACTATGATTGTAAACCAAAGAGTGAGTGTAAGCAATTCTTATTACACATATCATGATTCTGTACTCTTCAATCAAGGCCCTTATTGCCTTTTTATCTCTATATTAAATCATTCTAATTGTTTTATTCTCATGTGTTAAGTTTTGCCTCATTGCTGACAATGTCTGTCCTCCTTCCATCATGTTAACAAGGTTACTCACTTAAAGAAGAGAGGCACCTGGATCAGGAACTGGGCCTAAATTAATGGAATTTTCTTGTTTTGCATTCCTGAAAGAGTTTGCTCTTCTCCATGTTAAAGTCTAGATTTGGAATGGAACAAATGGGGTTCAGACACATGAAGCATCATCATTCAAGAATCATCTGATCATGCCAAGGTTTTAGTTGACCCCACAAAGGTCCGTCTAGTCAAGACTATGGTTTTTCCTGTGGTCATGTATGGATGTGAGAGTTGGACTGTGAAGAAAGCTGAGCACCGAAGAATTGATGCTTTTGAACTGTGGTGTTGGAGAAGACTCTTGAGAGTCCCTGGACTGCAAGCAGATCCAACCAGTCCATTCTGAAGGAGATCAGCCCTGGGATTTCTTTGGAGGGAATGATGCTAAAGCTGAAACTCCAGTACTTTGGCCACCTCATGTGAAGAGTTGACTAATTGGAAAAGACTCTGATGCTGGGAGGGATTGGGGGCAGGAGGAGAAGGGGATGACAGAAGATGAGATGGCTGGATAGCATCACTGACTCAATGGGCGTGAGTCTGAGTGGACTCCGGGAGTTGGTGATGGACAGGGAGGCCTGGTGTGCTACAATTCATGGGATCACAAAGAGTTGGACACGACTGAGTGACTGAACTGAACTGAACTTCCAGTGACACAGAGTTCATAATAGCTTCTATTTACCCTCTAGGGCAAGAGAAATATCATAGAGGGAAACAAGGGTTCTGCATATAATCTTCAATCTAGAATCTTGGTTCTGAATTCTAAGCATATGTCATGTAATCCTAACCTCAAAATTTTAGGCAGGCATAACTAGCTGAGCTGGTAAAGAATCCACCTGCAATTCAGGAGACCCTGGGGCAGGAAGATCCCCTGGAGAAGGGATAGGTTACCCATTCCACTACTATTGGGCTTTCCTGGTGGCTCAGATGGTAAAGGATCTACCTGCAATGGGAGACCTGGGTTTGATCCATGGGTTGGGAAGATCCCCTGGAGAAGTGAACAGCCACCCACTTCAGTAGAATTGCCTGGAGAATTTAATGGACAGAGAAGCCTGGCAGGCTACAGTCCATGGGGTTGTAAAGAGTGGGACACAACTGAGTGACTTTCACTTCACAACTCCATTTTAATGGAGCATCTGACCTGACTTAATTATAAAAAGTCCTTTTGATCCATGCGGTCTGTTTACTAAATCACTTTATTTTTCTGTCTTTTTGTTTGTTTGTTTGTTTGTTTTTAGACACTCTTCATGTTTTACAATTGTTGTTGCTGTTCAGTTGCTCAATCGTTTATCATTAAATGACTTCAGTGGATTTAACATTAAAAACAGGTTAATTCAGAGCTCTGCTGAAATTTAATATTTGATCAGGTTTTTCAAAACAAATCTGTTACCAGATTTTAAAGAAAACTTTTATAAAACTTCGTATTATCTTTTGAGGATGGAAACAAAAGCTTGAAGACAATAAACCATTATAGTCCATTCCATAATAAATTCATGGTAGAATGAATCAAGGAAGCAGTGTAAAGGTTTGTATAGTTGTAGGAATTAATTCAGTGTCATATTACAGCAGCTATTCCCACAGGCCACTAAATACTATCTGTCCACATATGAAAAACTAAATGTTATTAAATACTATTCATCTGTATATTAATACTGTTATATATCTATATTCTATATGTAATAGACTCTGTTCTTTCCATGACCTATGTATAATTAAAACAAGGCACAGACCAGTCCAAAAGAAGAATTTATTTCAAAGAGGAAGTGACTCCAGAAGGCAATGAGCTCCTTGGAAATATTCAAACAGAAAAGAGGGATGCATTGTACAAAACCAAAATGGTACTTCAGATCGGATTTTTTTTTTTTTAAGACCAGTGTTGAAAGACCATCCAAACAGGTTTTTGCTCTGTCCTTGAGAAATCTCTAGCTTCTGAATAATGGAAATTGATAGGATATAAAGATAGAGCATATCTCTTTTCCCCAACAGCCATTTGCTCACATTCTAAGGAGGATAAACTCAAGAGATACTTGTCTCCTCTTTTGTAGAGCTATGTTGCTTCCATTCTAAAAGGAATAGAGTCTGCAGATGCCCCACTCCTTTTTTTTTTTTTTTTAGAAGCCTCAGGTTTTCTCTTTATTTTTATTTTTATTTTTTTTTACATTCTTCCCCCCCCCCCTTTTTTTTAATTTTTATTTTTTTAAATTTTAAAATCTTTAATTCTTACATGCGTTCCCAAACATGAACCCCCCTCCCACCTCCCTCCCCCTAACATCTCTCTGGGTCATCCCCATGCAGCAGCTCCAAACGTGCTGTATCCTGCATCAGACATAGACTGGCGATTCAATTCTTACATGATAGTATACATGTTAGAATGTCATTCTCCCAAATCATCCCACCCTCTCCCTCTCCCTCTGAGTCCAAAAGTCCATTATACACATCTGTGTCTCTTTCCCTGTCTTGCATACAGGGTCGTCATTGCCATCTTCCTAAATTCCATATATATGTGTTAGTATACTGTATTGGTGTTTTTCTTTCTGGCTTACTTCACTCTGTATAATCGGCTCCAGTTTCATCCATCTCATCAGAACTGATTCAAATGAATTCTTTTTAACGGCTGAGTAATACTCCATTGTGTATATGTACCACAGCTTTCTTATCCATTCATCTGCTGATGGACATCTAGGTTGTTTCCATGTCCTGGCTATTATAAACAGTGCTGCGATGAACATTGGGGTACATGTGTCTCTTTCAATTCTGGTTTCCTCGGTGTGTATGCCCAGCAGTGGGATTGCTGGGTCATAAGGTAGTTCTATTTGCAATTTTTTAAGGAATCTCCACACTGTTCTCCATAGTGGCTGTACTAGTTTGCATTCCCACCAACAGTGTAGGAGGGTTCCCTTTTCTCCACACCCTCTCCAGCATTTATTGCTTGCAGATTTTTGGATCGCAGCCATTCTGACTGGTGTGAAGTGGTACCTCATTGTGGTTTTGATTTGCATTTCTCTTATAATGAGTGATGTTGAGCATCTTTTCATGTGTTTGTTAGCCATCCGTATGTCTTCTTTGGAGAAATGTCTATTTAGTTCTTTGGCCCATTTTTTGATTGGGTCGTTTATTTTTCTGGAATTGAGCTGCAGAAGTTGCTTGTATATTTTTGAGATTAGTTGTTTGTCAGTTGCTTCATTTGCTATTATTTTCTCCCATTCAGAAGGCTGTCTTTTCACCTTGCTTATATTTTCCTTTGTTGTGCAGAAGCTTTTAATTTTAATTAGATCCCATTTGTTTATTTTTGCTTCTATTTCCAGAATTCTGGGAGGTGGATCATAGAGGATCCTGCTGTGATTTATGTCTGAGAGTGTTTTGCCTATGTTCTCCTCTAGGAGTTTTATAGTTTCTGGTCTTACATTTAGATCTTTAATTCATTTTGAGTTTACTTTTGTGTGGGGTGTTAGAAAGTGATCTAGTTTCATTCTTTTACAAGTGGTTGACCAGTTTTCCCAGCACCACTTGTTAAAGAGATTGTCTTTACTCCATTGTATATTCTTGCCTCCTTTGTCAAAGATAAGGTGTCCATATGTGTGTGGATTTATCTCTGGGCTTTCTATTTTGTTCCATTGATCTATATGTCTGTCTTTGTGCCAGTACCATACTGTCTTGATGACTGTGGCTTTGTAGTAGAGCCTGAAGTCAGGCAAGTTGATTCCTCCAGTTCCATTCTTCTTTCTCATGATTGCTTTGGCTATTCGAGGTTTTTTGTATTTCCATACAAATCTTGAAATTATTTGTTCTAGTTCTGTGAAAAATGTTGCTGGTAGCTTGATAGGGATTGCATTGAATTTGTAAATTGCTTTGGGTAGTATACTCATTTTCACTATATTGATTCTTCCGATCCATGAACATGGTATATTTCTCCATCTATTAGTGTCCTCTTTGATTTCTTTCATCAGTGTTTTATAGTTTTCTATATATAGGTCTTTAGTTTCTTTAGGTAGATATATTCCTAAGTATTTTATTCTTTTCGTTGCAATGGTGAATGGAATTGTTTCCTTAATTTCTTTTTCTACTTTCTCATTATTCGTGTATAGGAATGCAAGGGATTTCTGTGTGTTGATTTTATATCCTGCAACTTTACTATATTCATTGATTAGCTCTAGTAATTTTCTGGTGGAGTCTTTAGGGTTTTCCATGTAGAGGATCATGTCATCTGCTAACAGTGAGAGTTTTACTTCTTCTTTTCCAATTTGGATTCCTTTTATTTCTTTTTCTGCTCTAATTGCTGTGGCCAAAACGTCCCTGATAGGCCTGCTTATACTCTAAGGCAGAGATCTTCTTTCCCCCCCAGGAGAGGATTTTTTTATATCCAGCTTAAAAGATAAGATTTCTGTCTTTATCTCAGGCAGGGAGAATGGCAGATATAAGAGCAACTCAGTATACATTCTGATTTTTAAACTTTGGAATTCTCCTGTGGCACAAGGAGAATGGTCAGGTGACCTACTGTTCTCATTGCATCATCTCAGGGAATTTTCTCATTTTCACTGACCTTATTTTTTCTAGTTAAATATTAATTTTCTTATTGATTTATCTATTATATACCTTGCAAATATATCAGAATTTTGATTTTATGCTGTTTTTTATTTTTTGGCTGAGTGACTAAAACTTTTGGCAGAGATGTTGTATATATATATCTTGGGGTAGATGTATTAATATTTTATTTTTTTCTCTCTGATTGTCTTTTTTTTAAAACCCACATGCTATTTTATTTCCATTAGAAAAATATTACCTATGTAAAATTTGGTCCAGTTTCTTTTCCTTTACCTTTACTACTCAAGCTTAAATGCTTCAACTTTACTCAAGTAAAAACAGAATCATATCGGATATGAGAACTAAATATGCATTAAATTAGTTAACTTAATTCACAGCATTAAATCAATAACTGGCGAATTCTGAAAGAGATGGGAATATCAGACCACCTGACCTTCCTCTTGAGAAATCTGTATGCAGGTCAGGAAGCAACAGTTAGAACTGGACATGGGACAACAGACTGGCTCCAAATAGGAAAAGGAATATGTCAAGGCTGTATACTGTCACCCTGCATATTAACTTATATGTAGAGTACATCATGAGAAACGCTGGGCTGGAGGAAGCACAAGCTGGAATTGAGATTGCTGGGAGAATTATCAATAACCTCAGATAGGCAGATGATACCACCCTTATGGCAGAAAGTGAAGAGGAACTAAAAAGCCTCTTGATGAAAGTGAAAGATGAGAGTGAAAAAGTTGGCTTAAAGCTCAACATTCAGAAAACTGAGATCATGGCATCTGGTCACATCACTTCTTGGCAAATAAATGAGGAAATGATGGAAACAGTGACAGACCTTATTTCTGGGGGCTCCAAAATCACTGCAGATGGTGACGGCAGCCATGAAATTAAAAAATGCTTAAGCCTTGGAAGGAAAGTTTTGACCAACCTAGACAGCATATTGAAAAGCAAAGACATTACTTTGTCAACAAAGGTCCATCTAGTCAAGGCTATGGTTTTTCGAGTAGTCATGTATGGATATGAGAGTTGGACTATAAAGAAAGCTGAGCACCAAAGAACTGATGCTTTTGAACTGTGGTGTTGGAGAAGACTCTTGAGAGTCCCATGGACTGCGAGGAGATCCAACCAGTCCATCCTAAAGGAGACCAGTCCTGGGTTTTCATTGGAAGGAGTGATGTTGAAGCTGAATCTCCAATACTTTGGGCACCTGATGCAAAGAGCCAACTCATTTGAAAAGACCCTGATGCTGGGAAAGATTGAGGGCAGGAGAAGGGGATGACAGAGGATGAGATGGTTGGATGGCATGACCGGCTCAATGGACATGGGTTTGGGTAGACTCTGGCAGTTGGTGATGGACAAGGAGGCCTGGCATGCTGCGGTTCATGGGGTTGCAAAGAGTCGGACAAGACTGAGCAACTGAACTGACTGACTGACTGAATTAGGTGTGCTCTTTATTATTTCTCAGGAATAGTAACTCATTTTTCCTACATGTTATTTCTCTTTACTTTTATTTTTCTGAGTTAACTATGTAAGGCATATCTGTTTTCCCACATCCAGTAATATGAGTGTTCAAGAAGTGTAATTTATGAAGTCATTAACTAGATTCATCATTAGTCTTCAGTTCATGTTCAACTCTCCTTATTATATGGTATTTCCGTAATAACCAGATATCTCAGTCAACCTTATACTTTTCAATAAATATTGTGAAAATTATTAGGTTGGTGCAAAAGTAATTGTGGTTTTTGCATTGCTGAAATATCCATTTGATATTGGAATACATTCTCAATAAATGTAGCTATGCTATACACCATTCTAATGTGCATTTCTCACTTTATATTTTTTGCTAATGACATTACTTGCTGTATATTTATTGTAGACTATGGAAATGATGCTAGGTACAGAGCAAATTCTAATGATTTTCTTATTTGAGTTCAAAATGGGTTGTAAAACAGTGGGACAACTCACAACATCAACAACATATTTGGCCCAGAAGCTGCTAACAAATGTATAGTGCAGAGGAGGTTTAAGAGTTGTTGCAAAGGAGACTAGAACCTTGAAGATGAGTAGCCTAGTAGCCAGTCACCAGAAGGTGATAATGACCAATTGAGAGAAATCATCGACGCTGATCCTTTTATAACCACATGAGAAGCTGCCCAAGAATTCAACATCAAACATTCTAAGGTGGTTCAGTATTTGAAGCAAATTGAAGAGGTGAAAAACCTGAAAAGCGAGGACTTCATGAGCTGACTACAAATTTTTTACAATGGCTGTTGTGAAGTGTCATCTTTCCTTATTCTATGCAATGATGAGTCATGTCTAGATTGTATTGTGACTGCAATGAAGAGTGAAATTTATATGACAACCAGTGGTGACCAGTTCAGTGGCTGGACTGAGAAGAAACTCCAAAGCACTTCCCATAGCGAACTTACACCCCCAAAAGGTCATAGTCTTTGTTTGGTGTTCTGCTGACTGTCTGATCCACTACAGCTTTCTGAATTCCAGGGAAACCATTACATTCTTCTCAGTCCAGCCACTGAACTGGTCACCACTGGTTGTCATATAAATTTCACTCTTCATTGCAGTCACAATACAATCTAGACATGACTCATCATTGCATAGAATAAGGAAAGATGACACTTCACAACAGCCATTGTAAAAAATTTGTAGTCAGCTCGTGAAGTCCTCGCTTTTCAGGTTTTTCACCTCTTCAATTTGCTTCAAATACTGAACCACCTTAGAATGTTTGATGTTGAATTCTTGGGCAGCTTCTCATGTGGTTATAAAAGGATCAGCGTCGATGATTTCTCTCAATTGGTCATTATCACCTTCTGGTGACTGGCTACTAGGCTACTCATCTTCAAGGTTCTAGTCTCCTTTGCAACAACTCTTAAACCTCCTCTGCACTATACATTTGTTAGCAGCTTCTGGGCCAAATGTGTTGTTGATGTTGTGAGTTGTCCCACTGTAAGCTCAGCAAATTCATGAGATGCACCAAAAACTGCAACCCCTCCAGCTACCATTGGTCTACACCAAAGGCCTAATTCTGCATGACAACACCCGACTGCATGTCTCACAACAACCACTTCAAAAGTTGAATGAATTAGGCTATGAAGTTTTGCTTCATCCACCATATTCATCTAACCTCTGGCCAAATGACTATCACTTCTTCAAGCATCTCAACAGCTTTTGTAGGGAAAACGCTTCCACAACCAGCAAGATGCAGAAAATATTTTCCAAGAGTTCATCAAATCTCAAAGCACAGATTTTTATGTTACAGAAATAAGCAAACTTATTTCTCATTGGCAAAAATGCATCGATTGTAATGGTTCCTATTGTGATTAATAAAGATGTGTTTGAACGTTTAGTTATAGTGATTTAAAATTCAATTTCTGAAACTGCAATTACTTTTGCACCAACCTAACAGAAAACAGCTTTGTCCCTGAACAGGACTTTTTTTTTTTTTTTTTTTTTGCCTTTTGCTTTTTCCTGCCTTTCAGATCTAAGAAGCTGGACAGGAAAATTATGAAAGAAACTAGGAGACCTCATTAACTAGCTGGCGGTTACTCCTTGCTTCATCACTCCTGACTTCATCCTGAGTTTTCAAGAACCACTGAATCAAAAAGTTTTGAGAATACCACTCTGATTGTGTCCTAGGAAGAAAGAATGCAGAGTTTGCAGACTTAATGCTCCAACTGCCCTCCTCTCAAAAAAGTCTAAAATATGCAGTTTTTCAAGTATTCATTCACACATTCATTTGTCTGACTATGTGTTTATTTCTTCAGTTAGCAGTTGGAGGTACTTAACTGGTATATTCTCCTCGACGCTTGTGTCCTGCAATCTGTTTTTGCCAGAATGGCCTTTTCCAAGTACAAACTGGGTCATGTTAATATCCCTTATGTCCCACCATGCCCCAACTTCCTTTAATGAAAAACACCCAATGTACTGTATTTTTAACCTGAGCTGCAAGACCTGACAATCTACGCTCTTATTTTGGTACATCTAACTGTATTTATATTAGAAGTTTTATCTTATATATTTATTGGTAACCTGGAATGCAGAGACGCTGCAGAGGACACAGGTGCAAAGTATCATTCTCTTCAGCATCAACATCCACATCTGTAAAACTGATACTTTATTCTATAGCAAACACATCCAAAGTTTCATAAGTAAATAAGTACAATTCTAAATACAGAGCACTTCAAATGCTATGTGTTTAGGTATATATGTGCATGTGTGTATATAATATTTTATATGATAATAACATAGTAAATATATTTATTTAGTGATTATATAATATGAAGCACATTGTTCCAAGGAGATTAACTAAGTAATGATTGCCTCACAGTGAAAAGATCCTTTATATTTGTAACACAAACACTTTATATCAAAATATAATTTATATGCCAAATCAAAAATAAATAGAAAAATTGTTTGTTTTTCTCTCAGTCCCCCATAGATAGCTCATGTATCATTCTTTAGCCAATCCTGTTTGATTGGTATTGCCTGATTGAAATACTTCACTGGGAAGGGTTATGATAGTAATTTATGGAAGAGTCACTATCATGGGGGCAGAAGAGTGGCAGCTTAAGCATTTATTATTGCTAGCTATATTTATTCTGCAAGTTCTTTGAAATTAGAAAACTCAGTCATTACAACTACATGTCTCAAAAGAGAAGGAGGACCTCTTCCTGATGGCTTAAGCAAAACTCCAGGGCTGATTCTAACTGGTTCCATTCAGATCAACTGTTCACCTCATGTGACTGAGATCCTTATCAAATCAAAGAGGAGCAATACTCCAAAAGGACATTAAATGCTGTTGGATAAAAAGTAACATATCTATGGCCCCTGACCTTCAAAATAACCTTTGGAGGCAATGTGTGAGGGAATAACCTTAACCATGTGTGTTAGTGCTAAACACTGAATCCAAGGCCCCTCTCTTCCAGCCCAGAGCAACTCACTACTTCTCATTTATCTCCTGTTCTTCTCATTCTTCTAACAGGAATCTGTGGGAGTTCCTAGTTCTTACAAAGAAAACCTGTCATAACAAGATTTAAATAGTCAGAAAGATATTCATCAGAACCACTTAGCATGATTTTAGTCAAATTAAAATCAGAAATGTAAAATTTTTACTTGATTTCCCAGAATCAGGATGACTCAGATAAATGCTGTCAAAGTGATTAAGATATGTTCTTAAAGTGCTTTCCTCCCATATATAAAAATTAATAAATGAAAGCACAATAAGAACATTTACATTTGGGGGACCTAAGGTTATTTTGAAGAATTGTGTTAATTAATGTAACTATGATAAGACAGTCCACAATTTATCTCAAGATGGATGTGATATGTTCCTCTTCCTTATAATTGCACCTGCCACAGCAATAGGGGATACTTTTAGAGACATGTCTGTGAATGCACAGTTCTCTGACCTGTTAAGATGGGTATAATAATGCTCACACACATTGGTCCCCTCCGCAATTATAACTCCAGCTCCTTTACCCTACTAGGGCAGGAGAAAAAACAGCATGGGTTGCTGACAGTGTACCTTCTAGATTCCTGTGACATCTGAGGGTTCCACATTTTCTCCCTTCCCTGAGGGATTTCAGATTTCATATATTTTCTCTGTGGCTTTGCTGCTGCTGAAGGCATCTGTTCTTTGGCTTCTTGAGTTTCACCTCTCCCCCTATTTTTTCTCTTTTTCTCAGCTACTCTTTGTATTCCCTCCTTCAGAAAAATTTGCATCTCTCTGGGTGTTTTGGAGAGTTTATTCCCCATGGAAAAGTATAATCATATCAGACAATCTTTTTTTTGTTGTTTTTTTGTTTTTTTAGTTTTTTATTTTTTAATTTTAAAATCTTTAATTCTTACATGCATTCCCAAACATGAACCCCCCTCCCACCTCCCTGACAATCTTTGAAATACAGGGATTATCAGTGGATAGACAATTTTATAGCATGCAGTGAAGAGCTTGGTTTGATTGTCAACATTCTCACCAGAGGGCAAGTTCCTAATTCTACACTTCTCTTATAGGTCCTACTTCCTTCAGTGAACCTGCCCAAAATTACTGCCAAGTTTTTACTTCTCATTTTGAAACATCATGAGTTCACTTGAGCTTTCTTCTCAGATTCCCAAGGATCCTCTGAGGAATAATAATAAAAAAAATCCAAATTATTTATTTACCAGGGGCTAGTTTAATCCCTGTACATATATCAGCCCCTTTCCTCTGCCCAACAACCATATATGGTGGTTGTTATTATAAGCCTCAATTTCTGATGAAGTAAGTTAGGCTAGAGAAATCACACAACTGTCCAAAATGACAGAAGTATAAGTGGAGGAACTAACTGTCAAAACCAAGTATCTATGGCAATGAAGGAAGGCTATACTGCTCTAACAGCCTTCCAAATGTATAATGATGAGAACCTATCAGGTCATTTATTTTTTCCATATTGCCAAGGTGGCATTCTTCCTGTTGAATGAGACACTTTCAACTTCTCAATAGTTAAGGGATCCAGGATCCTTCATCTCTCAGGACTTTTCATCATCTGTATCCAGTTAGTATAGGGAAAGGAATGTGGTGGCGCACAAGTGGAAAGTTTTCATAGGTCAAGCACTATCACTGATCCTCATACTCCATTGTCCAGATCTCAGCAACTAAGCCACAACTAATTGCAAATAAGGATGAGATAGTAACCCAGGGGTATAAGAAGAGACACAGCTAGCCGTCCATCACAGGGACCTCACAAGATCCCACGTTTTCCAAAATGAATTTTTTTTGAAAGTGAATCTCACCAATAAAACAAATAAAAATAAATTAATATAAAAAAACTTTCAAGGAGACAGTGACCATTCAATACAATGCATGACACACAGGCTGATCAATACTGAATGAATGAAGAAATACTACCCTCTGTATCCACCTCTAAAGTCATATGGGATCACATATTATTTGCATGTTTCCTCCATTTTTGTTGTAAATTTTGATATAAGTGATATTTTAATATTTGTGATTAGATAGTATATCTGTGACTATCTTATGAAATGCAAATTCAGTAGTTTCATATGAAATAGTGGTTCCCATGGGTGACAAATTAGGCTTATTAGAACAATGTCCTACCTTCTTTTAACTTCAAATACCCCAAGGGGAAAAATATGTTTGTGGGGTAATTTGTTTCTTCATTAAGAGATATGCTATGCTGTAAAATGTAACAACAATTTGATTTATATTGTGAAGTGCTACATAAATTAAGCATACAACGTATAACACATTTTTTCTTTGTGCAGTGGCCTTTCTCTTTAAATAGTTCTTAGTTTTCTGTAATAAATGAATATTATGATTTCATAGGCACAGCCTAAGAAAGAAATTTAATTAACACGAGCAATTTCAAAATTCATTTAAGTCTCACAATGAAATATTTTATGGACAGGTAAGGTAGTAAATTATTGATTGGCTAATCAAATCCTCAATTACTGAATAACTAATAAGTTGTCATCACTCCAATAACAGATATTCTCTGAATGCAACTGCTAACCTGAATCCCCATCAGCATCCACCACAGCCGTTACATACTTAGGATTTCTTAAATCTCTGCCATTCATTTCTATTCATAGCCTTGGTTTACAAGATTCTGTTTGCAATCACACCCACTCTAGATCAGGCTCCTTTTCCTGGATGTCTAACATGCCTGGAGAGTCAACAAGATACCATCAACAAGTGCAAAGACTCTGAGAGTAATTATCATCAGGCTGGTTGATTTTCTGTCTCAGGCCCAACCACATGTTTACTATGATAAGATTTCTGGTGACTCAGCTCAGTCAAACCTTGAGTTTGGGGACTCTCAGGCTGATAGACTATTGGGAAATCCCCTACCAGCTAGTTAAGTCAAGTGTGTTATTAGTTTACTCCTATTATACCCATTGTCTACTGTTACAATAATAAAATAATTATGACTGACAGTAGTGTACAAACACATTAAGGAAAACCAAGTCTTGAATAAAACAAAAGACCAACAATTCAAGTCCATGTTTTAGAGAACTAATCATGATAATTCCACCTTTTTCACAGCCTTCATGTTTGTTCATCCAACTTCTACTCTTACTGATTCAACAAATATTTACCACATGACATATTGAATGACATCTGCCTTTACAGAATTTTATACAGGGATAAAGGCAAATATATAGGCAATTTATAAAAAGGAATAAATCACTTGATAGATGATTAGAGGGAAATGGGGAGTAAATAAAAAGAGGAATAGAACCAGATGAGTTCTATCTAGGGTCAAAGATATCTTTCGACCAAAGTGATATTTAAAATGAGAACTGAGGATATAGAAACCGTGTAGAGAAGAATACTATCAGAATTTATAAAACTTCACTTATATGCCTACCAAATTCATGATTTTTGAATATTCACATATAAAATATTATCAAAAATACTTATTTTGATGAATTTGCTTTTAAAATTTAACATTGTTTTAAAAGACATATCATTCCCATAAGAAGAAAAATAAAAATCGTCTATATAAGCAGAAGGAATTTCTGAAAATAAGTACATTGACACTAAGCAAACAATTAAATCTTAGCTAATTACTACCTCCTACAGAAACCTCTGAGCCTCAGACCTTTTCTCTCCCAGTATAAAGGGGATATTAGCAATCTCAGTGTTAAGCCAAATAAATAAGTAAATTCACTAAGTATGGAAGTAGCTATGACCAACTTAGACAGCATATTAAATAGCAGAGACATGACTTTGAGAACAAAAGGCCATGTAGTTAAAGCTATGGTTTTTCTAGTAGTCATGTATGGATGTGAGAGCTTGACCATGAGGAAAGCTGAGCACCAAGAATTGATGCTTTAGAACTGTGGTGTTGGAGAAGATTCTTGAGAGTCCCTTAGACTGCAAGAAGATCAAACCAGTTAATCCTAAAGGAAATCAATCCTGAATATTCATTGGAAGGACTGATGCTGAAGTTGAAGCTCCAATATTTTGGCCACCTGAGGTAAAGAACTGACTCACTGGAAAAGCCCCTGATGCGGGGAATTATAGAAGGCAGGAGGAGAAGGGGATGACAGAGGATGAGTTGGTTGGATGATATCACCAACTCAGTGAACATTTGTTTGAGCAAGGTCTGGGAGTTGGTCATGGACAGGGAAGACAGGCATGCTGCAGTCCGTGGGGTTGCAAAGAGTCAGACATGACTGAATGACTGAATGGAACTTCAGACTTTTCAAAATGATCTAATTAGAATGTAACTTTTCTTATACTATCATACGGCAATATTCAAAGCTCTGTTTGAGCATCAGTTAAAAATGATTTCGTAAACTACTGGTGGTACATGTCTTATATCTACAGAGATAGAGGTCTAGACATAGAAGAGACCAGAAGTTTGGGTCCAGAAGCAGGACAGAAAAAGAAACTTTTTAAAAACTTGGAATCATGGATTAGAACTTGAACATGATTAGGCGAGAGTAAAACACTGGAGTTGGAGATAAAAAGAGTAAAAGGCGATGTGATCATTCAGGGCTTTCTAAACTATGTTCAGAGACTTCTTGAGGATTGGTGGTGTATTGCTGCTGCTGCTAAGTCGCTTCAGTCATGCCCGACTCTGTGCCACCCCATAGAAGGCAGCCCACCAGTCTCCCCCGTCCCTGGGATTCTCCAGGCAAGAACACTGGAGTGGGTTGCCACTTGCTTCTCCAATGCATGAAAGTGAAAAGTGAAAGAAGTCGCTCAGTCCAGCTCTTCGCACCCCCATGGACTGCAGCCTACCAGGCTCCTCCGCCCATGGGATTTTCCAGGCAAGAGTACTGGAGTGGGGTGCCATTGCCTTCTCCATCAGTGGTGTATTAGGGCAGCACAATTCTGATTAAGAAGATGGTTTGGATTGGGATAAGGAGCCATTTTCCCAGCGATTCTCAATGTGCCCATCACCACTATACCTGCTTTGGTCATGGCATGAGTTTTTGACTAATGGGCATACATTTTATAATTCATTTAACATGTGATGGATGTTCAGGTTCAGACTACAGAATTAATGTGCTGTAAGCTTGTTCTAGGAAAAAAAGATTATAGACATCAAATCTATGAAAAATGAATGGTCTCATTTAAATCTAAATAAGGAATATTAATAGAAAGATATCCCTTTCAAGGGCCTAATTCTCAGAATGTTTTCTAAATTAATTAAGAAAGGGTATTTTTTAAAACAACATATACAAGGAAAATAAGCTGAAATCTAAGAATAATTCACTTACTACAGAATATATATATATTCTGTATTTGCAACTATATATATATATATATATATATATATATATGAAAAAACTGAAAGTGTATGTCACTCATTTGTGTCCAACTCTTTGCGACCCTATGGACTGTAACCTACCAGACTCCTCTGTCCATGGAATTCTCCAGGCAAGAAAACTGGAGTGGGTAGCCATTTCCTTCTCCAGAGGATCATCCTGACCCAGGGATTGAACTTGTGTCTCCTGCATTGCAGATAGATTTTTTACCATCTGAACCACTAAGAAAACCTTATATATATTTAAATGTCTTGAGTGTACTGACACCTGCTCCTTTTTCTCTTTGAGCTATGAACTTCTTCCTAGAAACATGGTGAAAACCTTGGAATAAAGTGAGGAAAACTCTACAACTTTATTCTAGTTTTATAAAGAGTTGTGTGCTATACAGGGGTTCAGTGGTACAAAAGAGACTTAACTTTATGCCCATTAGTAGTTTCGTTGCACAAAACCTAGTTAGTGTAAAGCAGGGCTTGGTAATAGAAACTAGCTTTTTCAGACTAAAATTTAAAATGAATGAAAGAACAAAGATCCAAAATCTATGGGAGGCAGCAAAAGAAGTTCTAACAGGGATGTTTCAGCTCAGTTCAGTCGCTCAGTCGTGTCCCACTCTTTGCGACCCCATGAATCGCAGCACACCAGGCTTTCCTGTCCATCACCATCTCCCGGAGTTCACTCAGACTCACGTCCGTTGAGTCCGTGATGCCATCCAGCCATCTCATCCTCTGTCGTCCCCTTCTCCTCCTGCCCTCAATCCATCCCAGCATCAGAGTCTTTTCCAATGAGTCAACTCTTCGCATGAGGTAGCGAAAGTACTGGAGCTTCAGCTTTAGCATCATTCCTTCCAAAGAAATCCCAGGGTTGATCTCCTTTAGAATGGACTGGTTGGATCTCCTTGCAGTCCACGGGCCTCTCAAGAGTCTTCTCCAACACCACATTCAAAAGCATCAATTCCTCGGTGCTCAGCCTTCTTCACAGTCCAACTCTCACATCCATACATGACCACTGGTAAAACCATAGCCTTGACTATACAGACCTTGTTGGCAAAGTAATGTCTCTGCTTTTGAACATACTACCTAGGTTGATCATAACCTTTCTTCCAAGGAGTAAACGTCTTTTAATTTCACGGCTGGAGTCACCATCTGCAGTGATTTTGGAGCCCCCAAAAATAAAGTCTGACACTGTTTCCACTGTTTCCCCATCTATTTCCCATGAAGTGATCGGACTGGTTGCCATGATCTTCGTTTTCTGAATGTTGAGCTTTAAGCCAATTTTTTTGCTCTCCTCTTTCACTTTCATCAAGAGGCTTTTTAGTTCTTCTTCACTTTCTGCCATAAGGGTGGTGTCATCTGCGTATCTGAGGTTATTGATATTTCTCCCAGAAATCTTGATTCCAGCTTGTGTTCTTCCAGTCCAGCGTTTCTCATGATGTACTCTGCATAGAAGTTAAATAAGCAGGGTGACAGTATATAGCCTTGATGTACTCCTTTTCCTATTTGGAACCAGTCTGTTGTTCCATGTCCAGTTCTAATTGTTGCTTCCTGACTTGCATGCAGATTTCTCAAGAGGCAGGTCAGGTGGTCTGGTATTCCCATCTCTTCCAGAATTTTCCACAGTTTAGTGTGATCCACACAGTCAAAGGCTTTGGCATAGTCAATAAAGCAGAAATAGACGCTTTTCTGGAACTCTCTTGCTTTTTCCATGATCCAGTGGATGTTGGCAATTTGATCTCTGGTTCCTCTGCCTTTTCTAAAACCAGCTTGAACATTAGGGAGTTCATGGTTCACGTATTGCTGAAGTCTGGCTTAGAGAATTTTGAGCATTGCTTTACTAGCATGTGAGATGAGTACAAGTGTGTGGTAGTTTGAGCATTCTTTGGCATTGCTTTTCTTTGGAATTGGAATGAAAACTGACCTTTTCCAGTCCTGTGGCCACTGCTGAGTTTTCCAAATTTGCTGGCATATTGAGTGCAGCATTTTCACAGCATCATCTTTCAGGATTTGAAACAGCTCAACTGGAATTCCATCACCTCCACTAGCTTTGTTTGTAGTGATGCTTTCTAAGGCCCACTTGACTTCACATTCCAAGATATCTTAGAACTGTACAGTCAGGAAACAAGAAAAATCACAAAGAAACAATCTAACCTTATACCTAAAGTAACTAGAGAAAGAACAAAGAAAATCCAAAGTTAGTATAAGGAAAGAAATCACAAATCAGTTCAGTTCAGTAGTTCAGTCATGTCCAACTCTGTGACCGCATGGACTGCAGCACACCAGGATTTCCCTGTACATCACCAACTCTGGAAGCCTACTTAAACTCATGCCCATTGCATCAGTGATGCTATCCAACCATCTTATCCACTATCATCCCCTTCTCCTCTCGCCTTCACCATTTCCTAGCATCAGCGTCTTTTCAAATGAGTCAGTTCTTCATATCAGGTGGTCAAAGTATTGCAGCTTCAGCTTCAGCATCAGTCCTCCAATGAATATTTAGGACTGATTTCCTTTAGGATGGTTTGGTTGGATCTCCTTGCTGTCCAAGGGACTCTCAAGACTCTTCTCCAACACCTCATTCAAAAGCATCAGTTCTTCGGTACTCAGTTTTCTTCATAGTCCAAATCTCACATCCTTACATGACTACTGGAAAAACCAAAACTTTGACTAGACAGACCTTTGTTGGCAAAGTAATGTCTTTGCTTTTTAATAAGCTGTCTAGGTTGATCATAACTTTTCCTCCAAGAAGCAAGTCTTTTAATTTCATGACTGTAGTCACCATCCATAGTGATTTTGGAGGACCCCCTCCAAAATAAAAAGTTTCTCACTGTTTCCATAGTTTCCTCATCTATTTGCCATGAAATGATGGGACAAGATGCCATGATATTAGTTTTCTGAATGTTGAATTTTAAGTCAAATTTTTCACTCTCCTCTTTCATTTTGATCAAGAGGCTCTCTATTTCTTCTTCACTTTCTGCCATAAGGGTGGTATCATCTGCATATCTGAGGTTGTTTATATTTTTTTCCCTGCAATCTTGATTCTAGCTTGTGCTTCATCCAGTCCAGCATGTCTCACAATTTACTCTATATATAAGTTAAATAAGAAGGATGATAATATACAGCCTTGACATATTCTTTTCCAGACTTGGAAACAGTCTGTTGTTCTATGTCCAGTTCAAGCTGTTGCTTCTTGACCTGCATATATATTTCTCAGGAGGCAGGTCATATGGTCGGGAATTCCCACTTCTTTAAAAATTTTCCACTGTTTGTTGTGACCCACAGAGTCAAAGGATTTGGCGTGGTCAATAAAGCCAAAATAGATGTTTTTCTGGAACTCTCTTGCATTTTTTTTTATGATCCAACAGATGTTGGAAATTTGACCTCTGGTTCCTCTGCCTTTTCTAAATCCAGCTTGAACATCTGGAAGTTCATTGTTCATGTACTGTTGAAGCCTGGCTTGGAGAATTTTGAGCATTACATTGCTAGAGTGTAAGATGAGTGCAATGATGTGGTAGCTTGAGCACTTTGTGGCATTGCCTTTCTTTGGAATGGGAATGAAAACTGACATTTTCAAGTCCTGTAGCCACTGCTGAGTTTTCCAGATTTGTTGGCATATTGAATTCAGCACCTTCACAGCATCATCTTTTAAGATTTGAAATAACTCAAATGAGATTCCATCACCTCCACTAGGTTTGTTCATAGTGGTGCTTCCTAAGCCCCACTTGACTTTTCATTCAGGATGTATGGCTCTAGGTCTATCTATGATCAAACCATTGTGGTTATCTGGGTCATGAATATCTTTTTAATATAGTTCTTCTGTGTATTCTTGCTACCTCTTAATATTTTCTGCTTCTGTTAGAAGCAGAAGCATTTCTACCCTTTATTTTGTTCATCTTTTCATGAAATGTTCTCTTGGTATCTCTAATTTTCTTGAAGAGATCTCTAGTCTTATGGACGGAGGTTCAGGACATTGTACAGGAGGCAGTGATCAAGACCTCCCCCAAGAAAAATAAATGCAAGAAGGCAAAATGGTTGTCTGAAGAGACCTTACAAATAGCTGAGAAAAGAAGAGAAGATAAAGGCAAAGGAGAAAAGAAAAGATACACCCATTTGAATGTAGAGTTCCACAGAATAGCAAGGAGAGATAAGAAAGCCTTTCTCAGTGATCAATGCAAAGAATTAGAGTAAAGCAATAGAATGGGACAGACTAGAGATATCTTCAAAAAAATTAGAGATACCAATCATAAATATCAGAGCAGAAATAAATGAAATAGAAATGAAGAAAGCAGGAAAGATTAATAAAACCAAAAACTAGATTTTTTTAAGTTGTTTTCATATTCCTTAATTAATTATCCATTAATATATGTGATTGACTTAGTAGACTCAATAAAAGTCGGTTCTTCACTTTGTAACACCACACACAAAAATAAACTCAAAATGGATTAAAGATCTAAATCTAAGACCAGAAACCATGAACTCTTAGAGGAAAGCATAGGCAGAACACTCCCCAACATGAATCACAGCAAGATCCTCTATGACCCACCTCCCAGAGTAATGGAAATAAAAATGAAAACAAATGAGTGGGGCCTAATTAAACTTAAAGGCTTTTGCATAACAAAGGAAACTATAAACAAGGTGAAAAGTCAGCCTTCAGAATGGGAGAAAATAATAGGAAACAAAGCAACTGACCAAGAATTAATCTCCAAAATATACAAGCAGCTCATATACCAGAAAAACAAACAACTCAATCAAAAAGTAAAAAGTGAACCAAAGAACTACACAGACATTTCTTCAAAGAAGACATACAGATGGCTAATAAACACATGAAAGATGCTCAACCTCACTCATTATTAGAGAAATGCAAATGAAAACCACAGTGACGTATCATCTCACACCAGTCAGAATGGCTGCCATCAAAAAGTCTAGAAACAATAAATGCTGGAGAGGGTGTGGAGAAAAGAGAACTCTTTTACCCTGTTGGTGTGAATGCAAACTGGTGCAGCCACTATGGGGAACAGTGTTCACTTCAGTTCAGTTCAGTCGCTCAGTTGTGTCCGACTCTTTGTGACCCCATGAATCACAGCACGCCAGGCTTCCCTGTCCATCACCAACTCCCGGAGTTCACTCAGACTCATGTCCATTGAGTCCGTGATGCCATCCAGCCATCTCACCCTCAGTCGTCCCCTTCTCCTCCTGCCCCCAATCTCTCCCAGCATCAAAGTATTTTCCAATGAGTCAACTATTCTCATGAGGTAGCCAAAGTACTGGAGCTTCAGCTTTAGCATCATTCCTTCCAAAGAAATCCCAGGGTTGATCTCCTTTAGAATGGACTGGTTGGATCTCCTTGCAGTCCAAGGGACTCTCAAGAGTCTTCAACACCACAGTTCAAAAGCATCAATTCTTCGGTGCTCAGGCTTCTTCACAGTCCAACTCACACATCCATGCATGACCACAGGAAAAATCATAGCCTGGACTAGACGGACCTTAGTCAGCAAAGTAATGTCTCTGCTTTTGAACATACTATCTAGGTTGGTCATAACTTTTCTTCCAAGGAGTAAACGTCTTTTAATTTCATGGCTGCAGTCACCATCTGCAGTGATTTTGGAGCCCAAAAAAATAAAGTCTGACACTGTTTCTACTGTTTCCCCATCTATTTCCCATGAAGTGATGGGACCAGATGCCATGATCTTCGTTTTCTGAATGTTGAGCTTTAAGCCAACTTTTTCACTCTCCTCTTTCACTTTCATCAAGAGGCTTTTTAGCTCCTCTTCACTTTCTGACATAAGGGTGGTGTCATCTGCATATCTGAGGTTATTGATATTTCTCCCAGCACTCTTGATTCCAGCTTGTGTTTCTTCCAGTCCAGTGTTTCTCATGATGTACTCTGCATTGAAGTTAAATAAGCAGGGTGACAACATATAGCCTTGACGTACTCCTTTTCCTATTTGGAACCAGTCTGTTGTTCCATGTCCAGTTCTAACTATTGCTTCCTGACTTGCATGCAGATTTCTCAAGAGGCAGGTTAGGTGGCCTGGTATTCCCATCTCTTGAAGAATTTTCCACAGTTTAGTGTGATCCACATAGTCAAAGGCTTTGGCATAGTCAACAAAGCAGAAATAGATGCTTTTCTGGAATTCTCTTGCTTTTTTCATGATCCAGCAGATGTTTGCAATTTGATCTCTGGTTCCTCTGCCTTTTCTAAAATCAGCTTGAACATCAGGGAGTTCATGGTTCACGTATTGCTGAAGTCTGGCTTGGAGAATTTTGAGCATTACTTTACTAGCATGCGAGATGAGTGCAATTGTGCGGTAGTTTGAGCATTCTTTTGCATTGCCTTTCTTTGAAATTGGAATGAAAACTGACCTTTTCCAGTCCTGTGGCCACTGCTGAGTTTTCCAAAGTTGCTGGCATACTGAGTGCAGCACTTTCACAGCATCATCTTTCAGGATTTGAAACAGCTCACCTGGATTTCCATCACCTCCACTAGTTTTGTTCATAGTGATGCTTTCTAAGGCCCACTTGACTTCACATTCCAAGATGTCTGGCTCTAGGTTAGTGATCACATCATCATGATTATCTGGGTCGTGAAGATCTTTTTTGTACAGTTCTTCCGTGTATTCTTGCCACCTCTTCTTAATATCTTCTGCTTCTGTTAGGTCCATACCATTTCTGTCCTTTATCGAGCCCATCTTTGCATGAAATGTTCCTTTGGTATCTCTAATTTTCTTGAAGAGATCTCTAGTCTTTCCCATTCTGTTGTTTTCCTCTATTTCTTTGTGGAGATTCCTTAAAAAGCTGGAAATAGAACTGCCATATGACCCAGCAACCCCACTGCTGGACATACAGGAAACCAGAACTGAAAGAGACACATGTACCCCAGTGTTCATTGCAGCAGTGTTTACAATAACTAGGACATAGAAGCAACCTAGATGCCCATTGGCAGATGAATGGATAAGGAAGTTGTGGTACATATACACAGTGGAATATTACTCAGCTATAAAAAGAATTTGATTCAGTTCTAATGAGGTGGATGAAACTGGAGCCTATTATACAGAATGAAGTCAGAAAGAGAAACACCAATACAGTATATTAATGCAATTATATATATGGAATTTAGAAAGATGGTAATGATGATCCTCTATGCAAGGCAACAAAAGAGACAATGATGTAAAGAAGACACTTTTGGACTATATGAGAGAAGGCAAGGGTGGGATGGTCTGAGCGAACATTGAAATATGTATATCACCATATGTAAAATAGATGACCAGTGACCAGTGTAAGCCTGATGCATGAAGCAGGGCACTCAAAGCCAGTGCTCTGGGACAACCTAGAGGGATTAGAGGGGAGGAAGGTGCAGGGTTCAGGATAGGGGAACATGTGCAAAACCACCAAAGTAAAGTAATTATCCTCCCATTAAAATAAATAATTTTTTTAAAGTTGGTTCTTTGAAAACATAAACAAAATTGATTTATTTCTTTTGGGGGGAAAAAGGGGAAGAAGGCTCAAATCAATAAAATTATAAATGAAAAGGAGACATTACAATGGATATCACAGAAATACAAAGGATATATTACACATTGGTGAAGCCACTATGGAAAACAGTATGGAAATTTCTCAAAAAGTTGAAATAGAAGTACCACATAACCCAACAATTCCATTCCTGGGTAGATATCTGAGTAAAACAAAAACATTAATTTGAAAAGATACATACACCCCAGTGTTCATAGCAGCATTGTTTCCAATTGCCAAAATATGGCAATTGCCTAAGTGTCCATCAAATAGTGAATGGATAAGAAGATGTTGTGTGTACTCACACACACACACACACACACAATGGACTACTGCTACTGCTGCTGCTGCTGCTGGTGCTGCTGCTAAGTCACTTCAGTCGTGTCCGACTCTGTGCGACCCCATAGATGGCAGCCTACCAGGCTCCCCTGTCCCTGGGATTCTCCAGGCAAGAACACTGGAGTGGGTTGCCATTTCCTTCTTCAATGCATGAAAGTGAAAAGTGAAAGTGAAGTCGCTCAGTAGTGTCTGAATCCTAGCGACCCCATGGACTGCAGCCTACCAGGCTCCTCCATCCATGGGATTTCCCAGACAAGAGTACTGGAGTGGGTTGCCACTTCCCTCTCCCAACCATAAAAAAGAATGAATTTTTGCTATTTGCAGCAACATGGATGGGCTTCAAGAGCACTATGCTAAATGAAATGTCAAAGAAAAACAAATACTATATGATGTCACTTATGTGTGAAATCTAAAAAGTATACAAATCTAGTAAATATAACAAAAAAGAAGCAGGCTCACAAATACAGAGAACAAACTAGTGGTTACCAGTGGGAAGGGGGAGAGATAACACAGAAGTAGGGTAATAAGAGGTACAAACTAGTAGGTATAAAATAAGGTATAAGGATATAAAGTAAAACATGGGGAATAGAGCCAATATTTTATAATAATTATAAATGGTGTATAACTTAAAAATTATAAATCACTATATTGTACAAATAAAACTTATATGATACTGTCTATCAACTACATCTCATTTTAAAAATTGGGGAAAAAAAACAAAACAAACAAAAAAAGAGACCGCTACAAGCAAGTATATGCCAAAGAAATGGACAACCTGGAAAAACTGGACAAATTCTTAAAAGGTATGACCTTCCAAGACTGAACCAGGAAGAAATAGAAAATATGAACAGACCAATGACAAGTACTAAAATTGAAACTATGATTTAAAAACTCCCAGCAAGCAAAAGTCGAGGATGAGATGGCATCACAGGCAAATTCTATCACATTCACGAAAAGTTAACACCTACTTTTCTGAAACTCTTCCAAAAAATTTCAGAGGAAGGAATACTCACAAATTCATTCTATGAGGCCAACAACAGCTTGACACCAAAAACAGGAAAAGGTACCACATAAAAACAAAATCACAGGCCAATATCACTGATGAGTATAGATGCAAAAATCCTCAACAAAATTCTAGCAATCCAAATCCAACAATACTTTAAAAGGATTATATACCATATCAAGTGGGATTTAACCCCAGGGATGTAACAATTTTTCATTATCTACAAATCAATCAGTATGATACACCACACACACCCCCCCAATGAAGAATAAAAACTATATGATCATCTCAATACATGCAGAAAAATCTTTTGACAAAATTCAACACTCATTTATGATAAAAACTCTACAGAAAGTGAACATAGAGGGCTCATTCCTCAACATATGAAATCCATATATGGTAAATGTACACTTAACATCATACTCAGTGATGAAAAGCTGAAAGCATTCCTCTAGATCAGGAACAAAGCAAAGATGTCCACTGTAATCACTTTTACCCAAAATAGCTTTGGAAGTCTTCATTACAGCAATCAGAAAAGAAATAGAAATAAAAGGAATCCAAGTTGGAAAAGAAGAAGTTGTCACTGTTTGCCGATGACAAGATACCACACATAGGAAACCCTAAAGATGCTACCAGAAAACTATTAGAGCTATCGATGAATCTGTAAAGTTGCAAGTTACAAAATTAATACCCCAAATCTGTTGCATTTCTATACATTAGCAAAAGATCAGAAAGAGAAATTCAAGAAACTATCTCATTTACCTTCATATCAAAAAGAATAAAATACCTAGGAATAAGCCTACCTAAGGGGACAAAAATCTGTACTCTGAAACTATAAGACACTGATGAAAGAAATCAAAGATGACACAAAAAGATGGAAAGATATGTTACGCTCAATACTGTCAAAATGACTATACTACCCAAGGCAATCTATAGATTTAATGCAATCCCTATCAAAATACCAATGGCATTTTTCAAAGAACCAGAACTAAAAACCTTCAAGTTTGGATGGAGACACAAAAGACCCTGAATCAGCCCTAGGGAAGCCAGAGGCAATGGTAAGGCCAGGGAGCCCTCCACACCCCACAGCTCCTGGGTGGTAGATTGGTCCCAGGGCAGCCAGTAGAGATGCCAGCAAACACTCCACTCCTGGCTTCTGGGCATCCTCCAACATTGACTGGCTCCAGCTGACAACTCCAGCAAGGCCTTTGCCCAGGGCCCTGGGCAGCATGTTGACCAATACCCAGTGGCCAGAGAAGATTTACACACTCAAGAGGACAAGCAGTGGGACAACCAGTATGCCAGGATGTCCTATGGGTACGTGCAGCAACTGATGGGTGTGTCCCTACTAGCCAGGCCTGACGAAACATGGTCCACTTCAGTATTCTTGCCTTGAGGACTCCATGAACAGTATGAAAAGGTAAAAAGACATGACACTGAAAGACGAGCCTCCCAGGTTGGTAGGTGTTCAAAGAAGAGCAGAGAAATAGCCCCAGAAAGAATGAAGAGGCTGAGCCAAAGTGGAAATGATGCCCAGTTGTGGATGTGTCTGGTGGTGAGAGTAAAGAATGATGCTGTAAAGAACAAAATTGCGCAGGAACTGGAATGTTAGGCCCATTAATCAAAGTAAATTGGTTGTGGTCAAACAGGAGAGGGTAAGAGTGAATGTTGAAATTTTAAGAATCAGTAAACAAAAATGGATGGGAATGGGTAAATGACTAGTATATCTATAACTGTGGGCAAGAATCCCATAGAAGAAATGGAGTAGCCCTTATAGTCAACAAAAGAGTCCAAAATGCAGTACTTGGGTGCAATCTCAAAAATAACAGAATGACCTCAGTTTGTTTCCAAGGCAAACCATTCACATCCCAGTAATTCAAGTCTATGCCCCAACAACTAATGCTGAAGAAGCTGAGGTTGAATGGTTCTATGAAGACCTACAAGACCATCTAGAACTAACACCAAAAAAACATGTCCTTTTCATCATAGGGAAATGGAATGCAAAAGTAGGAAGTCATGAGATACCCGGACAGGAAAATCTGGTCTTGGAGTACAAAATGAAGCAGGGCAAAGGCTAATAGAGTATTGCCAAGAGAACGCACTGGTCATAGCAAACACCCTCTCCCAACAACACAAGAGACGACTCTACACATGGTCATCACCAGATGGTCAATACCAAAATCAGATTGATTATACTGATTGCAGCCAAAGATGGAGAATATCTACACAGTCAGCAGAAATAAACCTGGAGCTGACTGTGGCTCAGACCATCAACTTCTTATTGCAAAATACAGGCTCAAGTTCAGGTGTGACCTAAATCAATTCCCTTATGATTATACCATGGAGGTGACAAATGACTCAAGGGATTCGATCTGGGAGACAGAGTGCCTGAAGAGCTACGGAGTTAGGTTCATAATATTGTATAGGAGGTGGTGACCAAAACCACCCCCAAGAAAAAGAAATGTGAGAAGACAAAGTGCTTGTGTGAGGAGGCCTTACAAATAGCTGAGGAAAGAAGAGATGTGAAAGGCAAAGGTGAAAAGGGAAGATATAGCCATCTGAACTCAGAGTCCCAAAGAATAGCAAGGAGCAATAAGAAAGACTTTTTAAGTGAGCAATGTAAAGAACTAGAGGAAAACAATAGAATAGAAAAGACTAGAGGTCTCTTCAAGAAAATTAGAGATACCAAGGGAACATTTCACGCAAAAATGGGCACAATGAAGGGCAGAAATGACAAGGATCTGATAGAAGCAGGAGAGATTAAGAAGTGGCAGGAATAAACAGAACTGTATGGAAAAGTTCTTAATGACCCAGATAACCATGATGGTGTGGTCATTCACCTAGAGCCAGACATCCTGGAGTGTGAAGTCAGTGGGCCTTAGGAAGCATTACTACAAATCAGGTTAGTGGATGTGATGGAATTCCAGTTGAACTATTTTGAAGGCTAAAAAAAAAAAAAAAAAAAAAAAAAGCTGTTAAAGTGCTTCACTCAATATTTAAGCAAATTTGGAAAAGTCAGGAGTGGTCACAAGACTGGAAAAGATCAGTTTTCATTCCAGTCCCAAAGAAGGGTACTCCTTTTACCTGCTAGCAAGATTATGCTCAAAATCCTTCAAGCTAGGCTTCAATAGTATGTGAAACAAGAACTTCCAGATGTACAAGCTGGTTTTAGAAAAGCCCAGAGGAGCCAGAGATCAAACTGCCTACATTCGGTGGATCATAGAAAAAGCCAGGGAATTTCAGAAACACATCTACTTCTGCTTCATTGACTATGCTAAAGCCTTTGACTGTGTGGATCACAACAAACTGTGGATAATTCTTAAAGAGATGGGACTACCAGACCACCTTACCTGCCGCCTGAGAAACCTGTATTCAGGTCAAGAAGCAACAGTTAAAACTGGACACAGAACAGACTGGTTCAAAATTGGGAAAAGAGTAGTTCAAGGCTGTATATTGTCAGCCTACTTATTTAACTTATATGTACAGCATATCATGTTAAATGACAGACTGGGTGAAGCACAAGCTAGAATCAAGATTGCTGGGAGAAATATCAATGACCTCAGATATGCAGATGACACCACCCTAATGGCAGAAACTGAAGAGGAACTAAAGAGTTTCTTGATGAAGGTGATAGAGGAGAGTGAAAAATATGGCTTAAAACTGCTCAACATCCAAGATACTAAAATCATAGATTCCAGCCCCATCACATCATGGCAAATTGATCAGGAAACAGTGACAGAATTTATTTTCTTGGGCTCCAAAATCACTGTGGACAGTGATTGCAGCTATGAAATTAAAAGATACTTGAAATTAAAAGCTATGACAAACCTAGACAGCATATTAAAAAGCAGGGATATCACTTTCCCAATGAAGTTCTGTATAGTCAAAGCTATGGTTTTTCCAGTAGTCATGCACAGATGTGAGAGCTGGACCATAAAGAAGGCTGAGTACTGAAGAACAGATGCTTTCGAACCATGGTGAGAGAGAAGATTCTTGACAGTCCTTTGGACAGCAAGGAGATCAAACCAGTCATTTCTAAAGGAAATCAACACTGAATAGTCATTGGAACGACTGATGCTGAAGCTGATGCTCCAATACTTTAGCCACCTGACGTGAAGCACTAACTCATTGGAAAAGACCCTGATACTGGAAAAGATTGAGGGCAGGAGGAGAAGGGGGTGACAGAGAATGAGATAACTGGATGGCATCACCGACTCAATGGACACGAGTTTAAGCAAACTAAGGGAGATAGTGAAGGACAGGGAGGCTTGGTGTGCTGCAGTCCATGGGGTTGCAAAGAGTCAGACATGACTGAGCTACTGAACAACAGTAACAAAAGATCCTGAATAGCCAAAGCAAACTTAAGAAAGAAAAACAGGACTGGAGAATGAACTTATGGTTACCAGCAGGGTGAGGAGGAGGGATAATGACTGAATTTGGGATTTATGTGGACACAGTACTATATTTAAAGTTGATAACCATAAAGGACCTACTGTATGGTACCTGGAACTCTGCTTAATATTATGTAACAACCTAAATGGGAAAAGCATTTGAAAAAAATAGATACATATATAACTGAATCACTTTGCTGTATACCTGAAATCAATAGAAAACTGTTAACTAACTCTTCCAATATAAAATAATAAAATGGAAAAAAGAGAACATATACACATCCATATATTGTTCTCTTTGTTTTATTTTATGGTAGTTGAGGAAAAAGTTTATCTTGATTGTCTACATTTATTACACAAACCACTCAAGAACTTGGAAACACAAGAGAAACACTGCTTTATATGGTAAGAACTAGTATTTGGAAGCTAGACATCTACCTATTTGATTTTTAAAGTGTTAAACCAGTGATTTGAAATGTGTATGCATGTATTTATTTAATGCATAAGAAATATGTTTACTATGTATGTCTATATGTGTATACCATGCTGAGCTGTTACAGTTTCAATCTCAACTGGTTAAATTAACAAATGCTATGAAGACCACTGGCTATAGTTTTTGGCAAAAGTAACATTATTAAACAATTTCACACCTTACTGTGAAATGCAAATTAAAACAGCAATGAGATACTTTTTAAAAAAACTATCACTCAGTCACTGTTGGAGTGGATTTAAATGTGTATAGACTTGGACTATTTGCAGGGTAATTTGATTATGTGTATCAAAAGCCTTAACAATATGTATAAACGATGAACTAAAAATTCAATTACTAGAAATTTATCCTAAGGAAATAATTAAGCATATGGTCAAACTTTTAGTATAATTAACTGCAAGGCTGTTTGTTTTACAGTTATTTGTAGGAATGAAAAATGTGAAACAACCAAGTTTTTCAACAACTGAGAACTGGTTGAAAACCACAGTGAACATTCATATAATAGAAGATCTCTATGCCATTAAAATATCATGTGAGAGATGATTATAAACATTAAAATGTGTTTAAAATTTGCATGCACAGAGAGAGAGATAGACAGACATACTTATATGTTTAATTAAAGTATGTGATGAAAAGAAATCAATTACTGTATTAGATTATAAATCAGATTTATCAGTTGAAATTTGGGGAAACAGAAAAGGAGGGGTTGCTAGTTGTATCAAGAAATTCTATTAGATTAGGGTATCAGGTGCATCTTCCAGAAATGGGAGATGTGGGAGTTCAGCAAAGCCAGAAGAAAAAGAAAGGCAGTGGAAGAAGGTGCAGCAGTGATGGGAGAAAGATGAGGTGGAGTGTGAGAATGTGGCAAGTGGAGGCTTAAGGTATTCTCTAGCTTACTGTCACAGAGGAAGAACAGAACTGACACCATGTGGAATGGGACTCCCTCATTCTTTAGGCTATGTATTCTATTCCTTTAACCCTGCACATCATGAGTTAAGCATTAGACAAAGGTTGCTTGTGCCCTAATAGCTCATTAAATTCCCTTAAGACAGTTCACATCCCAGCCCTGGGTTATGGCTATTATTTGTTGTCAGTCAGTTTGCTTTCAGCCTAGCAACCTTGTGGATAAGCAGCGATAGGAGTGATAAAGCAAAAATAACTGCTAACTTGAAGTTTTGTAAGAGCCTTATGATACCTACATGCAAAGAGGAAGAAGAAAGGTTTTGTTTCCCTTGAAGGCAAGATCACTCCAAGAAGTCTGCCATCAGCCTTTATCCTTTGACCTTAAACTCCCTCCTGCTTCCCCCTTTCCCTTCACATCAGAAAAGCCTGAATTCTACCAGGGATTAAGATGGTTCGTTAGGACATTAGTTCACCATCTTCTTGGTTTTCTGGCTTCACAAATAAAGTCACTGTTCCTTCCTCCATCACTTTGTTTCTCAACTTATTGTCCTGTCATGTGGATTTGATAAGACTATTTTACTCTGTGTGTCTGCTTACAGACCTCATAAAGAAAATAATAGGAAGGCTAACATTATTCACCAACGCTTTATAGCTTGGCTTTCATGTTTACTGAACTAAAACTCTGTGTCCAATATGATTCATGAGGTATCCAGTCTTATTTGTATAACTTTTAAAATATTTAATAAAGTATACAGGATGTAATGTATGATTGACATACTATTTCATACTTAAAATATTTCCTTGCCTTTTGTTAGGATACAGCTAGTAATAAGCCGTTCAGTGCCCCTGTTTTTTTATGTCTTCATCTATAGCATGAGATAGTAACAAATCACCTAACTTGCTGTAATGGTTAAAAGACTACTGGAATATCTAAGAAGATATGGCATACACACACAATGGAATTACTCAGTAATTAAGAAGAATGAAAAATGCCGTTTGCAACAACATGGACAGACCTGGAGACTGTCATACTGAGTGAAGTAAGTCAGGCAGAGAAAGATAAATATCATGATATCGCTTATATGTGGAATCTTAAAAACAGATACAAATAAACTTGTTCACAAAACAGAAACAGAGTCACAGATGTAGAAAACAAATTTATGGTTACCAAGGGGATTGGAGAGGGAGGGATAAATTGGGAGACTGGGATTACATATACACACTACCATGTATACCATGTACCATGTATACCATGTACCTATAAATAGGTAACCAGTAAGGACCTACTGTATAGCTCAGGGAGCTCCACACAGTACTCTGTAATGACCTGCATGGGGAGAGATTCTGAAAACGATTACATATATGTATATATGTTGCTGCTGCTAAATCACTTCAATCATGTCTGACTCTGTGCGACCCCATAGACGGCAGCCCACCAGGCTCCCCCACCCCTGGGATTCTCCAGGCAAGAATACTGGAGTGGGTTGCCATTTCCTTCACCAATGCATGAAAGGGAAAAGTGAAAGTGAAGTCACTCAGTCGTGTCCGACCCTCAGCAACCCCATGGGCTGCAGCCTTCCAGGCTCCTCCATCCATGGGATTTTTCCAGGCAAGAGTACTAGAGTGGGGCGCCATTGCCTTCCCCAAGATATATATGTATATGGATATATGTATGTATAACTGATTTATTCTGCTGTACAAACAGAAGAAACTAACACATTGTAGATCAACTAGACTTCAGCAAAAATTAATTTTTAAAAAGCCTGCTAGAATATCTGACACATATCAAGCCTTAATCCATGGTACTTGGTATCACTAATGTTTTAATGAATCTTTACAGAAAGTTCCAGGGTTATAATTCTATTAATACTCCCAATATCTTTCCATTTTATCTAACGTTGTACTTAATAGCTCATAATAATAGATATACTTGGCTGTTTTTTTATAGTGCCCTTATTATTCATACTTGTTTTTAATTTATTCAACTTTTAAATTACTGTTTTACATTCCAAGGAAAATCCTTTTGAGTTTAGAATTCACTTGCGAAATATTAACGTTTTCAGGTTTTACACAGTACGAATAACTGACGAGTTCATGTCATTGTTATTCTAGGCAGTATTATATGTACACAGTATTAATGCATTCCAATTCTTTAAAATGTTATGGGATATATATTATTAATACCTGGAATTTACAATTGAGGAAACTGAGACACAGTGGTCATGTGATTTCTCAAGGGTCACAGAGCTGATAATGGTTGGAGGAGGGCTTTAAGCCAGGCATTGTGGCTCTGTGTCTACTGTCACCTGTTATGCTTATCCTTTCCCACTTTCACAACCCAGGTTTACTATCTCAGTGAATTTGTGTGGATTTTCTTTTCAGGTAATACCTATTTCACAATATGTGTATTTCAAAATACATTCAGTTGACAGGATGTCTCATAATTTCTTTCATTTATTTTCACTATTTTCTAGCTGGTACTTGCTGGAACATATATTAAACAGTAATTATTTCTACACTTACCTTGTAACAAGACACTAAGTTCCTTTAATACTTAGTGTTCATAAATAACCCCTTTATTTTTAAAGATATACAACTATACAATGAGTAAATAATGAAGTTACTGACCATTTTTTAATATAATGAATAAATGATTTATTAGCTGTAATTTTGCTTTCTTTCCATCTAGTTGATGAAGACCAGCAATAACAAACTTGAAAATGTAAAAGGAAGAAAAGATTATAAGCAAACTAAAATTTAATTTAGATAAGAGTGAATTGACAACAATCAAATAAAACCTTAACAGAAAAAAAAACCTGCTATTTTAACATTAAAATATTTAAATCTCAATTGAAATTTCAACAAAATTTTTGAGAAACTGGGTTAAGCATATATATGAAACTTTATAGATGCTATAATAATCAAGAGCAAAGAGGTCAAACTACTACCACTATAAAAATATGTTAGGAGCTGGAATAACATGTTTGTATTGGCACCGGAATGAATAAATATTTGTATAATATTGAACAGAGAAGAGCAATGTATCTGCTGGCACAAAAGAGTGACAACAATGATAGTTCAAATCTTTGTGGAAAGAATGCTTTAATAAACTCCATTGAGAAAATATGTTAGCTTTATTATTTACACTGACCATAAGTCTTATTAAGAAATGATCAATGGGTAAGAAAAATGTTTCATAGAAAAAATTAATATGCCCAATAGGCTGGATGGTCAACTTCATTAGCAACAAGCAAAATGCAAAATAAAGGATGTGAATATTTTTTTCCTCATTAACCTGGAAAAAATAAAATATCATAGTGCTGGTTGATGTGAATATATATATTGGAGTAGGATATTTTTTCTATTAAGGTTTTACTTGGTTCTTGTTAATCTACTCTTATCTAAATTAAATTTTAGTTTAGTTATAATATTTTCTTTCACATTTTCAAATTGGTAATTGCTAGTCTACATCAATTAGATGGAAAGAAAGCAAAATTATAACTAAATAGACATATGGTTGGTGGGAATATAGGTTATATTATGTTAAGCCTACATATGGGAGAAATAAAATTATAATACATAAATTTATATATATTTTACACTATTATGTTTAGATAAAGATTTAGATATATAGATTCAAACAGTATGGAAAATGTTTCAAAAGATATACATACTTAATCAAACACATACAGATCTAGTGTCACACAATATAAAACTGGGAAAATCTATTAATAATAGGCAAAGAATCCCACAGAGAGTTATGTTTAGTCCTAGTGTTGATGTTCCATGGGAAAGAGTCCAGGAGAAGAAATTATACTCAAATCTTTCTACGTAAGCAAGTTGGAAAATGTTGCATTGGGATATCTAGTCAAACAATAGGTTACAATGAAAATCCCTCAGTGGCATAACTAGTCTTGTTAAAAGGGGGAGATTTTTGGAGCTTATCAACCAATAACAACTCCTATTTCACTTGGAGCTGGCTAAGATCTGCTGAGCTAAATAAACACCATAAGGAGAAAGGCAGCAAGCCTTCAGAGCTATGAAAATATGTCTCTAACTGATACTGCTAGTTATCTCTGGAGAAAGGTGAGAGATAATGTGTGGGGAAGTGGGTGCTGATAACTTGTGCTTCGTACAGTTTGTATTCTCTATCACTGCAGATGGTGACTGCAGCCATGAAATTAAAAGATGCTGACTCCTTGGAAGAAAAGTTATGACCAACCTGGAGAGTATATTCAAAAGCAGAGACATTACTGTGCCGACTAAGGTCCATCTAGTCAAGGCTATGGTTTTTCCTGTGGTCATGCATGGATGGGAGAGTTGGACTGTGAAGAAGGCTGAGCGCCAAAGAATTGATGCTTTTGAACTGTGGTGTTGGAGAAGACTCTTGAGAGTCCCTTGAACTGCAAAGAGATCCAACCAGTCCATTCTGAAGGAGATCAGCCCTGGGATTTCTTTGGAAGGAATGATGCTAAAGCTGAAACTCCAGTACTTTGGCCACCTTATGCGAAGGGTTGACTCATTGGAAAAGACTCTGATGCTGGGAGGAGAAGAGGATGAGATGGCTGGATGGCATCACTGACTTGATGGATGTGAGTCTCAGTGAACTCCAGGAGATGGTGATGGACAGGGAGGCCTGGCGTGCTGCAATTCATGGGGTCGCAAAGAGTCGGACACAACTGAGCGACTGAACTGAACTGAATTGATGGTTTAATTCATTTACCAGAAGAAAGAAATCAGTTTATTGTTTGTGTCATTCAAAACTAATACAAAATAAGCTATTGTTCTTCTCCTTAGAGAGGTAGGAGGGAAGAAAGTATGACGCTCTTTTTAATAACAACAGTACAAATTTAAGGATATTTTAAATGTCAGGGTAGATAAATGTGATGTGATTTATAGGATGAAGTACATGCATTTGTTCTTCAGTTGACCAAATATATACATATATATATATATGAGAAATTTAAGTATATTCAGCTTCATATTTATCATCATAGCTCCCAAAACACTTGGACTTTCCTGAGAGAGAAGAGAAGTGGGATAGTATTTGGTTTCTTGTCCTCAGTTCATGGAAATTCTCAGGGAAGGTGACTTTACAGTCTCACCCAAAGATAGGGGCTGGCTACCAGGAGAACCAACCACATGATCAGATTTTTGAAACTTTCAGTCTTACCACATGATTTCAGGGAGGGGCAAGGGGCTAGAGGTTGAATCAGTCATCACTGACAGATAGATTTTTTTAGTCATACCTATATAATGATGCCTCCATCAAACTCCCAAAGGACAAATTTTTGGCCCAGTATGGACCACACTGGGGAGCCAGAATGCTTCCATGTGCCAAGAGGACAGAGGTTCCTCTTGGTTCAGGACCTCACCCTGTGTATCTCTCTGGTTAGCTTGTTGATTCATGTCCTTTAATATCCTTTTCTAACAGATCAGTAATCTAGTGAATAAACTGGATTTCCTGAGTTCTATGATCCATTCTAGCAAATTAATTGAACCTAATGGGGGCATCAAGAGAACTTCTAATTTGTAGCCTGCTAGTCAGAAGCACAGGTAGAAACCTGGGCTTGCAACTGACATCTTAAATAGAAGGCTGACTTAGGAGATTGAGTCCTTTACCTGTGAAATCTGATTTCATCTCTGATAGCATATGTCAGAAATGCTGGCATTTCTTGTTGCTTGTTGGTGTGGGGAAGCCTCCATACATGGACTTTGGAATTGAGTCCAGGATCACTTTACAATTAGGAAATGTTTAAATGTGAGAAAATGCATACAAAACGAATTTTTAAAAAGCTTTCCTTGGATGTTAAACAGGAATTCTTTCATGCTCTCAGCTCAAGTTGCTCAACAAAAAACCATACAATAACCTCAGTTTGCTTCTGTAAGGTAGCAATCACAGTCATTACGTTGACAGGCTGGGCCTTTTGCAACTATTTTGTCCTACAAATAAATTTATGCTGAATATTTGGCATCTCACCAATGGAGAAGCACAGCAGCTAAGAGACTATGACAGAAAATAGCCCCTAAGCACATATTCAAGTCACTGCCTTTTTTGCAACTGACCACAAACACTAGATAGAAGTGTTTACTAAATCTGGCAGAATATAAAACCTTATGGCTTTTACTGGAAGCTGCACAGAGAGAGAAGTATTTGCAAACACATGTCCACTTCTTTATACCTTTGGCTCAACAAACTAGGTGTCTCCTGTTGTGTTCCTGCCACATCAGTAACCTGGTGCAAAAAAGACAATTTCCCCCTCTAACTCATTTTGAAAGGAAACCTAATTAGTGTGTGATTGCTGAATTCATTTTACACATGTAATATCTATTTTGCTTCATGGGCTTAACAGTTGTGACAATGGACCTGCCATCCTGCTCAGTAAGTGGGGCATCTCATGAATACTGTGAAAGAGACCCAACAAAAGCCCCATAACAAGTGCTGTTTTGTTGCAAAGGTCCAGATTAATCAATTGTTTCCCCTCTCCTACCTGAATCTCTGACCACAGTATCAACTTTGTGTCTCACTGAATCCTGCTATTTTTTTCCTTTCCTTTTTAAAGATGTTGATTTACAAATAAACCAATTATAAAAGGAAAGAGGATGAAATACCTGTGTGAGTACCAGAGCAAGACAGTGTCCCCAAATGATTCAATTTGCTGAAGCTCAAACTCCAAAAATACCAATTATACGACAGACGGGGTATGGTATATTATTCAAAAATTGACACTTCACCTATTTCATCAATAAGTGGTTTTGCAATAAACAAAAATAGTAATGGCACATTGTGGTAAATGCTATTGCTAATTGCTTTCCCTAATTACCCAGAAGTACAATGAAGCACAGTATCTTTTTTTCCATATGATTTCCTGCTATTCTTTTTTTTAATAAATTGTCTCATCTTTAACTCTCTGCTTATGAAACTCTTACCAATCTTTCAAACAATGGATCCTCCAGAAAACCAACTGAATTTCCAATCCTTGAGGTGTATTAATGAGCTCTTAGGGTCTATGTACCTTGTATCTCCCTCTACCATAGCAAGGATTACAGCTGGGCTGGATATCTTCCCTAGGCTCTATCAGAGTTACAGTTCATTCATCTCTACCATCCTTTCTGCCCCAGAAGGCTGACTTCTATAAACCACAAGGGACTTTCCCAACCTATGCTTTCCAGAGTGTTGACTAATTAGAAGCAGGAGATCAGTGGGAGAAAGGAGAATAAAGTCAGGGGGTTTATTCCTATATATTATTCCTTGCACTTGAGACAGGAAGTAGGTAGAGCACAAATTTAAGAGAATGACATAGCCCAAGGAGATGATATAAATTGATTAGAATCAAATAGATCCAAATAGAGTGCTGAAGAATTGATGCTTTTCAACTGTGGTTCGGTAGAAGACTCCTGAGAGTCCCTTTGACAGCAAGGAGATCAAACCAGTCAATCCTAAAGGAAATCAATCCTGAATATTCATTGGAACTGATGCTGAAACTGAGGCTCTAATACTTTGGCCAACTGATGTGAAGAGCCAACTCATTAGAAAAGATTCTGATGCTGGAAAAGATTGAAGGCAGGAGGAGAAGGGGACAAAAGAGGACGAGATGGTTGGATGGCATCACTGACTCGATGGATATGAGTTTTAGCAAGCTCCAGGAGATGGTGAAGGACAAGGAAGCCACAAAGAGTCGGATACGACTTAGTGACTGAACAACAATAAGATCCAAGATAGCAGATGAGTCTACTTTCACTGTAAGCCAGATGACACACCCATAGGCACCATGATGGTTCCAATATCAACCATAAAGGTCAAAACATGGCGGTGGCCGAATTTCTAGAAATCCCCACCCCTTCCCAAAATAGCTGGAAGATTGTTCCCCTTTATTAGCCTACAAAATTACCCATCCCTATAAAAACTGACAACCCCATGCCCTTGTGCCTCTAGAATCTCTCTTTCCTTTCAAGATGGCCCACACTCTGTCAATGGTAGGTTTTTCCTCCCTGGATAAACCTCATTCACTTTACTATCTCTTGCTCTTGAATTCTTTTCAGCATGAAGCCAAGAACCCATACTTGGTGGCTGTCTTAGGGACTCAGACATGACCTGGGATGTAACCATCCTCTTGCATCCCCCTCTCTTTCCTGCAACAAACTGACCATGATCTTCAACCTCAAATCTGTACTTCTTTCAAGATGGTCTCCTATAAACCACCACCCACTACGTCCATCCATTATCTGACTCTTTGCGATCCTATGGACTATGGCCTGCCAGGCTCTTCTGTCCATGGGATTCCCCAGGCAAGAATACTGAAGTGGGTTGCCACACCCTCCTCCAGGGGATCTTCTCAACCCAGGGATCAAATCTGCATCTCTTATGTCTCCTGCATTGGCAGGCAGGTTCTCTACCACTAGCATCACTTGGAAAGCCCATTCACTACAGGGTTATAATAAACTTCTCTCCCTTTTTCTCTTCAGTACAGCAGTTTTACAAGTCTGTCATTCACTGACTTTGGATTATGGTTTGATCCCTTATGGTAATGCCTCATTCATAGGGCTGTAAACAGTCCCCCTCTTCAAGGTATCCATCCAGCACAGCAAATTTCTCCAAAAAATTTTTCAATAAACATTTTACTTTTTCTCATACTGTTTGGGTTAAGAATTAAGCCAGGACTTGGCTGATCAGTTCAGCATTGATGTGGTTCATTTAGTGGCATTCAGCTGAAAACTGCACTGCTTTGGAATTTCCAAGATGGCTTCATCTATATCCCTGGAACATTGCTAGGGCTGAATGTAAGGTTAGGCTCAGGTGGGCCCTTGCCCTTTACCATGTAGTTTTTAACCACACTCAAGGGAAAGGGACTACAAAGAAATATACACCAAAGAGCAGGAATCTTGAAGACCAGCTTAGAATTTTGCTTATCACAGTCCTTCCAAGGGCCCTAATGATTCAAATCTCTCCAAAATGAGAAATACACCCACCTCTCCAAAGGTTCTCAAGAGTCTCATACCATAATAGCATCAACTTCAAGTCCAAGAACTTGTCTTCCAAAACATCTAAATCAGGTAAAGATGAAAATCTGGGGTATGACCCATTAAATTTGGTTGGTTGGGCAAAATTTTTCTTCCTCTGTGCATCTGTGAAACTAAAGGGACAAGTTATCTGGCCTTAACACTCCCAATACATGATAATGAGACAAGTATAGTTAACAGTTACAGATATTCCAGTTCAAAAGGGGGGAAAACAGGTGAAAGGGATTACTGGTTCCTAGAAGTTCTATAATACATCTGGGCAAATAGTGAGATTTTCCTCAACTCAGTTTCAAAGATTAGGAATAATCCTTTGGGTCTCTAGGCTCTGCCCTCCATGCTGTTGTTTCTACTCCAAGTCATCTTCCTTTTTCTTGAAAAACAGCAAGTATTTGAAGCTGAATAGCTTTAGCAACCTACATGCTGCTGACACAGTTTCAGTGGTCTGAAAGTGTTTCATTTCAGATTCTTTCTGTTCCTCTAGTCCAAGTTAGCAGTATTTCCATTGAAAAAAAACTTCACAAGAACACTGAGGCTCTTCAACAGATTTCACTGGGTTTTACTCCATTAGGCAAAAGCTATACCCCAAAATAGTTTTAAGTCTTTAGCAAAAGCGTGTAGAGTGCATTGTTCATATATTTCATTTTCTGAATATTGTGATGTTTTGACATCTTAAAAACCTTTCTGGCTAGAGAGAGACTTCTCTTTTCAGATTAGTCAGTTGTTAGAGTTGGCAAAGGGCTCAGCTAAGAGCATGACTTTGATATACAAACTAACAATCCATATCTCTTCTATCTGGCCCCCATACCCCAGGAAACAATATTCCCTTGCCTCAACCATCCCAGGACCAGGTACCAGGCAACCAGAGATCACAGCTATAGCCCAAAGTTCACTGGAATTATTCAAACTAACTCCTCCCAAACTGTTCACATTGTTCTACTTTGTCTTTCCTGAAGAACTCTCAATAGAGTTCCCCTTGCTCCTCACTTCTACCTGCTGACCAAAACTTGGTGCTTCTGCGGGAGCCTGGGTGCCATGTGGTGCCCCCCCCCTTTTGAGGGCTAAATATAAGCAACTTTTGTTTTCCTGAGCCTCTCCTGAATCTCCTCTTGTGACCACAACAAACTGACCATCACACAGAAGAACATTCAGCCTTTACTTTATGCCATACTATTGCCAGCAATGTTTAGCTTTTAGTGTTTTTGTCATCTAGAGAGGCTGAGACTTTTCAAAACAATTAACTCCTGCTTCTCTTTTTATTTAACAATTATTCCTTCAACTTATGTCTCTCATATTTTCTCAGAAGCATCAAGGAGAAACTAGGCAGAATTTCCAAAATATATTTAGCACTCTCCTCTGTTGTATCTTTATATTCATTACTTATGAATTCTGCTGTCAGCATAATTGAAGGAACAATTCTACTAACATTTTTGATGTTACATGTCAAAGGTCCTTTTTCCTTCAGTTTCAGACATGTTCCTCATTTCCTTCAGAGACCTGACTGGCAACATCCTCAATGCCTATATTTCTATTAGGTTTCTGTTCAAGATATTTACGAATTTCACTTCACTATTCCTTCTGTCTCCACTTGTTATGCAACTGCAAAAGCTGCTAACATATTACAATCATGTGTTTTTATAAACTGTGTTATTATTTTTCTATTGCTATATAATAACAAATTACAACAAAATTCACAGATATATAGGTCAGAAATCCAGGCCCATCCTGGCAAATTCTCTGTTCAGGGTCTCACAAGGCTGAGATTCAATAAGAGTACAAAATGAAGTACTTGGGTGCAGTTTCAAAAACAACAGAATGATCTGAGTTCATTTACAAGGCAAATCATTCAACATCACAGTAATCCAAGTCTATGCCCAACCACTAATGCTGAAGAAGCTGAAGTGGAACAGCTCTATGAAGACCCACAAGACCTTCTAGAACTAAAACCAGAAAGATGCCCTTTTCATCATAGGGACTGTAATGAAAGAGTAGAAAGTCAAGAGATACCTGGAGTAACAGGTAAGTTTGGCCTTAGAGCACAAAATGAAGCAGGGCAAAGGCTAACAGTTCTGCCAAGAGAACACACTGGTCATAGCAAATGCAAACACCTGCTTCCAACAACACAAGAGATGACTCTACACATGGACATCACCAGATGGTCAATACTTAAATCAGACTGATTATATTCTTTGCAGCCAAAGATGGAGAATATCTATACAGTCAGCAAAAACAAGACCTGGAGCTGTTTTTTGAGCTGGAGATCAAACCATGAGCTTCTTATTGCAAAATTCATCCTTAAATTGAAAAAAAGTAGGGAAAACCACTAGTCCTATCTGATATAACCTAAATAAAATCCTTTATAATTATGCAGTAGAAGTGACAACTAGATTCAAGGAATTAGACCTGATAGAGTGCCTGAAGAACTATGGACAGAGATTCATGACACTGTACAAGAGGCAGTGATCAAGACCATCCCCAAGAAAAAGAAATGCAAAGAGGCAAAATGGTTGTCTGACGAGGGCTTACAAATAGTGGAGAAAAGAAGAGAAGCAAAAGGCAAAGGAGAAATGGAAAGATATACCTATCTGAATGCAGAGTTCCAGAGAATAGCAAGGAGAGATAAGAAAGCCTTTCTAAGTGAACAATACAAAGAAACAGAGGAAAACAACAGAATGAGCCAAGAACCTAACAGAAGAGATAAAAAGAGGTCACAAGAATACACAGAACAACTGTACAAAAAAAATCTAATGACCCCAATAACACAATGGTGTGGTCACTCACCTAGAGCCAGAAATCCTAAAGTGTGAAGTCAAGTGGGCCTTAGGAAGTATTACTATGAACAAAGCTAGCAGAGGTGATGGAATTCCAGCTGAGCTATTTCAAATCCTAAAAGATGATGCAGGTAAAGTGCTGTACTCAAATACACCAGCAAATTTGGAAAACTTGGCAGTGGCCACAGGGCTGGAAAAGTTCAGTTTTCATTCCAATTCCAAAGAAAGGTAATGCCTAAGAATGTTCAAACTACTGTGCAGTTGCACTTATTTCACATGTTAGCTCAAAATCTTTCAAGCTAGGCTTCAACTGTACATGAACCAAAAACTTCCAGATGTACAAGCTGGATTTAGAAAAGATCAGACAAACCAAAGATCAAATTGTCAATATCTATGGATTATGGAAAAAGCAAGGGAATTCTAAACAAAATCTGCTTCATTGACTATGCTAAAGCCTTTGACTGTGTGGATCACAACATACTGTTAAAAATTCTTAAAGAGACTGGAATACCAGACCACCTTACCTGCGTCCTGAGATACCTGTATGTGGGTCAAGAAGCAACAGTTAGAACTGGACATGGAAAGATGGACTGGTTCAAAATTGGGAAAGGAGCACATAAAGGCTGCATATTGTCACCCTGCTTATCTAACTTATATGCAGGGTACACCATGCAAATTGCCAGACTGGATGAATTACAAGCTGGAATCAAGATTGCTGGGAGAAATATCAATAATCTCAGATATGCAGATGACACCACCCTTTTGGCAGAATGTGAAGAGGAACTAAGGAGGCTCTTGATAAAGATGAAGGAGGAGAGTGAAAATATTTGTTTAAAACTCAAAACTCAAAAATCAAAGATCATGGCACCTGGTCCCATCCCTTCTTGGCAAACAGATGGGAAAAAAGTGGAAACAGTGACAGATTTTTTTTTCTTGGGCTCCAAAATCACTGCAGACACTTACTGCAGCCATGAAAATAAAAGATGCTTGCTCCTTGGAAGAAAAGCTATGACAAACCTAGATAGCACTTTAAAAAGCAGAGATATTCCTTTGCCAGCAAAGGTCTGTATAGTCAAAGACATGGTTTTTCCAGTAGTCATGTATGGATGTGAGACCTGGACCATAAAGAAGGCTGAGTGCCAAAAAACTGCTGCTTTCGTTCTGTGGTGCTGGAGAAGACTTTTGGGAATCCCTTGGACAGTTAGGAGATAAAACCAGATTATCCCAAAGGAAATCAGTCCTGAATATTCACTGGAAGAACTGATGCTGACGTTGAAGCTCCAATACGTGGTCCACCTGATGCTAAGTGCCAACTCACCCTGATGATGGGAAAGATTGGGCAGAAGGGGGTGACAGAGCATGAGATAATAGACATGAGTTTGAGCAAACCCTGGGAGATATTAAAAGAAGGGAAACCTGCCATGAAGAAGTCCATGGGGTTCCAAAGAGTCCAACATGACTTAGCAACTGAATAACAAGACTGAAATTAAGCTATTGGCCAGGCTGGGTTTCATATGAGGCTGGGTCCTCTTCCAAGCTCTAATAGGTTTTTGTCAGAACTTACTTATTTGTGGTTTTAGGACCGAAATTCCTGTTTTATTTTCATAGTCATCTAGGTGCTTCTCTGAGCTCTTAGAGTGTCACAGTTCTGGGTCACTTATGCCATAGCCCACCTGGCAAGGTAACTCATCATAAACTCAACACTAGCAAAAGTTCTTAAATGTTTTGCATCTCTTCTTTCAGGAAACACCTCTTCCTTTACAGAATTTTCTGATTAGTTTAGGTTCACCAAGGAAAATGCTCCTTTTGGTTAACTCAAAATCAATATACTTGGTATATTAATTACATCTACAAAATTCCTTTCCTTCAACATGTAACACAATCATGGGAGTGATGTACCATTATATTGACAGTTCTACTTTCACTTAAGGGAAGGGGATTATATATGGTGCACATACAAAGGGATGTACTCTTAAAATCTTGACTGCCAGTAGAAATAGTATAATTTCTATTTTATTTTTCCAGCTAAAGCAATCATAGTTTTCACACATTCAAGGGGAAGGGGAAAAGACTTCACTTCTCAATGAGAATTTGTCTGAAAGAATGTGTAGCCAACGCTCATCTACCTCAATCTCTGTTCTGGCAGCAAATTACTTACGTACTTGTAATAAACAAAGTACATTTAGTCCCTTCTCAGGGCCCAAAAGGCTCATCCTTTCTGACACTGGCTTGAAGTTCAAGACCTAAATTAGGTCCAGGTAAGCAGAGCTCCTCAAGTGCAGTTCGTTGAATATGATTCCTCTTGGTATAAAAAAGGTAAATGTTTTACTCTTCATACGTCAAAACATGCAATGGGGTGACCGAGAAAGGATAATCATAATAATTCCTCCATTCCAAAAGCAGAAAAATGGAAAGCACACAGCAGTTACTGACTCATGCCCATTTTAAAACCTAGCTAGGCACATCTGGCTAACTCTTAATTAGAGCCCAGTCTTTCTTCCTGGGAGTGATTCCCTGTGGCTTTTGTCTCCACCCTGCAAATATCTCTGTTTTTTTTTGATGGTAAAAAGTGTTTTCAGCTGAGTATGTTTCTTAGCTTATGACCTGCCCCTAGCTGATTGATGGTCTCTCTCTCTTTTTTTGTTTTTTTTTTTTTTTTTTTTTTTTTTCCCCCCTGCCTCTGTCCTTTTCAGTCTCAGTTTTAAAAATGTGCTACTGCCTTTAGGTCAAATTGTAGTTTGCTCCATCAGACAAAATCACACTCACAAAACTCTTCTAAATATGCTTTCCTGTCCTTGGGAATGGTGTGAGGCTGATAAGGGGCTATATTGATCTGCTAGGCCTCCCTTAACAGAGTACCACTGACTGGGCAGCTTAAACAATAGACCTTGGTTGTCCACAGTTCTGGAGGCCAGAAGTTCGAGATCAAGGTGTTGAAAGGGTAGTTTCCTTTTGAGGGCTGTGAGGAGAAATCTGTTCAGTGCCTCTCCCCTAGATTCTGGGGATTTGCTGGCAATCTCTGGACTTCATCAGTTTGTAAAATCATCATCTTAACATCTGCCTGGACATTCACTCTCTGAGTGAGTCTGTCTCCAAATTTCCCCTCTTATATGGACAAGAATCATAATAATCATAATCATTAGGGCCTAATCTAATGATATCATTTTAACTTGGTAAAAATCCTTTCTTCAAATAAAGTCACATTCTGAAGTACTGTGGGTTAGGAATTCAACATAGGAATTTGGGGAGAACACTATAACAGAAAAACTGTCTGGTATTCTTAGAAATCCCCATTTATAACTGAAACCACCTCATGGCATACCCCATTATTATTTTTTTTTTTGGTGTATTTTTTAAATTTTATTTTTAATTAAAGGATAATTGCTTTATAATATTGCATGAGTTTTTGCCATACATCAACATGAATCAGACTTAAGGACATATATATTCCCTCCCTTGTGAACCTGCCTCCCACCTCCCACTCCTCTAGGTTGTTACAGAGCCCGGTTTGAGTTCCCTGAGTCATAAACAGTAAGATGGTACTGATGACTCTATCTGCAGGACAGCAGTGGAGATGCAGATGGAGAGAACAGACTTACGTATGTAGTGGGTGGGGGAGAGGAAGGAGAGGGTGGGAAAAATGGAGAGAGTAACATGGAAACATACATAACCTTAAATACTCTTAGAAAGCTGAATCTTTCTTAGGTCTTAATGAGAGTCTTATAACCATGCCCTGAATGTATCTTTCCCCTGAGGTCATACTTAACTGCTCTGAATTGGAACTTTGCCTTGAGGTCAATTCTTTGAGAGCCTTTTGAAAAATAGGAAGGCCATCCCTGGCTTTCTATATGCTTATGAAATTCTGCTTATAAATTAAAACTAAACTTTCTCTTTAGTAACCTCTCTCTTCTTGCATCTCTTTTCTCATAGATAGCCAGACAAACTCAGTTATAACTTTCTAGAAATATTTCCATCAAGTTCCACAAGTATATTAAGTGCTTTGGATATTTTCCGTGTTTCCATAGGCAGCAGGGTTGCCTGTTCACAACATAAAAATAGTCTTTGTTTCCTCCAGCCTTCCGCACAAACGTTCTTTATATTCTCAAAGCCTTCAACATCAGGCTCCATGAGGTCCTTCCAATTGGCTGAGATTCTCAGTTACTTCTAGCTTCCATTCTTCAACTTGCCCCAAGTCAGTGTCACATAGCCTTGTTTTCTGTTGGAACACAGAGACCTATTTCCTGGTACCAACTTCCACTCCAATTATCTGTTGCTGCATGTCAAACTACCCATAGCATTAGCAGATTAAAACAACTGTTATGTGATACCACTTAATTTTATGGCTTGGGAACATGGGTAGGGCTTAGCTGGCCAATTCTGCCCCATATGGCTTTCACCAAATTTAAATAGATTTTTACCAACATTCCTGGCACTTTTCTTGGGATGGTTGATGAACTGGGCTAACGGGGCCCCTCTGCCTCTTATTGTGGTCTCATGGCATCTGGTTTCTTATAGGTTAGCCCTCTTACATGGTGATTTAGGGTTTGGACAGACCAAGATGGAAGCTATGAGTCCCTTTAAAGACTAAAGCAAGAACTCAAATAATGTCATTGTTAGTCTCCTGGTCCAAGCAGCCACAGGTTGATCAGGGTTCAAAAGGAGGGGATACTCTCTTAAAGGAGTTTCAAAGAAACTGCCAACTCTCTTCACAGCATTCCCTTATAAACAAACCTTTGAAAAAAGTCATCCTAATTTGAATATGCCATCTGTTTTTTGTTGACAGCTTGACTGATAAAGTAATGGGGAGCATAAGAGGCTTCAGGAAACAGACCTTTAAGGTAAGATTTCCTCATTTGAATCAATCATATATTCAAGGGTACAGAGTTAATCTACTTTCAGGGGTAGAAATGGAATATGAATTATCTAATGCATACAATTATACCATGATTAATCATAGTACACCACTGGTGATATCAGATACAAAAGAGGTAGAAGACAAGGTATTAGAGGATCACTGAATGTGACAATTAGTTGCTGTGGCAAAAATAGTAATTATAAAACTTGCAGAATCATGTATTTTCTAAGAATCCTAGTGAGCATCCATAATGGCAAAGAGAGAATAAATCTCAGAACATATAGCTAAGAACATATATGAAATTTTAGGATTCCATAACAGCTTCCTAGAAGTCTGCTATTTGTCTAGCCCTGTGATTTAATTAAAAAAAAAAAATGGCCTAAAGTCCAAGGCCTGGTGATAAGAATTGCAGACAATAAGACAATGATACTAAAAACCAATCCAATCCTGCCAGGTCTTTTATACTAAGTCAGGAAAAAACATGAGATCCTAAGAAAAGAGATGGAGATATTTGGGCAGATATAGATATGACTGGAAGCTTGAGTCCCCAGATTTCTCTGTAAACTCCTTGCTGGCAGAATAAGCTCTTTCCCTTATTAGAGGAAAGCAGTTCTCTCCTGCAAAAGAGCCTTCCAAAATCTGCAACTGGGAATCCGGTTCACAAGTTTACCTGCATCGGGTCTTGTTTCCTTACAATGACTTAGATTCCAACACAGCCTAGATGAAGCAGTACAGGAAGAGATAGCCTGACCACCATAAGAGTTATGAGATCTTTGTAGTGCTAGAGGGAAAGAATCTCCCTGACAAAACAGGAGACTAAGAGACAAGGGTTTGATCCCTGGGTCAGGAAGATTCCCTGGAGAAGGAAATGGCAAACCCACTCCAGTATTCTCACCTGGAGAGTCCCATGGGACAGAGGAGCGTGGCAGGCTACAGTCCACAGGGTTGCGAAGAGTGAGATATGACTAAAGTGACTTAGCTCACACCTTAAGGAAGGAAATTTAGAAGTAATTTTCATCTTAACGAAAGGGACAGAAGTACACCATTTTTTATCATGTCTCAGGGCTATTTCAACATTTTAACTTGAATGTTCTATCAAAGCCTGAAATGACCTTAATCTTCTTGACATCTCACAGAACTTAATGCTAGCCCATGTCACTGATGACATTATAAGCCATTTAGATCCTTGTGGTAGATTACATCATTGGCCCCAAATTTTGCTCCTCCATTTTTCTAAGCCCTTTGCTATATGACTTTTGTATTCTTCCCGGAAAGATGGAATAGTTTTTACTACCTATTGACTTTAGACTCAGCCATGCCTCTTACCCTGGCCAACAGCAATGGAGGCAGAAATGACCAAATGTCTGTTCTCTTGTCAGTTTAAGAGGCTCTGTGTGCTGCCCATGTTTCCTCACCCCTCTGCCATCACCAACGCTCTCCCAGGCACACTAGATACCAGGAGAAGAAGGTAACACTTGTATAGCAGAGGCTGCACCTCTGAAGATTATACATTCAAGCTGACATAGAGTAAAACAGAGTCATACCAGTTGATCTATAAACTTAGTGAGAAATATTTATTGTATCATGCCTGGCTACTTTGTGATTATTTGTAAAGCAGCATTACTAAGCAATGTTTTACTGAGAAACTCAATGGGTGGGAGACAGATCTAGAAAAAGTAAAGAGTGCTTTCATGATAGTAACATCTCTGGGGATGCAGAAGTCTGTGGCATAAAGGAACTCCTTTTCAAAGTGAAAAACAAGTTGCCACACCTCCCACTCCATACACCATAAAGGTATATGTATGATAGACCTCTTAATATTTTAGTAGCAACAGACACAGATGTTTCCCATATATGATGGTATATGTGATTCTAATAAAATGCTCTAAAAGTCATGCACTAAATATAGCAGCTACATTTTTCATGACTGTCTCTATTCCACTTTTCTCCTAACCTCATTCCCATCATTTTCTGCCAAAAGCACCATTAATACATGAGTTAAGTTTCAGGTAACTGAGAGAAAAATGCTTCATCTTTTGTAATACGAGGGCTGATGTAGGCACAGAAAACTTTCCCCATTCACTGGTCTATGTTGTTTGTCTGGTCTAATAACTAATTAAAATGATATAATATAGATTAACAGAAGGAAAAAATTCAATTACACATGTATGGGATCCCTAAAACACCAAAGGCTCAAAGACATTCAGGCAATCGAGGCTTTGATGCCTTCTTGAGCTAAGGAGACAGAGGTAGGAGTTCCAACAGGAGGAAGACAATTCACAGGAAGATTGAGAAGAACAATGTCTGTTAAATGAATTCTTACCATGCCATGCAGTTAGATTTTTCTGACATAAGAATATTATCTCTGATGTTAGCTCTCTTCTTGGTTCAAGCCCTCTACATAAATTCTTTTAGGCAGTAAAGGGAGAGGTTAAAGGGAGAGAGTTAAAACAAAACTTTCCTAAATCTGCTGGCTCCTAATTACCTTCAGCTCAAAACAATCCATGGGCCAAAAGTGGGCTCACTTGGGGATGACATTCTCTGTTCCTCTTCACAAGAGCATAAATTTATTTATTTATAACAGGGTTTTCCCCAGATAAAAGGAAAGAGAGGATCATTGGATTTAGATCTATCCTGGATCTACTCTTGCCCTTTCTTCAGCTCACCACCTGCACAGCTGACTTGCACAGATCTAAGGAGGGTCTCTCTTATCTGTTGTTTTCTAGTTGGCTTCAGCCAATGAGGAATCACTTCAGGAGCCTGGAGGAAGAAAGACATCTTTTTTGTTTCCTGGCTTCCTCTGTTCAAAGTCATTTTGGATTTGTTTTGCTTTTTGTCTTAGCAAAGGCTTTTCTAAAGACTGCCTGCTCTATGCAGAATTCTTTCTTTCAGTTTTTGGCAACACTAACCCATCATTTTGGGGGTGAAAGCAGTTGTGCTACTAGTGGTACTGACTATAGAATATGGAACTATCCTTGTTTTTACCCTCACTGAAAGTGAGAGTGTTACGTATCTCAGTCACTGAACTGTTTGCAATCCCATGGACTGTAGCCCATCAGGCTGCTCTGTCCATGGAATTCTCCAGACAAGAATACTGGAGTGGGTAGCCATTCCCTTCTCCAGGAAATTGAACCTATTGCATCTCTGTAAATACTGCTTTTCTAAATTAACCCTAAATTGATAGTGTCAATCATTTTCTTAGAGTAATTGGCTGAGTCAACAGTCTACGTGGTTTGATAAAATTGCTGTTAGATGCCTTGACTATAAGATTTTTATAGAAAATAATCCTGAGAGGTGGTCCTAAGACAGCGGAGGAATAGGAAGGGGAGACAACTTTCTCCCCCACAAATTCATCAAAAGAACATTTGAATGCTGAGCAAATTCCACGAAACAACTTCTGAATGCTGGCAGAGGACAGCAGGCACCCAGAAAGGCAGCCCATTGTCTTCGAAAGGAGGTAGGACAAAATATAGAGACAAAAGAGGTAGGGACGGAGATCCATCCTGGGAAGAGAGCCTTAAAAAAGAGAGAAGTTTCTGAACACCAGGAAACACTGTCTCCGGTGGCTCTGTGGCAAGCCTTGGAATCTCAGAGGGCAAAATAACTGGGAAGAAAAATAAATAAATAATTTAAACCCACAGATTATGTGCCTAACAGCAACTCCCAGTCGAGCAGTAGCCCAGACACTCGCATCCCCCACTAGCAAGCAGGGGTGGGACAGGGAGGAGTCGGTTGTATTGCTTAGGGTAAAGACCAGGCCTGAATGCCTTGAGGGCAATCTGAGGGAACTAGCTTGAGATAGGAACCCAGACTTTTGGATAACTACCCCGCAAAAAGGCAAAAAGCCCTAACCTAAGACACCGCCAGGAACGCTCACAGAACAAAGGACTGAGCAGAGCAAGCCGTGGTGGACCAGCCCACCCCCCACCAGAGACAGGCAGGCAAGAGTAGCCAGAGCTGGAAGGGGCAATCGCGGCCCCAGAGAGGCATCCTATACCAAGCTGCAAGCAGACTTCATTGCTAGCCAAGACTTCTTGGGTTTCTGGACAGTCGACATCCACCGGAAGGGTCGCAGCCAGAGATCAGCTCCCCAGAAGAGACACACTGCACACCTGAGAAGACGTGCCCATTGCACACCCAGAAACCCGAGCAGCTGGGACTGGGGAGGTGATAAGATGCAGCCTCCAACTGGGGGTGACTACACACGCCAAGCACCTGGTCACCTGAGCTGCTCAGACCTAGGACAGCGCAAAATGCAGGCCCAACCAAGTCTACACCTTTGTGGAGTACCCAAGAACCTGAACCTGAGTGGCTTAGACCTGGGAAATGCATGCAAACCAGAGCCCATATCAGACAGTTCCCAGCAGAGCAACCTAGAGTCTGAGCAGTGTAGACTGGGTAAGCACACACACTGAGAGTGGGGGCAAACCCAGTGTGGCTGAATCATTGTGAGCACATGCCAGTGATATTTGTTTGCAGTGTTCCTCCCTCCCCAAAGCATGACTGAACAAGTGAGCCTGAAAAAAAGTGACCACCACCGCACCCCTTGCATCAGGGCGGAAATTAGACACTGAAGAGGCCAGCAAACAAAAGAAGCTAAAATAAACAGAGGGAACCACTTGGAAGTGACAGATGCAAGAGATTAAAACCCTGTAGTTAGCACTGACTGCATAGGAAAGGGCCTATAGACCTTGAGAAGTACAAGCCAGACCAAAGAACTATCTGAAATTGAACTGACCCCACACTGTCTGCAATAGCTCCAGACAAAGTCTTAGATATATTTTTACTATTATCATTTTTAAATTTAATTTTAAAAAGTTACTTTTAAGTCCCCATTACTCCTTTAATTTTCATTTTTATAACCTATTACCTTGCCAAAAAGAAAGAAAGACCCTCTTTTTAAAGCAAAGTTCATATATATATATACATTTTATAATTTTTGTGACTTTTTTTAATATGGTATTTTTGATATTCTAACCTCTACTCTAGATTTTTAATCTTTGCTGTTTGGTATTTGTTATCAACTTTGTACCTTTAAGAACCCAATCATCAGTACCCATTTTTACTTGGGAGCGAGATCACTGGCCTGATTGCTCTCTCCCCCTTTTGACTCCTTTTTCTCCACCAGGTCACCTCTACCTCCCCCCCCCCCCCCGCCCCGACTTTCTTCTCTACCTAACTCTGTGAATCTCTTTGTGTGTTTTGGGCTGTGGAGAACACTTAGGGAACTGATTACTGGCTAGATCTATCTCACTCCTTTTGATTCCCCCTTTATTCTGCTGGCCACCTCTGTCTCTTTCCTCCCTCTTCTCTTCTGTGTGTAACTCTGTGAACATTTCTGAGGGATCCAGACTGTGGAGAGCACATAGGGAAGTGATTACTGGCTAGCTTGCTCTCTCCCCTTTTGATTCCCCCTCTTCTCCTCCTGGTCACCTCTATCTCCCCCCCTTCTCTTCTCCATGTAATTCTGTGTACCTCTCTGGGTGTCCCTCACTGTGGAGAAACTTTTCATCATTAACCCTAGATGTTTTCATTGGTGCTGTATAGATGGAGAAGTCTTGAGGCTACTCTAAGAATAAGACTGAAAACCAGAGGCAGGAGGCTTAAGTCCAAATCCTGAGAATACCAGAGAATTCTTGACTCCAGGGAACATTACTCAACAGGAGCTCATCAAACATCTCCATACCTACAAACCTGAAACCAAGCACCACCCAAGGGCCAACAAGCTCCAGAGCAAGACATACTTGAGCCTCAATATACAGGCTGCCCAAAGTCATACCAAACCCACTGACATCTCAAAACTCATTACTGGACACTTCATTGCACTCCAGAGAAAAGAAATCCAGCTCCACCCATCAGAACACCAACACAAGCTTCCCAAACCAGGAAACCTTGACAGGCCACCCATCCAACTCCACTCACAGTGAGGAACCTCCACAATAAAGAGGAACCACCAACTAGCAGAATACAGAAAGGCCACCCCAAACACAGCAATATAAACGAAATGAAAAGGCAGAGAAATACCCAGCAGGTAAAGGAACAGGATAAATGCCCACCAAACCAAACAAAAGAGGAAGAGATAGGGAATCTACCTGATAAAGAATTCCAAATACTTATAGTGAAAATGATCCAAAATCTTGAAAACAAAATGGAGTTACAGATAAATAGCCTGGAGACAAGGATCAAGAAGATGCAAGAAACGTTTAACAAGGACCTAGAAGAAATAAAAAAGAGTCAATATATAATGAATAATGCAATAAATGAGATAAGAAACTCTCTGGAGGGAACCAACAGTAGAATAAAGGAGGCAGAAGATAAGAGAAGTGAAGTAGAAGATATAATGGTAGAAATAAATGAAACAGAGAGGAAAAAAGAATTAAAAGAAATGAGGACAACCTCAGAGACTTCTGGGACAATGTTAAACACCCCAACATTTGAATCATAGGAGTCCCAGAAGAAGAAGACAAAAAGAAAGACCATAAGAAAATACTTGAGGAGATAATAGTTCAAAACCTCCCTAAAATGGGGAAGAAAATAATCACCCAAGTACAAGAAACACAGAGAGTCCCAATCAGGGTAAACCCAAGGCAAAACATCCCAAGACACATATTAATCAAATTAACAAAGGTCAAACACAAAGAAAAATATTAAAAGCAGCAAGGGAAAAACAACAAATAACACACAAGAGGATTCCCATAAGGATAACAGCTGATCTTTCAAAAGAAACTCTTCAGGCCATAAGGGAATGGCAGGACATACTTAAAGTGATGAAAGAAAATAACCTACAGCCCAGATTACTGTACTCAGCAAGGATCTACTCAGCAAGGATCTCATTCAAATATGAAGGAAAAATCAAAAGCTTTACAAACAAGCAAAAGCTGAGAGAATTCAGCACGACCAAACCAGCTCTCCAACAAATGCTAGAGCATCTTCTCTAGACGGGAAACACAGAAAGGGTGTATAAACTCGAACCCAAAACCATAAAGTAAATGGCAACAGGATCATACTTATCAATAATTTTCTTAAATGTAAATGGGTTTAATGCCCCAACCAAAAGACAAAGACTGGCTGAATGGATACAAAAACAAGACCCCTATATACGTTGTCCACAAGAGACCCACCTTGAAACAAGGGACACATGCAGGCTGAAAGTGAAGGGATGTAAAAAGATATTCCATGCAAATAGAGAGCAAAAGAAAGCAGGAGTAGCAATACTCATATCAGATAAAATAGACTTTAAAACAAAGGCTGTGAAAAGAGACAAAGATAGACACTGCATAATGATCAAATGATCAATCCAAGAAGATATAACAATCATAAATATATATGCACCCAACATAGGAGCACTGCAATATGTAAGATAAATGCTAACAAGTATGAAAGGGGAAATTAACAAATAGTGGGAGACTTTAATACCCCGCTCATGTTTAAATGATACAATAGACCCACTGGAGCTGGCTGGGGGAGAAGAGGAAAGTTTGTTCCAGAGGGAACTGTCTAAGGGATCATGAGAATTTCTAAACAAGGTAAAGAGGGGAATAAATGACTGGTTGAAAGGCAGATTTTTTTTCCTCCCTAGATCTGAAGAAAGAACAAACCACACATAATGGAATCCAATGTGGAAGATATCAAAACTGAAAAATCTTTGTACAGATTACTTGTTCAAATTAGCATACAATCATTTCAGCCTTTCTAAATAAAAAAATTTTTAAACCTTCACTGAAAAAAAGAAAGAAAGAGATACATGTACCCCAATGTTCATCACAGCACTATTTATAATAGCTAGGACATGTCCACCAGCAGACAAATGGATAAGAAAGCTGTGGTACATATACACAATGGAATATTACTCAGCCACTAAAAAGAATACATTTGAATCAGTTCTTATGAGGTGGATGAAACTTGAGCCTATTATACAGAGTGAAGTAAGCCAGAAAGAAAAATACCAATACAGTATATTAATGCATACGTATGGAATTTAGAAAGATGGTAACAATAACCCTGTATGTGAGACAGCAAAAGAGACAGAGATGTATAGAACAGTCTTTTGGACTCTGTGGGAGAGGGCGAGGGTGGGATGATATGGGAGAATGGCATTGAAACATGTAAATTATCATATGTGAAATTAATCACCAGTCCAGGTTTAATGCATGATACAGGGTGCTCAGGGCTGGTGCAGTGGGATAACCCAGAAGGATGGGATGGGGAGGAAGGTGGGAGGGGGGTTCAGGATGGGGAACACATGTACACCCACGGTGGATTCAAGTCAATGTATGGCAAAACCAATACAGTATTGTAAAGTAAAATAAATAAAGAAATAAACAGAAAGAGGAAATCCAAAAATAAAAAGAAAAGAAAGAAAGAAAGAAAGCAAATAATCCTATCCTTGTGTCTTCAGTGTGGACTTGACATTTAATATATTATGACTGACTAAATAAAAGAAGAAATACATGAAGACAATTGTCAGTAGACACTAAAAATCAATATTAAATGGATAATTTAAATGAAGGAGTACACATATTTCATCCAAGGCACTGGCTGGTATTTACATCATCCAAATAAATAATTTCTTTGTATCTCTTCTCTTTGTACCCCCTGTCCTACTGGATAATCCTTGGCTACACTGTCTGAGTTGAGCTTGCACACCAGGTTCAACTTTAAATAGGACTTAGGGGCAAACCTAGAGAAAAGGTGGATCATTTTGATGCTAAAATCTGCAAAAATTGCAGGCTAATTATGGCAGATCAACTTTTCTTATTCTTGGAAATAAAATGGAGCTCAGCAGTGTGAAGGCTTTCCATTCTAGAAGATGTTAGACATAACCTTGTTTATACCATCACCAAATCTTTGGAAAATAGAGAATGTATAGTTTACCAGTAAAGATATTCATGTGAGGACAGGTAATCAGCTAACATCTTTGGGGAGCCAAAGACACAGTTATAATTGATTTTTCCAATAAATATGTTTCCAGAATTGGAGATAGCAGAAGACCTAGACTTTTTTTTTTTTTTCTGATGCTGAAAAATTGCCATGCCAGAAGTAAAATTCAGACATTTGCATTTGCAGGGCTTTTGCTCACAGAAATCTTCCCAATCTCCCTTCAAAGAATCTAATGTTTTGGGGCTTCTGGCACTGAATGAAGCTGATTCTGGAATATAATGGAGATCAAACATGAAGATATTGTACACTCTCTTCTAGATAGAATGCACAAAACTCATACTGCCAGTTTGAGGCTATAAAAGTACAAGTCTGTAGCATATAAAACACTTTCAGGAAGTGCTCCTGCATTTTCTTTCTTTTATGTTGTCATTGTGAGAGTCCAGTAAGGACAGAACAACTCCTTGGGAAAGGAAACTTCTCCCTGTATCAGAGGGCTACACAGATGCAAAATATTTTGGATTGATACCTGAGATATCTGGGATTAAAAAATAATAGCAACCACAACACATGAGCTACAGAGCCCTAGAATAACAGCATATATATCATATCCTTTGCGATGTGTCACACTTTTTTCCAAACTTCACACAAGTACAACCTGTGCTGTTTGTGCTTCAGAACATGCAGCAAGAAGAATAAAAGCTTTTGAGATGGTAGTGCATTTACACTACACCTTTTACTACCTGAACCAATTGGAAGTTAAAAAAAAAAAAATCTAGAGAAAAAAGGAGTGGGTGGAATTGGATGAGAGAGAAAGTAGAAAAAAGTGTTATCAAAAGAAAATATCTTTTCTTCCCACGTGAGAGAAATCCAAGGCGGAGAGACTGATCTGACTCAGATATTACATAATCAAACTATTTTAATCACCTTTTTAGAGATCTAACTACTGGAGGATAAACCCTAAGGAAGCCGCAAAGCGCCACTGCTGAGGGCAGGGATTGGTGATGTGAATTCAGATGGCAGCTTGATTGACAGGACAGAGTTAGATTCCCCTGATTCTCTCATTCTCTTTTTCTTTTTAAGTTATTTGGAGACTATGCATCTCCTCTCTTAATTTTTCTTGTTTAGCGTGTGTTAGCTGCTTATACGAACCTTTAATGATCTCAGGTATGGCTCTGAGATTGATAGCCTTACTGGAATGGCAAAATCCAACAAACTACTGCTGGTAAATTATGAAAAGTCCAAGAAAATGTTCCCTTATAAGAGGATAAGATAAACTACACAAGAGGATAGTCAGATACTTAAAGAAAGACCCAGGAACAGGCAGTGAACCTCACAGCCAACAAAAAGTAACTTACATAGAGCTTGGAGTCATTAAATGCATTAATTAATTAATCAGGAATAACTGGCTCTTCTTTACACCTTAGTCTCCAACCAGAATAAGTCTTTAACTGTGGAAATGCTATGGAGAGATGAGAAGGCAGAGGCAGCAAAGATGAGTTGGGGATTCATGGGCTGGACGTGGGAAAGTGAAAACAAGTCTAGCTAACATAGACTCCTCTGAAAAAGTTGAGGTGAGAGAAAAGGATGGAGCTAGACCCGTAATATATATCTAAAAATACATAGAAATTATTCAGGAAAGAGCTTGGACCAACACCTGAGGGAAAGAGAGGGAGGTCAGAAAAAAAATTTTCCTTGTTTATTTTCATAATAGGAATAGTAAGTGAAGGGGTCCCTCCACTGAGATAGAACCAGTGATGAAAGATGTGGACTGAAGTGCTGAGAGACAGAGGAAGGAAATCAGCCCTACCAACCATTTAATAACATTTAGGAAATTTTCAAGTCTCTGGTGGAGATGGTCCACAGACTTTTTTTTTTAATAAATTTTTATTGGCTTTAGTTTTCAAAGAGGGCATTTTCTGTTTTCATTTCTGCTTTAGTCCATGGTCAAGAATACAAGAGAAAGACACCTTATTTATCATCCTATAATTAAAATAAAAATTGAAGTATACCTGTAATGCAGCTACAACAACAATAATTGTTCATGGAGTTTAGTTACAGACCAGTACATATACTAATGGAAAATACTGAACAGAATGTGTGTATGCATATACCCAAACACACTATATGGTTAAAAGTAAAAGTGTTGCTGCCATATTTAAAAAATAAATTAAAAATACATCTTGTAAGTTGTTTTGACAATATTCTGCTTTTAGCCTTATATCATCGCCCATAAGCATTTCATTTACCTAATGAAAAACATATTTACAGTAATGAGTACACAGGGTTTTAATTTGCATATGCAAATGCATTTAATCACTAGGAATAGCTGGCAAGTAAAGAGTATGTATGTAATTATTTCAGTGACTGCCCACTTTTCCAAGTTCATAAAAACACTTTGCAGCTGGGATTAGAGATTAATACTTTTCAAGGGAAAGAGAGCAAATTCTTTACTGTGTGAAATGACCATGATGATAATAATAGCTACCAATTATTGAACCTTACTTAGTGTTAGATGCAGTCCACATATTATTTCTATTCCACACAATACCTAACAAGGTAGACATCATTATCCTCATTTTAGAGGTGAAGAAATTAAAGTTCAGTGAGGTGAAGAAATCTGCTGAAGGTTGCACATTAAGGAACAAACCTGGGATTCAAAACCAGATCTGTTGATTCTAAAGCCTGACCTCTTTCCACTATAAGAAGAAAATCTTCAATTACCAATTCATGCTACTACATTGAAACAAGTTTTCACTTTCTAATGTTTTATATTTAGTTGAGAGATGGGGAAATAAAATTGGAACAGCAAGAGGTATTTCAGAGTAGATGAATGTTGGGTTTCCCATGTGGCTCAGTGGTAAAGAAGCTGCCTGCCAAGCAGGAGATGCAAGTTCAGTCCCTGGGTTGGGAAGATCCCCTGGAGAAGGAAATGGCAACTCATTCCATTATTCTTGCTTGGAAAATCCCATGGACAGAGGAGCCTGGAGGGCTACAGTCCATGGGGCTGTAAAGAGTCTGATACAACTTAGCAACTAAATAACAAAATCAACATTTCCTAGAGTAGGAAAATGCTGGTAATACCACCTGTTTACATGGATACTAGGAGTGTAGTGGCTTTGCCTACTTCTATAAAGTATATAGAAAATGCCAATATGACTTCTAAGTGGGACTTGAAATTATTATAAAACAATAAAAATAGTGTTTATCAGCTTCAAGAGTTTGTTCTTTCCAGGTATCAATCCAATGGAAGTAAATGAAAATTTTTCTGAATTGAGATGCAACTAAAGCTCCAAGACAATGCAGAGTGTACTATGAGGATTAAAGGAATGTTCTAGTGAGTGACTTTATTTGGGGGGGCTCCAAAATCCCTGTAGATAGTGATTGCAGCCATGAAAGGAAAAGATGCTTCCTCCTTGGAAGGAAAGTTATGACCAACCTAGATAGCATATTCAATAGCAGAGACATTACTTTGCCAACAAAGGTCCATCTAGTTAAGGCTATGGTTTTTCCAGTGGTCATGTATGGATGTGAGAGTTGGACTGTGAAGAAAGCTGAGCACTGAAGAATTGATGCTTTTGAACTGTAGTGTTGGAGAAGACTCTTGAGAGTCCCTTGGACTGCAAGGAGATCCAACCAGTCCATTCTAAAGGAGATCAGTCCTGGGTGTTCTTTGGACGGACTGATGCTAAAGCTGAAACTCCAGTACTTTGGCCACCTCATGCGAAGAGCTGACTCATTGGAAAAGACTCTGATGCTGGGAGGGATTGAGGGCAGGAGGAGAAGGGGATGACAGAGAATGAGATGGCTGGATGGCATCACCGACTCGATGGACGTTAGTCTGAGTGAACTCCGGGAGTTGGTGATGGACAGGGAGGCCTGGCATGCTGCGATTCATGGGGTCTCAAAGAGTCGGACACGACTGAGCGACTGAACTGAACTGAACTGCTATGGTTCTTACTGACCAGCGTGATTTAACCCACCCTCACCATACAGATTTTTCCAGTCATCCGCAATGACAACAGATCTCCAAGCTTATATCCTCATTGACTTGACTCCACAGCTCTGTACATTACCATTCTCTGTTTAAGAAATCTTTTCTCAACCTCAACTGGAGAATCACTATACACTCTTTAAGGTTTAATTTTTTGGAAGATCTATATCTGACATCCCAGTCTTTATTGAAAGCTCCATCTTTAATTTTCAATTATACCTTTATGTGGAAACCTTCATAAAAACTCAAACATTGTATAATTGCCGTTGTTACTCTGTTGTAATTGTTTTAAAATTGTTGTTCTCTAGCCTGGTAATTTGCCAGTTTCCTGATGGTAGAGGTCATATATTTTATATCTGATTCTTTAGCATCCCATCCTAACATATTGCACTTTATCAGGAGCCCAATAAGGATTCTTGAATTAAAAGTCAAATGAGTACACAGAGGCAAAAAATTCCTGCTACGTATCCTATGTTCATGTTGCTTATTTAATTTCTGTCCCATTTCTATGGTGGTGCAGATTTTTGTATAGCTGCAACTAGATGCTTTTGCTTTCATATTCCTCTGTATTGTGTTCAGGTATATTCTCCCAATTCTGATAAGGTTATAGCAAATCAATTTGACAACTAGACGGCTATAAGAAATTATTAGGAGGAGGGCAATAGGCTCCAACAGAGTTGAGACACATGGAATTACAGGGGTAAATGTGGTAACTTTTTTCTGCTGAGAGTATCACAGTTATAAATCTGAACATCTTGTGATCATCAGCATCTTTCACTCAGAAAAGATCTGGATAGTTTTGGACCTTGATTGCTAATGCTAATTGCTAAGACTAATTCCTAGGCTAGAGTCTAGGAATTATCTGTGAAGTTTTTATCTTATTATCTGTAGATTGATAGTTTCTATTTAGGACTATTTGAAAAGAGAAATAAGTAGAAAAGAAACAGTTGTCCACAGAGTCAAATAAGCAAAGAAAAATTTCCTTATCTAATTTCTCCATAACCACCAAAGGAGATCAAATCACTCATAAGAATGTGGCTGATTACTTCATTAGATTAGGGTCATTATCTTATCCCCACCTGTCGTTAAAAAAAAAAAAATCTTACAAGGCAAAGGGGACTTTTCAGAAGTGATTAGAGTAAGAGTCTTCAGATATCACAGTGGATATTATCTTAGTTATTCAGTACAATGAAAAAGTTCTTTATGAAATAGAGAGAGACCAAAGATAGCAAGAGATGTAAACACAGAAGCAAAATGTAAGAGTGATGTGATATAAGACTTGAAGGTGTTGCACTGCTGCTTTTGAGATGGAAGAAGGGGCCACAAGCCAGCAAATGGAGGTTGCCTCTAGGAGCTGAAGAAGGCAAGGAAAAGATTCTCCCCTGGAGACAGCAGAGCCTGAAGCATCGGTAAGGCTCAGATAACAATTCTTGGTATGTTTAACAGAAAAACATGTACCCTGAAGTCAAGGGAATCTGCTTGGGCGAGACTTCAACCTTCCTCTGTGGCAAAATACTGACACTGGACTTGCCCTTCTTCCAAAAACACTATAAAACTGGGAGAAAAAAAAAACCTATGAGACTACCACTTTCATGCATTGGAGGGGGGGAAAAAAAACAAACAAACAGGAAGCATATATCTATATTCCTTGAGAAAAGAGAAAGTCAGGACTAAATCCCCTATTTGCCTTGGTTCTCTAACTGGGGACACACTCCCTATTGTGGTGCAAGGTAGAGAAAACTCAAGTTAAGGGACACTTTTCCTAGCTGGAGGAGGAAGAGATTTCCAGGATGATGAACCAGTTTGAATATATGGAAAAGGATCTAGGAAACCAGGGAGCTTCTAGGCTGTTCATGAGCAGGGCACCACCCCATTAATTCCAGAAGAAAGGAGCCCTGTGGAATTGAAACCTCAGTGAAAGTGCCAGAAGTCACTGAGAGGCTCTGCAGTTCCAGCTCAGGCACAGTAGAGAGGCTACCCTGGCCTTGGTCAATCATTTGAAATCTCAGATAGGTCATCTCTTTGGAAATAAAGAATATGTCACAGAATAAGAGCCATTCTCTAAGACTGAGAACAAACCGAAAGAGACCAACACAACACTAAGAAAAATAACCATCGAGGGACTTTCCTGGTGGTCCAGTGGCTAAGATTCCATACTCCCAATGCAGGGGGCCCAGATTCCATCTCTGGTCAGGGAACTAGATTCCACATGCTGCGTGCCACAACAAAGATCAAAGATTCTGTGTGCTGCAGCTAAGACCTGGTGCAGCTGAACAAAGAAATCAAAATAAATATTTAAAATGTAGATGAAACCACATAAAAATTACCTTTGAGAAATAAAAGAAACCAGGGATACAAAGGCTTGCCAGAATATAACATAATACTCTTTAAAGGAAACACTATAACCCAGAATTTCTATGAAGTATTTCAATACTAAACATAAAATAATACATTATTAGACATATATTTGTAGGTCAAAAATATGCAAAAATCACAGATAAAGTAATCAATAATCAAAAGAAAAAAAATCAGATGATAGCAACACCCCTAGTCAATTCAGAAGTTGAATTTAACAGTTAAAAAACCACTTTAAACAAAGCATTTTTAATATGCTGTAGAACTTTAGGAAAGCATGATTATAAAGAGTAAAAAGGCAGATAATCTTAGTTGAGAAATGAAAGCTGTAAGAAAACAACACTCTATAATGGAAAAGTACAATACCTGAAAAGATAAATCCATTGTATTACAAAAGATACAGTGAACTTGAAGATAGATCAGTATAAATTATCTAATCTGAAGAAAAAAAATAAAATAATTTTTTAAAATAAAAGGAACCCATGGTATTTATTGAGGAAGTTGAACAGTTTATAGTGGAGGGAGACATTAAAATACATGACAAGTGCAGAAAGGACAGGAGGGTGATAATTAGAAGTTCACTACTCTAAATTTCTTCCACTGTTTATTAGTAAAACATTTTTGAAGTGATATCATGAAAATGTTGAATATATTGGAAAAGGCAATAAAAGATTAAAAAAAATAATAAAAATACTTGATTGACTCAAACAATGCAGAAAATAAAGAACAGATGAACAAAGAGCAGAAGTAATAAGTAGAAAGTGTTTCCCTGGTGGCTCAGTGGTAAAAGAATCTGCCTGCAATGCAGGAGACACAGCAGATGTGGGTTCAGTCCCTGGGTCGGGAAGATCCCCTGGGGAAGGAAATGGCAACCTACTCCAGTATTCTTGTCTGGAGAATCCTATGGATAGAGGAGCCTGGTGGGCTGCAGCCCATAGGCCTACAAAGCGTCTGACTCAACTTAGTGAGCAATAAATAAAAATCAAATACCAAGTTGGCAGAATTAACAAACCTCACTTCTTTAACTATAAGAGAGAAATCACAAGACTGGGTAAAAGTAGTAACTAACAGTTTTGGTTAACTATTACTGCTTAACACTTATAAGTTGTTATTTACAAGTAACAACACAAGTTGATAAGTAACAACTTATCATAAACTTAAGGGCCTAAGACAATACAGTATCTCAGGGTTCTGGAGGGGAGAAGTCTACAGTGGGTTGCCATGGCTGTGTTCCTTCTGAGGGTCTATAGGACAATCTGTCTGTCTGCCTTTTCCAGCCCCTACAGTCAGCCCACATCCCTTAGTTCTTGGCAGTACATCACCTCAAGCTTCTGTTTCTGTCCTCACATCTCTTTCGACCCTGTCTCATTCTTTCTTTTGTGGGGACTGGACCTCCTAGGATAATGAAGAATACTCCTCCAATCTCAAGATCCTTAATCAGAGTTGCAAAGTCCTTTTTGTCATGTAAAGTGACACATTTATATTCACATATTCATGAAATGCTGGAGACCTGGGTTCAATCCCTGGGTCAGGAAGATCCCCTGGAGAAGGAAATGGCAACCCACTCCAGTACTCTTGCCTGGAGAATCCCATGGAGGGAGGAGCCTGGTAGGCTGCAGTCCATGGGGTCTCAGAGAGTCAGACACGACTGAGTGACTTCACACCCCACACACACTTCATTCATATTCTTGGGATCTTAAAGGACATCCTTTGAGGGGGACTTTTGAACAAGAGACTTTATTGACCTCTCTCCCCTTCTCTCTCTCTTTCCTCTCCTTAACCCTTCCTACCCTTCCCTGTTTTTCTAGTCCCCCAGTCCTGGACGCAGGAATCTGGCCGAAGGGCCCTCAGCCTGAGCTTAGATTGGAGGCTGATTACCTCCTCTTGGCAGAGAACTCAAATTCTGGTTCTGGTCTGGTCTGATTTCTGGTAGGGCCAAGTTCCAGTCCTCCCTTCTCTGGAGGCCCAAGGAAAAGTCCGATAAAGCCTGGGTATCTGTAGGTGGCAGGAGACGTCTGTAAGGCCATGCCTTTCACCCCACCTCTCCCGCCTCCTCCCCCTTCTTCTTTCAACCTGGCTTCCTTTCCTCCCTTGGTGAGCTACAGTCCACGGATGGCAAAGAGTCGGACACGACTGAGCGACTTCACTTTCTGTCTACTGTAACAAACTAATATGAATTGTTATAAGAAACACACCTTAAACATAAAGATACAAGCAGGTTTAAATGTCATAAAAACACTAAATATGACATAGTTTGTAAGGCTATTCTAATATCAGAAAATACAGACTTCAAATGAAGAGTATTACCAGAGACAGGGCAGTCATATATAGCATTGAAAATGATGACTGATTGTGTAAAATAGATAGCTATTGAGAAGCTGTCTAGCACAGGGTGCTCTGTGATGACCGAGAGGTGTAGGAGGTACAAGAGGGAGGAAATATATGTATACACATAGCTAATTCACATTGCTGAATAGCAGAAACTAACAGAATATTGTAAGGAATTATACCATAATAAAAAGATAAAGAGATCTTATATGTCTATTAAATTATGTGCATGTGGGCTTGCTAATTTGCTTCAGTTGTGTGCAACTCTTTGTGATCCATGGACTGTAGCCCACCAGGCTCCTCTGTCCATGGGATTCTCCAGATAAGAATACTGGAATTGTTTTCATGCTCTCCTCTATACTCCCAAATACATGAAACAAAAATTGTCAGAATTAAAGGGAAATACATACATATAATAATATTGAAAATGTAATACTACTCTGTCTTAAACTGAGAGAACAAGTATATTTAAAAAATTAGTAATGATTTAGATAACTTAAACACAGTAAGTCACTTGATCTCATTCTTATTTAAGGAACACGTCACCCAAAAACAGAAGGACAGATTCTTTCCACGTATCTAGTGGAAAAGAACCTGTCTGCCAGTGCAGGAGACCTAAGAGACATGGATTTGATCCCTGGGTCAGGAGGATTCCCTGGAAGAGGGCATGGCAACCCACTCTGGTATTCTTGCCTGGAGAATACCCATGCTACAGTACATATGGTTGCACAGAGTCAGACATGACTGAAGTGAATTAGCATGCATGCAACTATTATTTTAGGCTATGAAACAACTCCCCCCAAATTTCAAAGGACTGGAAATCATACAAGAGTATATTCCATAATCAAAATGGTCTTACAAACCCTTATAAGGCCATGAGAGAAAAACTTCAAGAGAAGTTTAAAAATATTAAGCTAACAAATAAATACAATGTATCAAAAGTTGAAAAATGCAGAAAGTAGCACTCAGAGGAAGTTTACTGTTTGAAATGCTTATGGGAGAAAAACAGAAAAGCATAAATTCAATGATTTATGCTGCCCCCTTAAGAAGACAGAAAAAAAGGGGAAAGTGAAATCATAACAAATAAATGAAAGGACATCATTAAAAAGAGAGAAAAAATAAACATTATATAAAAGAGACAAACACTAGAGTCAATGAACCACATTTGTTCTTTGAAAAGTATTTTAAACTGTTAAGCTTCCAGCAGGGGCTTCCCAGTGGCTCAGTGGTAAAGAATCCACTTGCAATATAGACGACATGGGAGATGCCAGTTTGAACCCTGGGTCAGCAAAATTTCCTCCTCCAACCCACTCCAGTATTCTTGCCTGGAGAATCCCATGGACAGAGGAGACTGGAGGGCAACAGTCCACGGTGTCAAAAAGAATCAGACATGACTGAGCATGCACATGCAGAAGCTTCCAGAAAGATGAAGGAAGAAAGTGATATTAAATATCAACTTTAGAAATAAAAGATACTACTGTTCCTCAGGAATAAAAAAGATAATCATTGGATAGTATAAACAATTTTAGGTTAATAAATTAAAAACTATATGAAATGGACAGAAGTTTTTAAAACAACTTATTGAAAGGAACATACCTAGAAATAGGAAACAGAAATAGCTATATACCAAAGAAATTGAATTTGTGATTAAAATAAGTTCCAACACACCAAAAGGCCTCCAGGGCCAGACAGTTTCACTGGTGCAATGCGTTCAGCAATAAAGAAGAAAGAATGCTCACGTTACACAAATTTTCAGAAAATAGAGGAGGAAGTCCACTGGTCAACTCATTTTATGAGGTTAATGAAATTGATATCAGATATAGCCAAAGACACTGCAGGAAACGAAACATTCATTACACTCTTTACACTCACGATTGCAAAACATTTTTTAAAAGTTAAAATATTAGAAAATCAATTATGCAATATGTAAAAAGGATGCAAGATATTTATGTAATCAAGTTGGGTTTATCCTAGGAATACAATTGATATTAGAAACTTATTCAGTAGCGTTGACCTCATTCACAGGTTTTTAAAAAATCATATAATACTCTAGATTCAGAAAAAAAATGTTCAACAAAATTCAACATCCTTTCAAAATAAAATATCTATAGAGATTAAGAAGTGAACTGAAATTTCTTCCATCTTAAACAGTTATTTATGCAAATACTATACATCATGAAGGTTTTTCGTGTAAGGTCAATAATAAAACAATGTACATTAAGTCACTTTTATGCAACATTGTACAAAAAGTTCTATCTAGTTCAATCAGCAGGGAAAATAAAGAAATTGAGGTTGGAAAGGAAGAAGTAAAACTTTTTTAATTTGTAGATTGTATGATAGTATAAGTAGAAAGACTTCCCTGGTGGCTCAGATGGTAAAGCGTCTGCCTACAGTGCGGGAGACCTGGCTTTGATCCCTGGGTCAGGAAGATCCCCTGGAGGAGGAAATGGCAACCCACTCCAGTATTCTTGCCTGGAAAATCCCATGGATGGAGGAGACTGGTTGGCTACTGTCCATGGGGTCGCAAAGAGTTGGCCATGACTGAGCAACTTCACCATCTATCTACCTTTAAGTAGAAAATCCCGAAGAGTCTAAAAAAGGGGTGGGGGAAGGGGGAAACTGCTAAAACTAATAACAGCATTTAGCAATGTTATAAGGTTCAGTGTTCATATACAAAAATCAATTGTCTATAAAAACTAATTATATCTCTACATATTAGGAATAAACAAACTATAACAAGAAAGTTAAAACTATAGCATTCAAAAACATTAAATACGTAGAAATTTAATAAAATACTTCCAAGAACTCTATATTGAAAGTATAAAATATTTCTGACAGAAATTAAAGAAAATCCAACTTAATAACAAGGTACACCATATTTATAGACTGATGTCCCAACAATATAAAGGTACCAATTATCTTAAATTGGTCTTTAAATTAAATGAAATGTCAATCAAAATTCCAGTAGGATATTTTTCTGGAGGTTGGCAAGTTGATTCTAAAATTTATATGGAACTCTAAAACACCCAAATTAGACAAAACAGCTTTGAAGAAGAAAAACAAAAGACTTAATACTATCTGACTTCAATACCTATTATAACACTACAGCAATCAAGATTAAGATGTGAATTACACAGCTCATTATAATTTACTCTTATCTGTAGTTCACAGCTAGATTCTATCTCAATCAGAAAAATCTTGAAAGTCATTAAGAGTAAATTATAAAATCATATAAATGGCTATCTGCACTCTATTTAATGTATATATTTGGATTCCAACATGCTCAGTCATATCTAACTCTTTGCAACCCATGGACTATAGCCTGACAGGCTCCTCTGTCCATAGACACTGACAGGCAAGAATACTGGAGTGGGTGGCCATTTCCTCCTCCAGGGGATCTCACCAACCCAGAGATCAAACTCACATTTTCTGCATTGCAGGCAGATTCTTTACAACTGACCACCTGGGAACACCATATATTTGGAGAGTCACCTAAATTTCCTGAGGTTTATTTCTTAATCCAGGATAAAAATGCATACTACCAAACCTGCTGATGTATACTCAAAGAATTAGAAATGAAAATCCTCTTCCAGTCCTCATCCAACAATACATTATTATTAGATGATATTTCCTTCAAATTTGAACCAGGATATCGGATCACAGACATGATCAACAACCTTCCGAACTGTGCCTTCCATTAAAGTTCTAAATAAATATGAAATTCTGGGTCTTAGTTTCTGAGACTTGGCTATCTTTTCTATATGGCTCTATCCGCAGCCATGAAATTCAAAGATACTTGCTCCTTGGAAGAAAAGCTATGGCCAACCTACATAGCATGTTAAAAAGCAGCACATTACTTTGCCTACAACGGTTTGTATAATCAAAGCTATGGTTTTTCCAGTTGTCATGTATGGATGTGAAAGCTGAACAATAATAAATGTTGAGCACTGAAGAACTGATGCCTTCAAACTGTGGTGCTAAAGAAGACTCTTGAGAGTCCCTTGGACTGCAAGGAGATAAAACCAGTTAATCCTAAAGTAAATCAACCCTGAATATTCATTGGAAGGACTGATGCTGAAGCTCCAATAATTTGGCCACCTAATGCAAAGAACTGACTCACTGGAAAGGAGCCTGATGCTGGGAAAGATCGAAGGCAGGAGGCAAAGGGGACAAAAGAGGATGAGATGGTTGGATGGCATCACCAACTCAATGGACATGAGTTTGAGCAAACTCCACGAGATGGTGGGGGACAAGGAAGCCTGGCATGCTGCAGTCCATGGGGTCGCAAAGAGTTGGACATGACTGGGCAACTGAACAACAACATGGTAAGTGTCAACTGCAGAAATAGAGGAGAAACTTAAAATCTTACTAAGATACTAATATCAGGTAGGTGGTAAAAATGGATATGAAAACTATTAGAAAGTCTGAATCAATATGACATTTATTAGGAGCTAGAATTGGATAGTGATAGCAAGAAAAAGGTTTACAAGTGCCACTGTCAGCTTAAGAATGAGCCAAGATGATCAGCTTACCTATGGGCAATTTTAATTTTTAGGTCAAATCAACCTGGAAGTCTCACGTCTTTAAATGTGAGCCATCCAAGGCAATGTGTCCAGCAAGCAAATAAGAGCATGGCTAGAGTTTTGGAGTAGATTCAGAACTGCTCATATTAATTTTTATTTTTTTTGTAATTAAGCTGCTTTATGGTTTAGCTCACCAATGAACTCATGAGTAGGACACATTATCTACTGCCTGGCTTCTGTCCCATTTCTCTATTGAAACCTCTAAATCCTACATGTACATTCCTGTATTCTAAGGTGCAATTGCTGCTGATGGGGGAACAGGTCACCCAGCTGCCTGCTCACTCCTAATTCTCCTCACAAGTATTTCATAGTCTCTCTCTGGGCCTGTGTTGAACTGTGATGTTCTTATTCTTATCTTTCTTTATCAATGTATACAGCTTTTATCGCATCCACATTTTCAGTAATAACATATACTACTATAGGTTTTAACTTCTGCCCAGTGCTTTTGCCAGAGTTATAAATTCAAACTGTTCCCTCATGAGTTAGCACTTCTTCCTGTTTTTCAGGCTACAGCCACCTCACATCTAGCTTATCTAAAATTGAGCGTGCAGTCATTGCCCAAACTATCTACTCCTAATGGTTTCCCTAATCTAAATTAATAGAATTTTCCTAGCTGTCTGAGATAGACATCTCAACACTCATTCATCTCCCTTACTTCCCACGGGACATTAAGTTTCTATTTATTTCACTCCTTAAATCACTGATTTAATCCTTGACATCAACACACTTTGAAATAGATTCTTAACTCGTCTCTGCCTCAAAGTCAACTTCACAATTTTTAAAATGTGATTCCTCAATCAGCAGCAGCAACTTCATTTGAGTGTTTGCTGGAACAATACTAAATCAGAAACTCTGAGGGTCCTTCCCAGTAATCTGAATTTCTGGTGTTCTGATTCATGTGCTTCTCAAGCACAAGCAAAGCAATGATTAGCAGCATAGTGCATCTGTGTCCTGGGTTAGTGTTCAGGGTAACGTGGATTCAGTGTATGTGAGTGTGTGTAAGATGAAGTGTCTCTTTTCATTATTTCCTGACTGATAACTGAGTTCAACTACATTTTCTTGAGGATAGCTATAGGAATGTTTCTGAAAGCCTTCTACATGATAAGTCCCATACAAAGTGTTTGCAGGCATGAACTCATTTAGTATCAAACAGAACACACTGTAGCTATTATTTTCCCCCCATCATATATACAAGTACAGAGAGATTACTTCCTCAAATCACACAACCACTAAATCAGTGCATGATTCAAATGAAAACTAAAGCAAATAAGCCTTCTCTAAACCTCTGCATTCCCCTGCCTCTAAGACTGCTCTGTGCAGAGTGACAAAAACAAAACCAGTTGCTGAGATCAGTAGAACATATAGTATACAAGGTTTTATTGGGAATTCAGAGGTTAAGACAATATATATATATATATATATATACAGGGCTTCCCAGGTGGTGTAGTGGTAAAGAACCTGCTTGCCAATGCAGGAGATAAAAGAGATGCAAGTTTCGATCCCTGGGTCAGGAAGGTTCCCCTTGAAAAGGGCATGGCAACCCAATTCAGTGCTCTTGTCTAGAGAATCCCCTAGACAGAGGAGCCTAGCGGGCTACATATAGTCCATAGGGTAGCAAAGAATTGGAAATGACTGAGTGACTTAGTGTGCACGTACACACACACACACACACACACACACACACACACACACGTATATCATGTGTAATATTGTATCACATTCTTTCAAGTGAAACAGTCTCATGTTTCCATGGGCACTGAACTCAGAAAATTGGACCACAGATGATGAGGGGCATCAGGGGGTTGATTCTCATTATATTCCCCACAGGTAAATGCACTTGAGGAGAATTTCTTTGGATAAATATGTCTCATCCTGCATATTTTAAAAGTACATTTAATCTCTTCTAGTAATTAGTCCGCAGATGTGTATTTCAGGATTGAGTGAGTAAGTAAGTTCACAGAGGTTACTAATTTTTGTAAAGCACTAAAGGCAAATTTGTAATTTTCTGAGGCTGAAATATAATATACTTTGTAGCTCAAAATAAAGAATTTTTTGAACAATTTAACAGAAGTATTTAGAAAGGCATTTGTAAAAAGTATTTTTCCTCACAAGCACTATAATTTATTCACCTGTGTATACTTTGTATATGTATACTTTGCATACACATATTTATATAAGTATATATAGTATATTTTATATATGCATATATAAAGCATATATATATATGTATATATATACTTTACCTATATACATTTTTAGTTAGTTAGTTGAATGGAAGAAAAGCTTTTCCTCTCAGCCTGTTGTTTTCTCTCAAGCACTTACTCCTTTTTCCTTGGTTGAAAACAGCACACAGCAGTTCCAAAAGCCTGGTACCTAAGACTAATTGTGGACCTATCACTTTCCCTTTCCTTGAATATCCGATCCATCACCAACTTGGAAGCTCTTACTTCTCGTTGATCAAGCCCAAACACTTTTCCATGTCTCTTAATGTCACCATCTTAACCCAGAATACTGTTACCAGATCCTACACGGTGTGTGGTAGGGCAAAAACATTAAAAAAGAGAGAGAGAGAGAGAAATAAAGTTAAAAAAAAAATAGTGTCAGGACTTCCCCGGCGGTCTAGCAGTTGAGATGCTACACCTCCACTGCAGGGCCACGGGTTCAATCCCTGATTGGGGAACTAAGATCTCACATATCATGTGGCATGGTCAAAAAAGAAAAAGTTTCAAAATCCTGTTACCACTGGCTTAGACTTCTGCTGTATTCCTTAATGTTCCCCTTGAGAATTACATTGTCGTTAAAAACACAGACTGAACAATTTATTCTCCTGTATAAAACCAGGTGGTTAGCGAATTAGATTTTTATTGTTTTAAGAAATTTTCAGTGGCTTAAAACTATACAAAACTATTTTCTCACACTTTTTGTTGGCCAGAAGTCCAGAAGAGCTCAACTAGGTCCTCCCCTCAGGGTCTCTCAGAGTGGAAATTAAGATGTTTGCAGAGGCAGAATACACGTACAGTTACCCGGGTAAAAAAAATTCTAGTAGTCTAAGCTAATGTAGAGACAGTGGCATAAAGGAAAGTTGAGAAATATTTTACAGGGGAGGATAGAAATCCCAGGAACTTGTAAGAAGATCATTTATTACAGGTAAATTATCAACCAAGCAATGATGCTCAGTTTCCTAAAAAGTAGGCCTGATTTGATGAGGTTCAAGCATGACTTGCTGTCCTTATAGAATATGATACAGTCATTTTACTTTGCAAATGTCCCATGCATCTTTCTGACAGATATGGTGTAAAAATCAAGCCATTCTGAAATTGACGCCATTCTTTGAAGAAATTGATAGTGAATGACTCACATTTTTTTGCCTCCTCTTTCCAGGCCCTGGAACATAATATCCTACCTTCTCTGCTTGGAAAAATAAAAAGAGCCAGCTCAATGTTATCTCCTCCATGAATCCTTCCCTTACTGACCCCTCAAATAATGCATTCATGTCCATTTATGCATTCCCAAACCACTCTATTGTCATGTGACTCACAAATAATAATTGATGTAGGGTTAAGATCGTGTACATCATACTTCTCCTTTGTGTTAGTCCGTGTTTCCTAGAGAAACAGAATGAATAAGATAGAGATAGATAATTATAAGGAACTGTCTCATTTAATTACAGAAGCTAAGAAGTCCCATGATCTGTGATCTGCACTTGGAGACCCAAAAGGGCTGAAGGTTTAGTTCCAGTCTGAGACCTGTGCCTGAGAACCAGGAGAGCCAATGATATAACTATCAGTCTGAATGCTGGAAAACACCAATGTCCCAGTGTGAAGACAATCAGATGGAAAGAGGCAAACTCTTATCCAGCTTTTTGTTCTATTCAGCTTCCAATGGTTTGAATGAGACCTACCCACATTGAGGACAGCCTCTACTTTACACAGTCAACCAATACAAACATTAATCTTATGCAGAAATATCCTTGCAGACATACTCAAAAATAATGTTCCACCAACTATGAGCATCCCAAGTTGAGACAAAATTAACTATTACATCTATCTATACTGTGATTTTCAAGTTAGGGACAATATTTTATTCCTGACATTCCCAAATACATAGGAAGTGCTCAGTAAATATTTCTTAAATAAAAAATACATCTTATTAAATCACCATTCCAGCCATTTGGGGTTTTAAAAAAAAGGTATTGTAAAACGTGAACTCAATGTGGTAAGGAAATCATCCTAGCTCTGAATTGCTTGCTGGTTTCAGGGTTCCCCATGTTTCCAAATGCTTCTCAGCTGACAAACTTAAAAGCGGATGGGGAGACCAGCTATGCTGTTCTACAAAAGATATTCAGAGAATGCGTGAATGAAACCCCAATAAGGAAGCATCTGCTAATGTAGAGGCAGGTCATATACTGGGTTGAACTTCGGCTCCTTCACCAGTCCTTTGTTTTCACTGGAATGTTAAGACCTGGTATGCAGAGCTGCTTCAAAGGGTTATGGAATCTCCCACAGGTTCCAGGTAAGTTATCCTCCAGTTGACTCATTTTAAAGGAATCTTGAGGAAATAATAAGCCTTATTGTTTTTATCTTCCTCTTTCTCCTCTTCTTCCCCTCCCAGCTTGTTTATAGAGATGATTGTTATAGGGTGTTCTATCTACCAATTAAATCAAAACAGAAAAAAAACTCAAAAACCTCGGGAAAAAACTAACCATTAACTGTTGCCCCATTTTGTGCAGTCTAAATACTCTCAGGAAGGTATTTTCCAAGCTATAAAACTGTCATTAGGTAAAACTGGCTTTTGGAGATTTGATTTACAGTGAAGCAATTGGCATGCATTATGATCCTGAGACTTAGGGATATAATTATAATCTGGGGTAGACGTTCAAGAATATAAATAAAATGGAAAGAGAGAGGTAAAAATCTATGAACTGTACATTAATATGCTAGGTTAATACACCACTATATAAAGGGAACTGCCAACCAAGACTCTACTGAGCTCCAAATAATGAGCACTTTGAATCTTCCTATAGATTCACAAAACAAAAATGTCATAATATCCCCATAAGACCATATCAAAATAACAGAGCTACAACTCAGTCCTTGTTTGAACAATATAAAACATTGAGTTTCATTACATTAAGCAAATAACACTAATGAATTTTCAGAATGAATTGCCTCTTCGGTAACTGGTAGTTTTCCTAAAATACACACATATACTGGATAGAAAGGGGAGGGGAATAAGGCACTATAGCTTCCTCACAATGTACTAAGCTGGAGAAGAACTTTATTTCCTAATTGATGAAAAAGTTAATATTTTACCATAATACAGAGAACTACAGAACTTTGAGTTAGAAGATAAATAGCAATGAATTTGCCCAAGCACAGTATTTCACAGATGAGGATTCTGAAAACTAGAGCTAGAATAAGAGTCACTGTAAGTACTGTGTGTATTGCGTGTATGTGTATATATAGAGAGAGAGAGAGAGAGAGAGAAATCAATTAAAAATCTAATGTTTTTAATTACTCAAATACTACCTTAATTTTGCTTTTCTAATAAAAGGCTGACTATTATGTCCAGAAACACAGGATCAGTATACAGTTGACTTGAACAACAGGGCTTCAACTGCATGGGTCCATTATACAGGGTTTTTTTTTTTTTTTTTTTTTCCCCAACAAAAACAGTACCTATATTTTCATTTTACAGATCTTTAAATTAAGTGTGGGGAAAGGCTAGAGTTCAGCTAGAGATCACAGTATATGAACTCAAAAGAATTAGGGTTAGAGTCCTGATTCTATTGAAACTGTTTCAGCTCCCTGCCCTTGGGTGAGTCATTTATCGATTCCTTTGTTTATGAGGCAGAGAGAGCAGGATGTGAATTTTTAACTGCGGAGATGATGGTGTCCCAGATGTTGTTCGAGGGTCAACTGCATGAACACTCAGGAGATTCAAAACTCAGGTCCCGACAGACTGGAGCATGCTGCATCTCACAGAGTAGTGGGCAGTGGGGGTTAGGTTTTGGTTGATTTAAACTGAGTGATTAAGCATAGCACAACACAGAGCTGGAGAAAGAAAGAACAAAAAACCTGGCTATATCATGTCTAATAGATGAGAATATACTGTACATCTACTATAGTTTTCATGCACCAGAAGAAATACACAAAACTTAAAAAGGCCACAAAGAGTATTCATATGCTATTTTCTTAAGATGGATACACACCCGGTCCTAATTCTTTAGCCGGACCTACCAACGAAATCATTTGATGTTTTCTTGTGACCTCCCTACTCCAAAGCACAACAGAAAGTTCGCTGGCAAAGTGCCTTCACACGGCTCCAACTGGTTAAAACAGAAACCGATGAATCACAGAAAACCAGCAGCTACGCCCTGAGTGCCTCCCATCTCTCAGCTCCTCTCTTACCACCATTATGAGAGGACACCCCATGAGCCATGAAATAGACAGCTAAAACTAGCAAAGACTCCACCCCACTGTTCTGGCCATCATCTGTCCTGATTGATAGTCAATAGCTATACCATACCAGCTGGAGTAACCATTTTGAAAATTCCTCTAAGTACCAGACAAGGGGTGGTCTTTCAGAGGAATGCTATGATGGGCTGTCTGTCTTCAGCCATAGTGAGGTTCCATCTCAGTCTTTCTCAAGATCCCCAAAGTGCATAAAGTTGTACAGGAAATGAATCTGTTTTTGCAGAAGGTAACACTATCCATTCATCTCCACCAGTACCAAGGATCTTCTGTGCTTTGAGCACATTAGCTGTTGATTATCACAATGTATACCAGCTCTTAGTGAACAATCCTTCCAGAGTACCAATGACAGAAGCTAACCTTCTGGCCCTAGTTCTTACTGGTTTGACTGACAGTAGTGTCCATTTCATTGTGGGAGAAAACAGTGGCCAATGAGAAGGGAGGATCAGGTATGGAGAAGGACTCAACTAAAACTGATTTATACTCCCACATTGATGAACATTCCCTCAATTAGATCACAGTATCTGGAAAGCTTCCAGACTAAATTGCTTGGAAAAAGTCAGGTGGGATGCTAATAGGAATTAATTACATATGTTTCCTATTCAAGAGTCTAATTATTGAAATAGTATTTCCCTCACTCACGTTACAATGTATTATGAAATGTCAGTGGTACAAGGAATAATGGAAGTGATTTAGGCAGACCTCTGATCTTTTAAGGAAAATTTTCTGTAGCATTCTTAAAACATAGTTATCTAGTCACATTAAGTAATTCTGTAAAGAGCAAGTAATAATTTTACAAAGAAATGCTAATTTTTAGATACAGGTATGCATTAAAAAAACTTCTTTTGTATTTCCAGTGTGCTAATATGCACAAAATGGGTTCACTGACATTATCTCATTGTCTCATCATTACAGCCCACGTTGGGATTCAGGGTCATCATTTAGGACATCTATTGCAACTGTCAGAACTTGGGACATAGAAAATGTAGGCAATTAAGTGATTTTATTCTGACCTCAGCACAGCACTCCCAAGAACTGAAAAAAGGATCTTCTTGTGGCTATTTTGTTCCCTTTAATTTCTTACTTTTTAAATAAAAGCCAAAACATGGCAAACCTTACTCCTTGCCACTAACAATTCAGATAATTGACGGTTCAATTAAGATTCTTCTTTACTACTAGCCACTATCAACCCATGTCCTCTCACTACTCCTTAATCCTTATTCTTATTCATGTTTCAGAGTTTACTATTGGCAAAAGTAAATGTTTCCCTATGGAAAGTGTGCCCACACACACACATTTATTCTTCTACCTCATCAAACTGTTTGGAAGCTATCAATTACCAGTACTTGAACATTTACTATATAGAGATGTATTTTGTTTGCTGCTGCAGCTGCTAAGTCGTTTCAGTCGTGTCCGACTCTATGCCGACCCCATAGACAGCAGCCCACTAGGCTCCCCTGTCCCTGGGATTCTCCAGGTAAGAACACTGGAGTGAATTGTCATTTCCTTCTCCAATGCATGAAAGTGAAATGTGAAAGTGAAGTCGTGTTCGACTCTTCGCGACCCTGTGGACTGCAGCCCACCAGGCTCCTCCATCCATGGGATTTTCCAGGCAAGAGTACTGGAGTGGGGTGCCATTGCCTTCTCTGGTATTTAGTTTAACAATGGCTTTTAAAAAATAAAATAATTTCCTTTTTACCATTAACTTTTTTGTGAACTTCAATGATTTAATCAAATTCTTGGAATTTGGGTTAGGAAGTAGAATAGGAATAAATGGAGAGTACAGAGAGACAGATTTTCTATGTGCAGTCCTTTGGGAAGGAGAGGCCAAGTTTGGAGTATGTTTAAGCTAGAAAAAAGAGGAGGCACACAGCAGTACACGAGAGGGGAAGAATCCAAGATAATCCATCATCTTGACAATGATAACATGAGTAGTTCTGGGATAAACGTTCTAAACATTCAGCAGCATTCACTGTGGATGTTTCCCTCAAGGAGCTTTAGGTCTAGATGGCTGCTAGAAGCATGAAGGAAAAAATTTTAAAGCACATAGCTTAAACAATACATGCAAACGCTTGGAACAATGGTTTGCTAAATTATAACATGTTAGAATTAAAAGGAAGTTCTAGTTTAAGAGATGAGTGTTCATAAATAGGAAGAGGGAACATACTCTGTGTAAGGAGCAATTCATGAGTAAAAGCTTGACCCATTTATTTTCCATCATTTATACATCCATCTGATCTTCATTTACTGAGTGCATACCATGTATAAGACACAGTAGAATCTGAAGAACTGTTGACCTACCAGGAAGAAATGGAGAAAGTTTCTAGGGAGATGGTGAAAAAGATTTGGGGGTGGTTATTTTTGGGCTTCTTTTCAAAGAAAAGCCAGATTAAGCACTTTGAATTTCATCCACTAGACATTAGGAAGCCATTCCATTTTTATTTTTTTCTCTTTTGAGAACAGACTCTATACCTAAACTTCCACTCTTAAAAGAGCCCTGTTTTGAACACACTGACTTAAGGCAGAGACATTTTTGAAGAAATCACATCGCCTTCTGAAAACTTAATGTTCCACTCTTTAAATGGTATTTCCAGAGAAGATTTCAGTAAAATGAATGTTGCCAAAAGGAACCTGTAATTCCCTAAGGAAGCAATATTAATTAGAGAAATATGTGCCTCTGAATTCATCCAATTTGCATTTCATTTTATGGCTTATTTTTTGCAAATAGTTTACTAAATGACTGCAGTTGCAGATGGTTAAATTATTACCATCAGATGGCTGCCATGACTGATATTACAAAAAAGGATAGAATCTAGTTCTTCATAATTAGCAGAAAATAAGTCTTCAACTTTTTTTTTTTTTAAAGAGATATCTTTCTGCTGTGGCTGACCTTCTGAGAGCAATGATCCCAATACAAGGTCACAAGGAATTAACTTTGTGGAAGGGTAGACTGGACGGGAAAACTTTCCAACTCAAATATCTAATTTTTATCTAGAAGGTAGCTATCCCAGTTATTGTGACTTCCTTAAACAGGCCCAAGGTGGAAGTTGGAGCTAGGTTGATATTATAAGAGAATGCTAGGTCCCAGATTCATTCAACATTGGCTCTTATGACCAACCATCCTAATTTGCCAAACAGTGTCTTGGTTCTAGCACTGAAATCCCATGTCTTAAGAAACCCTTACAGTGATTAAAGTGAAAGTCACTCAGTCGTGTCTGACTCTTTGTGACCTCATGGACTGTAGCCAACCAGGCTCCCCTGTCCATGGAATTCTCTAGCAAGAATACTGGAATAAGTTGCTATTTGCTTCTCTAGGGGACATTCTTTCTCCAGGGATTGAACCCAGGTCTTCTGCATTGGAGGCAGATTTCTTTACTGCGTTAGCCACCAGAGAAGCCCATACAAAGCCGTTAGTGAAAGTGAATGTATTAGTTGCTCAGCTGCATCCAACTCTTTGTGACCCCATGAACTGTAGTCCACCAGGCTCCTCTGTCCATGGAATTCTCCAGGCAAGAACATTGGAGTGGGTTGCCATTTCCCTTCTCCAGGGGGTCTTCCCAACCCAGGGATCGAACCTGGGTCTTCTGCATTGCAGGCAAATTCTTTGCCATACTGGGCAAACTGGTATAGTTGATTACTTTACTGTTTGCTTCCAATCTTCATGAACAGCTTGTGTCAGCATTCAGCACATTTTATGTGAGCGTGTGTAAGTGAGAGCAAAGATAAAAAAGATTCAGAAAAGCACGTAGGTTCACTAAAGGATCACTAAAAACTGCTTCAGTACAATCTTTTAAAATCTACAATATGTTGAGGTGTGATTATTATTATTATTATTTTTTTTTTTGGTTAAGAGTAAGTGAGAGATTTTGTTTATGAATGCTCTCCACTAACATTATTCAGGTTAAAGCACCATTTAAAAAGATTTCAAATATTAATAGAAAAAGTCAGTTTTAATGATCTCCACTTACAGAAAAGCATTCCAAATTGCAAAATAAAGTTATTGGGACTTTATTGAAGTCTCCAGTTGGGCTTCATTCCAAGTGAACATCAGTGTAATTCATATAGATAAGGACAGACAGTACTAAATAAAGCACAGGGTTTTTTCTATATTTACTAAATATTCAACAGATTTTTAAAATTGAAGTATAGTTGATATACAATATTATATTAGTTTCAGGTGTACAGAATAGTGATTCAGTATTTTTATAGCTTAAACACCAACAAAAGTTATTACAAGAAAATGGCTGTAATTCTTGTGCTTTATAATATACCCTAGTTGTGTATCTACTTTATGCATAATAGCTTGTATTTCTTAATCCCATACCCCTCTCTTGCCCCATCCTTCAAAGATTCTTATTAGGTTCTTCTCTATATTCTAAACTATCTTCTGGGACTAGGGGTGATGATGGATGAAGAAAACATATAAAACCTCTATAGTAATAAATATGCAAGATGAAGAGAGGAGGCGCATGGGTAGCTCAAAGAATTGAGCATAAGGGGCCAACTGGTTAGGTGTGGCTGTGGTTGTGGCTGTGGATGGAGGGAAAAGCAGGAAGGCTTCTTAGTGAAAGTACTTTAAGATCTGTAGTGTGTGTAATGTGCTATGTGCTCAGTTGTGTCCAACTCTTTGCAACTCCAGGGACTATATAGCCTGCCAGGCTCCTCTATCCATGGAATTTTCCAGGGAAGAATATTGCAGAAGGTTGCCATTTCCTTCTCCAGGGAATCTTCCTGACTCAGGGGTCAAACTTACACCTCTTTCATCTCCTGCGCTGGCAGGTGGATTCTTTACTACCGTACTACCTGGCAAGCCCTATGTGTAATACTTCAAGCTATTTAGGTAGTATAATCATCTGGTCTTGGCAATAAAATGATTGACTAAGAATATGAAATGAAGGAAATATCAAGTAATTTCCCAAAGTTTCTATTTTGTGAACACTTGCTGTATGGTATTGCCATTCCTTGGAGATAAGTTTAGTGCCAGAAGATAGTGAATTTTGCATTAAAATTTAAAGCCTAATCGGCACCAATTGCAAAGGAAGTAGTTTTGTAAGTAACCACTAGTTACCAACCAAAATGGTCCAATGGTTGTCCTGAGTAACGAATGATGATGAGATATTTACCTTAGTAGTAAGGTTTATGTTCTTGAGAATATACAATACTGCTAAGACAAAATGAATAAATACATGTATTTTTTAAACAACCCTAGTACCCTGGTAGCTTAGACGGTAAAGCGTCTGCCTACAATGCGGGAGACCTGGGTTCAGTTCCTGGGCAGGAAAGATTTCCTGGAGAAGGAAATGGCAACCCACTCCAGTATTCTTGCCTGGAAAATCCCATGGATGGAAAAGCCTCATAGGCTACAGTCCACAGGGGTCGCAAAGAGTCGGACACAACTGAGCGACTTCACTTCACTTCACTTTCACTACTGCCCAGGAGTCTAGGAAAGGTGATGGAATTCTTTCATATGAGTCAACAAATGTGTGTCTTATGCTGCACTCACAAATGAATAGTACTCAGAATGAGGAAATTAATAATATATTCTACTCTGCATCTTTAGACCATAGCTACTCAATTAGTTGTTGGCTAACTAGCAGCCTTAGCATGTTAGAGCAGTTTGCTTGAAAAAAAAATATTTAGAGCCTCACATACCTAGCAAAGCAGAATCTGCACCTTAACAAGACTTCCCATTGTGTATTCTGGCCTCCTTTATCAAAAATTAATTGACCATAGGGGTGTGAGTTTAATTCTGGGTTCTCTATTCTGTTCCATATATCTGTTTTTATGCCAATACCATGCCATTCTGATTACTGTAGCTTTGTAGTATTTGTTTGATCTGGGATGATTATGCCTCTGGCTTTGTTCTTTTTATTCAGGATTGCTTTGGCAATTCTGGCTCTTTTATGGTTCCTTATGAATTTTAGGAATTTTGCTCTAGTTCTGTGAAAAAATGTCATGGGTAATTTAATAGGGATCTTGTTAAATCTGTAGTTTGCTTTGGGTAATATGGCCACTTTAACAATATTAATTCTTCCAAACAAAGAGCATGGGATATCTTTCCATTTCTTTGAATTGTCTCTAGTTTCTTTTATTAATGTTTCATGGTTCTCAGTGTATCTAACTTTCACCTGCTTGGTTAGGAATAAAATACTTGGTCTATTCCTAAGATTTTATCTTCTGGAGTATATTTTTAAAAGGTATTGTTTGTTTACATTCCCTTCCTGATATTTCAGTGTTAGTGTAAAGAAATGCAACCTTTGTATGTTGATCTTCTATCCTGATATCTTGCAAAATTCATTTCTGTATTATATAATTTTTATAATATGAATTATATAATTATATCAGCTCTAATATTTTTTGTGTGAGATCTTTAGGGTTTTCTATGTATAGTTTCATGTTATTTGCATATAATGACAATTGTATTTCTTCCATTCCAATTTGGATGTTTATTTCATATTCTTGTCTGACAGCTAAGTCTAGGACTTCCAATACTATGCCAAATAGGTGAGAGTGGGTGTCCTACTTTGTTCCATATTTTAGCAGGAAGGCTTTAAATTTTTTACCATTGGACATTATATTGGCTGTGGGTTTGTCTCACATAGCTTTGATTATGTTGAGTTATGTTTCCTCTGTGTCCACTCTGGTAACAGTTTTTATAGTAAATGGATGTTAAAACATTGTCAAATGTTTTCTTCTGCATCTATTGAGAGGATCATGTGGTTTTCCTCTTTTGTTGGTGCGATGCATCACACTGATCGTTGTGCATATGCTGAATCACTCTTGTGCACTTGGGATGAATCCCACTTGGCAAGAATAAACAATGGGAAAGTCTCTTCAACAAGTGGTATTGAGAAAGTAAGACAGCTGCACGTAAATCAATGAAGTTAGAAAACACTCTCTCACAACACACAAAAATAAACTCAAAATGGCTTAAGACTTAAAGACATGACACCATAAAACTCCTAGAAGAGATCAGACAAAATATCCTGATATAAATGATACCAATGCTTTCTTAGGGTAGCCTCCTAAGGCAATAGAAATAAACAAAAATACACAAATGGGACTTAATCAAACTTACAAGCTTTTGCACAGCAAAGGAAACCATAAACAAATGCAAAGGCAATCTACAGAATGGGAGAAAACATTTACAAATGATGTGACCAACAAGGGCTTAATTTCCAAAGCATACAAACAGCTTATACAATTCAACAACAACAATAAAACAACCCAATCTAAAAATGGGCAGAAGAAAGACATAGACAGACATTTCTCCAAAGAAAAAGTACAGATAGCTCTTAGGCATCTGAAAAGATGCTCCACGTTACAAATTACTAGAGAAATGCAAATCGAAACCACAATGAGGTACCAACTCACGCTAGTCAGAATGGCCATCATTAAAAAGTCTACAAGGGGCTCTCTGGTGGTTCAGTTGTAAAGGATCAGCTGCCAACGCAGGAGACACAGGTTCGGTTCCTGATCCAGGAAGATCCCACATGCTGCAGAGCACCTAAGACTGTGCTCGAGAGCCGGGGAACTGCAACCACTGAGCCGCTGTTTCCTAGGGTCTGTGCTCCACAATAAGAGAGGCCACCACAATGGGAAGCCCATGCCCCACACCTAGAGAGCAGCCATGCCTTGCCACAAATAGAGAAAAGTCCATAGAGCAATAAAGACCCAGCACAGCAAACACTAAATAAAATTGTATATTAAGAAGTCTGCAAGTGACAGAGGCTGGAGACAATGTGAAGAAAAGGGAAGCTTCTTACACTGTTGGTGGGAATATAAATTAGTGCAGCAACTATGGAAAATAGTGCGAAGACTCCTCAGAAAATTAAAAATAGATAATATACGATCCAAGATTCCCACTTCTGAGCATATATCCAGACAACATTATAATTCAAAAAGATACATGCCCCACTATGTTCATAGCAGCACTATTCAAAACAGCTAAAACATGAAGACAATCTAAATGTCCATTAACAGAAGAATGGATAAAGAAGATATGATGCAAGTATAATGCAATGGAATACTACTCAGCCATAAAAAAAAAGAATAATGCCATTGTGGCAACATGGATACAACTGGAGATTATCATCCCAAGTGAAGTAAGTCAGAAAGAGAAAGACAAATGCCTTATTATATCACATACATGCGGAATCTAAAATATGACACAAATGAACTTATTTATGAAATAGAAACAGACTTACAGACATTGAGAATAGACTTTTGGTGGCCAAGGGCGAGGAGGTTGAGGCAAGGGTCAGTGAGAGGTTGTTGGTTAGCAGGGGTAAGCAATGGTACATAGCATAGATAAGCAAGACCCCACTGTATAGCACAGGGAACTATATTCAATATCCTATGATCAAATATAATAATATTTTAAATGTAAATATATATGTATAATGGAATCACTTTGCTGTAGAGCAGAAATTAACACAACATTGTATATCAATTATACTTAAATATAAAAGAGACCGTCCAGTGATTGGAATGCACATTTAAAGTTAAGAAGTTACTGCTCTAGGCCACCCTTAAAACCCTTCTTTTACTTCAGAGTATGATTGTCCTAAGAAAATATGAAATACCTGGAAAAATTTGAAAATACAGTCAGCACTTGTCCTATCACAAGGAATCGGAATGTTTAGCCTGGAGAGAGGATAATGTACCAGGAATATGGTTTTTTTCTACAAATTACTCAAGATCTGTCATGTGAAGTCAAGTGTTAAAAATAGGACCAATGAACAGAACAGAAACAAAAAACAAGAAATATGTTTTAGCTCATTATAAAGTATAATTCTTAAGGGGAAAATGTATCTATCTAAATACTTACAGGAGGTGATGGCGGTGGTATCTAAATTCTCTAACCCTAAAGGTCAACAGAAAAGGAAGGAAAACAGAAGTTCATTAACAAGCATTTTGTCAACTAATAATAGTAGGTACTTCATATGTTTTTCCTGTTTCTCATTTTCCTGGATGTCTGTCTTCATAATCATTACAGAAGATATAAAACAAACAAAACAGAGTGCAAATAGCAAAAGATGAAACACTAAAACTCAGGCTGGTTTCATTAACCCCACTGGCTTGATTCCATGGCAATTAGATGGGCTACAGTGAGCTTTTCCCTTATACTTTACTGCTGGTATCTGGTGCTTTGTCTTGAGCTCCCCTGCCCCCATCCCCACATCCCAGTGCTAACCACTGCATTTTTCAACCAATTTTTATCTTTATTTCCTGCATGTGGATGCACAGTTTCTCTTCTATTTTATTGGCTAACAATTTTGAAATCTTTAAGTGGTAACAGGATTTGAGCATGGTTTATGTTGACCATTACCCCTTGTTTGAATTCAAAACTGCAAGGTGTGGGGATGTCTGTGAGGTCAAGCTGCAGAGCTTTTATTAGCCTCGACTTTCATTTGATTTCTACCAGCACTCTGATGGTGCCTTTCCTCTCTGCAACATTTCCTTTTGAAACAAGATGCTTTCCATTATTTCAGACCTCAGAAGTGCACTGCATGAAGTAACACAGAGGAATGAATCACTGCTGGCTCTTTTATTACTAAGTCTCATTACATGAATAATATGGAGTTTTATACAAGTAAATATGTACAATGGTGTTTATAGAGCATTGACCAGTAAGCATGTCAAACTTCTGTGTTACTAACTGTTGCAAATGCCACTAAAGTAATGATCATGTAAAAATCAAATGGAAAATAGGATAGGAACTGTTGTTTGTTTGTTTTTTCCTATAATTCATGCTTTTAAGTCTGGAACTGGACAAATTTTACTCCAACATGATCAATTTAATGCAATTCATAAGCAGTATCTTGCAACAACTGAATGATGAAAAAATTTCTCAACTCTAGGGATCCAAGCTTTCCTTTAGGTTGTACTATGGTACTTTTTCTCAGTAGTTCCTTCACTACCTAATCACCTATAAGGATCAAGGTTCTGTCTTGAAGATTAATGAGAAGGGAAGAAAAAAAGTGGCTCATACTTAACATTACCTACTGTGTGCTGGGACCCCCAAGCACATTTTATTTAATCCTCACAGTGATTTTACAATGAAACATTATTTTCACATTATATAGCCAAAGAAACTGAGCCACAGTGAAGTGAAATGTTAGTTCAGTCTCTTTGGCATTTTGTACACATGTTGAGTCTTTAATCTTCTCAACAATGCTATAAAGAAGGAATTGTTACCTCCATTTTATAGACATAAGTTGTGGTTTACATAGGTGGTTAAAATGTACAGTTTTTACCTATGGTAGTCTCATGGGCTTCCCTGGTGTTTCAGATGGTACAGAATCTGCTTGCAATGTAGGAAACCCAGGTTCAATTCCTGGGTCTAGAAGATCCCCTGGAGAAGGGAATGGCTATCCACTCTAGTATTCTCAGTTATGTACATAAAAGGGTTTCTTAATCTTTACAATATTAGCATCTTGGACTGAACAGTTCTCTGTTGTGGAGGATATCTTATGCATTGCAGGATGTTTAGCAGCATCCCTGGCCTATATCAGGTACTAATTACTTTTCTATAGACCTCTTCATACTCCTTGATGGTTGTGGCAACAGAAGACATTGCCCCTTAAGGGATATACTCAATCCTTCAGTTATGTCTGACTCTGCAACCCCATGGACCGTAGCCTACCAGACTCCTCTGTCCATGGAAATTTCCAGACAAGAATCCCAGAGTAGGGTGCCATTTCCTTCTCCAGGGAATCTTTTTGACCCAGGGATAAAACCTGTGTCTCCTGCATTGGCAGGCAGGTTCTTTACAACTGAACCACTTGGGAAGCCACATCTCTTAAGGGATATCTGACAATATCATCGTGGAGTAAGAGCATGTGTGCATACGAATAGCTACTGCAAATAAATGTCAATCTTGGAATTCTAATGGAGAACCAAAAGACTACAAACCCCTCAACTGCTTAAATAACAGTAATAACAGCCAACGTTTATTCAGTGCATGTTTACGAGGTGGACATTATTACTCATTTCTCAAAGATGTGGAAAATAAGGTACAGAAATGTTGAGACATTTCCATAAGGTTGAAGGTCTGTAAATGGTAAACTGATGATTTTAACTCAAGTACTATAAGGCTGACCATTCTTTATATACTCTATTTCCTCACCCTCATAGGGCAGATACTCTAGGTGACCTCCCAGGAGCTATTCCCACCCACTTCTGCCTTGTAAAAGAAAAAGTTTCTGTCAGAGAGGCTGCCAACCTCCCACATTAGATTTGCTTTCCTCACAACTGTGCCTTGAGTCTGTAATCCATCTTGAGTAAAGGGTTTGATCTGAGTTTACAGTGTAATTGCTAGTGGTGGAGATTCTGGACATGTTTTCCTCTTGGTTAAAATACAGATGTCCTGACTGCTCTCCTTTCCCTACCATTTGGACCCTAAGGTATGGCATCTCTTATGATGTGGACAGCAAAGTCAGAGAGAGTGTGAACGCCAAAGCTTTAAAGACTGGAGGCAGAAGAATAACAGCACTTGCAACCCACTCCAGTGTTCTTGCCTGGAGAATCCCAGGGGCGGGGGAGCCAGGTGGGCTGCCATCTATGGGGTTGCACAGAGTCGGACACGACTGAAGCGACTTAGCAGCAGCAGCCGAACTAAACTGAGTCTGGGACTAATACCTCCAAATGTCTATTTTGAGTGATAGTAACACATCCTTTGATTAAGTCACTTTCAACTGGACAATATTCCACTTAAAGCTGGAATCACCTTTAACATCCATGCTCCCAATAAGCAAACCCTTTAATCTTTTAGTCTTTTCTTCTTGGAACTCTGGTGCACAGTTTATTGATATTCCTCAGTCCCTGACACATGACTTTCTCTTGTGATAGCTATGCCTTTATCCCTATTTAATCCCTATTTCCCTCTCATTCCACAGCAACAAATCTGAGGGGGTTGATGTATATTATTTTTATTAGAATCCATTTATGTCAAGCGGCACTTTATTTGCATGTGTCACTAATTTGAATAATAAAAATGAGTAATAACTAGTGTTAGAGAGCATTTACTATTTCCCAGGCATTTAGCTAAGTGCTTTTCATGCAGTGACTCATTTAATGCTCACAGAGTCTCTGTAAGATAGGCATTATCCAAGCGTTGCAGTTGGTCATGCACGTCTTTCACGTGGACTCCAATTTCTACCATTAAAGACAAAGGGATGTTGAATATTTATTTACATTCACTAAAAGACTCCTGTCCATAGGAGATATGAAAGCGATATATCCAGGAGCAGGACCGAATGTCTGAAGAGAATATATGCAATGTATTAATACTTTGCATAATGTATATAAGCTGACTGGCTACACTAGACTTCATGACCACCAAACACGCTTGAAGGCTCTTAAATGCCCACATCCCTGCCAACATTTGGCAGTATCCAGCACTGTAATTTCTGTCCACTATTCAGACTAAAATAATCTCATTATATTTACACTTCAATTTTTCTAATTACTAATACATTTGAACATCTTCCTATGATTTATAATGGCTATGTTTTATTAAGACTTTATTACTTAGAATATAACCCAGAATATCCTCCTTTTATTCAAGAGGCATACCATTTTCATTCTATACAATGATCAAGTGGGAAAAATGCTTTCCCATTTTAAATATCACAGCGTATTTGTGAGCAATCAACAGATGAGAGAGACTTGACGGTAAGAAAAATCACAATATAAAGATAACTCCCGTTTTGTTTTATTGGTTTGGGACACAAAAGAGAAAATACAGAAAAAGTATCAGGTATTTTATTAGTAGGGAGTTGTGCTAAGATTCTTCAGATCACTAGTGTAGGTAAGATCTTTTAGTCATTTGAGTTTCATTTATCTCTCCACTCTTATTTGAAGCTCTACTCTATAACCTGCATGGTGTCTGGAAGAGCCTAGGCTTATAAATTGTTCAGGCTGGCATAACTATAATACAATAAGTAAAGATAAATGAGCCACGAGCTAGGACATCTAGCCCAGCTGGGAAACTGAAGTTTGGAGGTATCTTGAATGAGGCTACGTTTTGTCACTTTGTCCTGTGTTCAATTGAAAGTAAGTTAAGTGACTTCACTGGTGATCCAGTGGTTAAGGATCCACCTGCCAATGCAGGGAACACAGGTTTGATCCCTAAAATTCCATATGTGGAGTCAGTCTGCCAAGAATACCTCCAAGCTAAGCCCGTGAACCACAACTACTGAGCCTGTGCTCTAGCCCCCACAAGCTGCAACTACTGAGCCCTCATGGCTCAACTGCTGAAGCCCGTGCACCCTAGAGCCCACACCAAGAGAAGCCACCACAGTAAGAAGCCTCTCCATCACAACCAGAGAGTAGCCCCTGCTAGTCACGACTCGATAAAGCCCATGCAGCAAGGAAGACCCAGCACAGCCAAAAATACATAAAGTGAAGATCTATCCCTGCCTATGAAATCTATTTAATCACTGTCAGTGACAACAGAAAAAATTACAAATGCAGGAGATCAGTTAGGTGTTTGTAAGGAACTTCAGGAAGCTCAGGGTTGCTGGATCACAGAGGGGGAAACAAGTTAAGTGACAGGAGATAGAGCTTTTGCTGCAGTAATGAGAGAGCGCCACTGAGGGCACCAGACTGAAGGGCAAGACACACAAGGTCCTTGGCGGCAGCTCTTTGGCAAGGTGGCGAGATTTCAGAGGCAGTGAATAGACAATGGTCAAGGAGACGCAGAGCAGGGACATAGGAGGTCCTGGCAGCCCCCAGGTATCCTATGACTCAAATATGTTTCATACGGGGCCCAGGCAGCAGTGTTGAAGTGACGTACAATAGATTGGAACAATCTCTACCTTGAGAGTTTCCAGTGAGGACCTAGTAACCACCAAACAGTGGAAATTCTCCAGAATGCTGACCCTCTATTAGATCTCAGGGTGGGGGAATTCAGGTCCCAGTGATGACCAACAACAACAAAAAAAATTAATTTGCATTTGTTTAGTGAAATGTAGGGGAAACTCAGTTATTCCCTGAAGCAGTTTCATACCTAAAAGGTAGAAAATTCAATAAAAGTAGATGTCACCGCTCTTTTTCTCTGCAAGTGGCTATTGGAGTTCTCTGAAAACAGAAAACTTCTCATGTACATCTAATGAGGAAAGCACTGTGCCTAGTGTCAATTAATTATTAGATTTTGGTGAAAAGGGCACAATAGAGAATGGTTCTATTTGGAAATTGTGTTCTCAGATCCATAATTTTAATGAATAACATGTTAAGCATACTAGTTCCTGATTCTAATATCCCTCTCTTTATCTATACAAGTTGTATTTGCACTGAGCTCATAAGCTTTGTCCTATGGGGACAGTGACAGAGCTAAGATCTTTTGTTGCTTTAGGATATTGTTCTTTTATTACCCAAAGAGAGTATTTACCAAGATAGTAAAGATTTTCTTGAAAATGTGGTAGGAAATACAGAATGTGTAGATATTGAAGCATTTCTCTAAACGTCTCAGCAGTTAATGTGATTATGAAACCCCAGGACAGGTTCCAGGGAAATCCATATGAATTTTGTTTTCATCAACCAATAGATATTTGAAGAAGATGATTCATCTCCTCTTAGTTTAGTGCCTTAGGTCTGTCTTTAAAAAGGCATACCATCTAGTGAAATTGGAATTACTTTTGTCCTATTCAATCTTGGTTCAATTTTATCAGCAAGTGCTTTGAGATATCTGGTGAAAATACAGCTATTCATTTCTTGAAAAATACCGTGAATGCATTATTTATTTTCAGTTGGAAAACAAAATGCAGTGTGTCTAAAGCATTATAAAAAAGCAGAATTTCATTTAGTTGGAGGATATTAATTGAGAAAACATCTACTTTTCTGAAACACGCAAAACGTTGATCTGTGAATACATAAGTACATTCAAGAGATGGCCAAGTTGCTGTATTTATTTGAAAATCTTTATGGAACAACAAAAAGAAAACTAAATGGCTTCCATAACTTACTACTATTCCTTTTATTTTTCTGCACTAACATTTTTGGGGTATCTGCTTTTCCCAGCCCCACGCACATGATAGCTCAGAGCAAGCATGGAAGACACTGTTTGTGTTCCCACCAGAGGCTGCTATCCAAGCTGGTGCACCCATCTGACAGCTGCTATAAATATTTGTTGCTAAGAACTCAGGACTTTCCCCTTTTTATGAGCACGCCCTCAGATTATAGGCCCTGACTTACCGAGGTGACTTCCCATAGCTAAAGGCTGACTGCTCTGAGAATTTAAAGAAAAAAAAAAAAAATTCAGAGTCCTTGTCTCAGGTGGAAATGGATCCAGAGGCCCCTGTGCATCAGGACTTCCTAGATTACCCAAGACCATTATCACTGCTCTAATCTTTCACTTTCACTCCACCACTTTACTCACTCTCTTCCAGATTTTCCTTAAAAAACAAACACTCCTTTAATAAATGATATGCAACTGACCCTTTCCTCGGGGTCTGGTTCTAGACAACTAGAGTCGTCATGCTGTATTTAACAATGAGTAGGTGTTCTCTGGTGGCTCAGAGGGTAAAGAGTTTGCCTGCAACACGGGAGACCCGAGTTCAATCCCTGTGTCAGGAAGATCCCCTGGAAAAGAAAATGGCAACCCACTCCAGTATTCTTGCCTGGAAAATCCCATGGATGGAGGAGCCTGGCTGGTTACAGTCCATAGGGTCACAAAGAGTTGGACATGATTGAGCAACTTCACTTTCACTTTTAAGAACAAGGCAAGGAAAGGCATTTTGAGTAGGGGAACAGTGTCTGCATAAATCCAGAGACAAAAAAGGGAAAAGCTGAAAGCTGTCATGCTCAGGAAGATGTCATCTGGGACTTGTTTTCAACAGTGGGAAGGCAGGAACTGGGGTCCTGACGAGAGGTTACTCTGTAAAGATGGATTCCAGCCAACTTAGAAGGGGGCATCTGCACCTCATCTTCCTGAGAAGAAGGTTTGTCTTGCAATCTGGAGTCAAGATGAACCTAAACCTCCTCGGTCAGAGCTAAATCCTCTCTTCATTGTGATTCCCTGTGCTTTCCCCTCTTTCACGAATGGGTCTTAGTAACTGCACCGCCAAGTGGGGTTCAGTTCAGTTGCTCAATTGTGTCCTACTCTTTGCGACCCCATGAACCGCAGCACGCCAGGCCTCCCTGTCCTGACATTATGTTATCTTAAGGCAAAAGAAGTCTTTCTCTTTTCTGTAACAGTGACAACTCAGAACCAAACCATCACTCTCCTTCACTGTTTGCTCAGGTTGTTTTGGCCCCTGACTCTTGATAGTAGCATGCATGTCCATAAGACACATCCTGAATGCTGGATATAAATATAAGCCAGGGGAGTCACTGTCCACAATGTAAATAATAAATTCTGCAAAGTACCTCAGACATTCTCTGACTTTTCCTGAACAATTCCTGAAAATGTCCTAAAATTTCATATCACCTTCAGCGTACCCCACTCAATGAAATTTCATGTGTGTTGCTTATATCTGGGCTTCCCTGGTAGCTCAGCTGGTAAGGAATCTACCTGCAAAGCGGAAGACCCTGGTTCGGTTCCTTGGTGGGAAAGATCCCCTGGAGAAGGGATAGACTACCCACTCTAGTATTCTTGGGCTTCCTTGGTAAAGAATCTGCCTGCAATGTATGAAACTTGGGTTCAACCCCTGGGTTGGGTAGATCATGTGGAGGAGGGCATGACAACCCACTCCAGTATTCTTGCCTGCAGAATTCCCATGGACAGAGGAGCCTGGTGGGCTACAGTCCATGGGGTCACAAAGAACTGGACGTAAATGAGCGACTAAGCACAGCACAGCAGAGCACAGCAACTTACAGCCATTTCTCAGACTCCTCCTCCTTGGAGCTCTCTGAGGAGCCTGAATGGACAGTTTTTAGAGAAGCAGACCTGTGACCCTCTCCTTGTGTCTAAGCAATGGCCACTTGTCCAATCTGAGAACTGGCTGGGAAATTCTGTGGGAAAGGCATTACAGATTAGATCAAAATATAAAGATTATATGTCAGTTGTTTACAGAGGTTGGGAAGTGAAGGGTAACAAATACTAAGCCTGTGTACCAGCTTAGCCTGAAGCCTCTACAATCCCTCAAACTGAAGCTCTATATCATAAAGATACTTAGATATAAAGCCAGACTTACCTATGATTACTTAAGCAGATCATCCTTCAGAGACTGCGTGGGTGAGAGGGGTTGCAGAGATCAGAGTTGACTAGCAACTACTTATCTAAATCTCCAAACTGTCTCTTCACAATCTTGCATTTTTATTGCAATGGGTTTTTCTAATTATGATAATAATACATGAAGAAAGCAGTGAAAATGCTAAACACAGTACATCACAGAGAAAAGAAAATTCATAATAATGCTAACAGCAATAATAGTAACTATTTATATTGACAAATTAGGATGTTTTGATGTAGCTGAACTGATGCAGTCATTTTTTGGGGGCTTTTTTATTGCTGGAGACATTCTAAAGAAGCACACAATGAGAGTGTTTTGCTATAGCTTCATGGAAACAGCTATCTTAAAAGGTAAAAGTCATGTGCGCCATACATATTGCCATGTACAGACATGATCTTTATCGCTGTTCTGAATCCCATTCCCTCACCCATCTTCATTCTAACACATTGAGGGATGGAAAAGAAACAGAACTAATATAAGCAGATCTTTTTTCTACATTTCTTCAAAATAAAGTCTCTTAGGGGCAATGTGGCAATGAGAATCCATGATCTTAATATTATCAATTTTAAATGTGAAGTCTGAGATTGAAGTGGATCCTTGGAATTAAATTGGCATTTTCTAGGTATATTCATGAGTGTGTATGCATACATATTTAAATATTTGCACACAAAACTATTTCTGTCTGAATATAATGTTTATGATACAAAATGTTGGAAATTACCTAAATGATAATCAAAGGGGAACTGCTTTAACAAATTCATTGTAAAAGTATATTAAAAAATCTATGTAACAAATTAAAATGATTATATATATGCATGTGTAGGTTTATGAAAAGTGGTAAAAGTTACAATATCATATTTATACTTATTTTAAATTTTTATTTAAATTGTTTATGAAACTGAGATAATCGAATATATACTAAATGTAATAGCTAATATTTAAAGAGAATAACAAGGAATACATGAATACACCAAAACCAAACTAAAAAACGTTTAACTAAGAAATGTAAAACAAATTTTGAATAAACAGAAACAGGTAATATTCCTGAATTTAAAATTTTAAACTTTGTAAAAAATAAATAATCCACCAATTACATGTAATCTCTTTAAAAATATCATAATATGTATTTTTGGAATTTAACAAAATGGTTCTAAATTTTATTTAAAACTTCAAAATAATATAAACATTAATACTTTGTTTATTGAAAACTCTGACTATACCTTTTTATGAAATGTATAGAGTATTAATAAATTTGACCAAATAATAAGCCTCAAAGAATAAAGCCTCCATATATATCAAAGTAGAAATAAGATACTATCTTATTTCTTCCCTGGTGGCTCAGATGGTAAAGCATTTTTGCCTGCAATATGGGAGACCTGGGTTCAATCCCTGGGTCCAGAAGATCCCCTGGAGAAGGAAATGGCAACCCACTGCAGTACTCTTGCCTGGAAAATCCCATGGACACAGGAGCCTGGTAGGCTGGAGCCTGTGGGGTTGCAAAGAGTCGGACATGACTGAGCGACTTCATAGTCTTTCTTTCTGATCAGAAAGCTGGAAAAAGAATGCAATAATAAAACAATATAAAAGTCCCTAAAACCTGGAAATCACAAAAAGAAATCTTTCTGAAACAATTTAAGAAAAATCCAAACCCAAATTGTAGAATACCTAAAAATGTCAATCAGTAAAAGCCATTCATAACAGAAGCTTTGAGATGAAGGCATGAAGCTTAATTGAAGACAGTAAAACAAAACAAGCCAAGACAGAAGGATAGATTTAACAAAGATAAAAGCAGCATGTAATCAACTATAAATAAGAAAAATGGCCGAACTAATGAACCAACACCAAATCTCTGAGCAAACCAATAAACCAGAAAGCACAGAAGTCGGAAGCACAAATTCATAAAATAATAAATGAGGGAAAAATCATGATATTTGGAGGAAATTAAAAGATTGACAGGAAACTATGCTGTTCAACTATGCAAAAGCAATTGAAGACCCAGTGAAAAAAGGAATATTTTTAAATTTTTTCACTAAATTAAATTAATTCCAAGACAAACAGAATATTTATAGACCATTCACTATGGAAAAACTGAGTTGTGAAAATGCTAATCCTATGTCAAAAATCTAACTCAGACATTTTCTCAGGAAAGTGTTAGCAAAACTTTTAACAGATTAAAAAATTACAAATCTATTTAAAATGCTCAATAACATAAAGAAAACCAACCAAGTCTCTTTTATGAAGCTAATCTTACAATAACATAAAAAACCAACAAAGAATTTGTTAAAAAATGCAAAACAAACATTATTATGATATTATGAAACACAGTTCAGCCGCATATTAAAATGATAACACCACATAGCATAACCAAGTGAAATTTATTCCATCACAGTAAGAATGTTTCATCATTAAACAACCTAGTCATTTTTTTCTTAATGTTGATGGACTATGCTAAGTACATGCTAAGTCACTTTAGTCATACCCAACACTTTGTGACAGCCATTTGGACTGTAGCCTGCCAGGCTCCTCTGTCCAGGGGATTCTCCAGGCAAGAATACTGGAGTGAGTTGCCAGGGGATTTTCCTAACCCAGGGATTGAACCTGTTTCTCTTACATCTCCTACACTGGCAGGCAGGTTATTTACCACTGGTGAGGGACTACAGGAAACAGATATAGATTATTTCCATAGGTGTTGAAAGGCCTTTGATAAAATTTGTACCATTTTTTGATTAAACAATAAAATAAGGATACATGGATGCTATTTAAGCATGATGAAATATAACTATCTCTACTCCATAATTAATATTTTTCTTAGCAAGGAAACATTAGACGCGTTCTCGTCAGAACTGTAAGACAAGGATGGCCACTCTTACCACTGTTATGATACCATTTTGAAAGTATTGGCCATTGTAGATAGACACATAAAAGAAATCAGACATGAAAATGAGAAAGAAAATAATAGTTTTCACTATTTGCTATTGATGTGAATTTATATTTAGAAAACCCATGAATCAGCAGATGAAAGGGGTTATGAAGAAGAAATTCAGTTAGATTTCTAGATACAAAACCCATATGCAGAAAACAGTAGATCTCCTTTTACGAACAACAACAAAATATAAATTGAGAATACATTCTACTTGAAATAATTTAAACAGTGATAAACTACTTCTTAATAAATAATACACTCTCTGAATATGAAGGATTTTTGAAAACATTCTTAACAGACTCAAAAAGGACTTGAACATATAGAAACTATTGTATCTGGGATAAGATGACATATTTATACAATGCACAAATGTCAATTCTCCCTAACTAAATATGACTCCAGATATAAATATTTACTTTTAAATTTAACAAAACTAAGCTAAATTTCATATGAAAAAATAAAGAAAATGAGAAGAATAATATGAAAAAGTAAAAAGAGGGGTACCTAATTAGCATATTTAGCATAAACAATAAATGTGCATTTTTTAAAGCTGAATGTAATCATCTAGAGAAAAAAGATTTATCGGGTACTTACCTTATACTAAGATAAATTTCAAACAGATCAAATATATAAATATTAAAAAAAAAACAGTTAATGTCCAGTAAATGTAGGTATGTTGAACAGGGAAAACTGTTTTAAGAGTAGGAAAGTCTTGTCCAATTATCACAACAAAACACAGAAAGCTTAAAAACTTGATAAATTTTATTACATTAAAAACAAATTTATGAAAGTAAAACATAAGAAAATTAAATTATGAACAATCAACTATAAAATATTTCACAAATCATATTACAAAGAATTACTTGCCTACTTATGAGCAGTTCTATTAATCAATAAGAAAAATGATCAGCTAAATGGGAAAATGGACAAAAGCTAAAGTTTCAGTGAAAATAAAATTTAGGTGACAATCTCACTGATAATAAAAGAAAAGCAAAGTGAAAACTCTCAAACAATGGGGCTTTGTTAATAGGCTACAGGGGCTAGTATGATGAAGCTCAATAAAGTCAAATGTAGGACTATTTGATCAAAAAAGTAAAGAAAATAATGAACTGCTAATCATATAACAATATAAGTTTCCATGTGTCTAAATTGATATGGACAAGTAAATCAATAAATAAATAAGCAATAAATATATAGGAGAGAAAGGAAAACTCTTCCTTAGGTTTCTCTCTACTCAGTGTATTAGGTTGGCCACAAAGTTCGTGACATTACGGGAAAGCCCAAACTTTTTGTCCAACCCAATAGAATGAATAGTAGAAATAATCATCATTTACCATCATTTATAGATTTTAAAATTAGTGGATGAATGTGTGATTTAAAACATCTGCATAGTCTCAAGGTATCTCCCAGAAGACACTCAATGATTACAAAGGGAAAATTACCATACAGTGGAAACCCTGCCAGGTACCATCTGAAGCAAGTGATCGAATTTGAAATTATAAGCAGAGGAACCAAATCCATATCACATTCCTAGTGATGCAATGAAAGACACACCATTGCTTCTAAGGTACTCTTACCCCATATTCAGTCATAAAGAGATATTAGGCAAGTCTAAATCATACAAAATAACTGTCTAGTCCTCTTAAAAAATGTCAAGGTGATAAAAGAAGAGGGGAAAATATAGAAACTATTCCAGATTAAGAGACTAGGGTATCAAGGCACAGTGTATAATTCTGAAATTTAATCTTGAAAGTGAAAGTGTTAGTCACTCAGCCATGTCTAACACTTTGTGACCCCATGGACTGTAACCAGGCAGGCTTCTCTGTCCATGGAATTCTTCAGGCAAAAATAGTAGAGTGGGTAGCCATTCTGTTCTCCAGGGAAATTAACTGATACAAAGCTGTTTTACATACATTATCTAAACTTCACCAATGCATTATGCAAATGTCTTTACACTGATCTAAGATTAAATTCTGTTTTGGTAAATGTACTATGTTTATTTAAGATGTCAATATTTGAGGAATACTGTTGATATATATAGCAGATTTAGCAAATCTTTGCAACTATTTTGTACATCTGAAATCTTTTAAGGATGAATATCTAAGTTTTAATAATTAAAATGCCAGATAATATATATTTTTTATTATAACACTGGCCCAGAACCAATAGTTTTATATACAGTGTTGGCCAGTGTATAAGAAAACAGAAACCTTAATATATTACATTCAGGGTAAAAACTGGTACAATCCCTATGGGCTGCATCAAAATTTAAAATTCTGTGCAAAGCAAATAAAAATTTTAAATTCATATATCTTTTCACTCAGCCTTTCTACATATGGGATTTTGTTCTCTCATTTACACTCAGATATGTGCAAAATGGTAAAGTGCACAGGATAATCATTGCAATATCACTTATGATAGGAAATAACTGGAGATCATATCATTTTCATCTATACAGGACTGGTTGCTTCAAACAACAAAATTAACTTTTTCTACTGAATACTTTAAAAAACAAAAGAATAAAGAAGTGCTTCAATCAATAATATAGTATAATATCTAAAATACATATAGTTACACAGAAAAGGCAAGGCTCATAAAATTTTATTAGGTGTCGTTATACCTATATATATATATATATATATATATACTTCTTTAAAATGAAATGTAAGAAACACTGTTTGGTTTGATGATATGTTAAGAGATATGAGAGCCATGGAATTCTCTAGGCAAGAATACAGGACTGGGTAGTCATTCTCTTCTTCAGGGGATCTTCCTGACCCAGGGATCAAACCCAGGCCTGAATTGCAGGCAGATTCTTCACTGTCTGAGCCACCAGGGAAAGTCAAATTTAACATAAGTGCCCAGATTTTCTGAGTTCCACTCCCAACACCGTCACTGCCAGTCCTTGAATAAATTACAGTCAACCCTCCCTGTCTTCTGACATGGAATTCACAGATATGGAAAGCCAAGAGTACCATGCTGTTTTGTAGAAAGAACTGAAGCATCTACGGGTTTTGGTTTCCACCCAGGATCCTGGAACCAATTCCAGGTGAACACCAAGGTAGACTGGACTTGGCACAGAGCCTGTTACCTCATCTGTGAAATGGGGAGTAACAGTTGCCAACTGAAGGGTTGTGTTGAGGGATAACTGAGGCAACTGACATAAAAGATTCAGGACAGTGCCTAGCACTTAAAAATAGTTCAGCAACTGTTGTTTTTCTATCAAAGCTTTTAGGGAGAGGATATCTGAGTGCAATTCCAGAGTATGAGCAAGTCCTTTCTCTGCACACATGTGAATATTTTAAACATTGAGCTATGTGACTGTATTAGCTATTTGAATATAGAAGAGATGAAAAAAATACATTCAAATAAAAAGTAAAATTATAAAATTCCATGTTGATGTAAGACAGAATCAACACTACATTGTGAAGCAATTATCCTTCAATTAAAAACAAATAAAATTTTAAAAAATAAAAATGAAATTTCATTATTCTATAAAATCTCAAAGGTCTCATATTTCTTATCCAGTTATGTCCCTCTGATAACATGAGTACAAATATCTATCCTTCTGGAGATGAATTTATACATTAACATTATATCAAATTACTTCTGTCAATATTTATAATTATTGCTTTTATATTTTCATTATAGTTATGATACTGTTGTTTTAATTGAATGATCTAAATTTTTAAGACATGTTGATTGCATTAATTCAAAATAAAATACATTGTTATTTTTTTCTGTAACAAGTGTTTTGGAATCAAACCCTTTTTTATTGGTAAGCATACAAAATATGTTCATTAAATAAATATAAGATTTTCAATATTCATACTAGATTAGTCTCATGGGCTTTATAAGTATATTAATGGTTACAGGTAAGATACTGGCTCTAAATTTTATTAAAACTCTGTAATTTTAATTTAGAACCTTATCTCCATATTATCTGCACAAACAAATTTCATGAAATTATTATCTTCTGAGTAATCATTTAAAGTGGGGAGACTCTGCCAAGTATGACCAATGATAAAGTCTGGGTTGATGTAATAAGATGCACTTAACTAATTTAGCTAAGTTAAAAAGCTTTATTATCCTTAATCTTTGATTCCAGAAATGGAAAATGAAGCAGGAATTTCAATTTGCATAAAAAGCTATAAGAGTATGTGCATATACTCACGGGGCTTTAATCTCATAAATTCTGCACTCTCTGCCAAGATCAACACTATCACTGAAAATTAATTTGATATCAAAAGCTCTAATTGTGTTGCAATTAAAACCCATCATTACCTCCCTTTTTAGGAAGGGAAAGTATCCAAGCCCTTCTTGCCAAAGCTTAGTTCTACAAGACTTTGTATTAGACTGAATACTAGAGATACTTAATAAAACTTGAAAATAAGAATTGTAGCCTGAAGCAACATGTCTTCTTAGTTGTATTTTAATATCTTCTCCTTGCTTTAGGACTATAAAGCCACCAAATATGTCCCTACACTTTCACAATAAGGAAAAAGAAATGGTATTAATAAGCCTTTTTCTCCTACACATCACGTACACTGCTGCATGTTCAACACTTAATGCTCAAAATATTCATAAGATACAGGCACACCTTGGAAATATTATTTGGGAGTTCAATTCCAGACTACAGCAATAAAGGGAATATCACAGTAAAGAGTCACACAAATTTATTGATTTCCCAGTGCATATAAAGGTTGTGTTCATACCAAACTGTACTGTAGTAAGTGTGCAGTAGCTTTATATCTGAAAACCAAAATATGCACCTAAATTTAAAAACACTATTTATTGCCCACAAATGGTAACCATCATCTTAGCCTTCAGGGAGTTGAAATTTTTTTTTTTTTTTAAATAGTAACCTTGACAATCACTGATCACAGATCCCTGTAACGAATGTAATAATGAAAAAGTATGACATACTGTGAGAATTACCAAAATGTTACACAGAGACAAAAAGTGAGCAGATGACGTTGGAAAAAAAATGGAGCTGACAGGATTGAACAAATTAATGTTGCTGCAAAACTTCCATTTGTTAAAAAAAAATGCAATATCTGCAAAGTACAATAAAGCTAAGTGCCATAAAACTAGGTATGCCTGTATAGAAACTGTTAACCTCTTTACCTATCAGAAGACTGTCAGACAAAGAAATCGTATAACCTAGGCTATGTTAGAAATGTAACACAAGTCTCCTACGCCTGTTTTTGTATTTCCCCAGTTCTATTTGTTACACACTCTTTTTTTCCCATGTCTTTCCTCCACCTGCCTCCTCAAACTCAATCAATGATTTGATTCAAGTCATGTCTGTGTTCTAGTTTAGAACAGTGATTATCAAACTATCATGTGTTTATGAACACATTAACACAGAGACCTTTTAAAATGCAGAATCTGATTGGCAGGGCTGAGTTCAGAAATTCTGAATTTCTAGCCAGCTCTTGGGTAATGCCCATCCTGCTATTCCAGGGACCACACATTGAGTTACAAAGCACTAGTGCCCTCTCTCTTCCCTGTGGGGCATTCCAGCTCTAAGCAAAAGCCCTATTAAACCTCTGCCATACAAATTGCTTTTCCAAAATTCATCTCACAGTCTCATTAGCTTGACCAGTCTAAACTGACCCTAAACTTTGCTAATATTATGGGTGATAAGGAATCCAATATTCAAATATATTTTGTCTTCCTCTATTACACAAGTAATACATATTTGTTATTGTTATATGTGCAGATTTAATCAGAAAAGAACAAGCTAAATTGAACGATGAACTATAAAACATTTGCCTGAAAACTATGTTGAGAAAAAGGACTCAGAAAAAGATTATAGCATCTTTCCAGTATTATAATCACATACTGCCTAAATCTTTGTGGAAATTTATTTTGTGTTAATAAATATGCATCTACTCCATCATAAAATAGAAGAACTTACTTTTCCATGTAAGCTTACAACACGTGAGTCACTTTCTCATCTGTTAAATCAGTTGAACCAGGTGAAGCAGAGACATTACTTTGCCAACAAAGGTCTGTTTTGTCAAGGCTATGGTTTTTCCAGTGGTCATGTATGGATGTGAGAGTTGGACTGTGAAGAAATCTGAGTGATGAAGAATTGATGCTTTTGAGCTGTGATGCTGGAGAAGACTCTTGTGAGTCCCTTGCACTACAAGGAGATCCAACCAGTCCATCCTAAATTAGGAGATCATTCCTGGCTGTTCTTTGGAAGGACTGACGATAAAGCTGAAACTCCAATACTTTGGCCACCTCATGCGAAGAGTTGACTCACTGGAAAAGACCCTGATGCTGGGAGGGTTTGGGGGCAGGAGGAGAAGGGGACAACAGAGGATGAGATGGCTGGATGGCATCATCGACTCGATGGACCTGAGTCTGGGTGAACTTCGGGAGTTGGTGATGGACAGGGAGGCCTGGCGTGCTGTGGTTCATGGGGTTGCAAAGAGTCAGACATGACTGGGCAACTGAAATGAACTGAATGAAGAAGTGACAGGGTATCATGTGCCTTTACATGAAGCTAATAAAATTAACATTAAACAGGAAATTAACTTAATTTGGGTGTGGTTGGTGGGGACAATTACCTGAGCTCTACTTCTCTCTATGTAAATAATAAATGGCTCTCATAATTAAGAGTGTTCAATTTAGTTTTCTGGAGTTTCCTTTGAGAAGACAGGCTTTTTACTGATTTGTTTTATAATTTAGAGTCTCTCTCCAAACACATGACTGATATTCTGGACTCTACCAAATGAACACCAACTGCCCCAGTCAGCCCCATCTTTACCTCCTGCTGGGGAGGATTTTTGTTGTTGCTAAATCATGTGGCTCTGTATCTCCAATTTCCCCTATAGATATACCAGTTATTTCCAAGGTTTAAAAGGAGGGAATTAACTTTCATTCATTTTTCCTTTCTTCCTTCCTTCAATTTACTTGTTAAAGTTAGTACACAAACTTGTAAAAATTTCTGATATATCTTGCAATTTTTAAAAATTAGAAATCATCTCCTTAATTCTTATCTAATAAGAAAGCTGTCTTAATTGAACAGTGCAAAGAAATAGAGGAAAACAATAGAATGGGAATGACTGGAAATCTCTTCAAGAAAACTGGAGACAGCAAGGAAACATTTCAAGAAAAGATGGGAACAACAAAGGACAGAAACGGAAAGGACCTGACAGAAGCAGAAGAGATAAGAAGAGGCGGCAAGAATACACAGAAGAACCATACAAAAAACATCTTAGTGACCCGGGTAACCAAGATGGTGTAGTCATTCACCTAGAGCCAGATATCACGGAAGTCAAGTGGGCCTTAGGAAGCGTTACTATGAACAAAGCTAGCAGAGGTGATGACATGCCAGCTGCGCTATTTCAAATCCTAAAAGATGATGCTGTGAAAGCGCTGCACTCAATATGCCAGCAAATTTGGAAAACTCAGCAGTGGTAACAGGACTGGAAAAGGTCAGTTATCATTCCAATCCCAAAGAAAGGCAATGCCAAAGAATGTTCAAACTACTGCACAACTGCACTCATTTCACATGCTAGCAAGGTAATGCTCAAAATGCTTCAAGCAAGTCTTCAGCATTATGTGCTAAGAACTTCCAGACATACAAGCTGGATTTAGAAAAGGCAGAGAAACCAGAGATCAAACTGCCAACATCCATTGGATCATAGAAAAAGCAAGAAGAATTCCTATATATGTGTGTATGTATGTATATATACACACATATATACACACACTTCTGCTTCACTGACTACACTAAAGCCTTTAACTGAGTGGATCACAATAAACTGTGGAAAATTCTGCAAGAAGTAGGAATACCATACCACCTTACCAGTCTCCTGAGAAACCTATATGCATGTCAAGCAGCAACAGTTAGAACCAGACATGGGAAAAATGGACTGGTTCAAAACTGGGAAAGGAGTACATCAAGGCTGTATATTGTCATCCTGCTTATTTAACTTACATGCAGAGTACATCATGTGAATGCTGAGCTGAATGACTCACAAGCTGGAATCAAGATTGCTGGGAGAAATTTCAACAATCTCAGATATACAGATGATACCAATCTAATGGAAGAAAGTGAAGAGAAACTAAAGAGCCTCTTGATGAAGGTGAAAGAGAGTGAAAAAGCAGGCTTAAAACTCAATATTCGAAAAACTAAGATCATGGCATCTTGTCCCATCACTTCATGACAAACAGATGGGGAAAAAGTGAAAACACTGACAAATTTTATTTTCCTGGGCTTCAGACGGTGACTGCAGCATGAAATTAAAAGACTGCTCTTTGGAAGAAAAGTCATGACAGCCTAGACAGCATATTAAAAAGCAGAGACATCACTTGGCAAACAAACATTCGTATAGTCAAAGCTATGGTCTTTCCAGTAGCAGGTATGGATGTGAGATTTGGATCATAAAGAAGGCTGAGTGCTAAAGAATAGATGCTTTTGAACTGTGGTGCTGTATGGAGACACAAAAGACCCCAAATAGCCAAATAAATCTTTAGAAAGAAAAATGGAGCTAGAGGCATCAGGCTCACTGACTTCAGACTACCCTAAAAGCTATAGTCATCAGAAAAATATGGTACTGGAACAAAAATAGAAATATAGATCAATAGAACAGGGTAGAATGTCTAGAAACAAACCCTCACACCTATGGTCAAACTATGACAAACAAGGCAAGAATATACAATAAAGGAAATATGGTATCTTTAATACATGGTGCTGGGAAATTGGACAGCTACATGTAAAATAATATGAAATTAGAACATCTTTAACATCATACACAAAAATAAACTCAAAATGGATTAAAGACCCAAATGTGATACCAGACACTATACAACTCTTACAAGAAAACATAGGCAGAACACTCTTTGACATAAACCACAGCAATATCTTTTCAATCAATCTCCCAGAATAATGGAAATAAAACTAAACAAACGGACCCTAATTAAACTCAAAAGCCTTTGCACAGCAAAGGAAACCATAAACAAAATGAAAAGACAATTCACAGGAGGGGAGAAAAGATTTGCAAATGTGACCAATAAGGGACTAGTCTCCAAAATTTAAAAATAGCTTATGCAGCTTAATATCATCAAAAACCCAACCAAAAAACGAAACAAAAAAAAGGCAGAATACCTCAACAGACATTTCTCCAAAGAAGACATACAGATGGCCAATGTGCACATGAAAAGATGTTCAACATTGCTAACTTTAGAGAAATATAAATCAAAACTATAATGACTTATCACGTCACATGAGCCAGAATGGCCTTCACCAAAAATTCCACAAACAATAAATGCTGAAGAGGGTGTGGAGAGAAGGGAACCCAGCTACACTGTAAGCGGGGACGTAAACTGGTTCAGCCACTCCAGAGAACAGTATGGAGGTTCCTTAAGAACGCAAAAATAGAGCTACTATCTGATCCTACAATCCCACTCCTGGGCATATGGCTGGAGAAAAAGATGGTCCAAATGGATATATGCACATTAATGTTCACTGCAGCAGAGTTTATACTAGCCAAGACTTGGAAGCAATCTAAATGTCATCAGCAGAGGAATGGATAGAGAAGGTATGGTACATACACACAGTGGAATATTACTCGGCCATTAAGAAATGAAATCAGGCCATCTGCAGCGACACGGGTGAACCTTGAGACTGTCATGCTGAGTGAACTAAGTCAGACAGAGAGAGAATTACTGCATGGTATTGCTTATATGCAGAATCTAAAAAGAAATTACATAAATGAACTTATTTACAAAATAGACTCACAGACTTGGAGAATGGACTTACAGTTACCAGGTGTAAGGATGAAGGGAAAGGATCATTTGGGAATCACACGTACACACCTCTATATTTGAAACGAATAACCAACAAGGACCTACTGTATAACACAAGGAACTCTGCTATATATTAACTATCTATTAGTAAAGAATTTGAAAAAGAATAGATACATGTATAACTGAATCACTTTGCTGTACACCTGAAACTATCACAACACTGTTTTACTCCAACATAAAATAAAAAGTTTAAAAAAAGATAATGCATGTCATATGTAATATCATTTTCTTAAAGGCACTTATCTCTGCTTATGTTCCCTATACACTTACCATATTTAATGATTCTCCAATGAGGATGCCTTATCTTTAATAAAGATACCTTCCAAGAAATATATCCAAGGATATTCTTCTTGCAGTTAATTGAGACAATGATGATTGATCACCTGACATTTTCTAACTACTCTGCCAAATTCATTCACAAAGTGTTTTATTTGATAGCCACATCAAGTGTTTTATACTTTTTATGAACTAACCACTCCTTATTTTATAGGTTAAAAAAGTTAAATTAATTTTCTGAGGTTCTGTAATTAATTAGAGAGCCAGAATTCAAAAATCAGATCAAAGTACAAATTAATGTGGCTTCATATGAAATGCAATAAACTTACTCCCTGCATTGGGGTACTATGTATGAATTTTGTCAAACTCCATATATGCCCAAGGTCTTCAGGTTAGAATTTTTCTATTTTGGCTGGTTTCTCTTATCACTTGTCCAGGTATGTTTTTATCAAACAGATTTTTAAAAACACCAATATCTTTTCACTACCAGAACTGTTTTTCATCATCATATGAGCTATATCCAATGCTTAAATGTACTAAACAGTCAAAACATTTGGTTCTGAAATAGGAGCTCCTTTCCCACGACAATGATTAAAAGCCCTTATTTTTCAAATGGTGCTCTTTAAGAATGTAAGTGGTGCACATTTATACCCTGGCTAGTTCTACAACATTGTCATGTTGGTATTCTGGGAATCAGAGAACAAGTTGTTCAGATAGAAATTTTATAGAACACCACTTGGTATTTCAGGGCATAAAACAGAATGTGAGTATGTAAGTCCATTGAGTTCCATGGGCCGGGTGTGGGGGCTGTGGCGGTGGTGGTGCATCTGAATGTAAAAAGTAAGAGAAAAGTAACTTAGAGGAGAATTCAGGAAAATATGAGACCTAGCTCAGGGACTATATAGTGATGGTTACCTGAAATGGTCCTCAGTATATATGGTGTTTCCTCCTGTGATATGTATACAAAAATATATACTGCAATATTATTCTTTGCCAAATACTGTTTAGAGAGCAAAAAGTGTACTATATGCAGATGGCACTAACAAATATTTCAATCAATTTGTGACAAATGAAACTATGATTCATACATGCCCTCTTAAGAGCGTGATGAAGGAATTAAGCTAAAGAGATGCTGCCTGGATGATGGTATAAGTGCCTAAGTGCTGGAGTTGGGATGTGATGATATACCAGAGTTGGAAAATAAAGGCAGATATACCAAATGGAGTAGGAAGGGGGTTTTCCCTTTGGACCACACACCCCATCAGCTTTAAATAGCACTGTATTAGTTATCTATTGCTATGTAGCAAATTACTCCAAATTCAGCTCCATCTTGCAGGGTGGCTGAGGGCAATAGTGAATGGCCAGTGTCTAGCCAGGAGGCTGCAGCAGCAAGGCAAAACTGTGAAGACAGTTGTGAAAACTGCTCATTTAGAAAGGAAGCTGAGACCTAACTTTCTTCCCTCCTTAGTTTTCTCCAGAACAAATGACCAGACAGATAGAGTGTGGTCAGGGATAGATCAAGAGGACTGAAAAACTTAATGTCCTATCTGTAGAGGGGGAAGGTGCAGATGGTCCATATATCTCATCTGTGGAGATAGGAGAAGAAGATCTATCAGGTTCCTTGTCTCCTTATACTTTTTCTTTATTTGAACAACTTCAGTGTAACGGTGTTTGATATAATTTACTTTGATTTAGTTGACAAGAATACAGAAAAAATTATGAGTCAATGCTGAATAAAAGGATCTTAATTGAAATTCAGTCTAATTCAGGGTCCTCAGAATCAAGGCAAGATTCAGGTAAGGAGGACATGATGTGAAACCTATGGCCTGCTGGGAGGAAGGCTGACCCTATTAGCAATATATAAGCTTTGGTAGAGAGATGGCATGAGTGGTAAAGAATCCTCCTGCCAATGCAGGAGACGTAAGAGACTCGGGTTTGATCCCTGGGTCAGAAAGATCCCCTAGAGGAGGGCATGGCAACCTGCTCCAGTATCCTTGCTTGGAAAAACCCATGGACAGAGGAACCTAGTGGGCTATAGTCCACATGGTCTCAAAGAGTCGGACATGACTGAATGTCTGAGCAACAGCATCCTCAGGGACTCCGTAGGCCTTACAGGGTGATTACCCAATGAATACACAGCTGAATAAGCAGCTGTGAAGAATAGAAAAGGGCAAATTAGAAGTCAGTGTAAGAGTTTGAAGTTTAAATAAAGTAATATGAATAGTCCCCAAAGTTATGTAGATTTAGGAGTATCTCACCAGAGCTGTGAGATTGAGTAAGACACCTTTAAGTCCTTATGAGCCAAATTTCTTAATAGGAGATCATCTTTTTGATTACTCATCCAGTCCAAAATTAGAATACAAATATTCCATAAAATTAAGGTGAAGTGCCCTGTTCAGAGATGTTATAGGTGCTTAAGTACTGGAGTTGTGATGGTAGGTTGCAATTTTGAAGGTCTCCACATAATGGTCAGGGCAGCAAGTTTCTAGATTACTCAGTAATATGTCATCTTTACACTAAATTAACAGTTATCTATCTAAATATTCTCCCTTAACCCAACCTTCTGAATCCTGATAATTCACTTTAGACAGAGACAAGAACATGAACCAGGAGCCAGGAAATCAGTTTAAAAAAAAAAAAAAAGTCACATACTATGATAAACTGAGAGATATAAATGAGCAAAAGTCCAGCAAACACAGCAGCAAGTGGTAATTAGGAGAGCTCTGTGGAGACAGGAGGAACACTGGTGAAAAAATATCAAAAACATTAATGATGTGTTTGAGATCAAGGCCTGAATCCTACTGCCTTGCTGTACCCTATAATCATTCAGATATTCAACAAATAATTACTAATGTAAAGTTCGGGGGCAGGTATTGTCACAAATACTAGACTATGATAGTGAAAAAATGTCAGTATTTCAGCCCAAGGAGTCATATTCTATGAGGGAATACACACAAACAGATGCAGAATCATATGATGATTCATTCTTGGAAAATTATAGAGTACATCCAAAAAGTTCCTGCTCTAGCCTCTGGGGATGGGCAGGGATGGAAGAAAGAAAGACCAGAAGAAGTGGACTGGAGTGAGTAGGTGGCCTCAATAGAGAGGTCAGTCAGTTCAGTTCAGTTGCTCAGTCATGTCTGACTCTTTGCGACCCCATGGACTGCAGCAAGCCAGGCCTCCCTGTCCATCACCAACTCCTGGAGATTACTCAAACTCATGTCCATTGAGTTGGTGATGCCATCCAACCATCTCATCCTCTGTCATCCCCTTCTCCTCTTGCCTTCAATCTTTCCCAGAATCAGTGTCTTTTCAAGCGGCTGCTATAATAGGCTAGCATGAACCTCAAGCAATAGAAACTATTGCATAATATAAAGAAATATGTGGTCCAGAAAAACAGCAGAGTGGATGAAGATGGTAAACTTTCCTCTCAATTATTTTAGCAGTGTAACATGCTTGTGATTTATCTGAGAGAGCAGGAAAGGAACAGTATCTTCTGTGGAAGATCTTATCTAAAGATATGGTTTGAGTTCAATTCTATGCAGAGATTATAGTAAAAGAGAATATATTTGCCACACAATACTGGGCTCCAGCTTCAAAAATGATCACATAGCTGGATGAAAATAAAGGATTATCAAATGTGATGAAGGTGACATAATCAGAGATGACATCTAAAATTGACTAGGACTAGTAAAGAATAATGACAATCTGAATGATAATAATATCATGTTATGATTAATGATAATAACCAATAACAAAATTTCTGAACATATTATCTCCTGCACACTATTAGACTGTAAGATTTTCACTTGTCTGGGAGAAGTCATCCACACCCTGAGTACATCATGGCTTTGAAGAAGTGCAATCCTGGTGCTTGGCCAGCACATCACAAATCTTGGAAGCGGTTTGTAAGTTGTACAAACTAAATGTTTTTCATCTACTGTCTTTTGAGAGTTGACACTTTGTGCACGTGCGCTCAGTCATGTCCAACTGTTTACCACCCCACGGACTGTAGCCCGCCAGGCTTCTCTGTCCATGGAATTTTCCAGGCAAGAATACTAGAATGGATTGCCATCTCTTCCTCCAGGGGATCTTCCTGACTCAGGGATAGAACCCTTATCTCCCGCATCTCCTGCACCGGCACGAGGATTCTTTACCACTGAGCCACCTGGGAAGCAAATGACACTTAGGTCCCTGATTAACTCACTTTTAAGCACCACTCTCTCCATATAAAAATGAGGCAATGGGAAAAAAAGAAAATTGCATGAGAGATTTAAAAGATAATTTATTCACATTTAAACAGGCTAACTGTTCTAACCAGATTCTATTCACTTCTTCCCCCATTTCGTCTTTGACAGAATATTCTAAGTGTCCCTTCCATATCAATTTCTTGAGTTCCTTCTACATTCTTTCTCTCCCTTCCCCAGAATTTTTTAAATTTATTTATTTTTTATTCTGTAATTGATTTACAGAATTTTGTTGTTTTCTGTCAAACCTCAACATGAATCAGCCACAGGTATACATATATCACCCTTTGGAAACTTCCCTGCCATCTCCTGCCCCATCCCACACCTCTAGATTGATACATAGCCCCTGTTTGAGTTTCAGGAGACATACAGAAAATTCCCACTGGCTATCTCTTTTCCGTATGGTAATGTCAGTTTCCATCTTACTCTTTCCATACATCTCACCCCCTCCTCCCCTCTCCCAATGTCCATAAGACTATTCTGTATATCCGTTTCTCCACTACTGCCCTGAAAGTAAATTCTTCAGTACCATTTTTCTAGATTCTGTATTTATATGTTAGAATATGATATTTATCTTTCTCTTTCTGACTCACTTCACTCTGTATAACAGGTTCTAGGTTCATCCACCTCCTCAGAACAGACTCAAATGCATTCCTTTTTATGGCTGAGTAATATTCCATTGTGTATATGTACCATAACTTCTTTATCCATTAATCTGTCGATGGACATCTAGGTTTCTTCCATGTTCTAGGTATTGTAAATAGTGCTGCAATGAACAACAGAATACATGTGCCTTTTTCAGTTTTGATTTCCTCAGGGTATATGCCTAGGAGTTAGATTGCTTGGTCATATGGTGGTTTTATTCCTAGTTTTTTAAGGAATCTCCATACCATCCTCCATAGTGGCTGTATCAATTTACATTCCCACCAATGGTGCAAGAGTGTTCCCTTTTCTCCACACCCTCTCCAGCATTTATTGTTTGTAGAGTTTTTGATGATGGCCATTCTGACCAATGTGAGGCGATATCTCATTGCAGTTTTGATTTGCATTTCTCTAATAATGAGCAATGTTGAGCATCTTTTCATGTGTTAGTTACCTATCTGTATGTCTTCTTTGGAGAAATGTCTGTTTAGGTCTTTTTCCCACTTTTTGATTGGGCTGTTTGTTTCTCTGGCATTGAGTTGTATAAGCTGCTTGTATATTTTGGAAACTAATCCTTTGTCAGTTGTTTCATTTGCTCTTATTTTCTCCCATTCTGAGGGTTGTCTTCTCACTTTGCTTATAGTTTCCTTTGCTATGCAAAGGTTTTAAGTTTAATCAGGTCCCACTCGTTTACTCTTGGTTTTATTTTCATTACTTTAGGAGGTGAGTCATAGAGGATCTTGCTTTGATTTATGTCAGAGTGTTCTGCCTATGTTTTCCTCTAAGGGTTTTGTAGTTTCTGGTCTTACATTTAGGTCTTTAATCCATTTTCAGTCTATCTTCATGTATGGCGTTAGGAACTGTTCTAATTTCATTCTTTTACATGTATCTGTCCAGTTTTCCCAGCATCACTTATTGAAGAGGCTGTCTTTGCCCATTGTCTATTCTTACCTCCTTTGTCAAAAATAAGGTACCCATGGGTGCATGGCTTTATTTCTGGGCTTTCTATCTTGTTCCATTTGTCTATATTTCTGTTTTCATGCCAGTACCATACTGTCTTGATGACTGTAGTTTTGTAGCATAATCTGAAGTCAGGAAGGTTGATTCCTCTAGCTCCATTCTTCTTTCTCAAGACTGCTTTGGCTGTTTGTGGTCTTTTGTGTTTCCATATGAATTGTGAAAATTTTTGTTCTAATTCTGTGAAAAATGCCATTGGTAATTTGACAGGGATTGCATTAAATCTGTAGATTGTGTTTGGTACATTTTCACAATATTGTTTCTTCCTACCCAGGAACATGGAATAGACCTTCATCTGTTTATGTTGTCTTTATTTCATTAGTATCTTATAATTTTGTGTGTACAGTTCTTTAGTCTCCTTAGGTAAGTTTATTCCTAGATATTTAATTCTTTTTGTTGCAATGATGAATGGGATTGACTCCTTAATTTCTCTTTCTGATTTTTCATTGTTAATATATAGAAATGCAAGTGATGTCTGTGTATTGATTTTGTATTCTGCAACTGTGCTAAATTCACTAATTAGCTCTAGAAATTTTCTGATACCATCCTTAGGGTTTTCCATGTGCAGTATCATGTTATCTGCAAACAATGAGAGCTTTACTTCTTTTCTGATCTGTATTCCTTTTATTGCATTTTCTTCTCTGATTGCTGTAGCTAGGACTTCCAGAACTACATTGAATAATTGTGGTGAAAGTGGACCCCCTTGTCTTGTTTCTGATCTTAGGGGGAGTCCTTCCCATTTTTCACCATTGAGAATAATGTTTGCTGTAGGCATATCATATATGGCCCTTACTATATTGAGGTAGGCTCCTTGTATGCCCATTTTTTGAAGAGTTTTAATCATAAATAGGTGCTGAATTTTGTCAAACACTTTTTATTCATCTATTGAAATCATCATATGTTTTTTATCTTTCAATTTGTTAATACAGTGTATCACATTGATTGATTTGTGTATATCGAAGAATCCTTGCATTCCTAGAATAAACCCAACTTGACCTTGGTGTATGAGATTTTTGATGTGCTGCTGAATTCTGTTTGCTAAAATCTTGTTGAGGAATTTTTCACATATGTTTTTCAGTAATATTGGCCTATAGTTTTCTTTTCGTGTGTCGTCTTTGTTGGTTTTGGTATCAGGGTGATGGTGGCCTCGTAGAATGAGTTTGGAAGTGTTCCTTCCTCTGCAATTTTTTGAAAGAGATTTAGAAGGATAGGCATTAGCTCCTCTCTAAATGTTTGATAGAATTCTGTGAAGCCAAGTTGTCCTGGGCTTTTGCTTTTTGGGAGATTTTTGATCACAGCTTCTATTTCAGCTTCCCTGGTGGCTCAGATGGTAAAGTGTCTGCCTGCAATATGGAAGACCTGGGTTCGATCCCTGGGTCAGGAAGATCCTCTAGAGAAGTAAATAACAACCCACTCCAGTACCCTTGCCTGGAAAATCCCATGGACGGAGGAGCCTGGTATGCTTCAGTCCACGGGGTCGCAAAGAGTCAGACATGACAGCGACTTCACTTTGCTTTTCAATTTCAGTGCTTGTAATTGGTTTGTTCATAATTTCTATTTCTACCTGGTTCAGTCTTGGAAGATTGAACTTTTCTAAGAATCTGTCCATTTCTTCCAGGTTATCCATTTTATTGCCATATAGTTGTTTATAATAGTCTCTTATAATCCTTTGTATTTCCGCATTGTCTGTTGTAACCTCTACTTTTTCATTTCTGATTTTGTTGATTTTATTCTTCTTTCTTTCTTGATGAGTCTAGCTAAAGGCTTGTCCATTTTATTTATCTTCTCAAAGAACTAGGTTTTAGTTTCATTAATCTTTACTATTGCTTCTTTCATTTCTTTTTCATTTGTTTCTGCTCAGATCTTTATGATCTATTTCCTTCTACTAATTTGGGGGGTTTTTGTTCTTCTTTTTCCAATTGTTTTACATATAAAGCTAGGTTGTCTATTTGATGTTTTTCTTGTTCCATGAGGTAGGGTTGTATTACTACCAAGTTCCCTCTTAGAACTGCTTTTTCTACATCTCATAGGTTTTGAGTTGTAGTGTTTTCATTGTCACTTGTTTCTAGAAATTTTTTTATTTCCCTTTAATTTCTTCAAAAAAAGATGCATTGTTATTTAGAGATGTATTGTTTAATCTCCATGTGTTTGTGTTTCTCCATGTGTTTGTGTTTCTTACAGGTTTTTTCTTTTTTTAATCTTTTATGTTCTTTATTTATTTTACTTAACAATACTGTATTGGTTTTGCCATGCATTGACATGAATCCGCCACATGTGTACATGAGTTCCCAATCCTGAAGCCCCCCTCCCACCACCCTCCCCATATCATCTCTCTGGGTCATCCCAGTGCACCTGCCCCAAGCATCCTATATCGAACCTAGACTGGCGATTCATTTCTTACATGATAGTATACATGTTTCAATGCCATTCTCCCAAACCATCCCACCCTCTCCCTCTCCCACAGGTTTTTTTCTTGTAAATGACATCTAGTTTCATAACGCTGTGGTTGGAGAGGATGCCTGATACAATTTCAGTGTTCTTAGATTTACTGAGGTTTGATTTGTGACCCAAGATGTGGTCTACCCTGGACAATGTTCCATGTGAATTCTTCTGCATTTGGATGGAATGTCCTGAAGATATCAATGAGATCCATCTCATCTAACATGTCATTTAAGACTTGTGTTTCCTTATTAATTTTCTGTTTTGATGATCTGTCTATTGGTGTGAGTGGGGTGATAAAGTCTCCTACTATTATTGTGTTACTGTCAATTTCTCCTTTTATGTCTGTTAGTGTTTGTCTTGGGCTTCCCTGGTGGCTCAGACAGTAAAGCGGCTGCCCGCAATGCAGGAGACCCGGGTTTGATTCCTGGGTTGGGAAGATTCCCTGAAGAAGGAAATGGCGATCCACTCCAGCACTCTTGCCTGGAAAATCCTACGGACAGAGGAGCCTAATAGGCTACAGTCCATGGGGTCGCAAAGAGTCGACAGGACTGAGTGACTTCACTTTCACTTTCAGTGTTTGTCTTATGTATTGAGGTGCTCCTATGTTGGGTGCATAGATATTTACAATTGTTATGTCTTCCTCTTGGATTGATCCCTTGATCATTATGTAGTGTCCTTCCTTATCTCTTGTAATCTTCTTTACTTTAAGGTCTATTTTTTCAGACATGAAGATTGCTACTCCAGCTTTCTTTTGCTTCCCATTTGCGTGGAATATATTTTTCCATCCTCTCGCTTTCAGCCTACATGCATCTTTAGGTCTGAAGTGGGTTTCTTGTAGACAGCATATATTTGGGTCTTGTTTTTGTGTCCATTCAGCCAGTCTGTGTCTTTTGGTCGGAGCATTTAGTCCCTTTACATTTAAAGTAATTATTGATATATACATTCCCATTGCCATTTTCTTACTTGTTTGGGATCTTTGTAGATCCTTTTGCTTCTCTTGTATTTCTTGACTATATAAGTCCTTTTGACATTTTTTGTAAAGCTGGTTTGATGGTGCTGAATTTTCTTAATTTTTGCTTGTCTGAAAAGCTTTTTATTTCTCCAACAATTTTGAATGAGATCTTTGCTGGGTACTGTAATCTTGGTTGTTGATTTTTCCCTTTCAATACTTTAAATATATCCTGCCATTCCCTTCTGGCTCCCAGAGTTTATGCTGAAAGATCAGCAGTTAAACATATGGGGTTTCCTTTGTATGTTACTTGTTGCTTCTCCCTTGCTGCTTTTAATATTCTTTCTTGTGTTTAGTCTTTGTTAGTTTTCTTAGTACATGTCTTGGTATGTTTTTCCTTGTGTTTATCCTCTATGGGACTGTTTTTGCCTCCTGGACTCGATAAAATATTTCCTTTTCCATGTTGTGGAAAATTTCAAGTATAATCTCTTCAAAAAAAATTTGTATACCCTTTTTTTTTAATTAAATTTTTATTTTTACTTTATTTTACTTTACAATACTGTATTGGTTTTGCCATACATTGACATGAATCCACCACGGGTGTACATGTGATCCCAAACATGAACCCCCCTCCTACCTCCCTCCCCACAACATCCCTCTGGGTCATCCCCGTGCACCAGCCCCAAGCATGCTGTATCCTGCATCGGACATAGACTGGTGATTTGATTCTTACATGATACTATACATGTTTCAATGCCATTCTCCCACATCATCCCACCCTCTCCCTCTCCCTCTCCCTCTGAGTCCAAAAGGCCGCAAAAGGATACATTTGAATCAGTTCTGATGAGATGGATGAAACTGGAGCTGATTATACAGAGCGAAGTAAGCCAGAAAGAAAAACACCAATACAGTATACCAACATATATATATGGAATTTAGAAAGATGGCAATGATGACCCTGTATGCAAGACAGCATACCCTTTCTTTCTCTCATCTCCTTCTGGGACCCCTATAATTCAAATGTTGGTGTGTTTGATATTGTCCCAAAGGTCTCTGAGGCTATCCTCAGTTCTTTTCATTTTTTACTTCAAAAATAAAGTTTGACACTGTTTCCCCATCTATTTCCCATGAAGTGATGGGACCAGATGCCATGATCTTTGTTTTCTGAATGTTGAGCTTTAAGCCAACTTTTTCACTTTCCTCTTTCATTTTCATCAAGAGGCTATTTAGTTCCTCTTCATTTTCTGCCATAAGGGTGGTGTCATCTGCATATCTGAGGTTATTGATATTTCTCCTGGCAATCTCTTGATTCCAGCTTGTGCTTCTTCCAGCCCAGCGTTTCTCATGATGTACTCTGCATATAAGTTAAATAAGCAGGGTGACAATATATAGCCTTGACGTACTCCTTTTCCTATTTGGAACTAGTCTGTTGTTCCATGTCCAGTTCTAACTGTTGCTTCCTGACCTGCATATAGTTTTCTCAAGAGGCAGGTCAGGTGGTCTGGCATTAAGTGAGATTAAAATAAATATACAAAAACGAGAGACCAAAGATGAACCCCAGACAAATGGCAGTTAAAAAATCAGGCAAATAATAATTAAAATAATGGAATATACACATATACATATACACCCATGAGTAAAGTCAAAACAGTCCAACAAAAATAAAGTACAGTAGATTGACCTGGCAAACAAAGGAAATCAAAAATTATAGTTACCAGTTAAGAACAAAACTAATTAAAGCACAAACTGGAAAACTAAACTAAAGCAAGGTGCCAAATAGGGAATAAAGCAATGAAAACAAAACTAACAATTACATTGAGAGGGAAGGAGAGAAAGAATAGATATGCAAAGTTAAATAGAGGTAGATAAAGAAGATTTATATACACTAAAGATTAACTGCCAGGGGAAAAGAACAGTAGGAAAAGCAAACAAAGGAATAAATGTATAGAAAATAATAATAGATTTAAAAATTAAAAAAGAGAGAAAAAAATGGAAAACTCCACAGAACTGTAAAAGTTCAACATAGAGGCAGAGGTTTATAACAATAATAAATAATATGACTGAGGAAAAAAAAAAACTCAGAAGCTTAATTAGGTTTCATAGTGTCAATGAAATCAACAACTATAATAAAGAGGGGAAGGTAAAAAAATTCAAAAGATTCTACAGAACCAGTCAAAACATAAGAATAATAAATGTTTTCCTTGAGTCACTGCTGTCAGAGTCCTTTCCCTCGCTGGGAGTCACAGTCCACCTCACCTCCCTAGGATGCCCTCCAATAGCGTGCTGATCTCTGGACCTGCTGTGGGGGCAGCTCAGATTCTAATCTGGTCCTATTCCTGTGCGTTCTTGCCTCCAATATCCACAGCTATCAGAACTAGTGTGTTTCCTTTTGTGGGAGCTCTCAATGACATTTATATATTCCATAGACACAGAGTCTGCCTAGTTGATCATGTGGATTTAATCTGTAGCTTGTACAGCTGGTTGGAAGGTTTTGGATCTTTTTCCTTAGCCATACTGCCCCCGGGTTTCAATTGTGGTTTTATTTCCTCTTCTGCATGTGAGTCGTCCACTGGGGTTTGCTCCTGAGGCAGTCCTGGAGGACTTGGGTTTGTCCCTGGAGGACAGGTGTGGAGATGGTCCGCTGCTTGGGTTGCAGGGGTTCTGGCAGCACCAGGTACTCAGGGGAGTTGGCAGCTAGGGCAGCAGGAAATACAGTGTTCTAGAAGGGTACGGCAACAAGTACTGGCCAATACGCTCCACTATTCTCACCTGGACAACCCCCCTCCCTGACAGAGAAGCCTGGCAGGCCACGGTCTACAGGGTCACAGAGTCACACACTACCAAAGCAACCCTGCATGCATAGTGCAAGGCGTTTTTTGCCTGTGGCAGCCCTGTCCTGGTGACAGCTGAGTGTGAAGGTAGCACAGCTGCTTGGCTTGAGGGGACCCTGGTGGCACCAAGCGTACAGGGACACAGACTGCCTCTGCTGCAGGAGTTATGGCCCTTTCAGAGTCTTTTTTCAAGCCTTTTGTAGCTAATGATCGGAAGGCCTCTTTGGCCAGTCTTTCTCCATAGCTCAACCCATTCAGACACTTAGAGGGCTCCCTTGCCTGGGGTCCTTCTCTGTTGTTTTGTGCAACAGGCACACAGAGGGGGGGCCCCTGGCTGGGGTCCTCTGTAGATCTGCACATCAGGCACTTAAGGGGCACCCTGGGTGGGGTCCTACTCTGTAGTTCAGTGCATCAGGCATTTGATGGGCTAGCCTCTGTACTGTTCATCTGCCGATGCTGACGTGTGGGGAGAGAGAGGCTATGGTAATGACTCCACCCCCCACGCATGACTCAGCAGTATCACATTGCTCCCATGGCTGCCCAACTTTCCTCCGCAGGCATTTTCCACCACAATCTCCTCCCTCACCTCCTCTCAATCTGTCTCTCCGCAGTCAACAGCAGCCCTCAGCCTGGGATTGCTTCACAATCCCTAAACTTCAGTTCCCAGCCTCTGCACCTTCCAGGAGACCTGCATCCTGGTCCAGGGTATGTATGGCTGTGGCAAGCACTGTCTGATGCTCATTCCACTTAGACTGCCACAGATCAGTTGTTTCACTCTCAACCTCAAGCATTTCTCCTCTGACTCAGACAATTGCCCCACTGTGGGGATTGGACCCCTGCTTCAGTTCCCACACCCACCAAGGGCAGTTCCAGTCCTACTAACACTCCTGTTTTTCTCCCTGCTTTCTTCGTCTTACCGGGTTTTGCATGGTTCTCTATATTCTTTACTGCTGGCCAGGTACTCCTGTCTGCTCTCAGCTGGTGTTCTGTATGCACTTTTGTGTCTGAAGATGTATTCCTGATGTATATGTAGAGAGAGCTGTACTCCATGTCCATCTACTCCTACGCCATCTTGTTCTCCCCTCCCCAGAATTTTAAATGGTATTTCTCGAGCATGTTACATAACAAACATGGTTTTAAGCATTGCAGATGCAATTATAAATCAGCCATAATTCCTGTCATTGTAAAACAACTTAGTGTGAGAAATGTATAAACAAAAGATTTTAATATAATTGTGCATTAATTCTAGGAGGACACATATTATCCACCCATCCACCCAGTAGGCATTCAGCACACATTTATTGAATTCCACCTATAGGCCAGGTACTGGTCAGTCATTAAGAGTGAATAGGACAAATAGTGACCCAGCTTTCAAGTAGCTGAGAGTCTAACTAGTTAGGATCTTCTCTAATGGATGAGAGTGCCTCAGGTAGTCCACACAACAGAAATAACATATTAAATTTCTTTAGAAGCATGGCAAGCTTTACTCAACATGGGTGACAGATAGTACAAACCATGGAGCCATAGTAAATTATGAAATGTTTGAAGATGGGCAGTGGCTAAACAAATTATAACTAGAGGGGTAACTGAAGCACATCCACAATGTTCTGTACTGTGGGAAGTCTACTAGGAGCACTGTACGCAAAAAACTTCATGAAAAAACAAAAGGGAAATGCTAGCTAAATAAAAATTTAATAGGTTTATTTACTGCAGAATTTTCTGTCTTTAACATGAAGAAGCAGGTGTACATCCAAGGGAGATCTATAGCTTGCATAATTAATAGATCATTTGACTAGAGAGTACCTTTTTATAAAACATGATTCAAGGCTACCCTTCTGTGGAGCATACCTTTGAAAACGATGGGACAGAGCAAAAACCAGGCCAGTATGGAGCTGTTGATAGAGATAATTAGGTTTGTTTGACTCATGCTGTGCAAGGCTCTTGGGCAGTACAGTGTGAACTCTCCTGACTAGATGAGTGTAGGAGGAGAAAAACAAAGATTTCCTTGCTTTTATTTTTTTCTCTGAATTAAACTAGTTTACTTTCTAAAAATACACGTCCCTGAAGCAGTCAATATAAAGAGGTGTACAGGAAACCACCTACCAGATGTGAATGTGCCTTCATTTTAAATTTACCAGCTGTTAATACTTTCACATTTTGCCATAGTTAATATTTTATAGAGTTAATCATATCAGCAAGTATATATCCCAAGAGCATCACCCAAACAAGGAACAATAAATTCTTCAGAGGGTGCAGAGAAAAGTGAATCCTTCTATACTGTTGATGAGAATGTAAACTGGTAAAACCACTCTGGTGAAGAATATGGAGGTTCTTTAAAAATGAAAATAATGCTACCATATGATCCAGCAATCCCACTTCTGGGCATATATCTGGAGAAAACCATAATTCAAAAGAATACAGGCTTTTGAATTATGAAATATTATGAATTATGAAATATTAAAGGATATACAATAGCCAGGATACGCAAGCAACCTTAATGTTCATCAACATAGGAATGGATAAAGATGTGGTAGGTATACACAATATAATATTACTCAGCCATAAAAAAGAATGAAGTAATGCTATTTGCAGCAGCATGCATGGACCCAGAGACTGTCATATTGAGTGAAGTAAGTCAGACAGACAAAGGCAAATACAATATTGCTTATATGTGGAATCTAAAAAAAGGGTGCAAATGAACTGATCTACAAAACAGAGACAGAGTTACAGGTGTAAAAAACCAACTTATGGTTACCAGGGATAAGGAGGGGAGGGATAAACTGGGAGGTTGGATTGACATATACACACTACTATATATAGTTAATTAATAAGGACCTACTATAACACCCCACTCCAGTACTCTTGCCTGGAAAATCCCATGGACGGAGGAGCCTGGTAGGCTGCAGCCCATAAGGTCGCTAAAAGTCGGACACGACTGAGCGACTTCATCTTCACTTTTCACTTTGATGCACTGGAGAAGGAAATGGCAACCCACTCCAGTGTTCTTGCCTGGAGAATCCCAGGGACGGGGGAGCCTGGTGGGCTGCCGTCTATGGGGTCGCACAGAGTCGGACACGACTGAAGCGACTTAGCAGCAGCAGCAGCAGCACTATAATATATAGCACAAGAAACTCTACTCAGTATTCTGTAATGACTTATATGGGAAAATAATTTACTAAAAAAAAGTGGATATATATGTGTGTATGGTTGATTGACTTTGTCATACACTCGAAACTAATACAACATATGAATCAACTATACTCCAATAAACTTTAAAAAAAATAAAATGAAATGAAAATAAGCAAACCTGAAGAACAATTTTAATACAAACAAAAATCAAGTTGCAGAATGTATTCTATAGTACCATATGTGAAGTTTCAACATCTTCAAAAATTATTAAACAATGTTTTGTGGATTCACAAATAATAAGCTAAACTACAGACGTGTTCATGAAAATTATACATACTGAGTTTTAGATTGCAAATTTCTTTAGAAATAACGGGCGGGAGGTGTTTTCCATTGTGTCTAAAATATTTAATTCCTCAATGAAAATATAAACAGTATATGAAAACTATAAGAAATAATGCATATTTATAAAGGTGGGTGATGACTTTCCTAGGTCCATTTCCCAGGGAATAGAATTTGAGACTGTGATTTGTGGACATTCAAGAGGAACTTCTAAAAGAAAATGAGGAAGAAAGGATTGGACAGAGGGAAACGTGACCGGAAGAGGGGTATGTACCATCTGCTCCTTCAGGGATGTCTGAAGCTGGGACGACTCTCCAGAGACTTCCCAAAGTGAGGCCAGCACCTTGACTATCTATTAACTGCAAAAGTAGACAGGCTTTCAGCTGATCCTGAGAAGAGGTGAAAGTCTGGGCAAGACAGTTCACTTAGCCAAGAGCATGTCAGTTCACAGTGCCAGCCTTCAGCTGTGGGGGGAAGCAGGCCTTGCTTTGCTCTGCAAGGCAAATCTGTTACTCACCAGCCACAGTTTCCACTACAATGATGTGCCTTGTGTCATTTTATTATTGTCTACTTGTATGTTTGAAATAATACTTCACACTTTTTCAAACTTCAGCATTTAAAAAATAAAAAGAAAAACAAACTTCTAACCTCAAGTTAACAGAACTTCCCAAAGTATTCCCCCAATACACAAACATATACACACACCACAACATAAGCACTGGGTGTAACCAGGTCATATACTTACTATTTTGACATTTTTCTGTTTTTGGCAACTGGAGATTCTCTTCTCTCTCTCTCCCCACCTTTCATTGGTTTGGAATGCCTTGTTATGTTATTTTTTAAAGTACAGTTTATTCAGCATATTTACCTTTATGTTATAGGAGAGCTTAGTTGGCCTTCATGCTGGAACATGGCTGTTTTCCTTAAAGTGTCAATTCTGAAGTGATTCTAAAAGAATAAAATCAAGATAATTATATTATTGGAATATACCACTCTCCCTTAATCATCTAAATTTCCCTCCCTTTACCCCAGTACAAAAAGTTCAGTTTCGTATAAAATTGTGTCTTTTGCTTTTGCTTTATTATTTTCGGTCAGTACCGTAAAGTCCACTAAGGTCCATACACTCACTAAATCAGGATCCACCAACTATGATTCAAGAGACAAATCAGAACCGTGCCTGTTTCTGTCACACAGCAATGATGCTCATTCTTTTACATATTGCCTGTGGTAGCCCTGCCCTGCAGTTGCAGAATTGATAGCTGTGACACAAACCATATGGCCCACAAAGCCTGAAATATTTACTATCTGGCTCTTAACAGCAAATGCCTGCCATCCCTGCTTTAAAAGCCTCAGCCATTTCTATATTTTGCTTTTAGAAAATTCATACAAGGTGACCACAGCAGTGGCCAGGGTTATCACATTTGGCCACTTGACCTTACTATACTGCTTTTCAAACAGAAACTAAAAAATGTACGAACGCCTGTTGTAGGCAATGCTTTCTTGTATCTCTCCAAGAAAAATCTGAACTGCAAGAGGTCCCAGTGAAGAAACCATTTCTTATCCTAAAATATGTCTCAGCTATAAGGATAGAGTCAGGAGAAAACACTGTTTAGATCTACTTTTGCAGCTTATAGCTAATCACAAATTAATGACTTAGGAAATAAACAACAGTGGTTTATATTTCTACATAGGCATACACACACATACACACACACACACACACACACACACACACACACACACACACGTATATTCAGAGTCAATTCTGCAGTAGGTTGATAAGATGTCCAGGGTTCCCCAGGAGGAGAAAGGGGTCTGGGGCTCTCAAGGAGAAAAAGACAAACATTCTTTGCTACATTGCTAAGTCTTACTCAATATAACAATGTATCTTGCTCAAGGACATGTTTATCCTTAACAAGAACCTTCTGACTAATCCTGTCATCTTAAAACGTATATTATAGGAGTGAGTCTGGTAAGATATTTCTATTGTTCATTCTAATCTTGTTATCTTAAAATATAAATTACGGGAGTGGGTCTAGTAAGATCTTTACAACCTTGAGACATTATTTGATTTATTGTAATAACATTATAAAATTATATAAAAGTGAAAGTGAAATTGCTCAGTCATTTCCAGCTCTTTGCAACCCCATGGACTGTAACCTACCAGGCTCCTCTGTCCGTGGGATTTTCTAGGCAAGAGTACTGGAGTGGTTTGCCATTTCCTTCTTCAGGGGATCTTCCCAGCCCAGGGATAAAACCCGGGTCTCCCGCAAAAAGTATGTAACTCCCTTGCTAACACTAGCAAGGGGGGCATTCTCTGTCCCCCTTCTGATGTCTATGCCAGAAGCTTTCTCTGTTCCTTTTCTTATGCTAATAAAACTCTGCTACACAAAAGCTCTTGAGGGATCAAGCCTGGTCCCTGGTCCCGAAGCTAAATCTTCTTCAGAGATTACAAATCTGACATCATTCACCAGAAGCTATCAGCTTGGGGGCATGTCCAGGATCTTCAGGACAAGATAAGAACACTCAGAGAGCCCTAGCCTCTCTGCTTTCTCAGTAGGCGCATTTTCTGCCTTGCTTTACTAACTCTAAGGTGTGCTTGTGTCAATGAACGACACACCTGCGTGAAGCAAGTGATGAGCCCTGCTCCATGGTTTCATGGCGCCTCGTTATGACTGAAGGCAGCCCCCAAAAGGGGAGCCTTTGTGTGTGTGTGGGGGGGGGTTATAGCAACCTGCCAGTGCCAAGAGAAGCCCAAGGCCCCTGCGAGGGGAGAGACCAGAAACGGGCAAAGTGTGTGGACTGAACTTTCCTTTCCCTGTCACCTTTTCCTGGTCTCTTTGGCCATTTCCTAACTGTGTAGGGAATTAGAACTACTAACCTAATCTGTTGGATCATAGACTTTCAACGGACTTGTGATTCATTCTGTTACTATATACTTTTACTTAGACCCCGTGTATGGAAGCACTTAGCCTTGCTAGACTAGGCAAGCCTTGCTAGAAAGTCACTAACAGCAAGTTTGGGAGGGATGTGGAGCTCCAGTTCCAGCAGCATGTTTGGGAGGGAGGCAGAACTCTAGCTCCAGGAACATCTCTCAGGCTAGAGGTCCCTCTCTCGGCTACCTGCCTCAGGTTCCAGCGATCTGAGTCTTTGTCACAGCTGTGTCTCCTATCTATGTGGACAGCAGCACTGCTGGCAACCATGGGGTTTCTGAGGACACAGATGGGGAACTGCAGGATCTGGTCAGATTGGAAATGCAATGGACTTCCTCCTTGGGTAGCGCTAGCTCTTAGCAGACCAGAGAAGGCTCTCTGATGGCTTCTGTCTCAACTCCTTAGGTATTTCTTTTGTGGAAGCTGTGGAAATGAACTGGAAGGACTGGCCCTAGTAGCTTGAGGACAAAAATCACTCTTCCCTCGCTGGCCAACCCTCCAGAACCTCTTTTGCTATCGCATATACTGCTGTGGTATGGTGACACTCAGAAGGGACATCCTGGTTGTTGTTCATCCCTTTATGACTCGCCGCCTCCACTGCAGTCAGGGCTGTATTCAGGAATGTGGATAGGCACTAGGGATGCCTCCCCTGGTGGTCCTAGCTTGGTAGGCATTCCAGAAAGCTACTCTGCTCCACCCCGAGTGGCATCAGAAGAAAAGAGCGAGTCAAACAGAGGTCTTAATGGTATGGAACTAAATCAATCTGGGATGCTATCAGGTCTGCCCCTGGCGCATCTCCACCCCACCTCAGCGGTAGAACCAGGAGGGACGAGAAAGATGCCTGCATTGGTAAAGGACAGACTTAGTCTGATCAGGGAAAGCTTTGGTGGAGAAGTCTGCCTACAACCCCATCTAGAGCAGGGAAGGACGCTTCCAGGGGAGAAAAGCCATGTCTGTGGATGCCGCTTCTTTTTCTCTTACAGATGAGAGCTAGCAGTTCCAAAACCACTCCTTTGAAATGTATTTTTTTAAAAAAATGCTGGGACAAGTTTGATCCCCAGAGTTTCAAAAAGTCACTCCTGATTTTCTGTGATACTGAATGGCCACAATAGCCTTTGGAAGATAGGTAACACTGGCCTGTTAAAGGGTCTCTCAATTACAGTGCTGTTTTATAATTAAACCAGTTCTATAGAAAACAAGAGGAATGGATAGAAGTGCCTTATGTGTTGTTCTTATCTCTCTGCAAGACATGCCTGACTTATGTCCTAAAATAAGGACATAAGTGAAACATTATGGGGTATGAAACATTCAGCTGCCTCCTGTTCTTTTACTTTGCCCCTTTATCTGGGGCTCCCAACTGAACAGGCTGAGAGTTAGGGTGTCCTTCCAGGAGGGGCTGCCTCAGTCTTGGTAGAAATTCAAACAGTACCAATTGTGGGTGAGACTATCAAGAGGATCCAAAAAGTACATAGAAGACTTTATGGGATTAACTTTACTGCATGACCTTAGTTGGAGAGATGTAATGCATGTCTTGGGACAGACACTGACTCCTGACTAGAGCACTTGAGTTTGTGGGGAAGCTACCACATTTGGAGATAAATGGCTTGAACTTGAGACAAGGGGAAAGAGGGAGTATGACATAGACCTCCTCCCTACTGGGAGCCAAGCAGTTCCTATGACAGAACCACTTTGTCAGATATATTCTTGAAGGACTCAAATGAGCACATGCCAAGACTTAAAACTGTGCTAAGTTGACTGCATAGAATAGGGAGAGAAAGAAACTTCTGGTAAATTCCTAGATAGACTATGGGAGGCTCTCCACAAGTTTACTGATGTTGATCTTGAAAGTGAAGAAGGAGGAATGATCTTAAAAGATAGATTTCTCACTCAGTCAGCTCCAGATATCTGCCATAAGTTACAAAAAGAGGAGTTTGGACCAAATCAGTCTTAATGTGGTTTAATGACTATTTTGCCTTACATCTGTAACTGTAAAATGGGGCTTATTCCTAACTGTTTGAAAGTCTTTAAGTTAGGCTCCTATGATTCCACAGCCTCCTTCAACTATTACTTGGGGCTCCTGGATCAGAGACCCTCAATATGAAGGTTAGGAGAATTTGTTGCTTCAACAATTTAGGGACAATACCCCTCAACAGCAGAAAGTAGTTAGGGAATGAAAATGATGCCCCTTTCCCTAGGCAACATAATTCTCCTAAAAGAAAAGCAGAGAATGAGAGAGTTAATTCCTAGGTAGGTTGATAAGACGTCCAGGGTTCCCGAGGAGGAGAAAGGGGTTTGAGGCTCTCAAGGAGAAAAGGACAAACATTTTTTTTTTTCTACATTGCTTTGTCTTAGTCAATATAACAATGTATCTTGCTTGAGGATATGCTTCTCCTTAACATTGGACAGAAGAACCTTCTGTCTAATCCTGTCATCTTAAAATGTATATTATGAGAGTGGATCCGGTAAGATCTTTCTATTATTCATTCTAATCTTGTTATCTTAAAATATAAATTATGGGAGTGGGTCTAGTAAAATCTTTACAACCTTAAGGCTTTTTTTGATTTATTGTAATAACTAATTTAAAAAGTAATAATACTTGCTAACACTAGCAATGGGGACATTCTCCATCCCCTTCTGATGTCTGTGTCAGAAGCTTTCTCTGACAGTAAAGCATCTGCCTACAATGCAGGAGACCCAGGTTCAATCCCTGAGTTGGGAAGGTCCTCTGGAGAAGGAAATCGCACCCCACTCCAGTACTCTTGCCTGGAAAATCCCATGGATGGAGGAGCGTGGTAGGCTACAGTCCATGGGGCCGCAAAGAGTTGGACACGACTGAGCGACTTCACTCATTTCACTTCACTTTTTTTACTTTAATAAATCTCTGCTGCATAAAAGCTCTTGAGTGATGAAGCCTGGTTCCTGGTCCTGAAGCTAAATTTTCTTCTTCAGAGATCACAAAACTGACATTGTTCACCGTAAGCTATTAATATGACGCTACTTCTTCATGTGATTTGGCCACTTGCCTTCTATAAGGACCAAACACATTGGGTTGTCACCCAGGAGCATGTTGTCTGATGCCGACACATTCATCTCTTAAAGAGTTGGACACCACTGAGAGATGAACACTTTCACTTTCACTGGGTCTTTTATTAATAATCTCAAAATTGCACTTTAAAATGTAGTTCAAGAAATCTCATCAGCACACAAAACCAGAATAAGGTAACTTTTATAGATATATAGAAATAGATATATAAATATAGATATAGATAACAGAATAGAGATACATATATGTGTGTGTGTGTGTGTGTGTGTGTGTGTGCATTCTTCTGATTCTTACTAGTGTATTTTTCTTCTTTCTTATTTATGTGGACATTTCCATGGGTCTCATGCCAGTTTTTATTTACATAATTATTCTGAATGAAAAATACCCAACCAGATCATGTCTGTCCATAAATTGGGTAGACTCACTTCCTTTATTGTTTTTTTTTTTCCTCAGTACTGCTTGATTTCTGACAGCATCTTGTGATCAGACCTTAAGCTCAACAGTTGGTTGATATATTAATAAATTTACATGGTGAGTTCTGAGGTCCAGGAATCATGTGCTGAGATAGCAGGACATGTGGGGAGCAGAGCTAGGCATATGCCTCTACTGCTTCTCTTGTTTAAAAGATCTGAGCTGGAATCATTTCTCTTACATGTCTTTTTTTGCTTGACTAGGAATACAGCATCTCTTCTGGTCAATTGCTGCCACAACTTGAGAGAAAATTCTCATCCTAAGAGTCCTTCCCACGGCTGAAAATGCATGTAGTTGGAAACAGGGGCTGACCCAAAATAAGGACTCACTAGTGTTACCCATCAGCAGTGTCAAGAGGGGTTTCGGTGCTGTTCTTTCCACCTGCCCTCTCCATTAGCTCTTGGCCCTCTAGATTAAATGCCACATCAAGATTTTTTGGTATATATGATAAAATGTTTGAAGTCTTGACATGTATAATACATCCACTGACAATATAAAAAAAAGTTTTTTAATCTATAGGTGGATTTTAAATGGGAAAGAGTAGGGAAGCAAATGCTTAGATATTTTATTTATATTTTTATCATATAATATAGACTTTGATTCAGAGATTTCCTCCTATATCTGACATATAAGCCCAGTAATTTTCAAAGTATAATTTCAGATGGAAACACAAAATTAAGCTATCTCAATTCACAGTTTGCTATAGGAAACACAATAAGGAGAGAAGGAAGGAAAGAAAAAGAAAATAGCCTTTAGAGCCTTTTTCTAAATTCAAATGTAATATACAGTGACCTCTTTTTGATAACATATTTACATGGCAATGCTTTGAATGACAGGCTGGAAGAAATACATAGAACATATATTCTCATGTGATTCAGCAGTACTCCTAGTTATTTTAACAATTCACATTTTAATTTGTGCTTTCTTAGTTTCTTGGTGTGACAGCTCATTTGTGCTTTTTAAATTATGAATAAAGTATTTATGATATAATATTTCCTCTTTCATGATCTCAATATTCAGATGTTTGTTCTCAGTCTTTAATTTTCATTTAGTAAATCAAGGTAATACAGCTGAATATTTACTTATGAATGTAAAATAGTCACATGCAACCACACTAACACTTATCAACAAACAAAAATATTAAGATCTACCAAATATACACTGGAAAATTAAATGAACACATATTTCTGGTTTTCAGGTAAATTTTAAAAATGATAATATTGCTAATTATTATCAAAATTAAATTCTACTCAAGTATTTTCTACAAGTCAGCACCATACTAGATGCTTTGCATATATTTTGAGTTATCTTTGATAATTTATTACATTATGCTCTTTTTCCCCATTTTCAGATGAAATAATAAAGAATTAGCTTATATCACTCATCCAAGGTAGCTTACTGAAAAATGGCAGAATTAAGATTTCAATCATGGTCTGCTATACTCCAGATTCTAAACTCTGAACTGCTACAGTACATGATTTTACTCAATTAAAATCCTAAAGGATACCACTTTCATAGTAAACATACCAAGTGCCATTTATCAAATCCTCCAACAGAAAAATCACAATCAGACCTCCAGGGATTGGCAGCAAGTTTCTGCCTTAAAGTGCATAACTATATACCATTTGACAAACAGCTACTCTTCTGCTTCTGTACCCTGACAGAATGTCTAACCACAGACATCATTTGACCACATGGCCATAGCTATGTACTGTCAAACTCATGATGTCATAGGCTGGACTAGCCCAAGAGCAATTCATTGTAATATGAAAGTGATATGTTCAAACATAAGTAAGGCATCATCCTTGCATAAGCAGATAGCTCAGTTCTTCTCTCTCAGCTTATATCTATGACCACATTAGGCATTTTTCTTTTTTTTTTTTTTACCAGATAATAGAGAAATAAGAAGGGAAAGCCTCAAACACCTGGTTCTACACTTTACATAGAAAAGGAAGCAATCCAAGATAACAATGCAAATGGACTAATGAGAAATGGCATATGACTGGCTGAATTTCCATGGGCCTAGAAGGAGAGAGAAGACTGAGAACAGAAAGATCTGGGAAAGAGGCATATGGATGTGCCAGTAGAAGTAGTCACAGTATTTGAAGATGTTGTATTATGTAACAATGTTAATCCAGAAACACACTCAATGAAATAAAGTACTGAACTACCAAACAGTCAAAGCAACTCTGCATTTTCCCATCAGTTTCCCTGTTGTCTGCCACCTCATTCTTTATACAGTGACCTCATGAATGGATCAGGCATTAAGTCAGAGATAGAATATACGCACGTGTTCCCTCTCACCAAGACTGATAAAGCTATGGCTTCTGCCAAATGGTGAACCTGCCACAACTCAAACCAGCATTACACCCTAATTATCATCCAACAAGAAAACTTATCGGTGGCAAGCTTATTACAGTGGATTTCTCTTACCTTAAAATATAGCTACAGCTATGCATCTTAACTGGAATCAGCATATATTCCAAGTTTGGCTTTTCCATTCTTGCCAACAGGGCCCCAGCTAACATACCATGCAAAGATATTCAGAATGTCTGATATATCAACCCAGATGTTGTTGCATAACAACATCACAGACCAAGGGACCACCATAATACCAAAGGAGATATAGTGGACCCATGACCATGGTCATCCTACTACAAATGATACTACCCCAGAGCTGCTTCCTTGACCCAGCTGGGGTACCAGCTCAAAGAGAGCAGTATGTGAAAAGTCCCCAATTAGTAGAACAGATGAATTCAGAACTAAAGGGGCAGGAATAGGGGCACCCTTAATTACTGCAACTCACAATAACCCATCTAGGAAAACTGTATTTCCATTCTCTATGATCTTAGGACCTCAAGTTTCTGGTTCCCAAAGGCAGAAAACTTTCACCAGGAGACACAAACTTTCATTAAACTTTATTTTTCAGCTTCCATTTATTCATTTTGAGTTTTTTGAGTCAAGAGACCAGAGGCAAAGAAAGGAGTCCAGGAGTAACTCACCCTGACCTAGCGATTATGGGGCCAGAGATAAGTAAATCTGGCATGCTGGTGATCGGTTTGGGAGTCATTTGGCACTGTTACGGCTTCCCTGGTGGCTCAGACAGTAAAGTGTCTGCCTACAATGTGGGAGACTCAGGTTCTATCCCTGGGTTGGGAAGATCCGCTAGAGAAGGAAATGGCAACCCACTCCAGTACTCTTGCCTGGAAAATTCCATGGATGGAGGAGTCTGGTGGGCTACAGTCCATGGGGTTGCAAAGAGTTGGACATGACTGGGCGACTTCACTTTCACTTTGGCACTGTTATGAAGATGAGGTTCACCCCATCAGACATGCCACCCAGGCCAACAAAAGAGGAATATACAAGGGGTTTTGAAAGAGAGAAAAAGGAAAATGACAAGCATAGTATCTGGCTTCAAGGTCTACTAACTAATCTTCATCTTCTAAGTAACCCAAACAAGAGGGGGCACTTGAAGTCTGGAAGACTCTCAGATGAGGTGATCTTACTGTACAAACCAAGTGACTGTGGGTGACAAATGATGTGGACTGTAGCACTGTCATGCTGTACCCAAGTCTCCCCTTTAACGAAGGTGACACTCATTGCTTTGGCCTCTGGGATCATTGCTTGCTATGGCTCACAGCTACATCTATCTCTGGGTATTAACTTAGAGAGGTATGCACCCAGGGAGGCACCCAGTATTGTGCTGCTAGACCGGAGCTCCAAAAGCAAAACCCTGAAATAATTAATTCCATGATGGCTGATACCAAGGTATCAACAGTTAAATAACCAGTTTGCAAAATTCTTGGATAACTAGCAGTTGGCTCATTACTCCACTGGCTCACAGGTTTGCCCTCCCCTCTGGGGGCGGCCTGAATTGAGCAACAGTAATGGTCTACTAGGATCATGGCATCTGGTCCCATCACTTCATGGGACATAGATGGGGAAACAGTGGAAACAGTGGAAACAGCGTCAGACTTTATTTTTTAGGGCTCCAAAATCACTGCAGATGGTGACTGCAGCCATGAAATTAAAAGACACTTACTCCTTGGAAGAAAAGTTATGACCAACCTAGTTAGCATATTGAAAAGCAGAGACATTACTTTGCCAACAAAGGTCCATCTAGTCAGGGCTACAGTTTTTCCAGTGGTCATGTATGGATGTGAGAGTTGGACTGTGAAGAAAGCTGAGTGCTGAAGAATTGATGCTTTTGAACTGTGGTGTTGGAGAAGACCCTTGAGTGTCCCTTGGACTGCAAAGAGATCCAACCAGTCCATTCTGAAGGAGATCAGCCCTGGGATTTCTTTGGAAGGAATGATGCCAAAGCTGAAACTCTAGTACTTTGGCCACCTCATGCAAAGAGTTGACTCACTGGAAAAGCCTCTGATTCTGGGAGGGATTGGGGGCAGGAGGAGAAGGGGACGACAGAGGATGAGATGGCTGGATGGCATCACGGACTCGATGGACATGAGTCTGAGTGAACTCCAGGAGTTGGTGATAGACAGGGAGGCCTGGCGTGCTGCGATTCATGGGGTCACAAAGAATCAGACACGACTGAGCGACTGAACTGAACTGAGGACACATATGAAGGTCAACCCACCTTCAGAATGTTTCTGCTACATTGCTTCAGCAGTTTAACTTCTCCTTCTGCCCAAACTTGCTTTTCTCCTTCTTATAGACACTTTTATAGAAGAGCTCTAATAAATATCTTAAAAATAATTTTTTTCTGAGTCTGTTTTCAGGGAACTAAGGTCAGCAGTGGCACTGGGGGAGAAAAACAAAAAACAAAATCTTTGTTCTCTTCCCTCCTTAGACATTTTTCCTAAGAATGATATTTATATTTTAAGAAGCAAAAAGTGAGTATTTTCCACAAGCTTAATATGCCATTAAAGAGTAGAACAGAAAGGATTAGAAAAGCAATAGACAAAAAGGGTAATAAAAGGTAATTCCAACACCTATGTTAACAGTGCAAACATGCCACATGTTTGTGGTGGAAACACTCACTGTTTAAGATTTACAATGTTACTCGGACAAGATGACAATTCTCTTTCTATGTAGGTTTATATTAAAAGATTTTAAGATATTTTTGGAGCTACTTTTTTGAAAATGTTTAGTGTCATCACCTAAAATGGAATTTGTGATCCGGCCACTATGTTTATTGCACCACAATATAAGAACAAGTTTTATAGAATCCTCATTCCAAAATTCTAAGGGAGTCAAAAAAAAAAAAAGTAAATAATTGCCCTACATTTTTTCCCATCAATAAGAATCTAATTTTGCCCATATTCTGTGAAATGCAGGATTGTTAAGTCTTTCTGAAGCATTTGACTGGCAGATCAGGATGAAAATTGTCAGATGCCTGATGGCTAATCTCATGTTTCAGCTGTACATTCAGTTAAATGTGACATTTAATGATTTCTGAGGAAAATACATTTTCTACCCATCTGCTTCGAAGATACCTTCTAACTTCTCATTGTTTAAAAAATTTCCCAGGATGTTGCACTCAGAAAAAAATATATACGATTGGATAGAAATTTTTCCAACAGTTAGAGAAAATATTAATGCACATGAAAAAAACTAAAACCTAAATTATTTGGTAGCTAAGTCCTTAATCTGCCCCTTCCCCAGAAATATTCCTTACATATAATTCTAAAGGTACAGATGTATATTTTGATAAGATAACATTCTTTTGCTGGCCTTGGAAAATGGACTTTAGAATGCACCAATTTAAAGAGAAAGGAAGATATCTACAGAGAGCATAGGCAACCTAATTTTGAAATAATTCTGAAAATTTGACACACTTCACAATGTTCATCTGAACTTCTGAGATCCTGCCCTGTTAATGATAATGAATGTCTAAAACTTTAGTAAGTAGAGTATAAGAAAAAAGGAAAATACCAATTGATACTGTATAATGTTGCAGATACTATATTACACCCATTACAAACATTATCTCATTATTCTTCACCCACATCACTGTAGGCTATTTTATCTCTATTTGATGGAGTGGGAAAATAAATGCCAGTTAATTGACCAGAGTTATACAGCTGTATCTTTTCCACTGTTTCTCATACTTAAACACGAGCAGGATTCAGGCACCAGTTCCCTGACCACATGCCTTCCCTCCCTCTATCTTTACTTTCTAGGTGATCTCTTCAAAACAATGGCTTTAAATAGCACTGCATTAGTTGTCTATTGCTATGTAACAAATTACTCCAAATTCAGCAGTTTGAATGGTTTCTGAGGATGAAGTATTCATCAGTGGCTTAGGTGGATGGTTATGATTCAAGGTCTCTCCTGCAGTTAGAATCTAGCTGTCAGCTATGGTGAAGGTTATCTGAAGCCTGGAATCAAGTTGGAGGATCTGACTCCAAGATGGATTTCTTAGGTGGTTACTGGAAAGAGGTTTCCATTTTCTTCCTGGATGGTGGAAGAAGGCATCTGTTCTTCTTGATAAGGGCCACTCTGCCGTGGTACCTGATAGCATGACACTGGAATTCCCCAGAGCAGTACTCCAAGAGAGCCAGGCAAAACCACAATGTCATATAACATGGCCGTGGAAGTAACATGCCAAGGCTTGTGTCATTTCCCGTTGTTCACACAGACTAACCTCAGTGTAGAGCATGAGAGGTCTAAACAAGGGTGTGAATACCAGAAGGCAAGATGGTGCCCAGTGTAAATGAAGCTTTTCTAATTTAATTTCTTAAGTAGCTCTTTCCTCAAGTGCAATTGCTCTCTAAATCTGAAGGTCTGTGAAACACTCAAGAGATAAGTCTTCTGCCCTACATACTGGACAGAAACTTACTAAATGCCTCTCTGAAATAAGCTCTTCTCCACTTGGGTTTATCCTAAGCCAGGTGAGCAACAGTGCTCTTCAGCTTCTTGGAAGCTCTTGATTAGGAGGACCTATGAACTACTCAATTACTGTCTTTACACGACCTGGTGTCTGACCAGAATGACACTCTGATGTACAATTTTGATTTCTCTGAGGCCCTAACAGAAGATTTTTATAGCCACACTTTATGCCTTATCTTTAGCCCATGTTTCCTAGCAGTGTGTTGGGTTTGATCATTGTTTAGAAGCCATCTCTTATTTTAGCATCACTTTCGCACAAGAAAACCTAAAAATTTTCAACACCATTAAGTCTTAACTCCTTCAGGCTTAACAATCCTTCTAGTTCCTATCTCATATGTTACTTATAAGCAATAAGATAAAAAAATAAATGGGCTCTCTAAAACTCTGGCTGGAAATCTCGTTAGTGACACCATCCGATTCACTAGATACATTTTCCTACTTTCCTCTTTAATGTAGGAAATGGTGTTGCTGAACATTCCATCACTACATCAAAGGATTGCCTTCACTCCAGTTTCCAAAAAGATTTTCCTTACTTTCATCAATCATAGATTCCTCAAGGGCCATGATGTTGCGACCAAATTTCCTCAGGGCTCTACAAGCTTTTATAAATGCCCTCATCCAGGCTTCTCACATCCACTCACTGACTTATTCCAAAACCACTTTCACAATTTTAAGTTTTAGTTAATACTTACACATTCTCAGCAATAATCTGTATTAGTTAGCAATGGCTACACGAGAATTTACCTCCAAATTCTGTAGCTTAAAAACAACATATCTTATTTGGCATGTTTTCTGAGGATTCAGAAATCCCAGAGAAGCACAGCAAGGTGGTTTCAGTTGGGCTCTCTAATGAGGCTGTAGGAAAGCTCTTGGCTGCAGCTGAGGTCATCTGAGAATTTGACTGGGGCTTAAGGACTTGCTCCCAAAATAACTCTTTTATGTGGCAGAAGACTCTGTTCCTCACCACATGCACTTCTCCACAAGGCTGCCTGAATATCCTTACAACATGGTAGATGACTTCCCCCAAAGAAAGTGATCCAAGAGAGTAAGAAAAAGGCCATATGCCTTGTATAACTGTAATAATTAACATTATGAGTCAACATGGCTAGGCTATATGTGGTCCAGATGGTGGGTCAAACATTATTCTGGATTTTTTGTGTGTGTGTGAAAGTATCTTTGAATGAGATTAACATTTAAAATTGGTGCACTTTGATTCAGATGGTTGATTAAACGGACCATCTTTGACTCAGATGCAAACCCTCCCCTTCCATCACAGATCCTTTTCATGGAGAGGCAGTTTCTTTACCAGAAATCTCTAAATATCCAAAAGCGTCCTTCTTAGTGGGTTGCCAGATAATAAACCAGAAACTTAGGGGCAGAAGAAATGCTGGGGGTGCTCATTACTCCCTATTGTATTGATTTTGGTATCACCAGATCCTGGCACAAAGTATTCTCTCAGTAAATGTCTATTGAACAAATATCTCTTCTGCCAACTTCTTTTTAGATGGCAGGCCATGAACTATTTTTAAACTTGGCATCCTCTAATAGGACAGTGTACTTCCCTGGTAGCTCAGATGGTAAAGACTCTGCCTGGGTTCGATCCCTGGGTTGAGAAGATCCTCTGGAGGAGGGCCTGGCAACCCACTCCAGTATTCTTGCCTGGAGAATCCCCATGGACAGAGGAGCCTGGTGGGCTACAGTCCATGAGGTCGCAAAGAGTTGGACATGACTGAATGACTAAGGACACACGCAATAGGACAAAGAGTAACTGGAATCTTGTTTTAAGGAATAACTCACAGAACTGGAAAAGGTCACTTTTCATTCCAATCCCAAAGAAGGGCAATGAAAAAGAATGTACAAAATACTATACAATTGCATTCATTTCACATGCTAGCAAGGTCATGCTCAAAATTCTCTAAGTTAGGCTTCAACAGTATGTGAACTGAGAACTTCCAGATGTAAAAGCTGAATTTAGAAAAGGCAGAGGAGCCAGATCAAATTGCCAACATTAGTTGGATCACAGAAAGCAAGAGAATTCCAGAAAAACATCTGCTTCTGCTTCACTGACTATGCTAAAGCCCTTTAAATCCACTGTGGAAAAAAACTGTGGAAAATCCTTCAAGAGATGGGAATACCAGACCACCTTACTGCCTCCTGAACAACCTGTTCAGGTCAAGAGGCAACAGTTAGAACCAAACATGAAACAACAGACTGGTTCCAAATTGGGAAAGTAATATGTCAAGGCTATATATTGTCACCCTGCTTATTTAATGTCTATACATCATGTGAAATGCTGGGCTGGATGAAGCACAAACTGGAATCAAGATTGCTGGGAGAAATAACAACCTCAGATATGCAGATGATACCACCCTTAAGGCAGAAGGCAAAGAGGAACTAAAGAGCCTCTTGATGAAAGTGAAAGAGGAGAGTGAAAAAGCTGACTTAAAACTCAACTTTCAGAAAACGAAGATCATGGCATCTGGTCCCATCACTTCATGGCAAATAGATGGAGAAACAATGGAAACAGTGACAGACTTTATTTTCTTGGGCTCCAAAATCACCATGGATGGTGACTGCAGCCATAAAATTAAAAAGACACTTGCTGCTTGGAAGAAAAATCATGACAAATCTAGATAGCATATTAAAAAGCAGAGACATTACTTTGCCAACAAAGGTCCATCTAGTCAAAGCTATGGTTTTTCCAGTAGTCATATATGGATGTGAAAGTTGGACCATAAAGGAGGCTGAGCGCCAAAGAATCGATGCTTTTGCAGTCCATGGAGTCACAAAGAGTTGGACATGACTGAGCTACTGAACAGCAACAACAATCTGTATAAATGCATGAGCCAATTCCTTAAATGAGTTGTGCATCAATCAATCAATCAATCCCTCCACCTCCCTCCCTCCTTCTTCTTCTGTTTCTCTTGAGAACTCTAACTGAAACAGTGACCTGATCTCAGAAGTGGCAAGCCATCCTTCATCCTTTTGCATATTCTATTAGTCACACAGACCTAGCCTGTTAAACGCAGGGAGGGGGCCTAACAAGATCATGACTACCAGGGGCCAGGAATCATTTGGGGCCTCTTAAGAGAGACTGGCTGTGAATCCTATGGAAAGAGGAGTCTGGCGGGCTACAGTCCACAGGGTCTCAGAGTCAGATATGACTGAAGCTACTGAGCACAGCATAGGAGGATGGCTGTCACAGCTATCTATAATCTGGTGATATTCAAATGTATCTTTTCAGTGACAACGTCTCCCTTGCATTAGGGATTTGTAAATCTGACTGGATATTCAACATCTATACTTAGGTGTAAATAAGCAATACAAGTTAAACACAACTCATTACTCACTGAGTATCACCACCACCTAACCTGTTAATTCATTAAAGTTCTCACTTACAATTACTAGCACTACCGACTATCTTGCTCCTCAGATCAAACTCTGATTTCAACCTTGGTTCTTCTGTCTCACACTCAATATCAGATAGATGAGCCTGTCAACTCTAACTTTAAAAACATTCTGATATCAATATTTTTCACTTTTCATAACCTTCATAACTCTCTCATCCAAGCCACTACATGAAAATGCAATTATAGAAAAAGAAATACTTTCTCTTCTTTCTGCTACCATCAGCAAGGACCTAAATTTGCCGGTATATTTTGAAATATTTTTAAGATTAAATACATGCTCTCTATGACTACATACTTAAAATTCATAATGCCTGATGTATGGTTTTGGGGGAAGCACTGATTTTGATCTCTTAGCAAGAGTTTCTGAATATGGCCTCAGCATGTTCTGATGGGGCTTAAAATTTTTTACACAGACTTTTCTTTTGCTTGTTTTAGTCCCTCTTGAACTCTTTGTCAACCACTACTTGGCATTTTAAATGGGAAGGTGTCACCATTTATCAAATTAAAATGCACATACAAATGCATTTTAATGTGCAATGTACACTAAAAAGCCTCCTTCGAAAATTATATGACCCAGCTTTACAATGTAATTATAGCATTAAGACATTTTATCACAATAGAATTACCAATCCTAATTTGTTTATTTCTTTTCTCCCTATCAATTAGTCTTCTCCCAGACCAGCTAATACTTTTTTCCTTTATTAATGGTACCATGGAAAAATAATTACTAAGATGGGAGTGGTTTGAGCTTCCAAGTTTTCAATAAATAGAGTAAATGGAGCAGAAAATATTTCTTATGTCCCCATACCAAACTCCATATGGGGCATAGAGAAAGACCCTCCTAGGGGTCTTTATGAAACTGCAGCCTCTTAAGGACTCCTTTAGAGAAATGGATGTCCATACTTTACTACGTAGACTAAACTTATCTAAGAAGGTAGAAAGCAGTGTCACAGAGAAGGTTGGCTTTCTTGAGTTCATGGTTACATCTCCTTCTTGAGATGATTCAGTCAGCATTTAATTACATTTCCTTCTCTAAATGACTTAGGTTGGTATTTGGTTATCTATACAGATATGCAAAAATTACTCCAAACCTTTGAATTTTAGTACAGCACTGACTGTCTCACTATTTGTGGCCTAGGAGTCCGAGAGCAGCTTAGAGAGATAGTCCTGGCTCAGAGTCTCATCAAGCTGTTAGCCAGGCTTGCAGGCATGGGGAGCTCACTCAAGTGGTCTGGGCAGGCCACAGTTCCTCACTGGCTATTAGCTGAATACGCAAGTCCCTTACCATAGACATTTCTCCACAGGGCTCCACGCAATGTGGCAGCTGGCTTCCCCAAGGCAGGTAAACCCAGAGAGAGTCCAAGGCCTGAGCCAGTTATAATCTCTCAAGTGGTATATCATTAGTGTCCTGTATTTCATTCATTAGAAGTGAACCATAAACTCAATTCACATTCAAACTGGTTATAGTAAAGCTCCACTTCCTGAATGGAGGAAGCACCAAAATTTTTGTGCAAATTTGCTTAAAATCACCCCAACCAGATAATCATTTCCTTCAGGTCATCCCTGGCCCAGATCTGTTGTCAGTCCTGATGGACTCACCAAGCCCTTCTCCAGGGACTCATACCCCCTCTGGAGGAAGACAATCTACTGCTCTGGCTACAATATCAATATAAAACTTCATGCACATTTGTTTCATTCTGAAATAGCAGCAAACGACAGAAGTAAAATGAAACGCCAGACTTATCTTGTAGCCATTTTCTAGTGGTCCTGAGAGTGAACACCAGAGCCAAACACTTTAGTTCCCATGCTGCCTCCGCCACTCAAGTTTTGTGCAACTTCAAAAACTGATTTAAACTTTACACTCCTCAAATTTCTCATCTGCAAAATGCAGGTAATAACAACACCTACCCAGTAGGTCTGCTGAGATGATTAAGAAAGTTATTAGATGCAAAGTGCTTAGATTACTGCCTAGCTGATAGTAAATCTTTTGAAAGTATCATTATCTTAATTATCATTATTATTTTAATTGAAGTAGTATCTACCCACTAGTCCCTATCATGATCTATAAAAAGGATATTCATTTCACAAACATAAGGACTTGCTAATAAGCCAGAGTCTGTTTCAGGCACTGGTGGTTCTGTAGTGGAGAAAACAGACGAAAATCCTGCCTTTTGGGAGCTTTTATTTTTGTAAGTTTTGCTCAGTCACTCACAAGTTTCTGCTGTAGCCTTAGTAAAAAATATGAAAGGAGACAACAGCAACTGATAGGTCTGGAGAGCAAAACTGAAAATATAAATAGGGTGCTGCTTGAAAAAGTGTGTCTTAATCATTAGAAGAGTATTACACTACCCTGCTCTATGCATTTCCCTGCTCTATGCATTTCCCTGCTCTATGCATTTCCAAGAGTAAGTCTTGGCCTTACCAGTAACCTGCTGTGTCAATCCAAGCATATCACTTGTTTCTCAGGGTGTTTCCCATCTACAAAGGCTGTTGATGGGGTTGTACTACATTCATGTTTTTTAAATCTTTTAAAAACCGTCTTCAAAAAAAGACCAGAATACCTCTGAAATGCTTCCAAGATTCTGCAAGCATTTTACTGGAATTTTACCTAATTTATTCATCAATATTTTATTTTAAAACTTCAATAAAAAGCTCATGTAATCAAATGGACGATGTGTGTGTGGGCTCAGTCATTTCTGACTCTTGCGTCTCCCTGGGCCATAGTCCTCCAGGTTCCACTATTCATGGAATTTCTGGAGTGGTTGCCATTTCCTACTCTATGGGATCTCCCAGATCCAGGGATTGAACTCACATCTCTTGCATCTTCTGCACCAGCAGGTGGATTCTTTACCACTGAGCCACCTGAAAGTGAAGTGAAAGTGAAGTCACTTAGTCATGTCTGACTCTTTGTGACCCCGTGGATTGTAGCCCACCAGGCTCCTCCATCCATGGGATTTTCCAGGCAAGAGTACTGGGGTGTGTTGCCATTTCCTTCTCCAGGGGATATTCCCGACCCAGGGATCGAGCCCAGGTCTCCTGCATTGTAGGCAGATGCTTTACTGTCTGAGTCACCTGGGAAGCCCCAAATGAACTATACCAACTATTAGTATGTTAGAGTCTACATGGATCAAGATTTTGCCCTAATAATGTATCTACTAAGAAAAAAGTCATGCAGATGAACTTGTAAAATAAACAGATACTAAGTTTTGCTTTGATCCGTTTTCTATATTGCATTTCTGCGTAAGAGGTGAATTGAAATAGGGTGTCATAAGGTGATTTTGAAATTCATTTGTCTATTAATGACTAAAATTTTGAGCCACTATTACTTGTCAGAATGGGTCTTAAGTATTCCATGCATAATATTTCACTTAAATTTTAAAATAATTATATGATGTCATCATGCCTATCTTTCTATTAGAAAGTGAAGAAACTCAAGCTAGACAGAATAAGTAACTTGTCTAATTTCATATAACCTGCTATAGCACAGTCAGAATTTTACTTGAGGTCTCAACATATGTGCTTTTTTTTTTTTTTTAAACCACCACACTGCTGTTCTTTTCAGGATCTTTTATTAAGATAATCACCGTATTTTCATTCCATTATATAAAAAATAAGCTCATATTTTAAAGGGTGAGTTTGATTGTAAAATTTCAACATAATGACTTCCCAAGAGGCGTGTCACATGTATAACTGTACTTCGAGACAATCTACTCATCTTTTTCTATTTCAGTCTACTAGCCAGTCGCAAAACTACACCACCCCTCCATCCACATGTTCACTATTTATGTCCTGTACTGACTCTAGAAGATAAAATCCTGTACTCCTTGTATCCAGTCTCATTGCTAATCTGGGCATCCTTTAAATTCTGATTAAAATGACAGTTCTAAAGCACATATAGACTCCTAAGTCTCTTACCTGTAGAAGGAACAAAGGAACAGTCACGCGAGTGTATGTTCCTCGATTCTTTGTCTCGTCACAACAAAGATTTGGAGTGACAGACATTAAAGCCCCCTCGGCGTGTCACAGCTCTCGGGTCTTGGATAGACCGTGTGATAGCTCTCAGGTCTCGAAAGGACCATGTTATAGCTCTTAGACAAATCAGTGTTACAGCTCAGTGTCACAGCTCTATTTTATTTAGAAGATAGCAGGAAAATCCATCTTCAAGGTGTGAGGGCACGTTGATCCAAAGACACGAAGAGAAGAGCACCCCAGCGCGCAGGAGAGAGAGAGAGCGAGAGAGCTAGCTTTGGCTCCTCTCTTTATATGTTTTTCTCTCCCTGGGCCTGTCCTATGTAAATTGGGCCAGCCAGGAGTGTTGTTTGTTTTACCTGAGGTCCTCGCTCCGGTCCTTGGACCTTCCTTTGTTCTATTTTCGCAGGCTTTTCTCTTCCTTACCTTTTAGCCACCGCCATTCTGGACTCCTTTTCCCTAGTCTAACTACCTAACAGAACCATTGTTCCTTCGACATCTGCATCCCTTGACCTTGTCTTCAACGTTTTTCAAATCTAGCCCCAGTCTAGATTTCTAGAACTTTTTACCACTATATTAACAGTCCTTTCACTTTAAACTCTGGTACTTCTTTAAAACCTATACACACAAATCCAAAATTACCATTTCATATTGCAGTGCCTGAAATCCTGTCTGAAATGGCATGAGCATCAACAAATGCTTGTTGAAGAAAACTGTCCATGATTGTGTTCAGTAATTGTCAAAAAATATGTACCAGTTCTTATTTTAACATTTAACACAATAAACCAGAGTACAAAAACACAACATTAAGTTATAATGCTGCAGTAAATCTTACTCAATGGCCTCAAACTTTTTTTAGAACTCTATTTCATTCACATGAAATAACTAAATATAGTAAATCAAGAGACCTAAAGGAATTTGGTAAATATTCCTAAATCCAAGATTTAAATTATGAATTAATGACTAGAAGTGAAAGAATTGGCTCCCAAAACTGTAAATGTCACTTTTCCTGTTTTCTCCCACTTGATCAGCTTATGGTTGAGCAGCACAATTAATAGCCACTATTTTTGTAAAGTATATGAAAAGCAATATTTTGTCTATCTCTGTGGGTGGCATTAAGCTAGCAAAACATTCTATTTGGCATTATCCTGACACCAGTCAATGAAGCCATCAGGCAAATGAAACTGCTTTTGTGATAAGCAGGACAGTAATTGAAAATTGTTATTTTTTTCTCCCCAGGAAAACCTGAAACTTTCATTTCAACATTTTTCATATCACCAGGAAGAAATGAATATTTATCAAACAAGGAAAAGGGCATAACTGGGGTATCATTTTTCTCAGTGAATTACATACAATGAAGGAAGATAGTAAAACACTCACTCAAATTTAAGCCTAAGTTTCTGCAGTGGCAGTGACTGTATAGGCATTGATTCAGATCTACAGGTAAAGGTCTCTACAATGACGTCAGAGAGAAACACCTTCAGAGACATTTGATTCAGATCTACAGGTAAAGGTCTCTACAATGACGTCAGAGAGAAACACCTTCTGAGACATTTGTGAGGTTTACTAAACTGAACGGGCAGTTGCTCTCTTAGAATCCATCAGTTAGCATGTTAGATGAAAACAGTGATCCAGGCCTGTGAACTAAACCAATTGCTTGGAACCATTGACCGGTTTGGGATAATCCTGGGCTACAAAACAGGATCAACTTTACCCCAAAGGTTAAAAGCAGAATTCTAGATGAAAATGGAAAACTGAGCATGTAAGTTTCACTGTGTTCTCTTCCCAAATCAAACTGGATCACAAAAGAAGTAAATGAAAAAAGAGTTAATTTACAATTGTGTCAAATTAAGGAGAGATTATCATTAGAAGACCGAAATAAATGTTGAAGAATCTCTAGATGATACAAATCGGACCATGTGATGAGCAAAGAAATTAACTAGGGATCAACCGATATTTAAGAAACATACAAAGAGAAGAACCACTGCTCTATTTAAAATGGATAACCAACAAGGACTGACTTACTGTTTAGCACAGGGAATTCTGCTCAATGTTATGTGGCAGCCTGGGTAGGAGTATGGTTTGGGAGAGAATGGATACATCTATATACGTATGGCTGAATTCCTTTGCTGTTCATCTAAAACTATCATAGCATCGTCAATCAGCTATATTCCAATACAAAATTTAAAAAGAGAAGAACCAAAATGAATAAACCAAAATCTGACTCTGGAGAACATAAGAAATTCTGCTGAGAACCAATGCAATTTTAAGTAATTCTGCTTTGTATACTCAAAATTGCACAGGTGTTAAGTTAACATAATAATATTATCCAAAATAATAATAAGAATAAAAAATTGCAGTCTGTGGAATTTTAAAAAATAGCATCAAAATTCTGAAATCAATAAAAAACATATGGAATAATAGGTTGAAAATGATTTCAGATGAAATTAATGATCTAATATATAAAGTCATAGAAATTTTCTCACTGTAGATAGAAAAGATACGAGCAAAGACAGGTCCAGAATCATCTGTTTGTAAACTAGCCTAAAGTCCATACCCAACTCTTTTCTACTTTAACAGGCAATGTGCTTGAGATAAAATTTGTTACTTTTTACTTTAAATTTCTAAGTAGTTTTATCTTTTGAGTTGATGAAGTTGCCCTTTTCTATTCATTTTTTCATGTTATATGATCAGATTATCTGTACATATGGCAGTTTAGGCTTTCTATGTTGTTATTTTATGTTGATGATTATGTAAAGATTTATGACTGCCACACTCTTGGTGTGACTGATCAAAACAGAAATTTTAAATAAAGCTCTTATTTATCAACTGAACTAAAGGAAAAGGAATGCCATGTGAGTATCATTTCAATAAAAGGCTGAGTTACACGAGTAACACCTTTACCTAACAGCACAAAGAGCCAGGCACAATGCACCTTTACCCCATATATAAGCCCCAGAGGAGAGACGAGAATTCTGAATACAATACAACAATCACCATCAGCTTTCCTCCCATTAATAGTCAGATTCACATGCCAAACCTATGGATAAGGAAAGTTTTAACTTGAACAGTAAAGCACTGGTTTGCTAAATGGTCAATATTGTATTGGACTGATCAAATATTTAATTGTGTTTTTCCAAATCCAAGTGAACTTTCTGGCCAACTCAACATGTAGCACAATACTAATAAATATTTACAAATACAGTGCATGCAAAATGGGGCATCAGTTCACAAAAAAAGCATAACACAGCTGTGTGTTTACATCTCTTTCTCTGCTAAATGTTTTTGTTTTTAAACTATTCTTTCTTTGGCTATGATTTTGTACTAAAAGCTGCAAAATAATAGCTAACATTTAGTGCATATCTATTGGGTGCCAGCCATGTGGTTTGATGCATTTCTTACATTGCATCATTTTCAGACTTTCATTCTACCCTATAACATAATTATGATTTCTGCTTTAAGGATGAGAATCCTGAGACTTGATTTTATCTCCCTATCATATTTTATATCATGATTTTGCATAAGATCTGACACCAAAATCTCACCTGGCCATTTTGCTCAATGTATACAGAGGTAATAGCCAAAAATAAAATGCAACATAACCAATCAAGTATTTCAATGTTTTGAGTTCTGCTCATAGAATGCATTAATTTCAGTTGTTCTTAAAGGTTCTCTTGGAGTCACAGGCCTTAATTTTTTTTCCAATTATGCGTATGGGAAAACAAACAAAATCTAGCTTGGATTGCCTTTGTGAATTTAGGGAACACTATTATTTCCCTAAATATAAAACATAATTATTTTCAGAGCCATATCTATGTTTGATCTATCTATATTTCCTCAGTTAAAAACCAGTAACAATCTTTGGTTTCCTTTTTCCAGGTGACTTTCTTTGAGATTATGTGTCAGTTATGTTGGCAACAAGCCCAACGCTATCATATTGTTTATTTTGTTTGCTATTCCATTGTCACTGCTAGGAAGACTTCACAACTTGGATGAATGCAACATCTGGTTCAGTTTTAATAACATTTCATGCTTCAAATGCTAATATGACTTTTTATTCAACAAAAAATCTTAGATTGTCATTCTAATGAATGCTGATTTCCACAGTCCAATTTATAAATGACATGTCATTGCCCTATTTTCTTTTTTTTTGAGCTTGTAAAGAAGCATGAATATATGTTGCAAGCATATCCCATACTGCTATTTTCATTTTGTCATAATGTTAACTAATCTGTCACTTGCCATGCCCTTCATTTGTTAGATTTCAGGGACTCTAGGCAATAGGTAAAGTATTTATATTTAGATCTTATATACTGAGATATATTAGGACAATGTATGTTATGGCATATGATTCATCTCTCATCCAGAAAATCAGAGTCACATATCATGATAAAAGTCATACTTGGAAAAACTTTTGATCACTCATGTACAATAAAAGCTTTTAGTGGGCCATAAAAGAAGTTTCAGAGATTTAAAAGAAAACACAAAATACGCCTGTTGTGATGTTTAGTGGAGCCAGGGTTAAAGGCAGAGTTAGCATCCACATATACAATTCATCAAACCAGATATTTTCTCCTACAGGTAATGATGCTAGGACTCATTGAACCATTCTTCACACACAACCAGAACCAGAAGTTGAAGGTAACAGGTTACAAAACAACATTCTCAAAAAATATTTCGTGTCTGTTATAGGCTATGTCCTATGAACAACTCAAAGATGTATAAGTGCAGGCATTTCCTCTAAGAGTTTCACTGAGTTGGGGAAAAGAAAACTGTGTATAAAGAAAAATAAAAACTAAAGTCAAGATATGAGGGCTAACTAGTGATATATTTGCAAGCACTGTGGAAATTTAGAAAGCAGAGAAAGTAGGCATGGCCAAGTATTCAGAAAGAAACTGAAAAATAAAAATTGAAGTTGCATTCTGTATGTTAAATTGATAGTCCAGAAATGGAGGGAGACAGTCTCCAAAAATAGACATTCCCAGAAGTATTTGTGTTTGTCTTCCCTGTTATCTTTCAGCTTCCCTGAGAATTCTTTTTAAATAGTTTGTAACTTACAGCTCTTTGGCTATACTCCACTGTAACTACATTGGAGACTTGTTTGAATGGTTATATGTGTGGGGAGGAATGTTCTATAACTGTAAACTCCACCTTTTAAGTGGGCTGTTTCCCTGGGCTGTGATTTAAATGTGTCTTTCCCTCCTTTCCTCTTGGGTGCTTAGGAAGGCTAGAAGGGATTAGAGTAGGGTAACTGCTTCACCCAGATAGGTGAAGGTTTTGTGAAGGGTTTCCCCCCTGCCAGGTAGGTCTTTGTTATGGGAATACTCTGGGTTTAATTCACAGTGACCACCCTCCCCTCTCCCAATCAGATCCAGAAAAGGATCTTCTTCTCATCTACACTGTGATAAGGTTCCTGGCAGGACAGCCCATAGTCTTCTTCTAAGACTGCAGGTTTCATGAGCTTCTCTCACATTAGTTCACACTCAGCCACCAGTGATTCATTAAAAGTAACTAAGAAGTTGGTGGTTTGAAAGTTATCACCTGGTGTCAAGTGCCTGAAACAGATTTGGATTGTGATTATTCCTCTTTCGAAGACTCATCATCTATAGTTTCAGTGGGTAGAAACTCAAACTTCACATAAGAGAATAAAAGGAAATAATGTTTTGGATGAGTCACTCTGAGGTTTGGATAAAGATATATCAAATGCTAATTACTTGCCCACCACCCAGAAAAACAGCCCTTTATTAGAAAGTCCAGAACTCTGCTCACACATGCGCCTGATATGAGATTGTAGAATGAAGTTTTGGTTCAATTAGTCTTCTGCTCTATTGGATTAGGGCTGTCACTTTCAAATGGTGGTCCTCTTGTAATTGTCACCTAGACACTGCAGAGGTGCTTAAGCACAGGAAAGGGGCCCTTCTCTGCTCCCCTCCTCTTCATATTTCCATCACCTGAGAAGGAAATGGCAACCCACTCCAGTATGCTTGCCTAGGAAATCCCATGGACAGAGGAGCCTGGCAGGCTACAGTCTATGGGGTCTCAAGAGTCAGACACAACTTAGCGACTAAACCACCACCACACAAATAAGGAAGGTATCTCCTGGCCCATGCACTCGCCTTGCCAATTTCTAGTTCTCAAACACATTTGAGCTGGGGGATGGAAGTTATCTGAAGCACTTCTAAGTTTCAGGTTTACGGAGAGGGCTCTAGTAGCAATATTTCAAGAATGCATTTTGTTGAGAATTGGGGTTTCATCTTCCTTACTTTAGGATCCTTCTATCAAGGTTAAGGTCATTGTTCTTGGGTAAAAGAAAATCAGTTGATCGTTATGGGTGAAATAATTTATGATAAGAGACCTCTGGCATCAGAGCTCATAATAATCCAGTCACACTAGTACAGATTTTTGCCAGGCTGTCACCCTCTGATTGTGTCAGCCATGACATATGCTATACATTGAACTGTTTCCCCCTCAGTCCTTTTTAAACTATAATTATGTTGCCAAGAGCAATTTCTTCCCAGCAATAAATTTACATCATGAAACAAACTACACTTGAGAGCACCGTTCATAAAGCTTTTCCTCCTGACTGATGCATTGAACCAAGTATTTAACCTGCAAGTGACAGGGAGTATGCATTTAATTATAACTGCCCTGGTGTGCATTGCTAATTAATAACCAGATGAGTCCTCATTTGCTCACAAGGCCCCAGATCGGAGATCTTATAAGGCAAAATACATTTCTCTAAAAATAAAGCTTCCTCTTGATCCCAATGGCAAAAAAGAAAATCTTATTGTTATACCATGTTGCCCAATATGTTTTTATACATTTTTATCTAAATTAACAACACACATCCCAACAATATTCTAAGATATGTATTACCATCCCCATTTTACAGATATAAAAAAACAGATGAGACAAAGAGTGTAGCAAATATATAAAAGTTAAGATAATCAGCAAGTTTGCTATAACATACACATCTAGGGCATTACTGAGAAACACTTACATGATAAATTCTTTTTCAAACACATATTGTAGGGAACAAAATGATTTGCTCTCACGTCCCCCATCTTCACGCTCAGCAATAAACTGGCTTCTATTTCCTAAAAAAAAAGCAAAGTCATAAGAATTTCCTCAAGTTTTCACTTCTATATCTATACATCCACAGGGCTCTGTGTTCACAAACTTGATTTCCATTCCTGTTATTGTCAATGATTTACGCAGTTTTCTCCATCTGCACACTATACACCATTCCTTGCAGGTTTTATCCTTCCTTCAACATCACCACGTATTTCTTACTCTTTTTCTTTTCTGTCAGCAACATATAGGCATGCATTATTTTCTCTTTTATTTTTAAGGTCAAACACTATCTTGGGCACCTTTCTTTTTTATCTACTAATACTTCTCTACTTTCTCCCTGAGTGTGAAACTTTCAGAAATTGTTGCCTATCTGTGTTTTCTTAAATTCCTCCCCTCCCTTTCTAAAATCTGCTCTAGTTGGGTTTTTCATAACCATATGTCATCTGAAACTATTTTGATCCAGGTGACCAACAATTTTCACTTTGTTATACTATAACCAATTTTCTCAGTCCTCATCATGCTTGACTTATCAGTATCATTTGACACAGTGGATGACTTCCTCTGCTTTCAAACACTTTCTTCATTTGGATTTCAATTTGTCACCTCCCTTCCCAAACTTTTCTCATTTGCTTTCTGCCTCACTGGTCATTCCTTCCCAGTCTCCTCATTTCCTTCCTTCTGTTTCAACTTATAAATGTTGCCATGACCCATAGTTTCAACTGGAAATTTTTCTTTCTGTATATTCTTTCTGAACTGATTTCATCTACTCTCATTTTTATGGTAATGATTTCAAACGTTATAGCAGCATCTCAAATAATCCTGAGAACCTGAGATTCCTATATTCAAAACCTGCTACATATCTACTAAGATGTCTCACAGACATCTCAAATTAAGTAGATGTAAGACTGGAATTCTGGCCTCTTCCCAAAGCCAGATCTCTTTTATCTCTTACCATTTCACATACTGGCAACTCCATCCTTTTACTTGCTCAGGAAAACATAACTTTAGATTTAACCTTAATCCTTTATCTCAGATCATGGGGTCACAAAGAGCTGGACATGGCTTAGCAAATGAACAACAACAACAACAATTTATCTCAGAACTTAAATCCAATCTATTGATAAATTCTGTGGTCTTACTTTCAAAACATAAATTCTAAATATTTTCATCAGCCACTTCCTTCAAATGATCCTTTTGTAGTTAGGATGCGGGCCAATTCTACTCCATACATTTATACAATAAAATCCACAATTCTGAATATTTCAGAAATTATGGAGAAATAAAATGTAAAATTTGAAAATATTTAAAATTTAGTGTAATTGAAACAACTTTATATCTTGATTTTACTTATAGGTGTACTTCATATATTAAATTTATCAAGACCTATAGAGTCCCCTGTAGAAGACAATCACTGTTCTATATTTCCCCAAGCACTCTATAGTCAGCAGTATTGCCTCCCTAACTTTTGCCGTTATTACCTAGAGTCTGTCCTGGTTTGTTACAAATACATTTTACATAAAATCTTAAAAAATGATGTAAGTCATAAAATATACTGTTATCTTGTCTCCTTAAAAAATATCTAAAAAGTGCTGCCAATTAATCTACAAAAGTCCCTTTGATAATTCCTCAGTGTTGCTCTTTGATTGGAAATTCCGTTCAACATTTTGAGGGAACTGACAATTTCTCAGGCTTTAGTGACAGACTAATCTTGTAAAAGTCAATACCTCTGCATACATCTCAGTAACAAAAAGTAATAAAATACTATTTAAAAGTCTTAATACTAATAAATAAAAAATAATGTAGCTCCTTCTACTAGTGATTAAGTTCCTTTCTTATGTCCTATAAAACTCTCACTTACTGCTTTGAAAAAGGGAAGTATGAAATTGTTGTTAGGCTTCCTATGATGGATATTTGCTTTAACAATATCCAATTTATAACTTAATGCTGTATTTCTACACCTTTCTGAATACAACTTTTCATTTTGACTTAAGATCACATTAGTCTTGCTCGAAGACATTTCAAACAACAATTTAACTCTCCACATGTAGCATCAACAATGCACATAGCTTAGCTGAATACAATGATAGCATGAATAACTATGTCCAAGTTGAACAGAAGCCAGCAGTGACAACTCTGTCGTAGCTGCTGCTGCTGCTGCTAATTGCCTCAGTTGTGTCCGACTCTGTGCAACCCCATAGACGGTAGCCCACCGGGCTCCACCCTGGGATTCTCCAGGCAAGAGTACTGGAGTGGGTTGCCATGGCCTTCTCTGCTGTCATAGCTACTTCCTGGATAAAAACAATTATGAGATGCCAGAGCAGTCAAGGTGAGTGACTTCTGACTTGAGCCTGCAGTGTGCTTTGAGAAATCCTCCACCAGATAGACCATATGTTCTGCTGCACTATCAAGTTGTAGAGACTGAGGCCCAGAAAGGTAAAATTTGCCAACATAGGATCATACTACTGTAGCTTGGAGATTTCCTGACAGAGTTCTCTCTCTTGGAGCCCAGAAAGGATTATAAAGTGTCTTCACCTGAATACTTAAAATTACTTCCCAATCTCCATACCAAAAATTTCACTGCCCTCCCCATTCCTGGAGGGCATGGGGAGCAGATGCCCATTCCAGACTCCAGAACAGGCAGCAAACTCCACCCCCACTGTAACAAGAGTGTGTGAACAGCAGCCCAGCCATCTCTAGGAGATGTAAGATGTAAGAGTAGATGCTAAGAGTTGTCCCACTGGCCCAGGAGTGCATGGATAGCAGCTGCCCCTGGAAGACCAGTGAGCAAGTGCGGAGCCCTTTCTGTGCTGTATTGGGAATATGCGGACCAAAGCTACCTGTAGGAGACCTGAAATCAGGCACCAAGCACTGTCTCTGCCACCCTGGGAGCATGCAAGAGTTGCCATGCCTACACATCTCATATCAAGTGGGTTACAGCCAGCACACAATGAGGAAAAAGGCAGCAAACATGCAAACTAAAAGCAGCCCCTCGACTCCAGAAAAGACGGCAGAATAGAAGGACTGGAGCTCATCTCCTCTTGCAAAAACACCAAAATCACAACTGTTGAACAACTATTGACAAAAAAAGACTGGAAGTTACCAGATAAGATTTTACATCCAAAGACAAAGACGAGGCCACAACAAAATGGTAGAATGAGCACTTCCACGAAATAATCAAACCCCAGCCAGGTGGGTTACACACAAACTAGAAAATAATTGCAATTCAAAAGTTCTCCACAAGAGTGAAAAGTCCTGAGCTCACTGATGATCACAGACACAAAAATCCTCAACAAAATACAAGCAATCTGAATCCAACAATACATTTAAAGGCTCACACACTGTAATCAAGTGGGATCTATCCTAGGGATATAAGGATTTTACAATATCTATAAATGAATCAGTGTTATACACCACATCAACACACTTAACAGGGAAAACCATATGATCATCTCCATAGCAGCAGAAAAACCTGACAAAATTCAATACCCATATATGATTAAAAAAAAACAACTCTCTACAGAGTTGACAGGAACATTCCTTAACATAATAAAAGCCACATATGACAAACCTACAGCTAACATCATATTCAGCAGTGAAAACCTAAAAGCATTTCCTCTAAGACCAGGAAGAAGACAAGGATATCCACTCTTGCCTTGTTTATTCAATATCGTTTTGAAAGTCCAAGCTATGGCAATTAGAGAAGAAATGAAAGGAATCCAAATTGGAAAAGAAGTTAAACTATCACTGTTTGCAGATGACATGATACTATACATAGAAAACCCTAAAGATGCTGCCAGAAAACTACTAGAGCTCCTCAGTGAATTTGGTAAAGTTGCACGATGCAAAATTAATACACAGAAATTTCTTGTATTCGTATGCATAACAATTCATAGGAATACAATGAAAGAGCGCAAAGAGAAATGAAGGCAACAATTCCATTTATCATGAATCAAAAATAATGAAATACCTAGAAATAAACCTACCTAAGAAGACAAAAGACCTGTACTCTAAAATCTACAAAACACTGACAAAAGAAATTGAAGATGACACAAAGAGATGGAGATATACCATGTTCTTGGATTGGAAGAATCAATGTTGTCAAAATGACCATACTACACAAGGCAGTCTAGATTCAATGCAACCCCTATCAAATTCCACTGACATTTTTCACAGAACTAGAACTATTTTTTTTTAATTTGTATGAAAACACAAAAGACATCAAATAGCCAAAGCAATCTTGAGAGAGAAAAGTGGAGCTCCAGGAATCAGACTCCCTAACTTCAGATTACTCTAAAAAGCCACTCTGTTAATCTGGTGCAAAAACAAATACAGATCAATGGAACAGGATAGAAAACCCAGAAATAAGCCCATGCACCTATGGTTAGTTAATCTACAACAAGGGAGACAAGCATATACAATGTAGAAAAGACAGTCCCTTCAATAAATGGTGCTGGGAAAACCAGACAGCTATATTTAAAAAAATGAAATCAGAATATTCTCTAACACCATACACAAAAATAAACTCAGAATGGATCAAAGACATAAACCTAAGACCAGATACTATAAAATACTTAGAGGGAAACACAGGCAGAACACTCTCTGATGTAAATCTCAGCAATATATTTTTGAATCAACCTCCTAGAATAATGAAAATAAAAACAAACAAATGCACATAATTAAACTTAAAAGCTTCTGCACAGGAAAGGAAACAGTAAAAGAGGAAAACAGACAGCTCACATAATGGGAGAAAATATTCACAAATGATCAAATGACAGGGGATTAATCTATACAATATACAAACAGTTCATGAAGTTCTATGTCAAAAAAACAACAACGCAATAAAAAAATGGGCAGAAGACCTAAACAGACATTTCTCCAAGAGATGTATAGATGGCCAAGCACATGAAAATATGCTCAACCCTATTATCAGAGAAATCCAAGTCAAAACTACACTGAGGTATCACTTCATATGGCTCAGAATGGTCATAATCAAATAGTCTATAAACAATGCTGGAGAGTGTATAGAAAAGGGAACCCTTCTATACTGTTGGAAGGGATGTAAATTGGTACAACTACTATGGACAACAGTATGGATGTTCCTCAAAGAAGTTAAAATAGAATTACCATACGACCTAGCAACCCCACATCTTGGCATTATCTGGAGAAAACTGTAATTCAACAAATACATGCATCCCAATGCTCATTGCAGCACTATTTGACAATAAGCAGAAGATTGAAGAAACCTAAGTGTCCATTGACAGAGGAATGGATAAAAAAGATGTGGTCCATATATGCATTGGAATGTTACTCAGCCAAAAAGAATGAGATAATGCTATCTGCAGCAGCATGGATGCCCTAGAGATTATCATATCAAGTGGAGTAAGTCAGAGAAAGACAAATATCATATGATACCACTCATATGTAGCAGCTTATTTTTTTAAATGATACAAGTGAACCTCTTTACGATACGGAAACAGACTTACAGATATCAAAAGGAAACTATGGTTACCAAATGGGAAACACAGGGGAAAGGGATAAATCAGGAGCTTGGGAGTAAAATACACATACAATTCTGCATAAAATAGATAACCAACAGCAACCTGCTGTAAGCACAGGGAACTCTACTCAATATTTTGTGATAACCTATAATAAAAAATATGAAAAAAATGAAGGTATATGTACAACTGAATCACTTTGCTGTATATCTGAAATTAACAACATTGTGAATCAACTATCCTCCAATAAAATTTTTAAAAAAATATTTAAATGATGTTAAAACATTTAAATTTCAAAAATTTTGATATGTGAACATTTAATCTTAGACTCTATGAAATACGGTACTTTTCCCTCTTCATTCCTTTATTCACAGACACCAATTAATTTTACTGTTGTTTGATCACATTAATGACCAAATCTTACATTCTAATACTCATGATTTTTATCTCATTATTGGAACTGTTAGATTAATAATGTTCGTAATTTTTGCACCCTCTATGGCAAAATGTATGTGGCATTATGTGACAAAGCATATGTTTATTTTTATTCCATATTTAGATGATATTTTTTAATATATCATTTTGGGTATCTAATAACACTACTGTTTAGGTTTGGTTTTTCTTTATTTTTGGTATACTATTTGGCTTTCTAAATAGGATGAACATACAGTTTACTATATTTTTTGAGTAAACATTTCCACAGATTTTAAACAAGTTTCAAGCAACGTATATGGAAATCACATAAAAAAATAATTTAATGCCATTTTAAGAAATGTAGGCTGCTTTACAGCTGATTTTTGAAGATTCAAATGATTTTAACACGCTGGTGATAATGGGCAGCAAAAGCAGAACTTATGCACTGCTCTGCTAATCTATGTTTGTGTACTCATTTGCATCATCATGAAATTTTTAATGTTACTGTACTCTAAATGTGCATATATAACAATATGCAAATTTCTACAATTATAACTTCCATTTGGATATAAAAAGATTGTTTAGATACAATTATGAATTATATGTGTACCATAGCTAATTCCAAAAATGTTTTTTGCTTGAAAAATTTCTTAATTAGATATGAGCTTTCTGTGTACCATAATACTGTGCATCACCAAAATGTGTTTGTATCAACACACACAAAAATATCATCTTATCTTTAATGCAGGACTTACTAACCTTCATTTGCAAGAGTATAAACAACAATGTCAGATATTTCAAACTTTTCAGACTTGAATTCCAAACTTTCTTCAGATGCAGTATACTAAATGAAAACCATTACTGGAATTAATTTTAGTAATTTGTTGTTGTTGTTGGAAGCAACTGCTAACAGTACATCAACTGGGACCAACCAGTAGTGCCAAGTTCCTATCCTACTTACAGAATCAGTTCCAAGCTCCATCCCAGTTTGCTGGCATATTTCTAAAAAAAAAAAAAAAAAAAAAATCACCCTTTGGGAAATATCCTTTACACCTGTCAATTAAAGCAGCACTAGAGATAAACTAAACTGAGGTCCACTAGTCAATGGGTTAAGGGTAGGGGAGATGAGAGCAGGGGGTGTCCAAGAAGCCTATTGGTCTGCCCAGCTCCTCTCTAGTAATGATAGATGGCACCCATGACTTAAGTTGATTCTATTAGGAATACATGAAATATTTCATCATCAAACATGTTGTAGAGTACTGGCATGAGTGCTACATATTATCATTTCAGGAAATACTTCTCTTCCTGGCCTACTGAGCGCTTTTTTTCTCTTCATATGGACATTAAATTTCATCAAAATTTTGTCAGAATATATGGCTATGATACAGTGTTCTTTCTTGGATCTTGAGATACACTGCTTGTTAAAAAAAAAAAGAAAACAGCTGTAATTGTTATCCTCCCTGTGTGGACCCCTCTCTCAATCTAACAATGTGTAAGCACAAGAAAAATAGTTTGAACAAGCCTAAGCCAGGAACTCCCCAAAACATGCAAGAAATCCCTAAGTTCAGCAGCGCTGCCCATCCTGCAACCATGGACCCACTGATCCCTGAGCAATACAACAATAAATGTATATTATTTTACACAACTAAGCTTGCTGTGGTTTTCTACAGTGAAATCTAAATAATTACAGAATCGTTGACCATATATTGCTACAGGTACATGTATATAAGTTTCACAAAAAATTATCTAAAAATATACATAACAAATTAATATCAGTAGCTACCGCAGGATAACAAATGAATATTTTAGAGTAATATGTAGTCAATTCTCTCAGTATCAGGTGTAATTTAATGTTATAATATAATGTTTATTTCTGGCACCAGGATTTTATAAATAGCCTTAAGTTTCTTAACTCTTAACTGTGATGAATTACATTAATAGAATAACCAATGTCAAGCCATATGTGCATTCTCTGAATAAATCATATTTGCCTTATTCTTTTAATATAATGCTTGACAACATTTGATATTTTATTGGGACGTAAGGTCTTGACATGAAAGAGCACTAATCTTGGGTTTCCTTATACCTTGACTTCTTCATCCCATTTTGGATTTTAGTATTCCCAACTAGGAAATGTTGCACCTTCATCTATTTTACATCTGGTAACTATTCCTCCCTGGATCATTTGTATTTCTTTTTGTTCTTATTTCTTTTTAAAGGATTGTCATAGATCTATTTTACTTGATGTTGAAAATGAGTAGGACTTATACCATCTATTAGTTTTACTCTATTTTTCTTTCAAGATAACCTGCATTTATATGAAGATGTGTTGTAATTTTGGGTTCAGAGTGTAGGTGTTGAGTAGAAAGGCCTACAATTTGGGGCAGAATAAGTTTCTTAAGATCTTCATGAACATATGAAGCTGGATGATCCAGAAAGAAGAGATCAGAATATTCTGTAATCTAAACAGATGGTGCTGTGTAGGAGCAATATTCTGGGGTGGTTCTTAACTCCAAGAACAGCCATAACATTAATAAAATGATCAGCCTGTACTCATTAAATAAATATATGTCAAAGACTTAATATCTTCAAGTAGCTGTGATAGCACCAATGGAAAAAACATCCAAGATGCATAAGAAAAGTTTCATTTTTTAAGGAATATATATTTTAATAAGGAAATTAAAATGACATTGTCACAAATTTTCTTCTAAACTTGTATTCTACTTAGACACACATAAAATCTAGCATGGAATGTGTATAAACTACATTCTAATAGGAGTTTTCATCTGAATCAGTTACAGTCCCAGAAATTTGTCTCTATTTAAATAACAATATCTTAACATCTGGCACTGATATTTGGGAATGCTGTATGAACTTTGGACCCCTGCAAAGTATATTTCTTCAATATACTTGAAGGTCTCAATAGTTCTCAAAAAAGATCTGTGTATGCTACTTCCTTTTGGGATCCTTTCACAAAAGGAGGTTGTTCCTAAAACTTCGAAGAGGTAAGATCCAGTAGCAAGAGGTAAATCTTCCAATCAGCAAGATCTGGGCCTGGAGGATAAGAATCAAGGTGGATGCAGTGTGCTGAGCAGGAACAGAAGGCAATTCATAACCAAAGTCACAATTTCTACTCCTGTGATTTTTAGCCTGGGTTTCACCATATCAATGGGGACAGCTGGTCTGTCCCCCACCAGCCTGACCCCCACCAGGCCTGGCCCAGGCTACACCTGGGTTCCATCTACTCATCACACTAGTCACTCAGGGTTTACTCCTCTGCAGCTCCTTGTGCCCTCTTCCTACCAGTGGATGCTGCACTGCCAGCACCTCAATGTGATATATGACTGCACATCTCCAGAATATCAACAGAGCTCCAGCCTGGTAAGTACAAACACTGGAAGGGCCCACTGCTCACCTAAGAAGCAAAGAAAGGCCAGAAGAGATATGAATTATGTACAGAATAGGTCTCATAGGGGAAAAGAGCTAGTATTTATTGCTTAGGTGTTTTGTATGCATTATCTCTAAGAACCATTTACAGATTAAATCAACTGCACTCCAGAAAGGCTGAGTGACATGTTGGTTATTTTTTGAAAAAACACTGAATTAAACCAAAGTCTATCTCCTTTCTGATCTCTCTGATATCTTATCCTGCCAGGAATTGGAGAGTATTCACTTAGTCCTGAGTTTGCTTCCAAAATGAACTTTGTGGCCCAGCCAGGCTCCAGGCATGCAGAGACACACACGATGGGAAGATTCCTTGTGGACCACTGCAGATTTTCCAAACAGTTCTTTATGTCTAACGAGGTCAGCACCCAACTACTTCCTGAGCAACACTTTTCGTGTTCATTGACAGAATTTTAAAGGCTTGAAACCAGTATAAAAAGCAACATGTATATATCTGTATATAGATAAATACACATATATATGTGCTGTACTCTGTTGAGTCGCTCAGTCATGTCTGAGTCTTTGCGACCCTGTGGACTTTAGCTCACCAGGTTCCTCTGTCCATGAGGATTCTACAGGCAAGGATATAGGAGTGGGTTGCCATGCCCTTCTCCAGGGAATGTTCCCAACCCAGAGATCTTCTGCATTGCAGGCAGATTCTTTACCATCTGAGCCACCAGGGAAGCCCACATATGTGTGTGTATAAAATAGGAGTTTAGGATTAACATACACACACTACTATAAATAAAATGGGCAAACAAAGACCTAAACAGGGAACTATACTCAATACCTTATAATACCCTATAATGGAAAAGATTCTGATATCTATATCAGTATAGTGTGAAAGTCCCTCAGTCATGTCCGACTCTTTGCGACCCCATGAACCGCAGCATGCCAGGCCTGCCTGTCCATCACCAACTCCCGGAGTCCACCCATAACTGAGTTACATTGCTATACACTTGAAATTAATGGAACATTGTAAATTAACTACACTTCAATTACAAAAATGTTTGAAAAAAATGTTGAACCATCAAATAAAACTTACTATACTTTAAAACTTGCTATTCTTTCCCATGTGGCTCAGCTGGTAAAGAATCTGCCTGCAATGCAGGAGACTTGGGTTTGATTCCCGGGTTGGGAAGATTCCCTGGATAAGGGAAAGGCTACTGACTCCAGTATTCTGGCCTGGAGGATTCCATGGACTGTATAGTCCATGGGGTCGCAAAGAGTCCGACACAACTGAGGGACTTTCACACTATACTTTAAAAGAGGACTTATTAGGCCTCCAGAGGAAAAGACAAATGAATTACTGGTATGTTTAATAGCCTATGAAACTCAATGTACCCTGTATCCCTGGTCTCCAGCCAAGCAGAGTCCCTCAGGGTGATTCTTACCCCAAATTCTCCAAGCTTTCTGTCCTGTGGACCAGTTAACATAGCTGGGATGGCATGTATCAGAACTAAGAGTGCACTCAGACTCAAGAGGAGTAGTGATGGCTCAGTTTTAAGGAGCAGTTTAAAGAGTCATTTGATACAAGAATGTCTAGTGGGAGTGCTCTGACAAAGGATAGTGAATAATATGTCTCATCAGAGTCTCTCTCTTGGGGAATCTTGATTCCAAATGAGAGGGTGGAGGGAGATGGATGAGAGAGAGAGAAAAGAAGGAAAGCAGGAGAAACTAACAGAGCAGAGGTGGAGAAAAATAGAGCGACAAATAAGGTAACATTATCAGACATATAGGAACATCCTTTCAACAGTATGCTAAAATGAATGCATAGCTCAATAAAACCTGCTGTTAAATTCCTAGAATTTCTGTTGTTGTGATAGAATGCCAGCCATATATTTCTGAGGTCTTTCTGTGTGCTGGGCACAGTGCTTTGCTTTGGCAGACATTATCAAATCTGACAAGTCTCTAGTTTCTGATGAGTGTCCATGGAGTTGCTCTGGTACCTGAAAGGTGATAAATACCACCTCAATTCCATTAAAACCTGACCTTGACATTATTGAGACTGATCTCTGTGCTTTCTGACTTTCTAGGGCAACCTGATAAGTCTCCATGATCTGAAGCGAGCATATTTTTATTCTTAAAGCCTGAAATCTCCTAACATACTGGAAACTGACAACAAAAAAGAAAAGTAAGCCAAAGCATATGATGCTGAATTGGTTATCATCACTGTTCCCTACATGAGTAATGAATCAGTTAAAATCTTCACTATCTCAAGAAATCACCATCTGTTCTTTAGTCTTTAATTGATGTAAGAAATGTTTCAAGAAGTCTCCAGGAAACAATTCTGGTGCTCACAGAAACGGGCTGGCAGATTAGTGGGCCAGTCAAGCAGGTGGCACCAGGGTGACTCAGCATCCTGGACAGCTGCTCTCCTACCTGGGCAAGGTGGCCATTCCCTCCACCCACAAATCACAAACCTTCAATCTCCCCTCATATTCTTAATGCCTTTACATCAAATAGAGTTTCTTCTGGATGCAGAATTCAGGAGCTGGGAAATAATGTAGCAGAAGGCACTACACATTCTTCAAATTCAACAGTTCAGAGAGTGGCCAGGGTGGAAAGAGTCTTTTTTTTTTTTTTTTGCTAAAACAAAACAAATTTTCAGCAATTAGCCAAGAATTCCAGATGGCAATTCTACACTTCTTTTTAGTCATTTGGATAAAATTGAAAGGTCAGAGACTTGATTCCCATGAGTAGGAACATTTCATTTTTGCAGGAAATTTCAGTTCTTGAGGACAAGATCTATGTCATATTTATTTCATCTCATTTCTTGGCTCTGCAGAATAGGTGGAGGACACACCCTGATTCCTTGTTGATCACTTAGGAATTTTAAAAAAGCCTATGTTGAAAGCACTGTGATATCTTCACCAATTCTTGGAATAGATTTGACCCCAGGCAAAACTGTGATGTAAATAAAGCTGGATTTAAAGCAATTTATAGTCCCTGTTCTGCTGCCTTATTGCTAACATGTGTAGGACTCTTGCCATGTGGACAGCATGATTATTGCATGTTATTACTGTGAGCCCTCCTGTGAACATCTGTGAGTTCATGCCTACTGCATGACACTCCTTATTCTGGGGGTAAGAGTGGGGCAAAAGAACAGATGCTGTTTCTCTTCTTGAAAACATCACATTCTAGTGTGAGGACACATATTAAATAATTGGCCCCAGGGACTTCCTAGTGGTCAGTGGTTAAGATTCCATGTTTCAGCTACACAGGGTCAGGGGGGTGGGGGTGCAAATTTGCTCTCTAGTAGCAGAAGTTCCACATACCAAATGGTTCAGCCAAAAATAATAATTATAATTGATCTCAAAAATGACTGAATAATTCCAAACTGAGAAAAGCCCTCTGAGGGAAAGAATTAAAGCTCAGGGAAGCACAGAAACACTAGGAACTGTCCTTTGGCATTGGGGTGGGGGCAGGGGAATTTAGGGGATGGGAAGGGTAACCCAAGGAACTTGAGTTGAAATAAAGCAAGATAAATAGTAGGAAAATTAGACAAATTGCAGAAAACATTGTTCAAAGGAAAGGAAATAACATCTACCGAGGTCCCATTAGAAAATAAGTGGATAAAAAGAGGTCCAAGTGCCTAAGCTCTGCAGAGTATTAGAACTATAAACTCCTTTCCTGCTTTGTCCTTTCAGAACATACGGCGCTATTTACATATCATGTATATAATTATCTGTATGCTTTGCTACCTGTTTCCCTTCACCTAATTGTAATTAAGATCTATGAAGAAGTGGATTTCTCTGCTTTATACACTTCTACACTCAATTCCTGGATATAGTCTTTTCTGATATATTGTAGGTGTAATAAATATTTCTTGGCTGACTGTATGAATAAGTGATTGGATAGTATATGCTGATGCAGAGACGTTACAGTGACTTATAGGCCATGTTACAAACTTGTTAATTCCCTTAGAACAATGAGGTGCTGCTGAAGGCTTATAATAGAGAGATAGTAGTCGTTTCTACATTCATGTGTTTATATAATTACTGAGCACATCTTTTAACACAGATATCTTACTGGAGGTGGGGTCGGGTAGCATTCGAAGGCAAACAGCATTTTTTCCATCCCTAGATTTTTGAAGTACAGGTATGCTGATAAGTCTGAAAAGGTAAAGTTATTCAAGTAGGGAAACTGTTGGAGTCACATATGGAAAAGAGATGGGACTTTTAGACAGTAAGCCCAATAGGAATGAGAGGACCCAGGGAAATCAATGGACTTAAGACAAAGTATTAGCTTTGACTCTAGCACTAAATAAATAAACTGATAGGCAAAAAGAATGTTCATTTCAAAGGGAAGCTAGAAATTTGAGATTCCAGAAAATGTCATCATGAATTTGTACTACACCCTCAAAGAGCAAGTAAGGCTAGTACAAACTAGTTGTGTTGACATTGGCGTGCAAAAACATTTTAACACACTTATATGTTGTATGTGTTGCCGACTAGGAGAAAGGGAAAGACTCTGGCATTTCTTAAGTAACTACAACAGGCCAAGAACTCTATAAACATTTCCTAATCTAATCTTCAGAGCATTGTGAGAGTAATGCACAATATTATACTCATTTCTGAAGAGGTCTTAAAATAGATGAGAAAAGAAGAGAAGCAAAAGGCAAAAGAGAAAAGGAAAGCTATATCCATCTGAATGCAGAGTTCCAAAGAATAGCAATGAGAGATAACAAAGCCTTCCTAAGTGAGAAATGCAAAGAAATAGAGGGAAAAATTAGAATGGGAAAGGCTGGAAATCTTGTCAAGAAAATTGGAGATACCAAGGGAACATTTCATGAAAAACATTGCCACAATGAAGGACAGAAATAGCAAAGACCTAACAGAAGCAGAAGATATTAAGAAGGGGTGGCAAGAATATATAGAAGAACTATACAAAAAAGATTGTTATGACCCAGAAAACCATGATGGTGTGATGACTCACCTAGAGCCAGACATCCTAGAGTGTGAAGTCAAGTGGGCCTTAGGAAGGATCACTACAAACAAAGCTAGTGGAGGTAGTGGAATTCCAGCTGAGCTGTTTCAAATTCTAAAATATGATGCTGTGTAAGTGTTGCACTCAATATACCAGCAAAGTAGGAAAACTCAACAGTGGTCACAGAACTGAAAAAGGTCAGTTTTCATTCTAACCCCAAAGAAAGACAACACCAAAGAATGATCAGACTACCACACAATTGCACTCATCTCACACGCTAGCAAAATGATGCACAAAATTCTCCAAGCCAGGCTTCAACAGTACGTGAACCATGAACTTCCAGATGTTCAAAATGGATTTAGAAAAAGCAGAGTAACCAGAGGTCAAATTGCCAATATCCATTGGATCATAGAAAAAGGAAGAGAATTCCAGATAACCATCTACTTCTGCTTCATCAACTATGCTGAAGCCTTTGACTGTGCATATCACAACAAACTGTGGGAAATTATTCAAGAGATGGGAATATCAGACCACCTTACCTGTCTCCTGTGAAACTTGAATGCAGGTCAAGAAGCAACAGTTAGAACCAGACATGGAACAATGGACTGGTTCCAAATTGTGAAAGGAGTATGTCAAGGCTGTATATTGTCATCCTGCTTATTTAACTTATATGCAGGGTACATTGTGAGAAATGCTGGGCTGGATGAAGCACAAGCTGGAATCAAGATTGCCGGGAGAAATATCAATCACCTGAGATACACAGATGACATCACCCTTATGGCAGAAAGCAAAGAGGATCTAAAGAGCCTTTTGATGAAAGTGAAAGAGGAGAGTGAAAAAGTTGGCTTAAAACTCAACACTCAGAACACTAAGATCATGGCATCTGGTCCCATTACTTCATGGGAAATATATGGGGAAACAGTGGAAACAGTGACAGACTTTATTTTTTGGGGTTCCAAAATCACTGCAGATGGTGACTGCAGAAATGAAATTAAAAGACACTTACTTCTTAGAAGAAAAGTTATGACCAACCTAGATAGCATATTGAAAAGCAGAGACATTACTTTGCCAACAAATGTCCATTTAGTCAAGGCTGTGGTTTTTCCAGCGGTCATGTATGGATGTGAGAGTTGGACTATGAAGAAAGCTGAGTGCCAAAGAATTGATGCTTTTGAACTGTGGTGTTGAAGAAGACTCTTGAGAGTCCCTTGGACTGCAAGGAGATCCAGCCAGTCCACTCTAAAGGAGATCAGTCCTGGATGTTCATTGGAAGGACTGATGCTGAAGCTGAAACTCCAGTACTTTGGCCACCTCACGCAAAGAGTTGACTCACTGGAAAAGACCCTGATGCTGGGAGGGATTGGGGGCAGGGGGAGAAGGGGACGACAGAGGATGAGATAGCTGGATGGCATCACCAACTCAATGGACATGAGTGTAAGTGAACTCCAGGATTTGGTGATGGACAGGGAGCCCTGGCGTGCTGTGATTCATGGGGTCACAAAGAGTCGGACACAACTGAGTGACTGAACTGAACTGAATCCCATCATGATGGGATTCCCTCATGAACTAATTAACTTCAAAAAAAAAAAAAACAACCTATCTCCAAATACCATCACACTGGGAATTAGGTTTAAACATGTGAATTCTCAGAGGACAGAAACAGTCCATAGCACTGGGCATCCTGATTTTCTCTGGCAACTCCATTTATAGTACATCTGAATTTGGAGCACAGGAGTGAAAATCCTCACAAGGATCAATCTAAGTGTGGATGGGAGATAGGACAGAGTCCTCCTATTTGTTCCAGCAAGTGGCAAAGCCCTGTGTGGTTGATTTCAGAGAAGAGATTAAGAGGGAAAGCGGGATACATATTGAGGAGTATAAGAGAAAGAGGGACTGCAGGCTGAATCTAGGTCTGACTGGTCAGATGGCACATCTAAGCTTCATTCATCAAGATTCAGAGGGTAGGCAGAGAATAAGAAAGGTATTTATGCCTGGTTTAGGGCATTTGGGAGACAGAAACTTTCTTGGAAAGCAACTGGAAGGACATCAACAAAGAATATGGGAGTTTTGATCTGTTTTGGTTTTAAATATCTTGCTATTATACTTAGCCCTGAGGTGGCCTTGAAGTTCATTGAGTTGGTTTTAACAAGAAGATTCAAATATAATTATAGAGTTATTTCCCATAGGTATACCAGGCTCTGAGTTTCCACCCCCTCAAAGTGTGATGGGACTGGAGCTGACAGTAGAATCACCCCATGTATTAATTATTCATCATGAAGCAGAAGTAAATTGAAATTAAATGCATTCACTTTATCTCCTTATTTTGAACTCAGGTATTAAACAACTGATGCCTGGTTTTTCATTCTGGAGTTTCAGGTTAAATGATATCTTCTGGTATCATCAAGGAAAGGAACCCAGATTACCTGCACCTCATAACGCCACTGAATCAAAAATTATTTTGCCAGACTGACCAAGTAGTAAGGGGTTACTTTTACATAATGCACTCACACAAAACGTTTTCCTCTCTGATGTGTCTTGTGTATTTCCTGCTTCCCTGCTTGTTCAGTGGGGCTCAGGCAGAGTGACTTTTATCTGGTTTATACGTACTACCCAGAAGACATGTGATTCATGGAGGGAAAATATAGCATTCTAAGTTATGCTTAATGGCAGGATTTTTTAAAAAACCAAAATGTATAAATGAATGATAAGAGCTCATTAAATGTTTAGAAGATTATGATTTTATTTTATGGGGCAAAAACCAGAATAAATACCATGACTCAAAACAATTATGTGGTTAACATCTTGCAAAAATAGTTTTTCTTCTACTGATAGAAGTTTTTCTTTTACATTACTCTAACTTGTTAGCTTGCCTTAAAACCACTGCCAAATCACTTTTAGGAAATTCAATGATAAAACCTGCTAAAATATGTAGACATCCCCACATCAGCAGAGGTGGCATTCAGAAACAAATCAGAGTCTAAAGGTTCTGAAGATAAATGCTATCTTTAGAACACTCTGCCGTTACATTTCATGTAAATTTTTGTTAATTAACTTGAAAATGAATTCTACAAAAATTTTAAAAATAAATTAAAAAAAAAAAAAGAAAAATATGGAGTGTAGAGCCCAAGCAAATGCTGTCACTAACAAGCTAAGATGCCACCTCACACACATTTACCAACATTTCCAACTGTAACACACTTCACAATTTAAAGCAAATTTAAAATGTTACCTGTTTCTATTTACTTCCAAAGTAAGGTGAGAGGTTAGCAGAAGACGATGTGGGGTCCAAATTTGGAGCTTTGGCTCTAAGCTGCCCCTCTCAGTAATAGCAGCTAACATCATTAACTGAGCAAATGGTAAGTGCATAGGCAGCTCCTGTGCACTACACATGACTTTAGTAATCTAATCCTTCTCACAGTGCCAGGAATTACACACTATTTTGTTCCTCACTTCAGAGGTAAGGAAACTGATCTTCAGAGAGGATTTGTCACTTTCCTGAGGAAATTTCCCACTCTGTTGGGAAATAATAGAAATAGGAAAGTCTCTCATTCTTTCCAGATCTCAGCTCCTTTATTGATAAAATTTAGATAAGAAAAATAGAAGTAACAACCATGGGCACTTATTGCATAGTTTTAGGGTTCAGGACAGGTCACCCCAAGATATTCCACAATGGCATATTGATTACTTTAACATCACTTGAAAATCGGCTGGTGGAAAAAGTGATTTAAAAACCACTCTGATCACCTAAAAGAATTAGAAAAAGGACAAGAAAAACCTAAAGTCATCAGAAGGAAGGAAATGAAGATCAGAGAAAAGAAATTTTTAAGAAAGATTTAAAAATTGAAAAATCAACAAAAATAAGAGCTGGTTCTTTGAAAGGGTAAACAAAATAGACAAACCTCTGGCCAGGAAAAGAAGAGAGAGGACCTAAATAAATAAGAAACGAAAAGGAGAAATAACAGCTGATTTCACAGATTTTTTAATTTTTAAAGAAGAGAATATTATGAACAATTATATGCCAGCAAATTCAACAACCAAGAGGAAACTGACAAGTTTCTAGAAACATACAGCCCATCAAAATTGAATCAAGAAATATATAATTTGTACAGACTGATCACTGAATGTGAAATAGAATCTGTAATAATAAGAATAATAAAAGCACACTCTACAAACAAAAGTTCAGGACCAGATGGCTTCACAGGCAAATTCTACCAAAAACACCAGGAAGAATTTATACTAATCCTTCACAAAGTCTTCCAGAAGACTGTAAAGAAACACTTTCAAAGATGTTCGACAAAGCCACTGTCATCCTGATACCAAAAGCAGACAAAGATACTATCAAAAAAGAAAATTACAGTTCAATATCTTTGATGAATATAAATGAAAAATATCTCAACAAAATATTAGCAAACCAAATCCAACAGCACATTAAAATGTCACACATCACAACTAACCTATATTCATCTAAAGTTCACAAGGATGGTTCAATATATGTGAACCAATGTGATACACCACCAAAGCAAAAGACAAAAACTACATGATCATCTCAATAAATGCAGAAAGCTACTTGATAATATTCAACTTCCATTCATGATAAAAACTTTTACCAAAGTGGGTATAGAGGGAACAGATCTAACATAACAAACGCCATTAATGACAAACTCACAGACAACATGAAAAGCTGAAAGCCTTTCCACTAACATCTGAAACCAGACAAGGATGCTCTCTCTCACTGGGTGCATGTTAAGTCATTTCAGTTGTGCATGACTCTTTGACAAACCTCAAGGACTATAGCCCACCAGGCTTCTCTGTCCATGGGATTCTCCAGGCAAGAATAATGGAGTGGGATGCCATGCCCTCCTCCCGGGGATCTTCCTGATCCAGGGATCAAACCTGCATCTCCCAAGGTTCTTGCATTAACAGGCACATTCTTTACCACTGAGCCACTGGGGAAGCCTACCCACTCTCACTACTTCTGTTCAATACAGTACTGAAGTCCTAACACAGCAGTCAGACAAGAAAAAGAAATAAAAGATATCCAAGTTGGAAGGGAAGGGGTAAAATGTCATTACATGCAGATGACATGATACCATCTGAGCCACCAGGAAAGCCCAATACAATATATAGAAAACTCTAAAGACTTCATACAAAAACTGCCACAACTGATAAAAAAATTCAACAAGGCAGCAAGATACAAGATGAACATACAAAAATTGGTTGCATTTCTTTACACTAGCAATGAAATATCAGAAAGGAAATGTAAAAAAAAAAAAAAAAAAAACCTTATTGAAATTGTACCAAAAAAAAAAGGAATATACTCGATCAAGGAGCTAAAAGACATATGCTAAGAACTATGACACATTAATAAGGAAAATAAAAGAAATGGAAAGATACCCCACACTCTTAGATTGGAAGAACTAACATTGTTAAAATGCCTACACTATGCAAAGCAGTCTACAGATTTAATGTGAAAATGAAAGTTGTCAGTCATGTCCAATTCTTTACGACCCCATGGACTATACAGTCCATGGAATTCTCTAGGCCAGAATACTGAAGTGGGTACCCTTTCCCTTCTCCGATCTCCTCAACCCAAGGATCAAACCCATATTGCAGGTGGATTCTTTACCAGCTGAGCCACAAGGGAAGCCCCAGACTTAATGCAATCCCTATCAAACTAGAAAAAATAATCCCCAAATTTATATGGTACTGTAAAAAATCCAGAATTACCAAAGCAATCCTGAGGGGAAAGGACTAAGCAGGAGACATAACCTTCCCAGACTTCACACAAAACTGTAAAACTTCCACAATCAAAACAGCATGCATAAGCAAAAAAACAAAAACAAAAAAAACACATATGTGAATCAATGGAACAGAATTACAGAGCCCAGAAATAAATCTACACACCTACAGTCAATTGAGGCTTCCCTGGTAGCTCAGATGGTAAAGAGTCTGCCTGTAATGCAGGAGACCTGGGTTTGATCCCTGAGTTGGGAAGATCCCTTGGAGAAGGGAATAGCTTCCCAGTCCAGTATTCTGACCTGGAGAATTCCATTGTACAATCCATGGGGTCACAAAGAGTCAGACACTACTGAGCGACTTTCACTTACAGTCAATTTATCTTCATCAAAGTAGTCAAGAATATACAATATGGAAATGGTAGTCTCTTCAGCAAAGGGTGTTGGGAAAACAGGAGAGCTGATGTAAATCAGTGTAGTTAGAACACACCCTCACACCATACACAAAAATAAGCTCAAAATGGCTTAAAGAGTTAAACATAAGATATGACACCATAAAACTCCTAGAAAAGAACTGGCAAAACATTCTCTGACATGAAAGAAAAGAGTTAGTTGCTCAGTCGTGTCTGACTCTTTGAGACCCCATGGACTACAGCCGGCCAGGCTTCTCTGCCCATGGAATTCTCCAGGCAAGAATACTGGAGTGGGTTGCCATTTCCTCCTCCAAGGGGATCTTATCAACCCAGGGATTGAACCCATATCTCTTGTGTCTCCTGCATTAGCAGGCAGGTTCTTTACCACTAGTACAACCTGGGAAGCAAAAATGGCTCAAAGAGTTAAATGTAAGATACGACACCATAAAACTCCTAGAAGAGAACAGGCAAAACATTCTCTGACATAAATCGTACCAATATTTTCTTAGGTCTCCCAAGGCATCAGAAATAAAAGCAAAATGAACAAATGGGACTTAATCAAACTTACCAGCTTTTGCACAGCATAGGAAACTATGAAAAAAAAAAAAAAAAAGAAAAGACAAACTATGGAATGGTAGAAAATACTTGCAAACGATGAGACTCATAAGGGCTTAATTTCCAAAATATACAAATAGCTCATATAACTCAACAATACAAAAACAAAAATGCCAACTGAGAAATGGGCAGAAGACATAAATAAATATTTCTCCAAAAAAGACATACAGATGGCAAATAGGCACATGAAAAGGAGCTCAACATTGCTAATTATTAGAGAAATGCAAATCAAAACAACAATGGAGGTACCACCTCACACCAATCAGAATGGCCATCATTAAAAAGTCTACAAATAACAAATGCTGGTGAGGATGTGAAGAAAGGGGGACCTGCCTATACTGTTATAGGGAATAACAATATAAGTTGGTACTTTTCAGTATAAGCTTGTACTTATATACTGGGAGGTGGGAGGGGGGTTCATGTTTGGGAATGCATGTACACCCGTGGTGGATTCATGTCAATGTATGGCAAAACCAACACAGTATTGTAAAGTAAAATAAAGTAAAAATAAAAATTAAAAAAAATTTAAAAAAAAGTTAGTACTTATATTGAAAAGAGGATGGAAAAAAGAGAGTGGAGCTACCTCAAAAAGCTAAAGCTAGAGTTATCATATGACCCAGCAATCCCACTTCTGGGCATATATACAGACAAAACTATAATTCAAAAAGATATATGTACCCCTATGTTTATAACAGCACAGAACACAGAATTGAACTAAATGTCCACAGACAGGTGAATGGATAAAGACGATTTGGTGCATATATACAACAGAATACTACTCAAGCATAAAATAATGAAATAATGCCATTTGAAGCAACATGGATGTAACTAAAGGTTACCACACTAAGTGAAGTGAGAATGACAAATGTCAGGTGATATCCCTTATGTGGAATCTAAAATATGACACAAATGAACTTGTCAGTGAAGAAAATCAGACTCAGACAAACAGAACAGACTTGCGGTTGCCAAGGGGGAGGTGGGGTCCAGGTAGGAATGGACAGGGAGTTTGGGGTTAGCAGATGCAGAGTATTATATATAATACTTTGGATAGACAACAAGGTCCTGCTATTGAGTACAGGGAACTATATTCAATATCCTGTGATAAACCATAATGGAAAGAATATTTTTTAAAAAATACATGAGCCACATTTTTGTCTGTACAGCAGAAATTAACACAGCTTTGTAAATCACTTATACTTCAATAAAAATAAATAAATCACTCTGACACCCCTTCTTGCACCCTGAAAGTAGAAAATAAATCTCAGATGGAAAAGTATTTCCTCTAGACCAGGAGGATATAAAGCATCCTTATCTCCAGAAGTAGGGAAGTCAAGGCTCAGAAAGCTATATAGACAAACTTTGTTACTTCTTCATTAGTTCACTACACTAGGTGGCTCAGTGATAAAGAATCTATCTGCAATGCAGGAGATGAGGGTTTGATCCCTGGGTCGGGAAGATCCCCTGGAGTAGGAAATGGCAACCCGCTCCACCATTCTTACCTGGAAAATCCTGTGGACAGAGGAGCCTGGCAGGCTACAGTCCATGGGGTTGCAAGAGTTGAACATGACTTAGCGACTGAACAAAAGCCAAGCAAAAACCCCTTTGTTTTATTAAATCTTCACACAATCTTTTTAAATCTGAAAACATACACAGTCTATTAATTATATATTAATCTAATATATAAACAGTCTACTTTGGTCACTTCATTTTGGTCAATTCATAGATTCCAATTCTATAAGAACTCTGTCCTTACAATTTTTCTTCCTGCTATTATCTGCCCTGCATTGCCTTAATTACTAGCTCAGCTGAAAGAACTAAGGGCAGGGGGAAATTTCCTCCCTCCAAGAGAAGTGCAATTTAAAAGTTTCAGTTTCCTTAAAATGCACTTTAAAAAAGAAAAAAAGGTGAAAATGTGTGCCCAGAGACCACGACTACAGCACAACCTTCCACATCACACAGTGTTTCTGCGAGGCTCAAAGAGAAACCAAAAAGATCAAAAGATTAAAAAAAAAACAAAACACCAGTGGAAGTTCCCAACTTGTCCTCACTGTCTTCCTTCTGGTTTATTTCAACAGTACGTCATAAAACAGAATATCCCTAAAATATATGGGACATTATTGGTACCCCTCATCATGTTTAGTGCCTATGCAGATTTTCTCATATTTCTATGTATTATAATAATTTTAGTAGTACCTTCAGTTCACTTTGGAATTGAGGGAGGTAAAGCCATCAGAGAATCAGCACAAGGAACACATTTTTGGTCACCCAGGCCAACAGTGGTGGGTCTAGTAAGTTGCTATTACAGGCAGAATGAACAAGGGGAAAGATGGAGTATGTTATAAGGAAGAGGCAGGAAGATTTTTTCTGAGTTTTAAACTTGTACTGGGTGATTCTAACAACAGGGAAGTGAGGATTAGCTCTGATTTGGGTACATTCATCAAGTAATTTTGCAGCTATCCTTTAGCCTCTGGAGAATCACTGTTTTATGTGGGTTTTCCCAATGGCCTTTTCTGTGTTTGCTGCAGTCTGCTTATCAACAGGGCTGTTTTTTTCCTTTCTCAATTCTAGGTAGTTTTTGCTTTTTCAGGTAAGAAGAATGTCATTCAAGTTATATTTTTCATGAACTCACTTATGTACATTATACACTGTCCTGTTGCATATATGATGACACTAATTCTGTATTAGACGTGAAGAGTCTCAATATAATTAAATAGAAATTTTAGAACCTTACGCAATGCTTAAAGTGTTAAGCTATGAATCAGTATAATAATTTAAACTTTAATTTCTACAATATTTTTAGCAGATATCTGTGAGTAAAAAATGGGAAAAGATAATCAAAACAAAAATGCAACATATTTTTTAAAAGAACAATAAAAAACACTGCATAACAAAATATAAGCTATGTAGGCCAAGTCTTCTTAGGTGGCTAATCCATAAATCATGTAAACAATTTATTATTAAACATGAAAAGTAAAATAAAATGGACTAGGAATTTGATGCAAATCTTTTTTGTAAAACAAAACTAAATGATTTTATAAAATCCAAAGAGAGGGATCAATAAAAATAATGGCAGAACATAATAAGTTAGAAAATAGATATTGAGTGAAAAAATTAAAATACCCAAGAGCAAATTTTATGGGAAAACCGAAAAGAAAAAAGAAAATCACTTACAAGACTAATTAAGAAAGAAGATATAATCATAGAAGCCTTTAATGTTAAAAAAATATTGAGTTAATAAAGAGTATGTTCTACCGTGGAGAATACACAAGTATCTCAAAATGTGGAAGAAAATTTAGATCTTTAGAACTGCCTTACATTTGAGATACTCTTCCAGAAAGTTTATTTAAATCTTAGAGTTCAATATTTCAAAAATAAAATGTTTATCATTTATATGACTTTATCTTATACACACTTTTACACATCCAAAATATGTGTTTATATATGTGTTGTTTTAAATAGGAATTAAACTATATGCTTAATAATTTGTCCATATTATAAACATGAAAATATGGTGAGGTTTAAAAGCAGGTATATACAATGTACTTCCTATTTAAAGCAATATATATGTGCATATTAAAATGTCTGTTAATATATGTAATACAATAACAAGACAATAGTAATGGGTACTTGTGCAAAATTATAAATATACATAAATTTTTAACAAATTATATAAAGTATAGACTTCTGAAGATAACTGTTTCAGTATCCTTAGCTTTGATCTCATGGTGTGATTTTTCTCGGTGGCAATAGCAAGAAGTGAATTGGATAGAGAATGAGGTTGGTTTTAACATGCTCACAGTTTGCTTCAGGAAGAAATCATTCTTCCTTGAAATGTACAATTAGATTTTTCTCAATTCTTCTCAATATATACATATGACTTCAAAGCTGCTCCTCACTTCACCTTTAACCAGGTAAAACTTTTACTACATAGAAATTCTACCTCTGCATTTTGGTTCATTTTTGTTGATTATTTCAGTGTTTTACAGATGTGCAGAGAAGGCAATGGCACCCCACTCCAGTACTCTTGCCTGGAAAATCCCATGGACGGAGAAGCCTGGTAGGCTGCAGTCCATGGGGTCGCACAGAGTCAGACACAACTGAAGCGACTTAGCAGCAGCAGTTACAGACGTGACCAACACACTGCCCTTCATTAAGAACTCAGGTAAAAACATGCGCTTAACTAGGTTATGAGCAAATGAAATATCGATGACTTTTCTCTGACAGAGATGCCCATTTTTTCTTCTCCCTCCACTTTAGTCAATTTGCAAAGAGTATTTCCGTCTCCTCTCCCACATTCTGCAACCACAGTCAAAGCTGCAAGCACAGTTACATAATCCAACCACCTTGGATAAAGTTGATCAGTCCAGGCCTGGGCATCTGATCCATGCTAAACCAGTCAGATCTCACTGACAATTTAGATCTAAGACCTGCTTATATATTGAGGCTGGTTTCTCTCCTAGGCAGTTGAAACTTGAAATTAGAAACTGTTGAAATTGAGAGACTTATTGTACTCAAATTGCAAAGAGAAACACACAGAATTAGGAACTTTAAAAAGTCAAGAGGTCATGAAACACCAGAGAAAAGAAAAACAGGAGATGCTATTATTTCATTTTGTGTACAAGCATTCCTCATTATATTGTGCTTTACAGACACTACATCTAGAAATAGATGTTTTCTGGCAACTTTGCATTAAGGAAGTCTATTGGCACCATTTTTCCAAAAGCACTTCCTCTCTTCAAATCTGTGTGTCACATTTCGGTAATGCTCACAATATTCAAATACTCAGCAAAAGCATTACAATACACTTGAGGATCAAGTTATTGGTAGCTTTTTTATTTTTAATAATAAAGTACTTTTTAATTAAGGTATGTACATTGTTTATATCAGACATAATGCTATTATACTAATTAAGCTACAGTATATTGGAAGCACAATTTTTATATGCACTGGGAAATTAAAAAGTTCTTAGGACTCACTTTATGGCAATATTCACTTTACTATGGTGATCTGGAACCAAACATGCTATATCTCCAAGGTATGCCTGTTAACTGTCACTATTTCTGTTTCAATTCCTCTTACGCCATAGCTACATTACCTATTTTTTGTTTATAAAGGATATCACTTTACCAAAATAAGTTTCCACTGAGAGCTGCAAGATGAAATAAACTTCCTGTTGTCTCTTCCAGTGACCAGCCATTGCCCTTCCATATTTATCTTTCTGTTTTATTGACTATGCCAAAGGCTTTGACTGTGTGGATCACAATAAACTGTGGAAAATTCTGAGAGAGATGGGAATATCAGACCACCTCACCCGCCTCTTGAGAAACCTATATGCAGGTCAGGAAGCAACAGTTAGAACTGGACATGGACCAACAGACTGGTTCCAAATAGGAAAAGGAGTAAGTCAAGGCTATATATTGTCACCCTGCTTATTTAACTTCTATGCAGAGTACATCATGAGAAATGCTGGGCTGGAAGAACCACAAGCTGGAATCAAGATTGCCAGGAGAACTATCAATCACCTCAGATATGCAGATGACACCACCCTTATGGCAGAAAGGGAAGAGGAACTAAAAAGTCTCTTGATGAAAGTGAAAGAGGACAGTGAAAAAGTTGGCTTAAAGCTTAACATTCAGAAAACTAAGATCATGGCATCTGGTCCCATGACTTCATGGCAGACAGATGGGGAAACAGTGGCTGACTTTATTTTTGGTGGCTCCAAAATCACTGCAGATGGTGACTGCAGAAATGAAATTAAAAGACACTTACTCCTTGGAAGGAAAGTCACGACCTATATAGCATATTAAAAAGCAGAGATATTACTTTGCCAACAAAGGTCCATCTAGTCAAGGCTATGGTTTTTCCAGCGGTCATGTATGGATACGAGAGTTGGACTCTGAAGAAAGCTGAGCGCTGAAGAATTGATGCTTTTGAACTGTGGTGTTCAAACTGTGGTGTTCAACACTCTTGAGAGTCCCTTGGACTGCAAGGAGATCCAACCAGTCTATCCTAAAGGAGACCAGTCCTGGGTGTTCTTTGGAAGGACTGATGCTGAAGCTGAAACTCCAATACTTTGGCCACCTCATGTGAAGAGTTGACTCATTGGTAAAGACCCTGATGCTGGGAGGGATTGTGGGCAGGAGGAGAAGGGGACAACAGAGGATGAGATGGTTGGATGGCATCACTGACTTGATGGACATGAGTTTGGTTGAACTCCGGGAGTTGGTGATGGACAGGGAGGCCTGGCATGCTGTGGTTCATGGGGTCGCAAAAAGTCAGACACAACTGAGCGACCAAACTGAACTGAAGGAGAAGATACCTTTTCTTGTTGAACATTTGCTCTGTACCCTATTTGTTCTAATCCTATTTCTGGGGTTAGAAATTTTAAATACATTATCTTTTCTAATTACCACAATAACCCTGTTAGGTACTGTTGGCATTTTACTTGTTATGAAAATCAGGACTCAGAGCTAGGAAACAATTTGCCTAAGTCATATTTCTACCCAAGGATGGAGCCTGAAATTTAGCTTAGGTGTGCTGACTCCAAAGTCAGTGTACTCTTCTTAATAAACTCCACTTTATTTCCTAGTCTAGTGACAATAATTACAGAAAGTTCAGTACCCACATCCATATTACCCTATCCCTAGCAGTACTAATCTGTGAATTTGTTTGAGAGCCAAGAAACTTATTAATAGAAAATTTGGGGACTTGCTATGATCACTGAAACATAGCTTTATGATTCCTGAAACATAGCCTTATGATTCCTGAAACATAGCCTTACCCAAAAGGCCTATAGACTCCTTAGAATCTAAACAGAGCCTAAGACAACAGTCACAAATGAAAGTGAAAGTCACTCAGTCATGTCCAACTCTTTGCCACCCCATGGACTATACAGTCCTTGGAATTCTCCAGGCCAGAAAACTGGTGTGAGTAGGCTTTCCCATCTCCAGGGGATCTTCCCAACCTAGGAATCAAACCCAGGTCTCCCCCATTGCAGATGGATTCTTTACCAGCTGAACCACAAGGGAAGCCCAAGAATATTAGAGTCAGGGCATCCTATCCCTTCTCCAACAGAGCTTCCTGACCCAGGAATCAAACCCGGGTCTCCTGCATTGCACGTGTTTTCTTTACCAACTGAGCTCTCAGGGAAGCCTAATAGTCACAAGCTCATATCCAAAAGGATCTTAGGAGACATGTGGAATCATTCTTAGATACAAATAAAGCATATAACAATTTTAGGGGCCTGATACCATGTAAGATTACAGTTGAACAATGGGGGTTTGAAATACAAATACTCTGGTCCACTTTTTGTGGATTAAAAAAAAAAAAAAAGTCTATCTTCACTTTGCCTGTGTGCTCACTCATTCAGGCATGTCAGACTCTTTCAACCCTATCGCCCACCAGGCTCTTCTGTCCATGGAATTTTCCAGGCAAGAATACTGGAGTGGGTTGCCATTTCTAACTCCTGGTGAACCCAAGTCTCTAGCATTGGCAGGCAGATTCTTTACCACTGAGCCACCTGGGAAGCCCACCTTAAAGTAACTAAATGTGAGGGGGAAATTTTGTGTTAGACTGGAGATAAAAATATGTTAAATCAAGAGGACAAGGGTTTGAGTCCTAATTCTGTGCAAATGGTTTCAGTTTCCTGTACTTGGGTGAATCATTTACCCATTCCTGTATTTTTCAGGTAAAGACAGTAGTGCAGGAATTTTTATTTTTCTCTGAGTGGGGGATAGAAGTGAAGGAGAGACTGCAGCTCCTGACCCCCACACTGTTCCAGGGCCAGCTGTAGTTTTCTCCTCCCTGATACATCACCTTCCTCTCATTCTTGTTGCTACTACTGGACACTTGAAGTTGTTTTCAAATGGAGTTAGAAGAATATGACTTTGGATATGAGCTTTGAGGAACCTTGGGTAAGAACTCCTTCTATACCCAAACAATTCAGACCTGGGGGCAGCAGGTGGAGGTGAGATAAAGCGAGACGGGAAAACAGGAGCACCTGGCAACCTAGTCTGCACACAGGGCTGATTCCTAGGCCACATTCTTGAGACCCTTGAGTGGTCCAGAAGGACTGTGCTGGTTACCCTGGGCTTGGTTCAGGCAAGTGCCCATCACTGAAAAGATACCCACGAGTGCTCAAATGAGACTTTGCCTCATGCTGTCAGGAGCTCAGCCAAGACAGAGAGCTGCTAGGTGTTGAAGTAGCCTACTGAGGCAACAACGAGCCGAAATGAACATAATGGTGAAGATTTTCATCACTTAATGACATAAGTGCAGTTGTCTCTCAGAGCACTGGTTCCAGGGGCCCGCACGGATATGAAAATCTGCAGGTGTCTAAATCCCTTATGGAAAATAGCATCGTACAATTAAACAGTCAGGCTTTGGTACCCTTGGCTTCACAACAGTTAACTCACCAACCAACCAAGGATCCTCCGTTATTGAATCTGAGTATGCGAAACCACAAAGGTGAAACCTGTGAGTCCAGAGAATGGCTGAGTAAACCACTGGCTAAACTGAGAAAGCACTGACTTCTCCCTTTTATTCTCCTCCTTGCAAGGGCTCATGCGTCCAGAGTCCAGGTGGAGGTTGTCTAACTGATGAGAGAGCTGAGCTCCAAACAGCAGTGCTGCAGTTTTCTAGATAGAGGCCAGGGGAGATGGAGAAGGGGTCAGATTAGGAGTGGAAAGTACTGAGTCCTGAGTCAGAGGGAGGAAAAAGGTTTCAAGGTTCTCCTGGCCTCCCTGGCCCCTATAAGGAGATCTCCGCAAAGGCACCTAAAGAGAATCTCTGTGTGAAGCATCAAACAAAGAGGCCCAGGAATGAAGAGGACTTGGCTGTAAATGCAAAGATGCAAAAAGCATGACTAGTTGGAAGGGTTTGAGTCCTTGATGACACCTCCTGTCAAAGATTTCAGTGCATTCTTGCACCTGGCCTGGCACAGGAGGGCAGCTTGCCAGGTGAAGCCTTTGTTTTGCCTATGGTTAAGCATGGAAAACAAAGAATTCTACATAGATTTTTAACAGGAACTAGACTCCTCAAACACAGTGCTTATGTCAGTCCAGGGTAAATAATCAGGGCTGGCACAAAAATGAAACTAATCTACCATCCTGTCCCAAGGAAAATTCAACCATGAGGGAAGCTGAAGTTTTGACAGTCTCATATTTTATCTTCACTGTATGCCCACACTAGTATGTGCCCTGGTCAAACTCTTCCTTCCTCATAGACATTTCTGTCATGGTTTTAAATGTATTTAATTATTATGTACTGACTTTCTAAAATTAACTTTTAAAATTAATCTGTATATCTTATACTGTCTCTGATGATTCTAGTTCCTGAATTTTGATGGTTGGCACAAGTAAATGAATTGTGTGAGCCTATGGTGCAAGTAGGCTTCTTTTAAATTCATAGTGATTGGATTTTTGAGGTTCACTGGAACTGCATCTGACTTTGATGGAAGACTATAGTTTCTAAAGTCCACTTGTAGAAACTAGTTGCACAGTGATATAAAATTATCACTAATATAACAAGTATATTACATGTTTCTTTTGTATTTCTTTGGTGTCTCCCACCATTAGACTTTATCTTGGGTTTGTTTTAATCATTACAATATATAGGTGTTCGATTCATGTTTGCTGAATGAATAAATGAACCAAGTTGGTATTATATGAAACAGATTTTAGTTGCTGTCAGTAAAAAGCTTAAATACACTTTAATCAGATATCACAGGAAAAATGAGAAATACTTGCTGCACATACACATTGTAGAGTGATGTTTGAATGCAGGAGAAACAAACTCAAGCATTTTCGTATTGGAAGGCATATATTAAGACACATGATCACAAAAGCTTCAAACAATCAGCTATGGTGACACAGCAACCTCTGGTAGAGGGCTAGCCTGGGACCCCTCACTAGCCATCCTACTAATTACTACAACTCTACTAACCTGTAGCCACTTGGGAGGAAGGCACAGGTTTTCTTATTTTCAAGGGATACCCTAGTTTTTCAAAAGACTTCCCAGGTGTCAGTGGTTAAGAATCTTCCTGCAAAGCAGGAGACACTGGTTCAATCCCTGGGTCTGGAAAATCCCCCATGGAAGGAAATGACAACCCACTCCACTATTCTTGCCTGGGAAATCCCATGGACAGAGGAGCCTGCTGGGCTAAAGTCCATGAGGTTGCAAAACTGTTAGTGACCAGTTTTTCAAATCATGAGTAAACACTCATAAGAACACATACTCAATACTATTTGAAGGAGAAATTGGGCAAGATTATTCTTGGACTGGCCTGCGTCTTCAAGGCTCATCCAATTTGACTCACAAATTCCTATTTAGCTTTTTTACTTCAGTCCAAGGATGATATAACCCAAAGAATGGAAATAGCAACACCTCACTGTGATTTTATCTTAGGACCCTCATGGGGTCACTGTGTTTATGTGAACAGGCTTCACATTGAATGGCTCTGAAACTTAATCTTTGAAAATTCAGTCCTATAACATTTTCTTATAAAAGTTGTGTATCCCTATTTCCTTTATAGTGCCAGGCTTTCTTGGTGGCTAGTTTTAAAGTCTTAGTTATTTAAGAGCAGTTTCCCAATCACTGATATACTCATTTCTGCAGTATGAAGAGTTTTCAAAGTGAAAGTGAAAGTGAAGTCACTCACTCGTGTCCAACTCCTTGCGACCCATGGACTGTAGCCCACCAAGCTCCTCCGTCCATGGGATTCTCCAGGCAAAAATACTGGAGTGGGTTGCCATTTCCTTCTCCAAGACTTTTCAAGGGCAGTCTAATTTCTGGGTCATGATAATATAGTTACTAACATTACTAGATAATATCAAACAGAATTCAATATTTTAGGTATAGTAGACTTTAATAACATTATAAAAATTATTTACAATATTTTCTAAACATTTGTTGATTATATAGACATACAATTGATTTTGATAGAACATTCAATCTACAAATCACAATGAATTCATGATTAATTTTAATAAGTTCATACGTAGATTCTTTTGGATTTTCTGTGTAAACTCAATTACTTAGTCCATAAAGAATGAGTTTTATTTCTTCAATTCCAGTTCTTAAAAGGGTTTATTTCTTTTGTAGTCTTATTGTACCATCTGTGTTTTCCAAGAGCATGTTGATTAAAAGTGGGAGATGTATAAAATGTGTATTCTGCCTCATTTCTAAATTCAAAGAGAAAGTTTTCAACATTTAACAACCACAAATAATATTTACTATCAGTTCAGTTCAGTTCAGTTCAGTTCAGTCTCTCAATCATGTCCGACTCTCTGCGACCCCATGAATCACAGCACGCCAGGCCTCCCTGTCCATCACCAACTCCTGGAGTTCATTCAGACTCATGTCCATCGAGTCAGTGATGCCATCCAGCTATTTCATCCTCTGTCGTCCCCTTCTCCTCCTGCCTCCAATCCCTCCCAGCATCAGAGTCTTTCCAATGAGTCAACTCTTCACATGAGGTGGCCAAAGTACTGGAGTTTCAGCTTCAGCATCATTCCCTTCAAAGAAATCCCAGGACAGATCTCCTTCAGAATGGACTGGTTGGATCTCCTTGCAGTCCAAGGGACTCTCAAGAGTCTTCTCCAACACCACGGTGCAAAAGCATCAATTCTTCGGCACTCATCTTTCTTCACAGTCCAACTCTCACATCCATACATGACCACAGGAAGAACCATAGCCTTGACTAGACGGACCTTAGTCGGCAAAGTAATGTCTCTGCTTTTGAATATGCTATCTAGGTTGGTCATAACTTTTCTTCCAAGGAGTATGCGTCTTTTAATTTCATGGCTGCAATCACCATCTGCAGTGATTTTGGAACCCCCCAAAATAATGAAGTCTGACACTGTTTCCCCATCTATTTCCCATGAAGTGATGGGACCAAATGCCATGATCTTCATTTTCTGAATGTTGAGCTTTAAGCCAACTTTTCCACTCTCCTTTCACTTTCATCAAGAGGCTTTTTAGTTCCTCTTCCCTTTCTGCCATAAGGGTGGTGTCATCTGCATATCTCACGTTATTGATATTTCTCCTGGCAATCTTGATTCCAGCTTGTGCTTCTTCCAGCCCAGCGTTTCTCATTATGTACTCTGCATAGAAGTTAAATAAACAGGGTGACAATATACAGCCTTGACGTACTCCTTCTCCTATTTGGAACCAGTCCATGTCCAGTTCTAACTCTTACTTCCTGACCTGCATATAGGTTTCTCTAGAGGCAGGTCAGGTGCTCTGACATGCCCATCTCTTTATTTTTTTAAATCAAATTCAGTTCAGTTCCGTCACTCAGTCATATCTGACTCTTTGAGACCCTATGGACTGCAGCATGCCAGGCTTCCCTGTTCATCACCACCTCCAGAGCTTACTCAAACTCATGCCCATTAAGTCAGTGATGCCATCCAACCAGTTCATCCTCTGCCCTCCCCTTCTCCTCCTGCTTTCAATAATTCCCAGCATCAGAGTCTTTTCCAATGAGTCAGTTCTTGGCATCAGGTGGCCAAAGTATTGGAGCTTCAGCTTCAGCATCGGTCCTTCCAATGAATATTCAAGACTGATTTCCTTTAGAATGGACTGGTTGGATCACCTTGCAGTTCAAGGGACTCTCAAAAGTCTTCTCCAACACCACAGTTCAAAGTATCAATACTTCACTCAACTTTCTTTATAGGTCACCTCTCACATCTATAGATGACTACTGGAAAAACCATAGCTTTAACTAGATGGACCTGTGTTGGCAAAGTAATGTTTCAACCTAGACAGTAATATGCTGTCTAGGTTTGTCATAGCCTTTCTTCCAAAGAATAAGTGTCCTTTAATTTCATGGCTTCAGTCACCATCTGCAGTGATTTTGGAGCACCCCAAAATAAAGTCTCTCACTGTTTCCATTGTTTCTCCATTTATTTGCATGAAATGATGGGACCAGATGCAATGATCTTAGTTTTCTGAATGTTAAGTTTTAAGCCAAGGTTTTCACTCTCTTCTTTCACTTTCATCAAGAGGCTCTTTAGTTTTTCTTCACTGTCTTCCATAAGGGTGGTGTTATCTCCTTATCTGAAATTATTGATATTTCTCCCGGCAATCTTGATTCCAGCTTGCACTTCATCCAGCCTGACATTTTGTGAGATGTACATTGCATGTAAGTTAAATAAGCAGGGTGACAATATACAGCCTTGACATACTCCTTTCCAGATCTGGAACCAGTCTGTTGTTCCAAGTCCGGCTCTAACTGTTGCTTCTTGACCTGCATACAGATTTCTCAGGAGGCAGGTCAGGTGGTCTGGTATTCCCATCTCTTGAAGAATTTTCCACAGTTTGTCATGATCCACACAGTCAAAGGCTTTGGCATAGTCAATAAAGCAGAAGTAGATGTTTTTTTGGAACTCTCTTGCTTTTTCTATGATTCAGTGGATGTTGACAATTTGATCTCTGATTACTCTGCCTTTTCTATATCCAGTTTGAACATCTGGAAATTCACGGTTCACATACTGCTGAAGCCTGCCTTGGAGAATTCTGAGCATTAGTTTACTAGCATGTGAGATGAGTGCAATTGTGCTGTAGTTTGATCATTCTTTGGCATTGCCTTTCTTTGGGATTGGAATGAAAACAGCCCTTTTCCAGTCCTGTGGCCACTGGTGAGTTTTCCAAATTTGCTGGTATATTGAGTGCAGCACTTTCACAGCATCATCTTTTAGGGCTTGAAACAGCTCAACTGGAATTCCATCACCTCCACTAGCTTTGTTCATATTGATGCTTCCTAAGGCCCACTTAACTTCGCATTCCAGGATGTCTGGCTCTAGGTGAAATTTCTAGGATGCATCTTATTCCATGTCTAATTCTCAATAAATGTATTTAATTATAGGATTAAACCCCTTTCCTTCTGTTATTTGGAGGGACTCCTTCATTTTATGCAGACTGCATCTTAGCCCAAACTATTCCTTATTTAGTTTCCAGAAGCTCAATCTTTAAACCATAGCTCCCAGTCTAGCTAAAATGTCATCCCTTTCCTGAATTTGATCATCTGCCTTACCTGCCTACCTTTCCATGTTTCCTTAGACATTCAGTCATGTCTGACTCTCTGACCCCATGGATTATAGTCTGCCAGGCTCCCTTGTCCTTTGGATTTCCCAGGCAAGGATACAGGAGTGGGTTGCCATTCCCTTCGCCAGGCTATTTTCAGCCCAAGGACTGAAGCCGGGTCTCTGCACTGCAGGTGGATACTTTACTGCCTGAGCCGCCAGGGAAGCCTGGTCATGCATCTAGGTTTGCCAAAATATATCTTTCTTTCACTACAGAGGAGAAGCTTATTTTTCTTAGAAATTGAACTCCTTCAAAGTTGCAAGTAACAAGCAGCAAAAGACACTTTATTTTGGATAAAGTATAAAAGCAAATATTGATATAGGTCATTTTAAAAACAATAGATAATTTTTGGCTGATGCCCAGATGAGACGGCAGAGTAGAGGGAACTGAGCTCACCTCCTCTCAGGAAACACTCAAATCACAACTAACTACTGAACCCTCATTGACAAAAAAAGGTCTGGAACCTAACAAAAAATATACTCTACTTCCAAAGACAATGAAGAAGCACAATGAGATGAGATTCGCAAAGCACTCACACCCCACACCCATCGGGTAGGAAGCTCATAAACTGAAAAATAATTACATCACAGAGGTCCTCCGACAGGAGTGAGAGTTCTGAGGCCCACATCAGGCTCCCAAGTTTGGGGGTCTGGCATCGAGAAGAGGCACCCCCAGATATTTGAGTTTAAAGACCAGTGAAGCTTGATCACAGGAACTCTTCAGGACTAGAGGAAACAGAAGCAATACTTTTGGAGGGGTCTACTGAATAGCACTGAGAATTCTACTCAATACTCTAATAACCTACATGGGAAAATAATCTGAATAAAGGATATATAAAAATGCATATATATATTTAATTTTTAAAAGATGAATGAGATGGAAAAGTAAACATCAGATACCTGATTAAAAATAATAATAATGGATCATTTAAATCAAATCTAGGACCTCTGAACCTCTACAACAATAATTTTATTAAGGTCATTATGCAGGCTGATCTGTTTCAAAATATGAAACTAATACATCCCATCAGGCTCCTCTGTCCATGGAATTCTCCAGGCAAGAATACTGGAGTGGGTTGCCATTCCTTTCTCTAGGGGCTCTTTCCAACCCAGGGATAGAACCCGGTCCCCTGCATTGCAGGCATATTCTATACTGTCTGCACCATCAGGGAAGCATGATGAAGGTGAGGTGAAGTCACTCAGTCGTGTCCAACTCTTTGTGACACCATGGACTATAGCCTACCAGGCTCTTCCATCCATGGGATTTTCCAGGCAAGAGTACTGGAGTGGGTTGCCATTTCCTTAAACATCCATAAAAACAGTAATGAGAAAGCAATAGAAAACTTCACAAATTCAGGAACCCTATAAAATGTCCACTTACTGTAAATGTCAAACACTGTTCTAGAGGGGAAAGATTTAATCAATTAGGTTCTTATCAGTAGCGGAAAAAGAAAAGTTTTCAATTATAATTTGATAGACTTAGGATTCATAATTAGGTAAACAAAGTTGTGAAGAATATCTGTGCTCAATTCAGTATTCAAAGAAACAGAGAAATGCAGAGATTTATCTAGGCTAGCATGCAAATTGTAGCACCTAAATTTTCTTGATTCACCAGGTTTTTTTTACTTTCCACTCAGGAAAAACTGCCAGAGGTAGAAGCTAAGAAAACAAAAGTTTCCCTTTTGTAATTTACAGAAAAAAATATTGGACACATATTGACTTTTATATGATGGGAGTGCATAGTCCTATTCTCAGTCTCAAATCTGAATGCATTTACCTGGCCCATAAGAGCCCCAGATAAATTTTATTATTATTATTAGCTATCAAAAGTGATATCTTTCCAAACTTTAGCTATTTCTTCAAACACTGTTTGATAATCTTGACAATAAATACAGAGTTGGTCTAAAGATATTTCATTCAGCCTTGTAGTACAGTGAAAAATCTTTAGTTCTTCTCCCTGGTTCCTGGAACAGAGCTCCTAAAATGCTCAGAATCTCCTGAAGGATAGAAATAGTTTTCATCATTCATAATAAGCTCTTTTCAATCATATCTGAGTTTATACTAGTGAAGTCACTATTGGTGGACTCTAAATAGCACAAGATGGGGGCTGATTCTCAGAGGCAAAAACCGTGTCATTAGAGGATAGAATTTCAACCCCACCTCTGACCTCACTGAAGGTAGAATTCAATTGCCAGTGTCAATGATTTAATCAAGTGTATCTATGTAATGAAAACTCCAGAAAACACCCACAGGATGGGGCTCAGAGAGCTTCTGGGCTGGTAAACATATCCAGGTTCTGTGAGACTGGTCCACCCAGAGGAAACATGGAAACACACCCCTAAATCTTCCCCCATACCTTACTCTATGCATCTCTTCCATCTGGCTGTTGTTTCCTTTGTAATAAGATGTATTGTATTCTTAACATTAAAGTGAATTATATTCTTTACAATAAACAGTAGGCTTCCCTGGTGGCTTAAATGTTAAAGAATCTGCCTGCAATGTGGGAGACCAATGTTTCATCCCTGAGTCAGGAAGATCCCCTGGAGGAGGAAATGGCAATCCACTTCAGTATTCTTGCCTAAACAATCCTGTAACAGAGGAGCTGGTGGGCTAAATACCGTCCATGGGGTCACAAAGAGTTGAACATGACTGAGGTGACTTAGTAGATACTTAACATATGAGACAGAATGAACCAAAAGAGGCTGGGCTAACTCCAGTTAATCAGTGTCAGAACTGAATTGCATTTCTGTACATCCAAGTTGGTGTTGGAGAATCAGAGAACTGGGATAAGGAAAAAAGCTTCAAGTCAACAACTATTAAATATTTCCCAAACACATGGCTAAATAGCAAAATTACTCCCATTCTTTCCATAAGGAACTATTTTTGTTGTTTAATAAAATGTCCATCATACAACTTGCTTTGCCTCTGCTCAAATTTTATAATAAATGGTGACATAGCAAAGGGCAAGCGATCTGACAGGTTTATTCTCAGTGGGAAATTTGTAAAATATCCCAATTGAACCTACAGAATCTATTTTAGGTCCAATCAGGTTGACTCATCAATCAATTATTGGGAATTATTAACTGTGTCTATTGGTCTTTTCTCACCAGATCATGTATATACTCCTTGAGGTGTTTATGTATCTTTGCCATCCACCAAGGACCTTATTGTACTAGACTATAGCAGAAATCACTACGTCTTTATTAAATGACTTAGTATGAAATGTATACAATGAAAAGTGTTGTCTTCTATTACTGCCCTGTTTTTTGCAGTGTCAAATTGAGCTTAGTCCACTGTCCCATAATGCACTAAAACTCTTACGGGTTCATCTCCATCTTCTCAGGTCCAGTTAGATGTAGAATATGTTGCTGATGCTGACTTCAGGATAAAGGGAAACCTGATAGGATAAATGACATCAATCAAGTTACTTAAACTCCTGGATACACAGTTCCTTAGCTGTCACATATGGCATCTGGTCCCATCACTTCATGGGAAATAGATGGGGAAACAGTGGAAACAGTGTCAGACTTCATTTTTCTGGGCTCCAAAATCACTGCAGATGGTGACCGCAGCCATGAAATTAAAAGACACTTACTCCTGGAAGGAAAGTTATGACCAACCTAGACAGCATATTCAAAAGCAGAGACATTACTTTGCCAACAAATGTCCATCTAATCAAGGCTATGGTTTTTCCTGTGGTCATGTATGGATGTGAGAGTTGGACTGTGAAGAAACCTGGGCACCAAAGAATTGATGCATTTGAACTGTGGTGTTGGAGAAGACTCTTGAGAGTCCCTTGGACTGCAAGGAGATCCGAACAGTCTATCCTAAAGGAGATCAGTCCTGGGTATTCATTGGAAGGACTTATGCTGAAGCTGAAACTGAAATGATGGTATACCTCAATAGTATCAAATTCATGAATTCTCATTACAGCAAAATGAGAATCCATAAATAAATCTGGACTATTTCAGTTCAGTTCAGTCGCTCAGTCATGTCCGACTCTTTGCGACCCTATGAATCGCAGCACGCCAGGCCTCCCTGTCCATCACCATCTCCCAGAGTTCACTCAGATTCACGTCCATCAAGTCAGTGATGCCGTCCAGCCATCTCATCCTCTGTCATCCCCTTCTCCTCCTGCCCCCAATACCTCCCAGCATCAGAGTCTTTTCCAATGAGTCAACTCTTCACATGAGGTGGCCAAAGTACTGGAGTTTCAGCTTTAGCATCAGTCCTTCCAAAGAAATCCCAGAGCTGATCTCCTTCAGAATGGACTGGTTGGATCTCCTTGCAGTCCACGGGCCTCTCAAGAGTCTTCTCCAACACCACAGTTCAAAAGCATCAATTCTTTGGTGCCCAGCTTTCTTCACAGTCCAACTCTCACATCCATATATGACCACAGGAAAAACCATAGCCTTGACTAGACTGGCCTTTTTTGGCCAAGTTATGTCTCTGCTTTTGAATATGCTATCTAGGTTGGTCATAACTTTTCTTCCAAGGAGTAAACATCTTTTAATTTCATGGCTGCAGTCACCATCTGCAGTGATTTTGGAGCCCCCAAAATATAAAATCTGACACTGTTTCCACTGTTTCCCCATCTATTTCCCAGGAAGTGATGGGACCGGATGTCATGATTTTCATTTTCTGAATGTTGAGCTTTAAGCCAACTTTTTCACTCTCTTCTTTAGTAGGTATTAAATACTTTCTCCATTGAGAAAATAAATCATTTTTGTTATTGGTGTGGAGATGTGCTGATGGCTAGCAGGATATAATTTTTATACTAAATGACCAAAAGTTTTCTCTATTTATATTACATAGTAATTGTTTTATTAAAATAAATAGGTATAATCATTAATATTTAACACCTTTAGAAAGTATAAGCTCCAAGATTCCATTCATAAGTTCTTCATGGGAGTATAAAAAACAATTTACTCACCATTCATATTTGCTTTTTTTCTCTCTTCTGATGAAAACATTGAAGGGACATTAAAAATGGATTACAATGTTGAAAATAAGCAAAATTTCAGTGCTGTTAAATTTGGGCAGAAGAAAGGGTTTGGGAAGAACAAAGATGATATAGAAAGAACCACGAAAAGGGTGAAATAATTGTAGAGCTTAGCATTCTAGAAACTAATGTTATACTTTTCAGAATTTATTTCTGAAATCAAATGCATTTTATGTAATATATCAGACACCAAGTAATAGTATTTATTTGGAATTATTATGAGTGTTCAACATAAGTTCTGTCAAGTCTTTTTATGAATAGTTCCCATTTTAAGCCCCAGAGTTATTTATAAGAATAAAGTCTGTAAAACAATCTCAGTAACTAATTCACTCTGTTGAATGCTCCATCAGAAGACCTTCATTTACCTAGTGGATTATTGTGTGTCCTTACACTAGATCAGATAAAAGAACTGATAGTTTTTTTTAACATGTTAGATGGTTGAAAAAAAAGTAACAAAGACAAATTTTTGATAGAGCTCATTTGTGGTTGGGACTTATTAGGTGGCACCAGTGGTAAAAAACCTGCCTGCCAATCGGAAGACATAAGAGATGTGGGTTTGATCCCTGGGTTGGGAATATCCCTTGGAGGAGGACTTGGCAACTCACTCCATTATTGTTGCCTGGAGAATCCCATGGACAAAGGAGCCTGGTGGACTGCAGTCCATGGGGTCATAAAGAGTTGGACATAACTGAAGTGACTTAGCACGCATGCACACATATTTGTGGTTACAAAGACTGAAATATTTACTACCTAGCCCTTTACAGTAGAGTTTGCTAATCTCTATGCTAGAACATTACATGGGTCAAAAATTTTTCAGAGATCTTTCATATTTGCAATATATAATTTTTGGTCTTCAGATTTATATATGACACTGTAAATATATCATAGTTCCAAATAAAATAAGGGAATCTTACAGTCTTAATTATGTATCTCCCTAAGTTGCAATGATCTGATGCTCAAAAACAGCATGGCAACATTGGTGCTGCACTGGGACTTAATTGATTAAATTCATTTCTTCCCCTAAAGTTGTGTCTTGAAATTTGTCCTCCTTGAGATGCATTGTACTCTCTCATCTGAACATATCATACTGCATTTACCTTATGAAGAATATTAAAAAGTAATGACTACTGTTGTGTGTATGTTTTAGAATATGTATATTGTAGATGTTAAGATAATCACTAAATTGTTTTCTAAACTGGAATAATTAAACAATCTCAAAATTAAGCATAAAGTTCATTATAGAAATAATGCCAAGGGAATTCTGTTCTAGTACTCCTTAAGGTAGAAATTTGACTTTTATCAAATGCCTTTTCTGTGTATGTTGAAACAGTTATGTTCCTTTTCCTTTATTCTAAATTCTATTACTATATTACTGAGGTAGAAGACATTAACAAGAGACGACAAGAATACACAGAAGAACTATACAAAAAAGGTCTTAATGACGTGGATATCCATGATGATGTGATCACTCATTTAGAGCCAGACATCCTGGAGTGTGAAGTCAAGTGGGCCTTAGGAAGCATCAATATGAACAAAGCTAGTGGAGGTGATGGAATTCCAGTTGAGCTATTTCAAATCCTAAAAGATGATGCCATGAAAGTGCTGTACTCAATATGCCAGCAAATTTGGAAAACTCAGCAGTGGCCACGGGACTGGAAAAGGTCAGTTTTCATTCCAATCCCAAAGAAGGGCAATGCCAAAGAATGTTCAAACTACCGCACAATTGTACTCACTTCACATGCAAGCAAGGTCATCCTCAAAACTTTCAAGCTAGGCTTCTTGTGAACCAAGAACTTCCAGATGTACAATCTGGATTTAGAAAAGGCAGAGGAATCAGAGGTTAAATTGCCAATATCTGCTGGATCATTGAAAAAGCAAGAGGTGAAGTGAGGTGAAGACGCTCAGTCGTGTCCGACTCTTTGCGACCCTGTGGACTGTAGCCTACCAGGCTCCTCCGTCCATGGCATTCTCCAGGCGAGAATACTGGAGTGGGTTGCTGTTTCCTTCTCCAGGGGATCTTCCCAGCCCAGGGATCGAACCCATGTCTCCCGCATTGGAGGCAGACGCTTTAACCTCTGAGCCAGCAGGGAAGCCTAGTGGATCATCGAAAAAGCAATAGAGTTCCAGAAAAACATCTACTTCTGCTTTATTGACTATAATAAAGACTTCAGATGGTGATTGCAGCCATGAAATTAAAAGACGCTTACTCCTTGGAAGAAAAGTTATGACCAACCTAGATACTGAAAAGCAGAGACATTACTTTGCCAACAAAGGTCCGTTTAGTCAAGGCTATGGTTTTTCCAGTGGTCATGTATGGATGTGAGAGTTGGACTGTGAAGAAAGCTGAGCACTGAAGAATTGATGCTTTTGAACTGTGGTGTTGGAGAAGACTCTTGAGAGTCCCTTGGACTGCAAGGAGATCCAACCAGTCCATTCTAAAGGAGATCAACCCTGGGTGTTCTTTGAAAGAACTCATGCTAAAGCTGAAACTGCAGTACTTTGGCCACCTCATGCAAAGAGTTGACTCATTGGAAAAGACTCTGATGCTGGGAGGGATTGGGGGCAGGAGGAAAAGGGGATGACAAAGGATGAGCTAACTGGATAGCATCACTGACTCAATGAACGTGAATTTGAGTGAACTCCGGGAGATGGTGATGGACAGGGAGACCTGACGTGCTGTGATTCACGGGGTCACAAAGAGTCAGCCACAACTGAGCAACTGAACTGAACTGAACTGAAAGCCTTTAACTATGTTGATCACAATAAACTTTAGAAAATTCTTCAAGAGATGGGAATACCAGACCACCTTACCTACCTCCTGAGAAATCTGTATGCAGGTCAAGAAGCAACATCACGGCTGTATATTGTTACCCTGTTTACGAAACTTTTATGCAGAGTACATCATGTGAAATGCCAGGCTAGATGAATCACAAACTGGAATCAATATTGCAGGGAGAAATATCAATAACCTCAGATATGTAGATGACACCACTCTTATGGCAGAAAGAGAATGCGAACTAAAGAGCCTCTTGATAAAGGTGAAAGAGGAGAGTGAAAAAGCTGCCTTAAAACAGCATTCACAAATCTAAGATCATAGCATCTGGTCTCCTCATTTCATGGCAAACAGATAGGGATGCAATGGAAGCAGTGACAGACTTTATTTTCTTGGGCTCCAAAATCACTGGGATGGAGACTGCAGCTATGAAATTAAAACATGCTTGCTCCATGCAAGAAAAGCTATGACAAACCTAGACAGCATATTAAAGATACATTACTTTTCCAGTAAAGGTCTGTATAGTCAAAGCTATGGTTTTTCCAGGAGTCACGCACAGATGTGAGAGTTGGACCGTTAAGTAGTCTGAGTACCAAAGAATTGACACTTTTGAACTGTGGTGTTGGAGAAGACTCTTGAGAGTCCCTTGGACTGCAAAGAGACCCAACCAGGCCATCCTAAAGGAAATCAGTCCCGAATATTCATTGGAAGGATGATGCTGAAGCTGAAGCTCCAGTACTTTGGCTACCTGATATGGAGCATGAAGTCCCTGGATGAGATCCTGATGCTGGGAAAGATTGAAGGCAGGAGAAGGGGACGACAGAGGATGATCTGACTGGATGGCATCATTGACTCAAAGGACATAAATTTGAGCAAGATCCTGGAGATGGTGAAGAACTGGGAAGCCTGGCATGCTGCAGTCCATGTGGTGGCAAAGAGTCGGACACAACTGAGTGACTAAACAACTGTTTCTAATTTTAAATAACCCTTTCATATGTGAATGAATTAAATTTGGTCATGAAAGAAACTACAATACAAACAAACCTCTAATTCCATGGGCCTTTTTATTTTATGCTTTGGTCATAAATTTTCTTATAGGTGCTATAAGTTTCATCTGCTGGCCATGATGCTTACACATTTTTATATCATGTTAAGTAACAGAAGCACAACTGCTATTTGGATCCATTCATTAATTTGTGTCTTACTACATATCACTGGGATGTTTTTTTTTTTTTTTCTCATCATTTTTTTTTATTTTTATTTTTTGTCATTATAATATAACTTTATTTATTTTTATTTTTATTTTTTTTTTAATTTTAAAATCTTTAATTCTTACATGCGTTCCCAAACATGAACCCCTCTCCCACCTCCCTCCCCATAACATCTCTCTTGAGAATATGGTCCTTATTTTATAATCACCATCAGTTACTATATACATATATATTTTATTTGCTCTCTTTATCTTACCTTAATCTATCTATTTCAGCATGTTTCCCAAATTTAAACTGGATGTATTTTTCCATGATCACTTTAGCTATTTGTCAACTTGTCCTTTTTAAACAAATTAAATTCCTTGTAGATATTCCTAAAATGTTTATCCTGTACATGAGGGCAACTAATTTTTACAGCAGTCCTTTTATAAGGTTACATTACCCTTCCCATTTTAGTGATATGAAAGCTGGAAAATACTGTTTATTAAAAATGTGTGTGTATATATATATATATATATATAGCTGAGTCACTTTGCTATATAGCAAACATTAGCATAGCATTATAAGTCACCTATATGCTCATAGCTATGGAATGATTGTGGTTCTGTGGTGGTCGTCTAGGCTCAGGTGCAATTGATTCAAACTACAGATAGGGTCTGGTTTTTCTTCACATACTCCTTATCTTTGCTCAGTGCATGCCACATGACCATCCAAAATCAATCTGCAGGGAGTACAATGTAACACTATGAAGCTAGGTTAAGTGTACTGTGTTCAGCCCTGCTAAAAACCAGATGCTAGAAATGGATTGGAATTGTAAGAGATTCAGTAGGGGAAGGCCAGTGAAGGACAATGGGTATAGATACTATTAGGCAGAAGAATTTTCATTGCAAAGTTGCAATCCAAGTCTGATAATTTTATAATGAGGGGAGGAAGAAATAGGTAGTGTGAATATCAGACTGCAGTGCAGTTCTAAGAAAGTTTCCGCTAGACTGATGTGCAATCTTTTGAGTCTAAAGTCCCATGCAAGGGAGATTACATTCCACAAAAATGATACTGGTGCTCATGCACAGGCAATGAACAGTAGCTGGCCGAGAACAGTCCAGTAGTTTTGTCTCTGTGTGAACACTGTAATGTATCAGAGGGACCACACTAGAACTGGAAGTTCTAGTTCCAGTTATGATGGTTGAAGCAGGCTTTTTTGAAGAAGATCTGAGCAGCATATTTGTCAGTTTCAATGCCAGTTACATTGCCAAATCAACAAAATTGGAGCAAGGAAGTATACCCTCTCATGGAAGTAGGGAAGGGAGTATTATTAAAAAATAATCTAACAACTGCTTTCTTTTATTACCACTTTCCTCTCATTAAATCCCTTCTAGTCACACCATTTCATTTGTGCCAGAGTACACCATACATTCTTCAATCAGATGAATTTTGCCTAGAATACATTTTGCCCAGATGATTACATGCCTCTCCTCTTCATTTCTTTCTGATGTTTATTCAAATGTCAATTTGTCAGCAAAGCTTTCTCTGATCACCTTTTCTAAAATCCCAAACCCCATCAGCATAAAGCACACTCCATAAATTGCTTTCAGAGTTTATCACTTTCCCATTTCTAAATACAGGATAGATTAGTCAAGGAAAAATGCACATAAAATATTATAAATCTCAAATTTCAGTACTATAGTCTCCTAGCTGATGTAGGCAGCAGGTAATCGAATTATTCTTAGAAAGAAGCACTATGAATAATTTAACAAGTGTTTGCCTTCAAGAAAATATTGAATTCAAGGCATTTTGCAAATAATTCAGTAAGTAAGAACAAATACTACAATAGCTACTTTTTAAGGAAAATGTGCAGACTCAAGGAAAAGCAATGCCTCTTCCTCTATTGATTCCCCTGTCCCCATGGAGATAATCTAAAAAATAATAACAGCCTGGATCTTTGATTATCAAGTGTGATAAAATGATTCAGACAAGTTTCCTGCTGTTGCACAGTGAGGCAAATAAGTACTGTGATAGATAGTCTTATGTGTTAATTTTGTAGGCAATAGTACCCAAATAATTAAACATTAATTTAGGTATTGATATAAAGATATTATGCAGATGTGGTGAATACTCTGCAATCAATTGAAGGTTATTCTTCAATTGGTAATCGGGGTGGACTTCCTCTGATTAGGTGAAAGATCTTGAGGGGAAAAGTAAAGTACTCCAAGGAAGAAGAAATTCTGCCTGTGGACTGTCGCCATGTCACATACAGCTATAACATTATAACTTTCATATATCATTGTAATACTATAACCTTATATCTTATAGTATTATATTTGTAAAACACAGTAGCACAGCACACATACGTATACACATCTGTGCATCTGTTGGTCTACGTGTGTACTTAGTCATGTAGAGTCTTTGCAATCCCATGGGCTGCAGCCCACCAGGCTCCTATGTCTGTGGAATCTTCCAGGCAAGAATACTGGAGTGGTTTGCCATTTCCTCCTCCAGGGGATCTTCCTGACCCAGGGATCAAATCCATGTCTCTTAACGTTTCCTGCACTGGCCGGCAGATTCTTTACCAGCGAGCCACCTGGGAAGCCTAGAGTGTACATATCTCCAAGCTACTGGTTCTTTTTCTCTTGTACAACCCTGACTGACACATGCACCAAATAAAACCATTAAGGTTAAAATATATGTACAGTATTATATTATTATATATCACATATTACATAGAATTAATAGCTCCTTACTAACTTAAAAATGTAATAATTTGTATTCCTTCTCTACTTTTCAATGTCAGGAGACCATTAGGAACTTTGATGGTTTTCCTTAGTACTCTGGTCATAGATCTCCGTAAAATGGAAATGAGTACACTCAGTAAAACAAACAAATAAAAAAAGAAAACAGAAATAACAAAACTTCCTCAAACATGCCAGACATTATACTGTACACTTTACATATGTTATCTAAAGTTAATCTTTTCGGAAAATGCATACCCCCATTTTACAGGGAAGTTAGTCGAGGGTTAAGTGAAAGTCACTTAGTTGTGTCAGACTCTTTGTGACCCCATGGACTATTCAATCCATGGAATTCTCCAGGCCAGAATACTGCAGTGGGTAGCCATCCCCTTCTTCAGATCTTCCCAACCCAGGGGTCAAACCCAGGTCTCCCGCATTGCAGGCAGATTCTTTACCAGCTGAGCTACCAGGGAAGCCCTAAAAGAGGGTTAAGATGCTAAGAAAAGGTGCTGCAATGTACAGCAGCCATGAGAAGCTATCAGGCAATTACGGACGTATACCCTAGTAGCTCCCCATATACTGTACTCCATAGGTATTTTAGACAATTTCGATTCTCTGAGACTATTTCCTCATCTCTGAAATGAGGACAAAAACTGCCTCACTCTGGTGGTGGTTGCGAAGACTGAATTCGTATATGTGAATGCTTAGTCATGGGTGTTCAAAAACGTCTGCACCTTTAATATTCTAGATCACAACATCATACTTCAACCACCATTAAGTGTCCTGAGTACCACTTTTACTGCATTTCCCATAGTGCAGCAAAAGGTACAGAAACATCCCTGTAGCCGCATTTCACCATCAGAATAAATGGATTTTCCATCTTAAATGACCAAGGACAGTTCTAAGGAGTTCTGTCCACAACTGTCTCTAATTTCTGCCATTCTAAAAGTAGATTTATAAAGAATTGATTTAATTCCTGTGAGATTTTGACCAGATCCTGGCAGGAAAAAACAAGATCTCTGAAAAAAAAAATTCAGTTGGATTTGTAATGAAACAAAAGGAAACCAATCCATTACTGTTGTTTGATAGTAAATAACATTTTTCTTCTTTATTATCTGCCAAATACAGTTAGATTTTACCTTTAAAATAGTTGGTGATTTTTTTTCTTTTCTTTTTGCTTTTATTTCTCCAAGGGGGAGAAAAATCCCAAAGATAGCCAAGTTTTCACTTGTACTCTTTTTTTTTCCTGTCAACATGAAACTATTGGATTTACTGGTGAAAGGAGAGTACTTATGAATTGCAAAAGTGGTGTGCTTTCTGATAAATACTTTGTCATATCTGAAAAATAAAAACAATGAAGAAATGCAATAAATTCTGGGTTTGGAGGAAAGAGCAGATTAACATCTTGCAATATTAACCTCAGAGAAATGTGCCAGAGAGCTGAAGTGGCCACTTCCTGCCTACTGCTCTGGCATCTTATGTGGGCAGGTACCTGCTGTTCCTCAGAGCTTTAGGGGTTTTTATAAGTATCCCTACATTCAGCTTTCCCACATACTCTCCCTTCCCCCACATCTAAGAAGGGATATACACTGAATCCTTAGTATAGAGAGGCCACTTGGCATTAGTTGAGCAGACTGCTCTGTGCAGTGTTGAGTTGTGAGCCAGGCTTCCAAGTGTGTGAGCTGATTGCCAATGCAATATGAACAAGTCTCTACTTTCTCATTTGTGAAAGAAAGATAACATGTGGACAACTTCCTACCAAGGAAGTTGTAAGAAATAAAAGAAATACTGTACTTGAGGAAATAAAAGATATAGCATGCTGTCCAATGTTAGCTACTACATTAATATTAGTATGATTATTATTATTTTTACAGTTTTCAATGAACCGTTTGGGGACTTGGGTTCCGGTATGAGACAGATCTGATTTCAAATCCCATATCTAGCTCTTTATAGGACCATTAATAAATTCTGTAATCCCTTCATGTTTTAGTTTCCTCATCCATCAGTTCAGTCCAACTCTTGGTGACCCAATGGACTGCATGGACCCCATGGACAGGCTTCCCTGTCCATCACCAACTCCCGGAGCTTACTCAAACTCATGGTCATTGAGTCAGTGATGCCATCCAACCATCTTATCCTCTGTCATCCCCTTCTCCTCATGCCCTCAATCTTTCCCAACATTAGGGTCTTTTCTAGTGAGTCAGTTCTTCACATCAGGTTGCCAAAGTATTGGAGATTCAGCTTCAGCATCAGTCCTTCCAATGAATATTCAGGACTGATCTCCTTTAGGACGGACTGGTTGGATCTCCTTGCTGTCCAAGGAACTCTCAAGAGTCTTCTCCAACACCACAGCTCAAAAGCATCAATTCTTCAACCCTCAGCTTTCTTTATAGTCCAACTTTCACATCCATACAAGACTACTGGAAAAATCATAGCTTTGACTAGACAGATCATTGTTGGTAAAATGATGTCTCTGCTTTTTAATATGCTGTCTAGTTTCATCATAGCTTTTATTCCAAGGAGCAAGCGTCTTTTAATTTCATGGCTGCAGTCACCATCTGCAGTGATTTTGGAGTCCATATGATTGGAATAACATCACTTCTCTCATAGTGTTGCTATGGAAATTACAATGTCAATATACAGTTTAATACAGTTATGGTTATTATTTAATTTAAACCTTGAAGATAGTGTATCTTATTAGTATAATTATCAGTGAGGTATGGGCTTCCCAAGTGGCACTAGTGGGAAAGAACCAGCCTGCCAATTTAGCAGGCATAAGAAATGCGGGTTCAGTACCTGGGCCAGGAAAGTCCCCCCAGAGGAGGGCATGGCAACCCACTCCAGTATTCTTGCCTGGAGAATCCCCATGGGCAGAGGAGCCTGGCGGGCTCAGTCCTCAGGGTCGCAAGGAGTCAGACCTCACCAGAGTGACTGAGCACACAGGCACACACCTTTGGAGAAACCGAAGCTCATATCATTTAAGAAAACCACTGACAGTGTGCAGATTTGAATCCTGTTCCCTCTCACTTCTAAACCTGAGATATAGTTCCATAGCAGAGCTCAAGACAATGATCCGTAGAACAAAACTGAGAGTCTTCTTTATCTTTTCTCATGCCACACTCAATCCATCATCTAATTTCTCAGCTGTGTCTTCAAAATTACTCCAGAATCTACCTGCTTGATACCACCTGCGCCATATTTCCCTAAACCAACCCATCATCATTGCTCACCTGAACAATATGGGAAGCCTCTGAACTGGCCTCTCTGTCCCAACAACTGCTTGCAAAGCTATTCTCATCACAGAAGCCAGACTGATACTTTGAAAATAATAATGAGGTTATACCTATGGCTGATTCATATTGAGGTTTGACAGAAAACAACAAAACTCTATGAAGCAATTATCCTTCAATAAAAAACTAAATTAAAAAATAATAATGAGGTAATTCAACAGTCTCTTTCAGAATAAAAACAAAACCCTTATCATAACCTACAGAGACTTAATGACCTATTCTTTGTGGAGCATCTGACCTTTCTTTCTACAGCCCTGGTCCTTCATCATTCTATTCCAACCATACCAGCTTTCTCACTTTTCCCCAAACAGACCAAGAACACTGCAGCCTGAGAGCCTTTGCACACTATGTCACCACTGCCTTGAAAACGTTTCCCCAGATTCCAGCTTGACTGATTTCTTTGTTTCTTTACATGCTGCTCAAATGTGACTATACCAGAGAGAATTTCCTGACTACCAGATATATAACAGCACTTTCTCCCTCCCTCTGCCCATTACCCTCTGTGTTTATTCCACAGTAGTTAGTGCCATTTGACCTTTCTCTGTTAGTTCAATCCTAGAAGCAAAGTCTTTAGTTAATTTCTCATCCCTAAGGCCTGACAGTGCCTGACACACAGTCAGCATTCATGGATATTTGTTGGGGAAAAAAATGAATGAATGAATGTGACATTTACCTGATACTCTAGGTGATTATTTAACTGGGAAGAAAGATTGACATACTGGATTTTTCCTGATTCCCCGAAGAACTACTTCAGGGAGACTGCAGCAGTAAAAATGTCTATTTCTTAAGGAGATGACCAGACAGAATTCTGTTCTCCTTCCAAGTAATTCAGATATTTAATGAATATAATTTTTTCCTTCCTAGAAACTCCCCAGAGGCATAGAAAAAATATAAGTCTGCCTCTTTTAAATACCTAGCCAGTACTGAGAGCATAGCCCCATGAGTCTAATTCCAAGTTTTAGTTAGAAGAACTGCAAAGAATGAGAAATGTGATGCATAGAATTAAGGAATTTGTAACCAGTTGATTAATTTAAAGGTATTCATTCTAAGCTGTAAAGAGATAGATGAAGAAGATTAAGACTGGTTGCAGTGCATTTGGTAAAGTCAAGCCAAAATAAATAACAAAGCAAATTCGTTATTAGAGTTTTTATCTACGAGAATTTTATAAACAATGACATAGAAAAAAAATCTATCCACCAGGTGTCAATTTGAGCACGTTATATAGCAATGTTTTATCCACCAATCACAGCTTCCCTACAATTTGCTAATCTCCTGAGATGGATGCTGAAGGCTGCATTAATCCAGACTGTCAACTCAGACTCTCATCATCAGAATATAAAATGGTATATGCCCCAGGTTCTTTAGTAGGAGAAATTGAGAAGTCTCTTATATGTGGGTTGTATGGTCTTCACAGGCACAGTTCATAAACAACACAGTATAACCAAACTAATTTATTTTTAAAGATACAAGAGAGAATTGTGGTCATTTTCCAATAGGAAATAACTGTTCTGTCAAATAGTCATCTTTTATTCCCAAAGAAATTTTTCTATCAGAATACTCAGGAAAAGGCCAAATGACAGCCACGTCTATCCCATCCCATTTGCCAAATAACTTTGTTTTTTTCTGTGACTGAATTCAGCTCTGAAACCTGAAGGAACCTCAGCACTGTGCTTTCATGCTAGGGAAATATTGATTTAAAATTTTGCCTATATATATAACTGAATCACTCTGCTGTACACCTGAAACTAACACAACGTTGTCAATCAACTGTATTCCAATGTAAAATACAAAGTTTAAAAATAAAAAAGCAAACAAAATAAGTTTTTAAAAATGTTGCCTGGTTTTATAGTGGAACATAGAGGATTACATTGTCACACATCATGGTAAGTTAGTCAAATAAGAAGGAAAAAGAAAATAAGTAGAGGGTGGAAAATAAGGCCTGGGGGAAAGAAATAAAAGGTGAATGGAGGGCAAGTCCCCCACCTGCATTAAGCAGCAGGCAAAGGTTCTTAGGAATCATCCAGGGTAGTGGAATTAATCCTGGCTTCCAATGGACACCCGGGAGACATTTTAAAAATATGAATACTCAGGTCTCCCCTACAGAGATTCTCACCAAATTACCTGGAAATAAAGCAAGCATTAGTGTATTTCACAGATTCCTATGGTGATTAGGATGTACAGCAAGGGTGGAGAGCACTGCATAAACCCCGCTTAGGAAATCCAGAGAAACTGAGTGAGAGTCTAGAGGTACAGAAAGTCAAGACTAAACCCAGTTTTCATCTCTTAATTTATGGTTCTTTCTCCCCATTCATGCAGGAGTGGCTGCGTGGCGCTATTGCACTCATCTCACATGCTAGTAAAGTAATTCTTTAAATTCTCCAAGCCAGGCTTCAGCAATACATGAACAGTGAATTTCCAGATATTCAGGCAGGTTTTAGAAAAGGCAACGGAATCAGAGATCAAATTGCCAACATCTGCTGGATCATGGAAAAAGCAAGAGAGTTCCAGAAAAACATTTATTTCTGCTTTTTTGACTATACCAAAGCCTTTGACTGAGTAAATCATAATAAACTGTGGAAAATTATGAAAGAGATGGGAATACCAGACCACTTCACCTGCCTCTTGAGAAATCTGTATGCAGGTCAGGAAGCAACAGTTAGAACTGGACATGGAACAACAGACTGGTTCCAAATAGGAAAAGGAGTATGTCAAGGCTGTATATTATCTCCCTGCTTATTTAACTTATATGCAGAACACATCAAGAGAAACGCTGGGCTGGAAGAAGCACAAGCTGGAATCAAGATTGCCGGGAGAAATATCAATAACCTCAGATATGCAGATGACACCACCCTTATGTCAGAAAGTGAAGAAGAACTAAAAAGCCTCTTGATGAAAGTGAAAGAGGAGAGTGAAAAAGTTGGCTTAAAACTCAACACTCAGAAAACAAAGATCATGGCATCTGGTCCCATCACTTCATGGGAAATAGATGGGGAAACAGTGGAAACAGTGACAAACTTTATTTTGGGGGGCTCCAGAATCACTGCAGATGGTGACTGCAGCCATGAAATTAAAAGACACTTACTCCTTGGAAGGAAGTGTCCAACCTTCCTTCCTTCTATGACCAACCTAGACAGCATAACTAAAGAGCAGAGACATTACTTTGTCAGCAAAGGTCCATCTAGTCAAGGCTATGGTTTTTCCAGTGGTCATGTCGGATGTGAGAGTTGGACTATAAAGAAAGTTGAGCGCCAAAGAATTGATGCTTTTGAACTGTGGTGTTGGAGAAGATTCTTAAGAGTCCCTTGGACTGCAAGGAGATCCAACCAGTCCATCCTAAAGGAGATCAGTCCTGGGTGTTCACTGGAAGGACTACTGTTGAAGCTGAGGCTCCATACTTTGGCCACCTGATGCAAAGAGCTGACTAATTTGAAAAGACCCTGTTGCTGGGAAAGATTGAGGGCAGGAGAAGAAGGGGACGACAGAGGATGAGATAGTTGGATAGTATCACCGACTCAATGGACATAACTTTGGGTAAACTCTGGGTGTTTGTGATGGACAGGGAGGCCTGGTGTGCTGCGGTTCATGGGGTCACCAAGAGTCAGACACGACTGAGCAACTGAACTGACCTGAACTCCCCATTCAATGCTACTATCTCTGAATCTAGGCTTCCCTGAAGGCTCAGATGGTAAAGAATCAGCCAGCAATGCAGAAGACCCGGGTTCCATCCCTGCATCAGGAAGATCCCCTAGAGAAGGAAATGGTATCCCACTCCAGTATTCTAGCTGGGAAATCCCATGGACCGAGGAGCCTGGGGATCCTACAGTCCTTGGGGATGGCCATGAATCAAACATGACTGAGTGACTAACTCTCTCATTGAATCTAACCTAATGCTTAATTAAGATTATATGGCCAAAATAAGGCAGCCATGACATGGTCATCTTCTTCAAAATTTGGATGAAAGCCCCAAAGAACAAGTATTCCTGGGTATATCATTCAGTGATCTGTGTCCTCATTGTTAAGACAACAAACTACAGGGGTTCTAATAATATAAAGGTAAATGAGCCACAGATCCTTTTTTACTGGAACCAAAAATCTTGTTCTCAATAGTGTGAATTATAATCATCACAAAATTTTGCCAGGCACTTTTTCCAATTCCCCGCAATGCCAAGGCTGTATGTTGTATATAGTGGTAACTCAGTAGAGAAACACAAAATAATAGACAAACTGACAGAATAATCCTAACAGGTGGTAGTCACTTCCTGTAATGGCCCTGGACTTTTACTGCCATGTCCCTGAGCTTTATTTACAATGAATTGTAAATCCTCATTGGTATGCAGCTACACACCCCCAGATCTACTTGGGAAGCCAGATGATCTAAGCCACAGTCAATCTTAAAATGTTAACTCAAAAGCAGAAATGTGCTAGAAATGAATCTGATCTGCTTGCAAAGACGCAAGCATAGATGTGGCTGGAACATTAGTCAAAGAAGCAGGCAGGCCGCTCTCCCAGGAACCCACCTATAACTTATCTTTCATTGCTAAACACATTTTTGTTTTTGTACCACAGTAACATAGGATTTCTTCCATACACAGTCATAGTAATAGAAAGTTATTGCTATGTGATTTCTCCCCTTTATAAATGCAGTCAGTTTCCAAGGTCTATCTATTTATAATAATACGTATTTATATTCATGACAATCTAGAGTATAGGGAAAAACTGCGTTTTCATATTAACTAATATATAAGGTGCTCAGAGGAAATTTTAATGGGAAGGTTGATGTAAGTTTTGGTCTAGGGGAATAAATATTGAAGTCAGCTAAAGTGTTGTTCATTTATCTTCTTTAAATATTTCACAAGATTTGTTTTAACTTCTCTCTACAAATGCTGACTTCAACATTACCTTATAAAAGTATTTCTGAACCCCCTAAACAGCTGCACTGATTAGCTTGCTGTGTTTATACATGTTAAGTAAAATGTGTATTAAGCCCAAGCCCTGCAAGAAAACAAAAATATCAGACCACTGAATTTAGATAGTAGTTGCTAGGAGCCTAATACCACGTGAGATATATCCTAGCAGCACTTTTTCAAGCATGTTGTCTATGTGGACACTGTGAGTTACTTTGCATATGTTATTCCATATAATGACAAGTTATCAATATGGAACATGTTATCTTTATTTTATAGGTAGGTGAGAAAGCTCAGACTACAATGCTATCCACTGAACAATTGACTGAGGCTGTTTTAATTTTATGAAGTCATAAATTAAACTTTTGGCCAAGTATTAATGAACTTCAATGCTGCAATTGCCTACCAAAATGCCTAATAAGACTTGCCTTCAAGCAAACAAATGAATAAATAAACAAAACTGCTCCACATAGTTATCTACCTAAACATTCAAGCTAGAAAAGAGGTCAACTGCTTTATTTTACAGCAATGAACCAAAGAATATCTTAACTTACCTAGGACTGCACAGTTACTTACTACTAAACTATTGGTGATGACTAGGCTATGTAGTATTTGCTGAGCTAAAATTTTCTAAATACTTTCTAAGGTGCCTCATGGTTTGTTTTAATAGAGCATTTGAAAGTTGACTTTGGGCATTTCACTAAGATGCAGAAAGAGGAATTGCAAATGGGTATCTGTTATTTTCATTAATATTTTAAAATAGATTATAACATGCATAATGAATAAATTGCTGTATTTTTTCTGTATAGTCCTTGGCCTATTTTTACCTTTCTTGTCTCCTCTATAAGTAAGTAAAGAAATCTATTCCTAAAACCCATGGACAAGGTATTCTACAGTTTCATTTTATGTTCAGGTAAAACATTCCCCAGCATTGGCTTTATATACTAAGAGCCTCAGAGAACAACATGGCACCACAAATAGATTACAGAGGGTACACAACCATTAAGATCACAGATGTAAGTTTCAAATCCCACCCCACACCCCCACCCCGCCCCAAACACACACACGTGCACCACTGTCAGCTGTGTGAATTTGGGTTGTTTTACCTCTTCTTATCTTGGTGCTATTTCTGAAAAAAATATATTAATAGATGATGCATCTCATAGGATATAGGGGGATATAAATGGAATAATTATACCAAAGAAGTTCTTGCACTGCTGTGAAAGTTCTGGATCTCATAACAAACTTCCCAACCTATGGATCCAGCAAAGGGACTGAGAATCCCCAGGGAATCTGACTTTGAAGTTCAGCAGGATTTGAATACATAACTTCCACAGGACTGGGGGAACAGAGACTCTTGGAGGGCACAAACAAAAACTAGTGTGCACTAGGACCCAGGAGAAAGAAGCAGTGATCCCAGAAGAGAATGAGCCAGACTTTGATGTGAGTGTTTTGGAGTCTCTGGTGGAAGCATGGGTAAACAGTAGCCTGCAGCGGGGTCAGGGATACTGACAGCAGCTGTCCTGGGAGGTACAGCATGCTGGTATAAGTCCTTTTGGAGGAGGTGGCCTCAGAACCAACTACAGGAGGGAACACAGCCCCAATCAGGAACAGAAAATTGGATTTAAGTTTTACTGAGCATGGACTTGCCCACCTGAGCAAGACCCAGTTCTCCTCAGAGCCAATCCCTCCCATCAGGAAGCTTGCACAAGCCTCTTACACACATCCATCAGAGGGCAGACAGAATGAAAATCACAGTCACAGAAAACTAACCAAAATGATCACATGGATCACAGCTTCGTGTAACTTAATAAAACTATGAACCATGCTGTGTACAGCCACCTAAGACGGATGGGTAATGATGGAGAGTTCTGACAAAACCTGGTCCACTGGAGAAGGGAAACACAAACCACTTCAGCATTCTTCCCTTGAAAACCCCATGAACAGTATGAAAAGGCAGAAAGACGGGACACTGAAAGATGAGCCCTTAGAAGGTGTCCAATATACTACTGGAGAAGAAGGGAGAAATAGCTCCAGAAGGAATGAAAACAGAAACTATGTCTAGCTGTGGATGTGTCTGGTGGTGAAAGTAAAGTCCAACGCTGTAAAGAGAAATACTGCATAAGAACCTGGAATGTTAGATCTATGAATCAAGGTAAGTTGGAAGTGGTCAAACAGGAGATGGTAAGAGTGAACATCGACAGTATAGATCAGTGAACTAAAATGGACAGGAATGGGTAAATTTAATTCAGATGACCATTATATATATATTACTGTGGGCAAGAATCTCCTAGAAGAAATGGAGTACCCCTCATAGTCAACAAAAGAGTCCAAAATGCAGTACTTGGGTGCAATCTCAAAAATGACTGAATGATCTCCGTTCCTTTCCCAGATAAACCACACAATATCACAGTAATCCAAGTCTATGCCCCAACCACTAATGCCAAAGAAACTGAATGGTTCTATGAAGGTCTACAAGACCTTCTAGAACTCACACCAAAAGAAAATAAAATGTCCTTTTTATCATAGGGGACTGGAATGCAAAAGTAGGAAGTCAAGCGATACCTGGAGTAACAGGTAAGTTTGGCCATGGAGTAAAAAATGAAGCAGGGCAAAGGCTAACAGGGCTTTGCCAACAGAACACACTGGTCATAGCAAACACCTTCTTCAAACAACATAAGAGAAGATATACACATGGACATCACCAGATGGTCAATACAAAAGTCAGATTGATTACATTTTTGCAGCCAAAGATGGGGAATATCTATACTGTCAGAAAAAATAAGACCTGGAGCTGACTGTGGCTCATATCTGAACTCCTTATTGCAAAATTCAGACTTAAATTGAAGAAAGCAGGAAAAACCACTAGGCCACAGAGGCATGAACCGAATCAAATCCCTTGTGACTATACAGTGGAAGTAACAAATAGATTCAAGGGATTAGATCTGAGAGAGTGCACGAGAAACTATGGACAGAGGTTCATAACATCATACAGGAGGCGGTGATCAAAACTACCCCCAAGAAAAAGAAATGCAAAAAGGCAAAATGATTGTCTGAGGAGGCCTCACAAATAGCTAAGAAAAGAAGAGAAGCAAAAGGTAAAGGAGAAAAGGAATTCTATACCCATCTGAATGCAGAGTTTCAAAGAATACCAAGGAGAGAAAAGAAGTCTTCTTAAGCAAACAGTGCAAAGGAATAGAGGAAAACAATAATCTCAAAAATATACAAGCAACTTCTGCAGCTCAATTCCAGAAAAATAAACGACCCAATCAAAAAATGGGCCAAAGAACTAAGTAGACATTTCTCCAAAGAAGACATACGGATGGCTAACAAACACATGAAAAGATGCTCAAAATCACTCATTATTAGAGAAATGCAAATCAAAACCACAATGAGGTACCACTTCACACCAGTCAGAATGGCTGCGATCCAAAAATCTGCAAGCAATAAATGCTGGAGAGGGTGTGGAGAAAAGGGAACCCTCCTACACTGTTGGTGGGAATGCAAACTAGTACAGCCACTATGGAGAACAGTGTGGAGATTCCTTAAAAAATTGCAAATAGAACTACCTTATGACCCAGCAATCCCACTGCTGGGCATACACACCGAGGAAACCAGAACTGAAAGAGACACATGTACCCCAATGTTCATCGCAGCACTGTTTATAATAGCCAGGACATGGAAACAACCTAGATGTCCATCGGCAGATGAATGGATGGGAAGGCTGTGCTACATATACACAATGGAGTATTACTCAGCAGTTAAAAAGAATTCATTTGAATCAGTTCTGATGAGATGGATGAAACTGGAGCCAATTATACAGAGTGAAGTAAGCCAGAAAGAAAAACACCAATACAGTATACTAACACATATATATGGAATTTAGGAAGATGGCAATGACGACCCTGTATGCAAGACAGGAAAAAAGACACAGATGTGTATAACGGACTTTTGGACTCAGAGGGAGAGGGAGAGGGGGGTATGATTTGGGAGAATGGGAATTCTAACATGTATACGGTCATGTAAGAATTGAATTGCCAGTCCATGTCTGACGTAGGGTGCAGCATGCTTGGGGCTGGTGCATGGGGATGACCCAGAGAGATGTTGTGGGGAGGGAAGTGGGAGGGGGGTTCATGTTTGGGAACGCATGTAAGAATTAAAGATTTTAAAATTTAAAAAATAAAAAAAAAAAGAAAACAATAGAATGGGAAAGACTAGAAATCCCTTCTTGAAAATTAGAGATACCAAGGGGATATTTTATGCAAAGATGGGCACAATAAAGGACAGAAAGGTATGGATTTAACAGAAGTAGAAGAGATTAAGAAGAGGTGGCAAGAATACACAGAACTGTACAAAAAAAGGCCTTAATGACCTGGATAACCAGGAAGGTATCACTCACCTAGAGCCAGACATGCTGCAGTTTGAAGTTAAGTGGACCTTAGGAAACGTTACTACAAACAAAGCTAGTGGAGGTGATGAAATTCCAGTTGAGCTATTTCAAATTCTAAAAGATGATGCCACGAAAGTGCCACACTCAATATGCCAGCAAATTTGGAAAACTCAGCAGTGGCCACAGGACTGGAAAAGGTCAGTTTTCATTCCAATCTCAAAAAGGGCCACACCAAAGAATGTTCAAACTACTGCACAGTTGCACTCATTTCACATGTTAGCAAGGTCATGCTCAAAATCCTCCAAGCTAGGCTTCAACAGTATGGGAACAAAGAACTTCCAGATGTACAAGCTGAATTTAGAAAAGGCAGAGGAACCAGAGGTTAAATTGTCAATATCTGTTTAATCATAGAAAAAGAAAGATAATTCCATAAAAACATCTACTTTTGCTTCATTGACTATGGTAAAGTCTTCGACTGTGTGGATCTGGATCACAACAAACTGGAAAATTCTTCAAGAGATGGGAATACCGATCACCTTACCTGCCTCCTGAGAAACCTGTATTCAGGTCAAGAAGCAACAGTTAGAAACAGACATGGAAAAATTGACTGATTCCAAATTGGGAGAGGAGTATGTCAAGGCTGTATATTGTCAACCTGTTTATTTAACTCATATGCAGAATACATCATGCGAAATGCCAGGATAGATGAAGCTCAATCGAATCAAGATTACTGGGAGAAATATCAATATCCTCACATGTGCACATGATACCAGCCTAACTGCAGAAAGTGAAGGGTAGCTAAAGAGGCTATTGATGAAGGTGAAAGAGGAGAGTGTAAAAGCTGGCTTAAACTCAGTATTTGAGACTTCCCTGGTGGTCCAGTGGCTAAGACTCTGTGCTCCCAATGCAGGGGTCATGGGTCAATCCCTGGTCAGGGAACCAAGATCCCATACGCCACAACTAAGACTTGAAGCACCCAAATAAATTCATTTCATAATAGTGTGCATTTTTTAAATTGTATGACAAATATCATCCAAAGTGTTTTCATTCATTAGCCTCTGATGCTGAAGCTCCTATTTTTTTATTTTAATCACTGTCCTAATCTGTTCCCAGTTGTTATCAATTGTAGCTCTTGAATAGGACAGATCAATGTTAGCATCATTGCTCTGTCTCAGGATCAGTGTGAAAAGGGTTGACTATTGCTTGTATGGAGAGAGAGAGAACAGGATTCTGATCTTCGCTTATATCTGCAAAATGTAATTATTTATATCTGTAAGAGTTCTGAATTTACTGCCTATCCAGGGCAAATACATTCAGTTCAGTTCAGTCACTCAGTCGTGTCTGACTCTTTGCAACCCCATGAACCGCATCACACCCAGCCTCCCTGTCCATCAACAACTCCCAGAGTTTACTCAAACTCATATCGATTGGGTCGGTGATGCCATCCAACCATCTCTTCTGTCGTCCCCTTCTCGTCCCACCTTCAATCTTTCCCAGCATCAGGGTCTTTTCAAATGAGTCAGTTTTGGGCATCAGGTGGCCAAAGTATTGGAGTTTCAGCTTCAGCACCAATCCTTCCAATGAATAGTCAGGACTGATCTCCTTTTGAATAGACTGGTTCGATCTCCTTGCAGTCCAAAGGACTCTCAAAAGAGTCTTCTCCAACATCACAGTTCAAAAGCATCAATTCTTCAGCACTCAGCTTTCTTTATAGTCCAACTCTCACATCCATACATGACCACTGGAAAAACCATAGCTTTGACTAGATGGACCTTTGTTGGCAAAGTACTATCTCTGCTTTTCAATACGCTGTGTAGGTTGGTCGTAACTTTCCTTCCAAGGAGCAAGCGTCTTTTAATTTCATGGCTGTGGTCACCATCTGCAGTGATTTTGGAGCCTTCCCCCAAATAAAGTCTGTCACTGTTTCCACCGTTTCCGCATCTATTTCCCATGAAGTGATGGGACCAGATGCCATGACCTTAGTTTTCTGAATGTTGGGTTTTAAGTCAACTTTTTCACTCTCTTCTTTCACTTTCATCAAGGGGCTCTGTAGTTCTTTTCTTTCTCTCATAAGAGTGGTGTCATCTGCATATCTGAGGTTATTGATATTTCTCCAAGCAATCTTGATGCCAATTTGCGCCTCATCCAATCCAGCATTTCTCATAATGTACTCTGCATATAAGTTAAATAAGCACCAGAGACACTCAGAGGGCTCAAATGTACCTTGTGTGCACCAGGACTCAGAGACCCCACAGAAACTGAGACAGAACTGGTTTGGGTGTCTCCTGAGGAGGTATGGGTCAGCAGTGGACTGCTGGGGGTGCAGGGGCTCTGGGTGCAGTAGACCTGGGTATGGCATAAGCCCTCTTGGAGGAGGTCGCCATTAACCCACCATAGAGCTGCCAGAACTTACGCAGGACTTGGTTGGAGGAGGTCACCATTAACCCACCATAGAGCTGCCAGAACTTACGCAGGACTTGGGAAACAGACTCTTGGAGGGCACAAACAGAACCTTGTGCGCACCAGGACCCAGGAGAAAGGAACAGTGATCCTTCAAGAGACTGACCCAGACTTGCCCATGAGTGTCCAGGAGTCTCTGGTGGAGGTGTGGGCTGGTGGCGGCCTGCTGCAGGGTTGGGGGCACTGAGTGCAGCAGTGAGTGCATGGGACCTTTGGAAGGAGGTCGCCATTAACTTCGTTACCTCCACCATAGTTTGGCATCAGGTCAAATAACAGGGAGGGAACACAGCCCCACCTTTGAACAGAAAATTTGATTAAGATTTATTGTGTATGGCCCCACCCATCAGAACAAGACCCAGTTTCCCCCTCAGCCAGTCTCTCCCATCAGGAAGCTTCCATAAGCCTCTTATCCTTCTCCATCAGAGGGCAGACAGACTGAAAACCACAATCACAGGAAACTAACCAATTGATCACATGGACCACAGCCTTGTCTAACTCAATGAAACTATTAGCCATGCATGTAGGGCCACCCAAGATGGACAGGTCATGGTGGAGAGTTCTGACAAAACGTGGTCCACTGGAGAAGGGAATGGCAAACCACTTAAGTATTCTTGTCTTGAGAATCCCATGAACAGTGTGAAAAGGGCAAGTACATAACAAGCATTTAATATGTTAAGTTGTCCAGTCATATCTCACTCTTTGCAGCCAGACCCATGCCTGCCTGCAATGCAAGAGACCTGGGTTTGATCCCTGGGTCAGGAAGATCCACTGGAGAAGGAAATGGCAACCCACTCCAGTACTCTTGCCTGGAAAATCCCATGGATGGAGAAGCCTGATAGGCTATAGTCCATGGTGTCACAAAGAGTCAGAGATGACTGAGCAACTTCACTTTCACTTTCACTTTCCATGCCTGCCAGGCACCTCTGCCTACAGAATTTTCCAGGCAAGAATACTTGAGTGGGTTTCCAATTCCTGCTTCAAGGGTTCTTCTTGACTCAGGGATTGGACCCGTGACTCTTGTGTCTCCTGCATTGGAAGATAAATTCTATATCACTAGCGCCACCTGGGAAGTAAATGTCATTAAATCTATACACCATCAATAACAAGGGACATCATTATTTCATGTTCTACTGGAATTTAAAAAAAAATGTCAACTAAAGTATAATATAACACTTTCTGATCACATTGATCATAAAATATATTGTTACTTCAGAAATGTTAGAATGTGGAAAAGAAGTATGCATCTTTACAATCAAATAAATTCAATAATCCCTTCTTAGGAAATAAACACATTACCCATCAAAGATTTGTCTACATTCTTTGAAAGGAATTTTCCATTTTTTACCCACTAATGAGTGAGATAAAATCATCCATTTGATTCTTCTTCACTCCCTTTGTAACAGTAATATATGTGTAGACCGTTGCCCTAGCCTCCTAGTGGGTCTTTCTTAACCATTTGACATTGTGCTTGTCCATGGGACTTGATTAATTAGCATGGGGTTCCACAGCGTCAGCCTTAAGCTGAACTAGGGGCCGGGTAATTATTTATTGTGGAGCGCTGATGTTTACAGCATCTGTGGCTTCTACATTACTTTGGCAACAAACGTCCATCTAGTCAAAGCTGTAGAATTCACACACTTTTCCAGCCCCAGACCTGAATCCAGCTTCTCAGAACGTCTGGTGCCTCCAGTTCCAGAGCCTCTCTAAGATTCTACATGGGAACATGGTTATTTCTTTTTGGTAGTCATCTCTGCAAGTAAAGTTTCTCTCCCATAACTGTCATTTAAGCAGACTTTCAGAAAAGAGAAACCCTACTCCTGGGCATATATCTGGACAAAACTATAATCCAAAAATATATACGCACTCCAATGTTCACAGCGTTATTATTCACAATAGCCAAGACATGAAAACAACATAAATGTCCATCAATAGATGGAAGGATAAAGACGATGTGGTGCATATATGCAATGAAATACTACTCAGCAATAAAAAGGATGAAATGATGCCATTCAGCTACTAACTGAAGTAAGTCAGAGAGAGGAAGACAAATATCGTATGTTATCACTTAGATGTGGAGTCTAAAATATGACACAAATAAAGTGTCGATGAAACAGGAACAGACAGACAGGGAGAACAGACTTGTGGTTGCCAAAGCTGGGGCGGGGCGGTATGGACTGGGAGTTTGGGGTTAGCAGATCTATTATATACAGAATGGATAAGCAATAAGGTCCTACTGCATACCACAGGGAACTACATTCAATATCCTGAGATAAACCATAATGGAAAAGAATATAAAATAGAATGAATCACTTTGTTATACAGCAGAAATTAACACAATGTAGTAAGTCCACTATACTTCAATAAAAAAGGAGAAAGGAGCCAAGATAATTCTGTTTAATTCATAAGATTCAACTAGAAGTTGAGGACAACATTTTTATAAATGACATGAAGATATATGGCATGCTTATAATTCTTGAGGATGACACTTTCAAAGGTGGAAGAACTGTGTAACAGTGAATGAGGAAATCAGGAATCCATAATTATTAAGCTGTTTGAAATAGCTGAATCTGATAAATGCAATTTAGCCAAGGTGCAAAATATAAAAGAATGTGAAAAACTCCAGAGGTTTGGATAACTGAAAGCTCACTTTGCACCACCAGTGTGCCAGCAGTGCTGAGAAGGCCAATATGCTATTAAAATGCATTAAGTTCAATTATACCATGTATTTTTAATTATACTTGGAATATTCTGGGTGATACAATTTAATAAGGTACTGATACACTAGAAACTATATAGATGTGAGGGCTTCCCTGGTGACTCTGTGGTAAAGAATCTGCCTGCCAATGCAAGAGATGCAGGCTCTGTCCCTGGGTTGGGAAGATCCCCTAGAGGAGCAAATGGCAACCCACTGCAGTATTCTTGCCTGGAAAATATCATGAACAGAGGAGCCTGGCAGGCTACAGTCCATGGGGTTGCATAAAAGTCAGACATGGTGACTAAAAATAACAAACAATAAAGATGAGTACTTGGTAGTTTTCTTTTGAAATAGTGAGTCATTTTACCCAAAAAGGATGAAAGCTTATGGGGGAAGGATAGAAGGATAGAAGCTCATGCCTTCAGGTATTTGAAAAGCCAACATGTGCAAGATAGCAAACTCACCAGGGCAATTGATGGCAGAATTCATGAATAAAGTTAATGAAAGGCAATGTCTGGCCCATTATAAAAGTAAATGTTCATCAAACATAGGTTGCTGATGGATTAATAATTAAAAATGGAGGAAGAAAAAAAATTCTCGAGAAAGAATCACAAGAAAAAAATTCTGTGTATACTGATAGATGTTAACTAGACTCATTGTGATGATCATTTTCTAATATATACAAATATTGAATCATTATATTGCACACCTAAAACTAACATAATGTTATACGTCAATTACATCTCAACAAAAAAGAATGGAGGTATGTCATCGTTACTGTGCTTAACATTAGAAGGCTATGTATCAAGAGATTTTCCAAGGGTGCTTACCTTGTACCAATTATAAGGCTAAGTGCTTCTCAATTAGGCCATCAGGCAGGAACTTTCATTATTCACACTTCACATTTAAGGAGAAACAAGATTCAATAATTTACCCAAGGTCATAGAGCTAGTTAATTAGGACTAAAATTAAGACATTTCTTTCTTAGGCTTCTGCTCTTAACCCGTAAGCTGCAGGGCTCTCAGATGAGGAAGACTTTCTGACCATTCTCTACCCAGCCCAGACCATCACCAAGTCCCACCTTTATCATCCCAAGTCCCTAATGTCTGCGAGCTCTGTGTGCTCTATAGCTCTGATAGGAAACTCCTGCTAAAGCTTGCTTATTCCAACAATACCTGAGAAGATGGGCAGCGAACAATGATGTTTCTCACCAGAGAGAAGGGGTAGAAAATCAGCAGTTCAAAAGAGCACAGCCAGAAGCCTGGAGTCCCAGTTATAGCCTCCAACAGGGCAAGGGCTGAATGGAACCTCAGATACCAGAGACCCCCACTCATGGTGGATAAAAGGACGTCTGGGGGCCCTACAGAGGCTGGTGGATAAAAGGACGTCTGGGGGCCCTACAGAGGCAGGCATCTGCTCCCTTGCCACACATTCTCCCTGGAGGTGGGGTCAGTAAAGGAGCAGGGTACAGAGAAAGGCTGCATTTAGTGCTAATCAAACAGAAGGGCTTTGACGCATTTAAATTTAGAGCTTAGCTGCAGTTTGGATATCTTCCCTCTCATTGGTGAAAAAGACCCACCAAATATGTTTCTATGTATCTCAGCTTCAGTTATAGATTCAAATTCTCTCCTAGAGAGGAAGATCTTGAAACAAATCAAAGGCTGTGGTGTGGACTTGGTGGGTATTCTATTGTATTCCATAAAATTAAGAAATGTTCACATTCTCCAGGTTTAGAGTTGATCGTCCCAAGACACCAGCAGCTTTCCCAGGCAAATGCAGCTTAATTCTCCTCTCTAATCTGTGGCCCAGCTCTACCCCAGACCAAATACTTCAGTCAGAAATATAAGATGATCACATCTTCTTCAGTCTGAACAATAATCTTTTTCTATAACCATTTCCAAGTTTACTGTGGAGTTCTTTCTGTTCATAATGGAGTACATGAAATGTTGATTCAGTGTATAGTATTTTTTTAAACTTTTTTTTCATGGCTAAAAAGGGCATTCCAAGGAGTCTATGGTGAGTTAATATCTTTTGAAATGTATGCCATGCTTTAAATATCAATTCAAGATTTATGTTTTCCCGAACTGTGTTTTGCCCCTCTAAGAGACTTGTTTTATAAATGACTGTCTGGCTTTGTTTTGGTAGGAAATGTTTAAACAAAAAAATCCTGGCTTTTGCAACAAGAAGATAATGAAAATTATGACTTAAGAAAGGATAGTGAATTCAATGACAACTGTCTGATGGCATGTAAGGTAGATTCCTTTCCACTGAAAGCTAGAGCAGCCCAAATGACCTTCCTGACAGCCACACAGCAGAAGAAAAGCAAAAAGGTTCCCATCTAGTCTCTGCTGTCTCGAGAGATTATTCTTTTCACATTGAAATAGAATTTACAGTTCTTACAGGCTGCTTCATCAGCACTTATTCACTTCCTGCAGGGAAAGAGCAGTACGAGAGATGCTGATACACAGGCCCCATGCGACAGTCTCCCTTGACACATGCCACTGAGGGAATAACGCGCATAGACATTTGGAGAGGCAAATCTACAGTGTGGGAACAGTAGAGTGAGAAGAGAGAGAACAAACCAGATGGAAAAGATTTGCGGTATTATGTGGAAGAATTAGGCTTCCCTAGTGGATGAGTGGTAAAGAATCCACCTGTCAATACCGGAGATGCAGGTTCGATCTGTGGGTCAAGAAGATCCCCTGGAGAAGGAAATGACAACCCACTCCGGTATTCTTGCCTTGGAAATCCCATGGATAGAAAGAAGAGCCTGGCAGGCTATAGTCTATGAGGTTGCAAAGAGTGGGAAACAACCCAGAGATTGAACAGAAACAAATGGAAGGACAGGCCCTCAGTGGGAAGCCACTTCAGAAGCGGAGTGTTGCGTCCTAGAGCGCCACTGTCTTTCCACAGCCCCATGTTGCAAACTGTCGAGCCTGCATGTTATCATCAATTCTAAAATAGTTACTGAAGACTCTCAAGAGCTCCCTCAGTTAACTCCATTCCAAGGAAGAGCTCCATTTGACTGATATATGAGGCATTGATTCTTGATTCTGGGGTCATCATATGAGTAACAGCTCTGTCACAGCCTCCAAAGGCAGAGAAATGAGCAGGTGTTTTTACTGTAGTTACCTCAGCGCCTCTCTTCTATTAGCAATTCAGAAGTGTTCTTAGGTCATTCTAATGTCAGTGGAAAGTGAGACTGAGCGGTGAAAAAACATACGGATGGCTAATTACATGGTTTAACGTCCCCTTCCTTCTGCAAGAAGCAAATCGACACTTGTCTTAAAGAGCTATTTTTCCCGAAGACAACATCAATGATCCTTCTGGGGAATTTACTTGGGTTGATTTGACTCCAAAACATGGTTTTTCCATGTATGGCTAAGTCCCTATGCTGTTCACCTGAAACTATTACAACATTGTTAATTGTCTATACTCCAGTATAAAACAAAAAGTTTTTTTTTAATATGATATTTGCAAATATGGTTAGATTTAATTTCATATGCTTTATCCCATTTCTACTTAAATCACTTATTGGTCATGAGCAATTATTATTTCTATTTTATAAAAGGTGGAGACATGATACTTGGAGGGATAAGTTACTTTTCATTGGAGAAATATAATGAGTCAACAGAAATTGGACTTGAATTAGTTATCTACTGACGACAGGGCTCATAATCTTTCTCCTAAAGATCAGTGGCACACAGCACTGTTTAAATGCCAGCTGTTCACATTCACATGCAAAGAAATTATACTCCATGATGATTGGCAAGTGCACATGGCTTCTGGGACACCAAAGCTTGTCTATTGTTTCCATAGCTTAGTTTATAGTTTTTATCTGATGGAACTTTGGCTGTAGAGAGTGGCATAAAGGCAGTGTGGTATCCAAAACTAGGAAATAAACAGACACTTTTCCAAGGACAAGTGCATTTCTGTAATAGAAGGTGGTGTACAGGAACAGAGCGAGGTGTTCCATGGCCTTGTCAGGCCCCTGGTGTGTTTATCTAATTCTCTCAGCTGTTTTTGAACTCAAAGTGAGGATATAAATATGTCACCCTTACCCAAGTGGAAGCAGGAGGAAAAAGCACAAATGAGAACAAGAGTTTGAAATATAAAATTACACAGAATTTTATACCAAGGAACCATTTTAGGAAGCAGGCGAGATGATTTTCATTTGCCAATGTGGAACATTCTGAGTGCACAGGGACCTGTCACACATGGTATATTGTGATGTGGTCTCTGAACACGTAACGGCATTTTATTTAACATTTTATTACCATTTTCCTCTGGAGCAGGATGACATACTAAACTGATCAATGGAAGACTTTGGCTTCCTTAAGATGTTTACAGAGATTGTTGAAATTGAATAACATGAAATGTTCTTTTGTTTTTCTGCTGACTGTTACATTGTCTGACTTCTTTAAATGTTTTAAGACCTTGCCAGGGTTTACTTCCTGGTTCAGGGTTTACTTCCTTGTGGTTCAGAATGTGATACATGATCACGACTGTTAAGAAAAGGTATGAAGCTACTCAGAGAGAGGAAAATGTGGATTCTCGGGCAAGGAAAATTATCAAAAAGACCTCCTTTTATATTTTTCTTTTACAGTGTAAGACTTGATTCAGGCAAAACCATACTGGATCCCCAACTACAACATTCAGAGAAAAGTCTTTCTGAGAGGATTGAAAGTAAGAACGGGACCTTTGCTAGGTGTCTCTGGGATTTTACTCTGTTCTTTCAGCAGGTGGTTGGAGAGGAGTGGGAAGGGAAAGGCAAAGATAACTGATTTCTGATCGCTATTCCATTCTATAATTTCTTGCCAGACACTGAGGTAAGAATTTTCTCACTTTTTCCTGGTAATGTGCTGGTATTGTTATCACCATTTTGCAGGAATGTCTACAGTACAAATTTCCAAGGTTGGAGACAGGTCTCTAACTCAGATCCTCTGATTACATGGTGAGTGCTGTTATTACCTGGGACTCTGGTTTGGAAGTGACACGTTGTCTATTTGTTAAGTCATGTCTGACTCTTTTGCAACCCCATGAACTGCAGCCCACAAAGCTTCTCTGCCCATGGGATTTCCCAGGCAAGAATCCTGGGGTGGGTTGCCATTTCCTTCTCCAGGGCATCTCCCAACCCAGGGATCACATTCACGTCTTCTGCATTGGCAGGCCAAATCTTTACCACTGAGCCATCAGGAAAGCCAAGTGAGAGAGACCCATTTCTAAGTATTTCAGGTGAAAAGGAATTCACTGGCTGCCCAAGAGATGGAAATCTAGATATACCTTGGTGGCTAGGTCTCAGAAATTTGACACACCCAGGACATTTTCTGAGTCTCATCCCTTCTCCTTACTCAACGGCATCAGTTGTCAATTGGATTCATCCACAGAGCAGGAAATACAGTTACTGATGACTCCTCTATCTCACATTTTCAACTTTGATCATTATAGAGACTGGGATGGAAGTTCTGCCTCTTTGTAAATGTCCTGGTAAATTTCCAATTGGTCCTACTTAGATCAACTGCAAACCAATGAACTGTGCCTATCAGGTGAATTTTTATGATTGGCTTGTTTTGCTTAGACAGATGCCAAATAATGACAGAAAGAGCAGTATACACTACATGAAATAATTTGGAAGCCACAGTGGCAGGAGGTGGGAGTGGAACTTCCGTCTCTGACACTATAAACATGTATGTGTCCTGTACCTACATAGTAAGGCTACCACTGTTGGCAGTGCCTTTACCCTTGTAATAGACCATCCTTTGGGGATGAACCCATGTTTTCTGGTTTCACTGGTCACATACCACATACCGCTATTCTGCCCACCTGAACTGCTCCATCAAAAGTTGAGGGGACATGGGTAAATCTATGGCTGATTCATGTTGCTGTTTGGTAGAAACCAACACAATACTATAAAGCATTATCCTTCAATTAAAAATAAAAATTTTTTTTAAAAAAAGAAAAGGTGGACCCACAGTTATTTTCTGACTCTTTGATCGCCACAGAAATGAACAAGATAGGAGTTAAAGAGAACCTTCATTGGCATTAGCAACAAGGGAATCTTAGCAGCCACGTACCAAAATTTAAAAAATGTTGACTAGAAACATGCAATTGGATTAAATTGAAGAAAGTTCTGCAACTTTCCCTAAAGTCATAATAACCGTCTCCACTAGTTTCTCCGAAGTAATGCCAAATTAACACTTGAGATTAATGACGACATCATGTTTGCTGTATGTAAGAAGACACAAGAGAAGAGCTCTAGTGCCCTTTCAGTAGAAAGATTGTCTTAAGTTTCTCCAAAAGGAAAATGCTGAAACCATGTCTGTCTTAGAGAATCAAGCAATTAAATGGATGCAAGCCTAGTAAAAAAGAACTTTTATAGTCTACAGTCTAGAAGAGATGCTGATAAACAAGGGGGCCATAGGAGGGTGAGGTGATGATAGACTTGCAGAAGGGAGTTCCTTAAAGCAACAACCATTTAGAATCTCTCTAGACGTGGGATCAATACTTATGCTGCGGCACTGGCAATAGAAAGTCCCTGGTTTCCCTGCACTCAGGGCAGGAGTACAAAGCAATGACTGGTGGTACAGATGGATAGCCTTTTGGAAAACAGGGAGCACCTGCAAGAGTTAAGAGCATGCAACTTCCATCTTTCTAATAAAACGCAGAGAAAAGGAACCCTTCGGAAGAGAAACAGAGCCCTCTATTGGGTTTATACTGTGAATTTTTGTGTTGTAAATTCATTTTCCCTCTTGTATATGAAAGATTCAAAAAGAACACAACACACCCCAATTGAATAGCTGATTCTGCCTGTGAATTAAAATCATCCAGGATGACTTCATAATTCCCAATGCCCAGGCCACACCAAAGTCTAATTAAATCAGAATCCCTGGAGGTGAGATCCAGGCCCCTATATTGTCTTTAAAGCACCCTGGATTCCACTGTGCAGTCATGGTTAAGAAGCACTGCTCTAAATAAACATGAGGTAAATAAATGTCTCTTTCTGCAAGAATAAGCAGAGAGGAAGAAAAATCACTAGAATTAAAAAAGCTACTGCAACACAAAACTGTAGGGGTTCCTGGAGGAAACAGGAAAAAGCTAGTAGGGGTTCTTGATTTAAAAAAACAAACTAACAAAAACATTTAACTTGTATGTATGGTATTCTTTTAAAAATGCATTGTTTGCTCTGAAATACCTTTCTCAAGTCAATTATGGTTTTCATTCTTCTTCTGATGAATATTTCAAGGTGAAATGGCCAGTCTGTCAAACATACATTTTAGCTGCAGCACTGTTGTCTTTATCTGAACAGGGTTTTTCCAGTTATTTGAGAGCTTAATTTCATTTGGATGTGATTATTTTAATTAAAGTCATAGAAAGAGAAGAAAATTAAAAATGAAGTTACTGGTCATAGCCAGCACAAACATAATATAATATGATAAAACTTAGAGATAAAAAGTATTAAGGGTATATAAAGAAATTGAGTCTTTAGTCCTAGTCATTGAATAATCATAGTAAACTATGTGTGAAATTGTCAAGAAAAGTTAAGTTTAAAAATTAAAAATCAGTAAAATCTAAAATATATATAGGTATAAATATGTAAAATGCATATAAAATATATGTATATATAAAAGATATATACAATATGCCCTTGAAATTAGTGACTAAAGGTTACCATAGGGAGAAATTTTAAAATGATACATTTGGCTCTCTGAGAACTTATAAAATGTAAATCTATCTTCTCAAATTATACATATTTAACTTGTACATGTTCTCAGGAATTCATTATGTATGAAATTAAGTACTGGGTAAAATTCAAGGAAGCAGAAAAAAACAGAAAAGAGCATTCCAAAGACTATTTTAGGCAATGGCACATGAACTGTGAGTAGTGTGAGAGGCAATACCATCAGAGAGCGGCAGCGAGTGGTGGAGTGGGTCAGGGAACAAAAGAAAGCCAGGAAATATCAAGTGACCACTGCCCTGGTCAGCCAGAGCTTGACTCCTTTGGGCACTGTGAACTCGCTTAGAGCAAATGCCTTAGAACTCTCTCTTGAAGGGCAAGAGATGTTCATTTGCTCCATCATGTCCGACTCTTTGTGACCCCATGGACTGCAGCACGCCAGGCTTCCCTGTCCTTCACCATTTCCCAATTTACTCAAACTCAGGCCCACTGAGTCAGTGATGCCATCCAACCATCTTAACCTCTGTTGTCCTTTTCTCCTCCTTCCTTCAGTCTTTCCCAGCATCAGGGTCTTTTCCAATGAGTCAGATCTTTTCCAATGAGTCGGCTCTTCACAAGAGAGTGGATGTTTATCCACCAGTTAAGAGTGAGTGCTGACGGGGCATTCATTTCTTGACGAGCACAGATGTGGAATGGAACCCCTGCTCTCTAAGTCAAGAGGTACATGTACCAGCGATCGGAAAAGCAAAGAGACACTATGAGTAGCGTGACAGCATCTGCTGAAAAGTATGTTTTGAAATAAAACAGAGCAGAGGTCAGCAAACCTTTTTTGAAAAGTACCAGCTGGGAGATATTTTAAGCTCTGTGTGCCACATATGGTCACCCTCACATATTTTTCTTTTTCCTTTCTTTCTCTATTTAAAAATGTAAAAACAATCTAGCTCATATAAAAATAAGTGCCAGACCACATTTAGTTCACAGGCTGTATTAACAGATATCTAAAATAGAGAGTATTTTTTAAACATTAAAAATCAGATTTATCAGTTAATATGAGCAATCAAAATGAGTAATACCTTCTGAGATAAAACTATCTTTGCATGAAAAACATTTATCACATGTTATTTATGTAATACATTTAAAAGTATTTCTTTAGAAATACAGCTTTGCAGACATGTTAGATGATTAAAAACAGATATAGGGCAGGCAGGGACAAACAAGGTAGAATTTAAGGCATTAAGTTTTCATTCAAGGTTCTCTGCTTGAAAAACAGGCCATTTAGTCAAAGCCAAAAAACTCAGTTATCCTTCTCTTTCTTTTCCAGCATTAGCAAGACAACAGAATACAGCCCCTCTTTAAAGGAGAAGAATCCTGGACTTCTTTCCCCCTTCTCCCAGGCTCCAGTTAGCTTTTTCATCTGGAAGAATCTTTCTGTCTCTTCCACCTCCTTACAGATGCTCACTCTATCCTGAATCACATACCTGGATATTCAATATAATCTCCTAAGCAGGTTTAAGATTTTGAAACAAAAGCAAATAAGAGAAACAAGCATGCTCATAGGCCAATCCTACTTTTTGCCCAATATTTTTCTTGCTGTTATACCGGCTTTTTTTTTTTCCTATTTTCCATACTCCATTGTATATGTGAAGGCAAAATTATTATAGACCATTCTCTTTAAATATAGTGACACTAAATTATAAATAAAATGCAAAAGTGATAAAAACAAAATCAAAACTGTCAAGCTCCCATACTCTCTCCTGAGTTAAGAAACCAAATCACACTAGTATATTATTTTCAAAATAATGACTGAGAAAAAAAATATCAAAATATAGAAGGTATATCCAATGAAGTGATACGAAAAAAGTTTTGAAGCTTATTCCAAGTTTTGACATAGACATTTTTTTACAAGTTATATAAACTATTGTGGAGCTAGGGAAAAAATTAAAGCAAAGCCTCTAAACAATTAAAACTAGGAAGAGATGGGCATACCAGACCACCTGACCTGCTTCTTGAGAAACCTGTATGCAGGTCAGGAAGCAACAGTTAGAACTGGGTATGGAACAACAAGACTGGTTCCAAATAGGAAAAGGAGTATGTCAAGGCTATATATTGTCACCTTGCTTATTTAACTTGTATGCAGAGTACATCATGAGAAATGCTGGGCTGGAAGAAGCACAAGCTGGAATCAAGATTGCCAGGAAAAATATCAATAACCTCAGATATGCAGATGACACCACCCTTATGGCAGAAAGTGAAGAAGAACTAAAGAGCCTCTTGATGAAAGTGAAAGAGGAGAGTGAAAAAGTTGGCTTAAAGCTCAACATTCAGAAAATGAAGATCATGGCATCTGGTCCCATCAGTTTATGGCAGATAAATGCGGAAACCGTGGAAACAGTGGCTGACTTTATTTTTCTGGTCTCCAAAATCACTACAGATGGTGATTGCAGCAATTAAATTAAAAGACGCTTACTCCTTGGAAGGAAAGTTATGAGCAACCTAGACAGCATATTAAAAAGCAGAGACATTACTTTGCCAACAAAAGTCCATCTAGTCAAGGCTATGCTTTCCAGTAGTCATGTATGGATGTGAGAGTTGGACTATAAAGAAAGCTGAGTGCCAAAGAGTTGATGCTTTTGAAGTGTGGTGTTGGAGAAGACTCTTGAGAGTCCCTTGGACTCCAAGGAAATCCAACCAGTCCATCCTAAAAGAGATCAGTTCTGGGTGTTCATTGGAAGGACTGATGTTGAAGCTGAAACTCCAATATTTTGGCCACCTGAGGAGAAGAGCTCACTCATTGGAAAAGATCCTGATGCTGGGAAAGATTGAGCGCAGGAGGAGAAGGGGACGACAGAGGATAAGATGGTTAGATGGCATCATGGACTCGATGGACATGGGTTTGGGTGAACTCTGGGAGTTGGTGATGGACAGGGAGTCCTGGCGTGCTGCAATTCATGGGGTTGCAAAGAGTCGGACACGACTGAGCGATTGAACTGAACTGAAAAATCAATCAATCAAGAAAGTCTTCTCTTCCATGGAATAGTATGTGAGAAATACTATATGAAAACAATAAAGAATAAAAATTCTCCATAAATGAGAGATCTGAGAAACTGGTAAATTCATACTAGGAACTAGATTGCTCTCATAAAGCTTTCTGGTTATCATAATAATAAAGAAATGGAAAACCCATCTCTATAAACATTTTATGAAGGCAGAACACAGTAAAACACTATGCCTAAAGCTGACAAATGATTTCCAGAAGTTTTAAATTACAGACCAGAATTAGTCATGAACATAGATTCAAAAGTTCCAGATCAAATATTAACAAATGAAATCCAGATTTACATATAAATAATATGGTGGTATATTCATACAATTAAATGCTACTCAGCAGTAAAATGAGTGAACAAATACATATAAAAGCAAACACGAATGAATATCAAAAACAGTATGCAAAATAAAAGAAATCAGACATAGAGTACTTATAATATCTGATTTATATGAATTAATAGAATCCATAAAACTAATGTTTAAAATTAATCTATAGCTAATGTATACACAGTTTATACATACATGTATAAAACTACTTCATATGTTTGGAAGTCACTGATGGCCTGAAACAGCAGTAAGGGATGCTTTAATGCAGAAGCCACAAGAGAACATTCTGAGGTAACAGAAATGTTCAGCATCTTGAATGGGGCTCTGGTTAATGGGTGCCTAAGTTTATCATTTCCCAAATGTCAGCTTCAAATGACTGGCCTTTTATATAAATTATACCTCAATAAAGTTGATTAAAATTGTATATTAAATAAAATCTAAGTTACAGAGTCTATTTAACATACGTTACTTGGTGACTCAGACAGTAAAGAATCCACCTGCAGTGCAGGAGACCCAGATTCAATCCCTGGGTTGGGAAGATGTCCTGAAGAAGGATATGGCTACCCACTCCAGTACTCTTGCCTGGGAAATCCCATGGACAGAGGAGCCTGGTGGGCCCCAGTCCATGGGGTCGCAAAGAGCTGGACAGGACTCGGTGGCTAATACTACAATACAGAACAATGTGTTCTTTCTGGTCTAAATTGCGATACATTGTATTATATAATAGATGATAGACAGATATAGATAGATGTGAGTGATGTCAAAGAAACAGTTAAAAACAATATGACATGATATTAACGGTGATATAAAAGAGATTTCAGACAAGTTTTATCTTTGAATTATAACTGACAAATGTAATTTACAAATTTGCTGAAAATGAGCATGCATTAACTTTTCCGTAAGTTCAAGAAAGGTTATGAAAGGCAAAAGATCTATATATAATGCATGTTATGTGGTAGATTTTCAGGATATGTTTTACAACTTCTTTTCAGCTCTTTTTTTTCCTTTTTTGTACTCTTTTACCAGCTCATTCTATTTCTAGTCTCTTGTGCATTTCCTTCTGTTTTCCTTTATTCACATTGTATTACACATTCATTCCTCTATATCCAGATCCGACGATGTTTGATGAAAGTTTTTTTCCTCAATTTAATTCAAGTCAGTACCAGAAATCTTCAAGGAACTAATTATCAAGTTTGCACAATACTAAAGTGAACACAGCCATACACAAAAACAAAATGATAAGAAAATAGGATGTGTCTCCACTGTAATTGCCTTTTTCATTTCATCTGACCTTAATTCAGCCTGGACCACAGTTTCTCACATGCCTCCTGGGATATCAAAGCCTGCCAGCACTAACAGAACCTCTGGCTGTGAACCACAATGGTAAACTTATAAGTCAGGGACCCTCTCAGAGGCAGCCTTAAAGAAAGCACGGTCTTATGAAAACTTGTAGTGATTGGCCAAATCCTGCTGCTGTGCTCTTTCTCTTTTGGAGACCAGCTGAGAAGCCTCCCCTTTTCTCAGCTGCCTTCTAATGAAAGAAAACCCTTGCAGTCCTACCTTTGGCAACTCAGGAAATCACTCCATCCATTCTGGTAGACACGGTGCTCCCAGAGAGGAAAAAGACAAGAATGGACACATTGACTGATTGTAGTCAGTGCTGGTTGATATTGAGAGAAGACTAGGAAGGAAAAACAGCAAAAATACTTATTCTCACTTTATAAGTTGTTTCCTCACTTAATTTTTATAACCCTCCCTTTGGGAATGAGTTACTAGAAGAAAACAGAAATGAAGTGCACAGATACAAAGATGTCTTTATTTGCTGACTGCTTGATGGTTTAGGTTTAAAATCCTAAGAAAGGAATCCGTCAAAAAGGAATAAATCCTACTATTAGAATTACTATTATTATTGAAAGTTAAATTGCGAATATAGTAAGATGAATTGTATTTCTACATGTTGTTGTTGTTCAGTTCCTAAGTTATGTATGACTCTTTGTGACCCCATGGACTGCATCCACCAGGCTTTCCTGTTCTTCGCCATCTTCCGGAGCTCACTCAAATTCATGTCCACTGTGTCAGTGATGCCATCCAACCATCTCATCTTCTATCACCCCCTTCTCCTCCTGCCCTCAGTTTTTTCCAACATCCAGGTGTTTTCCAATGAGCAGGCTCTTCACATCAGGTAGCCAAAGTATTAAAGCTTCAGCTTTAGCATCAATCCTTCCAATCCTTCCAGGGTTGATTTCCTGTGTAGGATTGACTGGTTTGATGTATCTATAATCCAAGGGACTTTCAAGAGTCTTCTCCAACACCACAGCTTGTTTTTCTTTTTTTTAATTAATTATTTCTTTTAATTGGAGGCTAATTACTTTACAATATTATAGTGGTTTTTGCCATGCGTTGACATGAATCAGCCATGGGTATACATGCGTTCCCCATCCTAAACCCCCCTCCCTTCTCCCTCCCCATCCCATCCCTCAGGGTCATCCCAGTGCACCAGCCCTAAATGCCCTGGCTCAAGCATTGAACCTGGACTGGAGATCTGTTTCACATATGATAACATACATGTTTCAATGCTATTCTCTCAAATCATTCCACCTTCACCTTCTCCCACAGAGTCCAAGACTGTTCTTTATATCTGTGTCTCTTTTGCTGTCTCACATATAGGGTCATTGTTACAATCTTTCTAAATTCTATATATTTGTGTCAGTATACTGTATTGGTATTTTTCTCTCTGACTTACTTCCCTCTGTATAATAGGCTCCAGTTTCATCCACCTCATTAGAACTGATTCAAATGCATTCTTTTTAATGGCTGAGTAATACTCCATTGTGTACGTGTACCACAGCTTTCTTATCCATTCATCTGCCAATGGACATCTCGGTTGCTTCCATGTCCTGGCTATTATAAACAGTGCTGTGATGAATATTGGGGTACACGTATCTCTTTCAATTCTGGTTTCCTCAGTCCAACGCCACAATTTGAAAGCATCAGTTTTTTGGTTTTTTTTTTTTACTATTTCTATATACTATATTTCTACATACTAATAAATGATTGGTAAATACCACTTTACCAGGAGATCAGCCCTGGGTGTTCATTGGAAGGACTGATGCTGAAGCTGAAACTCCAGTACTTTGGCCACCTCATGCGAAAAGTTGACTCATTGGAAAAGACCCTGATGCTGGGAGGGATTGGGGGCAGGAGGAAAAGGGGACGACAGAGGATGAGATGGCTGGATGGCATCAACAACTCGATGGACATGAGTTTGAGTGAACTCCGGGAGTTGGTGATGGACAGGGAGGCCTGGTGTGCTGCGATCCATGTGGTTGCAAAGAGTCGGACATGACTGAGCTACTGAACTGAACTGAACTGAACTGAAGATAACTCCAAAATTTACATGGAAATCCAAAGTCATTAGCAAAGTGTAAAAAGATTTGGAAAAGAAGAAAGAGGACTCAAGACAGAGTATATCGGATCAAGGGTTAAAAAACATAGTAAAACATAAAGTAAAAGATTAGAGAAATAAACTTGAACATTCATGATCAACTGATTTTTTTTTTAAAAGCATCTAAAATAGTTCAGTGAGGCAAGGATAATTTTTTTTTAATGGCAATAAAACTACTAGATATTTGTATGAAAAAAAAACTGACCTGTATATGATACTATACACACAAACTAATGTGAGATTTACAATATAAATAAACATAAAAGCTAAACTAGTTAAAATTCTAGATAAAAATACTGATGAATATTTTTATGAACTTGGAGTGGATAACAATTTCATGGATGCACAAAAAGTGAAGGATTGAAGTGAGGTCGCTCAGTTGTGTCCGACACTTTGCGACCCCATGGACTGTATAGCCTACTATGCTCCTCTGTCCATGGGATTTTCCAGGCAAGAGTCCTGGAGTGGGTTGCCATTTCCTTCTCCAGAGGATCTTCCTGACCTAGGGATCGAACCCAGGTCTCCCGCACTGTAGGCAGATGCTTTACTGTCTGAGCCACCAGGGAAAACATTAAATAAAAATTCAGTTAATTAGACAGCATTAAATAGTCTCCTCAAAAGACACTTGTAAGAAAATAGACTTGGTATAGACTTGGAGAAAATATTCTCAATACATCTGACAGACATCCACCATTACACCTGCTGACATATATATATATGTGAGCAAGGACTGTGTGTGTGTTTGTGTGAACACATACAGGTCTGTGTATAAAGCACTTCTACAACATAAAAATAGATGAAATAACCCACTATCCAATTAAAATAGGGGAAACCTTGAACAGACACTTCACAAATAATGTTCTCCAAAAGGCACATGGTAAGATGCTCAGTGAATTAGTCATCAGATAAATGTAAAACAAACCACAGTGTGATACCACCCTACACCCACTAGAATGGCTCTTCCATTCCAATTGTTGGCAAATTTGCGAAGCAACCGATATGCTCGTGTATTACCGGTTGGAATGTAAAATGGTACAAATGTTTTGAAAACCAGTTGGATTCTTATAAAGTTTAACATATGCTTACTACACAATCCAACAATTTCACTTTTAGAAATTTTCCCAAGAGAAATGAAAACACATTCATGAAAAGACCTGTATAAGAATGTCCACATTTTACTGATGTTTTCTCAAAGTTGAAATCAGTCCATGTGTCCATGAACAAAAGAATGGATAAAGAATAATATAGTATATTTGTAGAATGGAATACTATTTAGTGATGAAAGAAGACAGATGACTAATAGTTGAAACAGTATTATGCTGAATGAAAGAACCTGGAAACAGAAGAGTACACACTGCATAATTTTCTTTCTATGACATTCAAGAACAAGGAAAATCTATGATGATAAAGATGAGAACGGTTGTTGTCTCTGGGAGATGGGATAAATAGAAAAAAGACGGGTGAGGAAACTTTTTGAGATGATGACTTGGTGGTTTGAGATGATGACTTGAAGCATAGATTTGAAACAGTTTATTGAAATGTACATTTACAATCTGTATATTTCATTTTACATAAATTAACTTCAATTTTAAAAAATAAAACATAAGGAAAAGAATGACGAAAGCATAACCTATAAATCAAATCCAATGGATGGATACATCAAAACAAAACAGAGACAAATGGATGAGGCTACAGAATAAGATTTAGGGAGATACGTGTATACATTCTCAGTCACTGAGTTGTGTCCAACTCTTTGCAACCCCAGGGATAGTAATCTACCAAGCTCCACCATGGAATTTTTCAGGCAAGAATGCTGAAGTGGGTTGCCATTTCCTACTCCAGAGGATCTTCCTGAGCTATGGATGAACCTACATCTGCTGTGTCTTCTGTATGAGCAGTAGATTCTTTACCACTGAGCCTGCGAAGCCTTGGGAGTTACACTTGTATGATAAAACTAAAGCAGTGCAAGGACATGTTTATTAAAATTCCAGGCAAGAATATTGAAGTGGGTTGCCATTTCCTCCTCTAGGTTTGAACTGATTAGTCAACTGCTAACAAAGATGTTAGTCTCACAATAATTAATTGTATATGCATTCTATACTAGTTGTCTATATCTATATTTTAGTTTAAAAGTGAGAATAAATAAGTAAGTTTAAAAATAAATCAAAGCAATCTGTTCTATATGTTTGAAGAAGACTCCAAGAGTGTGAGATTTAAAATGAGGCCTGAAGGATGAAAAGGAGCTAGTCATAGGAAGAATAAGGAAAGAGAGAAAAAACACATGGGAGAAATCTGAAACCAGGCCACTGTGACTGCTGCAGAATGAACCCGGGGAACGGTGTCATGCAATTATGTCGGCAATGAAAGCGTGAGCCACAGCGTACAAGACTGTAGATTAAGATAAGGCATTTGAGTATCATTCTACATGAATTAAGACATAAAGAACAGAAGTAGCAGAGGAAACACTTTTTCGTTTGACATTTATAAGAGATTTGACTGTGGTTTTTGTATAAGAATTTCATTAAAGGACAAGAGAATGGAAATAGGGAGAAAGGATGACAACAATGAAGATTAGGTAAGAGTCACAGTAATTGGACTCAGGCAGTGACAGTGGAGACAAGGAGAAGTGAATGTGTTCAAGGGTTTTGGTTAACTGGGTGACAAGAAGTGAGAAACTAATAATTCTGGTTCATTTCCATCAAGATTAACTGAGCAGGTGAGAATGTCACACACATATATATATATATATATATATATATATATATATATATAGACACAGAGAGAGAGAGACAGAGAGAGTAATAGATTAATGTAGGAAAACACTAGGGGAAAGAATATTCACAACTAATTTTAGTGGTTAAAAACCAACACTCTTGGGAATTCCCTGGAAGTCCGTGGTTAAGACTCCATGTTTCCAATGCAGGGGGCATGGGCTTGTCCCACATGCCACATGACGTGGCCAAAAAATTTTAAAAAATAACTACAAAATTCAGCACTCCTACCAAAAACCTGAATGCTTATATCCACTTCCTGCTACCCCATTGCACAGTTTGGCAAGAATCTGTTTGCGTGACTATTAATCCTCACTTCTCAGACTAACTTTTGTCCTAATCACACTACCCTTGTCTCTTCCCCTTGCCACCCATATTCGCATACATCTATTTAAAATACATTACTTTTCCTGAATGGAAGAACTTTTCCTATCATAAGTACATGGTTAAGTTTGTATCTCTTTGCCAAGGCCCACCTCAAATTTTTACCATTTTCTTGGAAGTTTATTGCGAGAGTTCCTCAGTGTAGGAGTTGCCTGGCCTATGTCTACATACTTCTGTACCACAGTTTTATCATATTGTGTTTATTGATTTTTTTCTATATTCCCCGTTAACATGAAAGTCTATTGAAGATAAGAATGATATCTTTCTATCATTACTCTTAACACAGTGCATAAAGAGGAGCTAGTAATGAATAAACATTTATTAAATGGCTCTTTTGAAAGAAGTTCAACCAATTCATGCTTTTGCAAAATTTGAGAAAATCTACATGCTTAAAGCTACTTGTGATGAAAGCACAAAGCAATTCAATTCACAAACTATATCAATATATTGATCAACTATTATGGGCCAGAGTTAGATATTAGGACTAGAAAGAGGAATAATAAATGCTGCTCTGCTTTATATACTCCCCAACTAGTCAGTGGGTGACATTTGAAAAGGAAATTAAAATGAAATGTGGTAAATGTCATAATTTAGTTAAAACAAAGTGAAATAGGAATGCAAATGAAGGAGAAAATTATTCTATGCAGTGGGGATTCTCTTAAAAAGTCACTTTTGATCTGGCTTGTGAATATGGAGTAGTCATTTTATTATTTTTAAAAATTCAATATATCTATCAAGTGAATATCTCTTGGTGCGTTCAGGTTTTACAACATGTGGTTGCTGTTTCTGTCTGTCACACACCTTATTTACACAAACTGTGAGTCAGGAGAGGCTTGTTAGAGCCACTAACCCACCTACACTCTCACTCCCTTTCTATCTGTTGAAGAGAAAGCTACCTGGACGGGAAGAACCCTCAGTGAGTTTCAGCCTTGAATGGTCACTGGCTGCAGGAGCTTGGGTATGTCACTGCTCCCTGAGGGGCCTCATTCCCTTCACCTATAAAATGACAGGAGCAGACTAAACCTCTAACTACCTCGTTATCACATCAAGGTCCAGTAAAATGGTACATTTCAAGAAATACAGATCAATATTTGTTAGAGGAAATTAGTTTAGAAAAAAGTACAAAGTTATACATAGGACTTGCAGCTTCTAGTTTCACGTGTAAGGAGGTTGGGAGTCACCACTCCATACTAATAACAAGTAAAAAGCTGAACAGACTGAAAAACCAACTGTTCTTGGATCCATAAAGCAGGGAAGACACAGGTCAAACTACTGTGCAGGAAGTGGGGAAAGGGAATCATTTTAAAATACACTAGGGAACTCTGTTATTCTTAACAAGACCTGCACTCAGGGGAAACTATAGTTAACCAGAACCTAAAATGGGGCAGTATCAGAATCTAAATCCCCTGAGAAAGGCAATACCTAACTCAACCTAATCTAGCTATCCTGTCCCATTTAAAGTGGGAGAAAAACCCGAGAAATGCGTGTGAAGTCCACAGTTTAGAGGCAGAGGCCCTCTGAGGACTGAGCTCTAATCACAGGACTGTAGAACTTTCCCTCCCACCACATCTCACAACCACGTGACTATAGGCCTATTCATAACAGTTCTTTTTACCTGGTACAACACAACATGTCTGCCTATCAAGAAAAAACTGTAAGGCATACCAAAAGCCAAAACCAAAATTTGAAGGGACAGAGCAAGCATTAGAACCAGACATGGCAGGGGTGGTGGAATTACCAGACTGGGAAATTAAAGCATCTAAGATTAATAGACTAAGGGCCATAATAGATAACAGACGGCCTGCAACAGATAGACAATGGAAGCAGAGAGATGGAAATCCTAAGAAATAAATAAACAGAAATGCCAGATAAAAATCACAGTAATAAAAATGAAGAATTCCTCGGATGGTCATATCAGTAGACTAGACATGGTTGACGAAAGATTCTCCGCACTAGTTGTATAATAATAGAATGGTCAAAACCTGAAAAGTAGTGAGAACAAAGATGGAAAAAAAGTGAACAGACTAGCCAAGGGCTTTGGGACAGTATAAAAGTCATAACATACCTGTAATGGAAATACCAGAAGAAGAAAAAAGAGAAAAAAGAAACGAAAAAGCATTTGAAACAATAATGACTGAGAATTTTATCAAATTAATGCCAGGAACCAAACAACATATGCAGGAAACTCAGAGAACACCAAGCAGGCAATAGTCCAAAACATCTACACTTAGGCATATAATTGTCAAGCTACAGAAAATCAAAGACAAAGGAAAAATTCTGAAAGAAGGCAGAGGAAAAAAAAACACAACTTTCTATAAAAGAAGGTAAAAGTTATACCTTGCAGAAACTATGAAACAAGAAGAGAGTAGAGGGAAATGTTTAAAGTGTTCAATGAGAAACTCACTAACTTTAGAATTCTATAAACTACAAAATTACCCTTAGATTGATGAAGCTGAAACTCCAATACTTTGGCCACCTGATGCAAAGAGCTGACTCATTTGAAAAGACCCTAATGCTAGGAAAGATTGAGGGCAGGTGGAGAAGGGGACAACAGAGGATGAGATGGTTGGATGGCCTCATTGACTCAAGGGACATGAGTCTGGGTAAACTCCAAGAGTTGGTGATGGACAGGGAAGCCTGGCAGGCTACAGTCCATGGGGTGGCAAAGAGTCAGACAACTGAACTGAACTGAACTGACGTAAAGGAAAATAAAGACTTTCTCAGAAGAACAAAAAGAGACTGAATTTGTTGTCAGTTATATTCAAAAGCAGAGATATTACTTTGCCGACTAAGGTCCGTCTAGTCAAGGCTATGGTTTTTCCTGTGGTCATGTATGGATGTGAGAGTTGGACTGTAAAGAAGGCTGAGCGCCGAAGAATTGATGCTTTTGAACTGTGGTGTTGGAGAAGACTCTTGAGAGTCCCTTGGACTGCTAGGAGATCCAACCAGTCCATTTTGAAGATCAGCCCTGGGATTTCTTTGGAAGGAATGATGCTAAAGCTGAAACTCCACTACTTTGGCCACCTCATGTGAAGAGTTAACTCATTGGAAAAGACTCTGATGCTGGGAGGGATTGGGGGCAGGTGGAGAAGGGGACGACAGAGGATGAGATGGCTGGATGGCATCACGGACTCGGACGTGAGTCTGAGTGAACTCCGGGAGATGGTGATGGACAGGGAGGCCTGGCGTGCTGTGATTCATTGGGTCGCAAAGAGTCGGACACGACTGAGCGACTGAACTGAACTGAACTGAACTGAACTGAGACTTGTCTTATAAGACGTGTTAAAAAGAAGTTCTTTAAAATGTAGGTAAATAACACAGGTCAGAAATTTGGGTCTACACACAGAATGAAGGAGTATTGAAGAAGAAATAAACGAAGGGAAAATTTAAAAAAAAAAAAAACACTTTTTTCTTATTAATGATCTGGTAACAATTAATTCAAAATAACACCAACAGTGTATTAGAGTATGTATGCTTATGCAAAGATCAGATATAGACATATACATCTCTCTCAAACACAGGCACACTCCTATATTCAGTTTCAACTATTCCAGCTGTGGTCATGGGCCAGTCTAAACTGCCTTGGGACCTGACTGGAGATACATCCATCAATGCCTTTAGAACTAGGCCTGCAGACCTCAAACGTGTCCATGGAACTTGAAGCATCCCTCAGTGCTTGGTCTCAGCTTCTCTCAGCCACAGCCCAGGGCCAGTATTAGCCTCCCAGGGGTTTGGTGGGAGCCACACCAGTCATACACCTGGTAACAGATGCACTGTCAGTCAACTGAGTACCTAACCACAGACCCGGAACCAGAGCATTGTCCAAGTGCTACCCTACTGAACAAGGTACTGGAGGCAGTTCCAGTTGCCTGACTTCAAGATTTATTGTGGCTATACAATAAATGAAGACAATGAAGACAATGTGATGTTGGTGAAAGGATAGATAAATAGATCAATGGGACAGAATAGAGATCCCAGAAATAGGCCTACCATCAATGCACTCAACCAATCACTGACAAAGGAACAAAGACAATACAGTGGAGCAAAGATGGTCTCTTCAACAAACAGTGCTGGACTAAGTGGACATTCACATGCAAAAAGACAGAATCTATACACAGACATACACCTTTCACATGTAGGACTTTAAAGTCATACGCAAAAACGACTTAAAGTGGATCATAGACTTAAGTGTGAACCATAAAACAATAAAACCCTTAGAAGAGAGCAGAGCAGAAAATCTACGTGACCTTGGGTATGCTGACGCCTTTTTAGATATAAAATGCACGTGTGCTCAGTTGCTAAGTTCTGTCTGACTCTATGTTTCCCCATGGACTGCAGTCCACCAGGTTCCTCTCTCCGTGGGATTTTTTCCAGGCAAGAATACTGGAGTGGATTGCCATTTCCTTCTCCAAAGGGTCTTCCCTGACCCAGTGATTGAACCTACGTCCCCTGGTTTCCTGAGTCTCTTGCACTGGCAGGCAGACTCTTTGCGACTGAGCCACTGAGGCAGCCCCTTAGATACCACACTGAAGACACAATCCGTGAAAGAAACGATGAAGAAGCTGAGCTTCATTACAACTAAGAATTTCTGCTCTGGGAAAGACAATATCAAGAGAATGACAAGACAAGCTACAAACTGGGATAAAATATTTTCAAAAGACACAGATCTGTGTCTGTTATCCAAAATATGCAAAAGACTCTTAAAACGCAACAATATAATCATGCAGAAATTATGCTTACTTTTAAGATTAAAAAAAATCAATAGAGGATAATCATCTATTATAATAAAATTTACCAAGAAAAGTTGGATACAAGCAATAGGGTAGCAATAATTTTCCTTTATTTTTGCAATTGCCAGAATTACTTGTAAAGTGTTATATCACACAACATAAAAATAAAATATGTAAATATAGTAAGTCCCCTCATACAAACAAGATCCATTCTGAGAATGCCTTTGTTAAGTTCAATTTGTTCATAAACCCAACAAAGTTATTCTAGAGACCAAAATCACACAACTAGATATGGTACTGTGCTGTAATGGGTTTAAAATTCTTTCACACAATAACACATAAAAAAAAAATAGAAAAAAACTTTAAATCTTACAGTACATTTACCTTGAACAGTTCAGTACAGTACAACAGCTGGCAGACGGGGGCTGGCTTCGAGTGAATAGGCAAGAAGAGTTACTGACTGGAAGAGGGAGAGGAGGTGGGAGATGGCGGGGTTGAAGGGTCATCACTAATAGGGACAGAGGGCAAGCTGCAAGTTCCCTTACACTCATGTTGATGGAATGCATATTCACATCTTTGAAAGTTCACAGCTTGAAGGTTCACATGTAGAGGACTTACTGTAGTTTTCATTCCACTTTAATATTCTATAAATCAATTTCTTTTCACTGGCTTATTCTACTAACATTTTAAAAGAAGATAGTACAAAAATCCTTCCCCTCAATTTGTTAACAAGAATGGTGAGATAAGAGAAAGCACTTCTACAGTCATCCCGGCTGATGTATAACAAGATAAACAAGCCCAGTCAGAAACCCGCACCCCTCCAGTCTGAAATCTCTTCCTAGGAGGAAAGCCTTTCTACCGATTTGAATGTATATTTGGTTTTTGAATGGGGCTCAGCAGGGTCAGCTGGAGTGTGATAATGACATACTTGAAGGTCTTAATCTTCAGAGCCTGCCTTGGCTTGCTCTAGCCTTCACCCTAGAGGATTTCCTCGACATCATTCTCAGATGTGTTTCACAATACCCTGGACTCTAATATGTAGTGAATGTGTCTACACATTTATTTATATACAGCTTGCTTACAGAAAAACTTGCTGAGACGTTTTGAAATGGAAACCAGGATAAGAAAAACAAGCAGGAAATTTCCCTGTAAATGTAGACTCTGAGCCTAAAGGGAATTGTATTTCCACTTGTAAAGCAGAAAAAAATGGGCCAGCTATCGGGAAGTATAACAGGTGCTTTCCCAGCCTAGAGGAGCTAGGAGGCACAAGGAGTTCATAAAAGCAGAAAAAACTAACACTTTCTACACTCCACCTGTCAGCCAGGTAAAGTGTTGGCTGTCTCTTCTTGTCCCTCCCCAGTTACAGCAGAACCCGAGGGTGAAAACAGAAAAGGACACCAACAGGAGGCATCACAAGACCACAGGTGCTGGGCACTGAGGCATGCTTCATGGGCAGGGCATGGACTTCGGGTGCCTTTGTGTGGCCACCACCAGGGCTCACAGGAAAGACACCGGATCTGTACATTTTTACAACAGCTCCTGGGCTGGTTCTAGTCACTACCTTCAAATTGGGATGTACTATGCTAGTGAGCAACCTCTTGACCAACCTGTGGGTTTTCCTGCAGGCACTGATTTTCTGACCTTGATCTTGGGAAAGGAAATGAGACAGAAAGAGCTGTGGTGCATATATGCTATGGGATATTAGTCATAAAAAGGAACAAAATTGAGTCATCTGTAGAGGTATGGATGAAACTAGAGTCTGTCATGCAGAGTGAAGTAAGTCTGAAAGAAAAAATAATATTATATACTAACATATATATATATGGAACCTAAGGGCATCCTTGGTGGCTATGTTGGTAAAGAATCTGCCTGCAATGCAAGAGGTATGAGTTCAGTCCCTGGGTCAGGAAGATCGCCTGGAGAAGAGCATGGCAACACATTGTCGACTAAAAAATATACTCACAACCTGAAGTAGAGAGTTATTTTATTTGATGGGAATGTTTAGGACTCTGAGCTCTGGAGGCAGCATCTCAATAGCTCTAAGAAAACTGCTCCAAGGAGGCAGAAGAGGAAGTCAGGCTATATACAAGTTTGCAACAAAGGGAGCAGGCAGTCTGAACATCAAAGATCAGGTACCAAGTTAAGGAATTTAGCATTCTGCATATGGGAGGATGCAAGCCTCTGGACTCATAGAATTCATTCCTTTCATATGCACCTCAGCTATCTGGGGGCCAATCCTTGTTCACCTTGCTTCTTGCATTCCCTCAGCTCTTCAGCAATCATCATGGGGGGCGGGGAGCGGCAGCTTGTGCTGGGTTGCAGTTTGGGGGGCCCTCATCCACATTTGGAGGACAGAAATCACTGATGTCCGTGACATTTTTTATTGATTGATATGGCAGGAGATATTTTCATTTCACACCACTCCAGTCTTCTTGCCTGCAGAATCCCAGAGACTGATAGAAGACCCTGGCAGGCTACAGTCCATAGGGTTGCAAAGAGTCAGACATGACTGAAACAAATGACCAGACACACACACACATGTAATCTAGAAAAAAATGGCACTAATGAATCTATTTGCAGGGCAGGAATAGAGAAACAGACGTAGAGAATAAACACAGCAGGGAAAGGAGAGAGTGGGCAGAACTGAGCGAATAGCACTGCCATATACACACTACCGTGTGTGAAAGAGACAACTAGCGGAAAGCTGCTGTGGGGCCCAGGGAGTTCAGCCCCAGGCTCTGTGATGACCTGGAGGGGTGGGATGTGGAAGTGGGAAGGAGTTTTGAGAGGGAGGGAGGGATGCATATTTATAGCTGATTCGCTGTTGTACAGCAGAAACTAACACAGCATTGTAAGGCAATCATCCTCTGTAAGCAACAGAAACTTGAAGCAATCCATTTTCAAGACAAAGTAACTAGCTCTGAGTGGAAAAATTACTAGCAGATACACTTGCAAACGTAACAAAGTTGAGGCCTGGACTCTTTAGATAAAGTTAGGGTTCGGTAACAAATAGCAAGGGCTATGAAGGGAGGGGGTTCTTCACAGGTGGCGCTAGTGGTAAAGAACCTACCTACCAAACAAGAGCTGTAAGACATGTGGGTTCCATCCTTGGGTCTGGAAGATGCCCTGGAGAAGGGCATGGCAACCCACTCCAGTATACCTGTCTGGAGAATCCCATGGACAGAGGAAACTGGTGGGATATAGCCCATGGGGTTGCACAGAGTCAGGACTGAAGTGACAGCACACAGGGTTGAGGGAGGGAGATCAGACTGGATCCTAAAGAGACAGGACTCCACCCATTGCCTGTGCCCTGGCTCTAAACTTGCCTAAGGACTTGCAGATATGACAGTTCCTGCACCTGGAGGGTCCCTAAGCAAACAGGATGTTGGGCAAAGGGATAAACCAGTAAGAAAGTCTTTGTTGAAAAATGCAGATGTAAGTTGAGACCGGAGAAAAAAGGATACCCTATAAGGAGATAATGAAACTTAGGCGATGTCTGGGAAGATTGTGGGGCTTCCCTGATAGCTCAGTTGGTAAAGAATCTGCCTGCAATGCAGGAGACCCCCAGTTCAGTTCCTGGGTTGGGAAGATCCCCTGGAGAAGGGAAAGGCTACCCACTCCAGTATTCTGTTCTGAAGAATTCCATGGATTGTGTAGTCCATGGGGTCGCAAAAGAGCTGGACACGACTGAGTGACACTCTCACTGTACTCAGCCAATGAGGAACTGGGTCTGAGGGACCTGTGTGTTAGGGAATAAATTACTTGTTGTAACCACCAGACACCTGATCTTACAAAACCATCATTAAAAGTCTCCTTTTCTCTGTACTTCGTGTCTTCGAGTCCATCCCTTGGTTTTGGGCTGGTGAGCATGTTTTTCACATCCTCCAGTTGAAAATAAATGAAAGAAAAGAAAAAGAAAGAAAGAAAGAGCTGAAATGACCCCTTGCACAGCGCAGGACTTCAATACACCTTCTTACATATGTGTTAGCCACTCCTGTCCAACTGCATCCTCACACCAGCACATTTCCTAGCCTTCCACAGTGCCACGTGAGATACACAAGAAGTAAGCTCTTCTCCTTTTCCCTTCATGTATTGAGCAGGGACATATCATGGGTCCGGCATTGCTCTAGGAGCTTGAAATAGATAAAGAAGGTCCTTATCCTCAAGGAGCTTGCACGGCAAAGCAGAAGATAATCAAGTGAAAAAGATATAAGAAGTGAGGCAGGTTCCAGATTCATCTTTACTCTAACTTCAAAGGCTCAGAGTGTATTTGAATTTCCATTCCAGAAGTGTGCTCTTAAATTTTAATCTTTATTAAAAATGGTTGCTGCTACTGCTGCTAAGTCGCTTCAGTCGCATCCGACTCTGTGCGACCCCATAGATGGCAGCTCACCAGGCTCCCCTGTCCCTGGGATTCTCAAGGCAAGAATGGAGTGGGTTGCCATTTCCTCCTCCAGTGGGTGAAAGTGAAATCATTCAGTCATGTCTGACTCTTAGAGACCCCATGGACTGTAGCCCACCAGGCTCCTCTATCCATGGGATTTTCCAGGCAAGAGTATCAAGCTAAATCCAATGGGTGTAAGACCAAAGTCAAAGATCATATTTTTCAAAATCCAGTGATAGTCATCCTTACCTAAACAAGGTTAAGTTTGTGAGATATAAATTATTACTCTTCACTAATTTTAAAAAATAGTGCAAGACAGCAAATAAATTATCCTACTAAATGCCAGAGTTGATAAAACAGATTTATGATAAAAATCTTCATAATGGATCATGGTGTTAGCCCCCTCTTATAGGAAAGTGTGAATTTAGCCTTTAGAAGTACAGTTTAAGGGTGACAATGTGCTCAAATTATACAAGACCAGAAAATTCTAATAGGGCTTGGTATCTGTAAGAACAGCTCATACTTTTTATTATATTATTACTTTAAAATATGAGAATTCTATAGCATTTATCTTTCAAAATGAATTTTAAAACTGCTTATTTCTTTAGAAGAAACCTGATAGTTTTCATAGGTAAGTTTTATGAGAACATATATCTTAAATCATGTTTTCTAAATTTATATCTTTGTATTATATGTGAGCCAGTCATTTTTTTTCACATAGTTGCTATAATTTTCTTTTAGAATTTATTCTTACATATTTACTTAAATGCTATCACTGATTACTGCTATACATAGAAAGATAGCTGTTCTGTTTTCTTTATTCATAACCTGACACTTTACTAAAATTTCTTATTGTAATTAATAATTTTTGTCAGTTTAAGCTCTTAGGTTTCCATGGTAAAGTCATTTGATCTGCAAATAATGATGAATTTCCTGACTTTTCCAATTATATGCCTTCATTTTCTTTTTGCAAATTGGATTGATTACAATTTGCAGAAAATTCTTATGAGGTTTTTTCAGAAGAGTGGTTTACATATGACATTATTATAGGTCTGATTTAATGGGACTGTTCTAAGAATTAAAATGATTATAGTATTTGTGATTATTGGTTTTTTTTTATTATCATGGTTTAAGAGTGATATTTATCATCTTAAAGTAGTATCATTCTAGTCTTAGTATTACCAGCAAAAATAGATATTTCACTTTGAGTTTAATTAAATGTTTGTTCATTGTAAAACTGGATAAACATGTTTTAGTACATTAAAATATCTTCAGATATTACCAGATATCTAATGTCAACCATCCACATATTTCCTATTTATTGGACAGATACTACTTTATAGTGTTTTGCTATTTTAATTTATTATAAAAATCTTTGCTCACTCTTATATAAACATCTGACCCCTAAAATAATGAGAAATGTATTATAGTTATCTATTTTGTGTTATGTGCCTTTTTAAAGTGGTATTTTAGTTCCTTAAATTAAATTGAGAAGTATTGTTTTTATTTTGTAATTTGTAATGTCTTCTAAAGTACTGAAATCTTTGTTCTTTAAAGTTATAAGCAATTTTTGTCTGAATTTACTATTTTGACTGGACAGTAGAAAATGATCCGATATTGAAAATTTTGGAAATTACTCTTATGAGTTTCTGGTGAATTTGAGGGGGAAAAAAGAGCTGTTAATTAAGATTCCTCTTTCTAACCATGTAATACTTCTGAATAAATATAATAAAGAGTGTTGGTATACAGAGTGGCATTAAGAATTGAAAGGGGGCACTGGCCAAGCATTGTAAAAGAAGAGGAACCTTAAAATCAGGGCCAACACTGGAAGCTGAAGACAAGATGGCTCATAGGGTTATATATTTAGAAGCTGTAGAAACTACAGATGGAGATTTACAATGTAAATTAAATAAACTTAGACAACAATATTAAAGAATAAATTCATTTTTCAAAGACAAATGTAACATTTCACAAAGAAAATGACTAAATTTCAGGCTATCAGTGAAATCTCAATCAATTTCAAAGAATCAACACTATCTCAACGTTTTTTATTACAAGAAAATGTTAGAAATCTTCAATTTAGATTAGATGACAATCTAAACTCTATATAATGAGGACCTAAAATAAGGGAGGGACTCCCTGGTGGCGCAGAGGGTAAGACTATGCACTCCCAGCGTAGGGAGCTAGGGTTCAATCCCTGGTCAGGGAACTAGACCCCACATGCCACAGCGAGGACCGGCCACAGCCAGATAAGTGCAGTTTTTAAAAGAAAACAAATATAAAATAAAGGATATCTTAATTATTCTACGGTTTAAAAAGAAAGTATAACAGATATTATAAAAGTTTCCATTCTAAACAGTAACATAAATAGTATATGCTAAAACCATATGACTTGTAGCTAAACTAATACATAAACCTTTCAGCATTAAATTCAGATAATACGAAGAACAAAAATAGTATATCTGAAACAATCAACTAAGTAAATCAAAAGGTGTTACATTCATTACCCACCTTTTCCCAACTTCAAAAAGAAGAAAGAAAATATAAGAAACTATATGAAAGAAATATAGAAAAGAATGGACTTCTAATACAAAATTTTTAAAAATCATAGAAATTTAAAAGTCATAAACTTCTTTAAAAGATAGAAGGGATACACAAAACTAAAAACTGGTTCTTGAAAAAGACTGAAAATAAACATAGCAAGACTGAAGAAACAGAATAGAAAAAAAGAAAACACTGAATGAAAACAAGATCCAAAACTACATACAGTGAACATTATTTAAAATTAGAAATGCAAACATAATGGATTGACAAAAGGTTCACTCAGGTGTAACGTCTTATGAAAAAACATGGACGAACATTTTGGTAACCCTGTATTTTAAAATAGACTGAATGCATTAATTTTTAGGAGAATATAACATGAATTAAAATAATAAAAATGGGAAAAAATTTACTACTTATTTTGTTTTTTTTTAATATTTATTTTTCTCCTATATGCATGTGCACAGGCACTCATGTGCACAGAGACACATGCATAAACATGGAGGGAGGTCATTGCATTAAGATAGCACTTCACTGAATTTCTAAATAAAATTGCCTCAAGAGTAGAAAATTTATGAAACTGTCCACTTCATTTCATAAGCTAGTAAAACTAATATCAGGAAAGTTTAAAGACTGCTAAATAAATGTATATTTTCATTATAAGAGATCAATTATAAAATAGATGAAAAATTCTAGACACAATATTAAAAAGGAAATTTGACGGTGAATTAAAATAAAATATTGTGATCAATTCATAACAGAAGTTATGAAGAATGGCACAGTATCAGAATATATTCATGTCATTTACCTCATTAAGATTTAGGAGAAATAAGTGTGATAACCAGAGAAGAACATGATGTTAAGATACAGAAAAAAATTATTATATGGGGCAAATCCATGTTCACACCCAAAATAACTAATCTGGTCCCCTCTCTCACACCATACACAAAAACTGATTCAAAGTGAGTCATGAACTAAATGCAAGAGTACAGCTACAAAACTCTTAGAAGAAAATATAAATCACAATCTTTCATTAACAACAAAAGCAAAAGGTATAAAATTGAAAATCATGGTTAATCAAAACTAAAAATATTTGTCCTTCAAAGAATATCATCAAGAAGATGAAAAGACAACTCATAGAATGGAGAAATTATTTGCAAATCATGTATGTAATGAGATAATTATATCCATATTTATTTAAAAATATTATAACAATATTTTTTTAAATAGCAATCAATTTAAAAATGGACAAAATATTTGAGTAGACACTTTCTCAAAGAAGATTTTAAAATGACAAAGACAACCACTAGTCATTCATCTCCAACGACAGAGGCACCACTGGAGAAAAAAATAAAGTGAGATACTGCATCACAAACAGTAGGGTGGCTATAATCAAAAGGACAGATGATAATAAATTTAGACAAGAATTGGGAACCATTATAATGTTTAGCCATTCCTCAAATTGTTTAACCATGAGTTACCATGTTGTTGTTGCTTAGTTGCTAAGTTGTATCTGACTCTTGTGCAACCCCATGGACTGCAGCCCGCCAGGCTCCTTTGTCCATAGGCTTTCCCAGGCAAGAATACTGGGGTGGGTTACCCTTTCCTTTTCCACAAGATCTTCTTGACCCAGAGATCGAACCCACATCTCCTGCTTGGCAGACAGATTCTTCACCATCAGTTCAGTTCAGTCGCTCAGTCGTGTCCGACTCTTTGCGACCCAATGAATTGCAGCACACCAGGCTTCCCTGTCCATCACCAACTCCCAGAGTTCACTCAGACTCACGTCCATCGAGTCAGTGATGCCATCCAGCCATCTCATCCTTTGCCGTCTCCTTGTCCTCCTGCCCCCAATCCCTCCCAGCATGAGAGTCCTTTCCAATGAGTCAACTCTTCGCATGAGGTGGCCAAAGTACTGGAGTTTCAGCTTTAGCATCATTCCTTCCAAAGAAATCCCAGGGCTGATCTCCTTCAGAATGGACTGGTTGGAGCTCCTTGCAGTCCACGGGACTCTCAAGAGTCTTCTCCAACACCACAGTTCAAAAGCATCAATTCTTCGGTGCTCAGCCTTCTTCACAGTCCAACTCTCACATCCATACATGACCACTGGTAAAACCGTAGCCAGGACTAGACGGACCTTAGTTGGCAAAGTAATGTCTCTGCTTTTGAATATGCTAACTAGGTTGGTCATAACTTTTCTTCCAAGGAGTAAGCATCTTTTAATTTCATGGCTGCAGTCACCATTTGAGTGATTTTGGAACCCCAAAAAATAAAGTCTGACACTGTTTCCACTGTTTCCCCATCTGTTTCCCATGAGGTGATGGGACTAGATGCCATGATCTTCATTTTCTGAATGTTGAGCTTTAAGCCAACTTTTTCACTCTCCTCTTTCACTTTCATCAAGAGGCTTTTTAGTTCTGCCATAAGGGTGGTGTCATCTGCATATCTGAAGTGACTGATATTTCTCCCGGCAATCTTGATTCCAGCTTGTGTTTCTTCCAGCCCAGCATTTCTCATGATGTACTCTGCATATAAGTTAAATTAGCAGGGTGACAATATACAGCCTTGACGTACTCCTTTTCCTATTTGGAACCAGTCTGTTGTTCCATGTCCAGTTCTAACTGTTGCTTCCTGACCTGCATACAGATTTCTAGAGGCAGGTCAGGTGGTCTGGTATTCCCATCTCTTTCAGAATTTCCCACAGTTTATTGTGATCCACACAGTCAAAGGCTTTGGCATAGTCAATAAAGCAGAAGTAGATGTTTTTCTGGAACTCTCTTGCTTTTTCCATGATCCAGCGCATGTTGGCAATTTGATCTCTGGTTCCTCTGCCTTTTCTAAAACCAGCTTGAACATCAGAGATTTCACAGTTCACGTATTGCTGAAGCCTGGCTTGGAGAATTTTGAGCATTACTATACTAGCATGTGAGATGAGTGCAATTGTGCAGTAGTTTGAGCATTCTCTGGCACAGCCTTTCTTTGGGATTGGAATGAAAACTGATCTTTTCCAGTCCTGTGGCCGCTGCTGAGTTTTCCAAAGTTGCTGGCATATTGAGTGCAGCACTTTCACAGCACCATCTTTTGGGATTTGAAACAGCTCAGGAATTCCATCGCCTCCACTAGCTTAGTTCGTAGTCATGCTTTCTAAGGCCCACTTGATGTCACATTCCAGGATGTCTGGCTCTAGATGAGTGATCACACCTTCATGATTATCTGGGTCATGAGATCTTTTTTGTACAGTTCTTCTGTGTATTCTTGCCACCTCTTCTTCTTAATATCTTCTGCTTCTGTTAGGTCCATACCATTTCTGTCCTTTATCGAGCCCATCTTTGCATGAAATATTCCCTTGGTATCTCTAATTTTCTTGAAGAGATCTCTAGTCTTTCCCATTCTGTTCTTTTCGTCTATTTCTTTGCATTGATCACTGAAGAAGGCTTTCTTATCTCTTCTTCCTATTCTCTGGAACTCTGCATTCAGATGCTTATATCTTTCCTTTTCTCCTATGCTTTTCACCTCTCTTCTTTTCACAGCTATTTGGAAGGCCTCCCCAGCCAGCCATTTTGCTTTTTTGCATTTCTTTTCTATGGGGATGGTCTTGATCCCTGTGTCCTGTACAATGTCACGAACCTCATTCCATAGTTCATCAGGCACTCTATCTATCAGATCTAGGCCCTTAAATCTATTTCTCACTTCCACTGTATAATCATAAGGGATTTGATTTAGGTCATACCTGAATGGTCTAGCGGTTTTCCCTACTTTCTTCAATTTAAGTCTGAATTTGGCAATAAGGAGTTCATGATCTGAGCCACAGTCAGCTCCTGGTCTTGTTTTTGTTGACCGTATAGAGCTTCTCCATCTTTCGCTGCAAAGAATATAATCAATCTGATTTTGGTGTTGACCATCTAGTGATGTCCATGTGTAGAGTCTTCTCTTGTGTTGTTGGAAGAGGGTGTTTGCTATGACCAGTGCGTTTTCTTGGCAAAACTCTATTAGTCTTTGCCCTACTTCATTCCGCATTCCAAGGCCAAATTTGCCTGTTACTCCAGGTGTTTCTTGACTTCCTACTTTTGCATTCCAGTCCCCTATAATGAAAAGGACATCTTTTTTGGGTGTTAGTTCTAAAAGGTCTTGTAGGTCTTCATAGAACCATTCAACTTCAGCTTCTTCAGCGCTACTGGTTGGGGCATAGACTTCAATAACTGTGATATTGAATGGTTTGCCTTGGAAATGAACAGAGATCATTCTGTCATTTTCGAGATTGCATCCAAGTACTGCATGACCTACCAATTCCACCCCTAAGTCTCTACTCAGGAGAAATACAGAGGGACATCCCTGGTGGTCCAGTGGTTAAGAATCAGCCTGCCAATACCAGGGACACAGGTTTGATCTGCAGTCCAGGAACATTCCACATGCTCTGAGGCAACTAAGCCTGTGCATCACACTTACTGAGCCAGAGCTCTAGAGCCAGCATGCTGTAGCTACTGAAGCCTGGCAGCCTAGCGCCTGAGCTCTGCAACGAGAGCTGTGCACTGCAACTGGAGAGAAGTCCCTGCTTGTGCAACTAGAGAAAACCCACACACAGCAACAAAGACCAGCACAGCCATAAAAATATATTAAAAAAGAGAAATGAAGGTATAGCTCCACATATAAACTCATACTCAAAATTCCATCAATAGATGAATTCATGAATATACTACATGTAACATGTCCATATAATGAAATTTATTTCATAATAACAGAGAATGAGGTCAATACTGCTAAGACATGGATGGATAGCAAAAAGATAAACTGTTTATGCCAGGAGAAAGAAGCCTGTCACAAAAATACTGCGCATTATGTGATACTGTTTATATGAAATGTCCAGAACCGACAAATTTGTAGAAACAGAAAATATATTAGTGGCTGCTTAGAACCGAGTGAGAATTTGTAGGTGAAAGAGCAAGAGCTTGTTTAATTTACACAAACTAAAGTGTTCACTAATGGGTACAAGACAAAAATGATCAAAAATGACTGTGGTGATGATTATACTACTCTGTGAATATATTAAAAAGTATTAAAAATCACTTTAAATGAATGAACTTTATGGCATTAAATTATGTATCAGTAAAACTGTTTATTTTTTAATTAAGATCTATTTTGAGACATTTGTTTCACAGATAGTACTTATTAAGAATTCCTGCTGTAAGACACCAAAAATGACCATCAGTGGTACTTATACTTGATCAAACTGCTAGTTACCTTTGTTATAATAATAAATTAACATAATTAAAGAAGGTGAAGATTGGAGATACATATATATATAATAAAATTTATGAACCACTTACAATTGAAAAATATTCTCAGACAAATAGGAAAGAAGAGCAATTCCTCATTCTGATATAATATATCTTGCAAAACATTGCAAACCTCCTTGTTGCTGGTGAAAAGAACATCAATGGAGGGACAGATAAATGTGCTATGTTCAAAGAGAGAACATATCAGGGCTTCCCTGATAGCTCAGTTGGTAAAGAATCTGCCTGCAGTGCAGGAAACCCTGGGTTGATTCCTGGGTTGGGAAGATCCCCTGGAGAAGAGAAAGGCTACCCACTCTAGTATTCTGGCCTGGAGAATTCCAAGGACTGTATAGTCCATGGGGTCGCAGAAAGATCTGGACATGACTGAGTGACTTTCACTTTCACTTTCTTTTACTTTCAGAGAGTGAATAAACCTAACACTTAAATAAGTAAAATAAAACTATTGTATTAACTTGAATTCATGTAGAAAAATAAGATTAAACATAAAAGGGAAGTTATGCAAATTTTTATAAATCAATACACAGACATAAGCATGTTCTTTAAGGATAAAAAATATATAATATATAGCAATAGTTTAGAACTTGGACCAAAATTATGCAAAACCAGTATACAACAGTGTTTGCTTTTAAGGAAAATAAGAACTAAAAAAATAGCAGAGAAACTTTAGATTTATTTGCATGTTCTATCTATTTAATTAAAAAAATTTAAGCTACACAGATAAAAAAGTCAACATTAATCAATTTCTTCAGTGAATACATGGGTATATGTTATTATCTGTAGTTTATTGTGGTTAAAGGGGGCTTCCCTGATGGCTTAGATGGCAAAGAATACATCTCCAATGCAGGAGACCCTAGTTCTACCCATGGGTTGGGAAAAGCCCCGGAGAAGGGAATGGCTATCCACTCCAGTATTCTTACCCAGAAAATTCCATTGACAGAGGAGCCTGGCAGGCTACAGTCCATGGGATTGCAGAGTTGGACACAACTGAGCAATTAACAGATAAGGGGTAATTAAAAATTTACAAATTAATTTCTGGGAAATTTTAACATCATTAAAATGTCCTTACAGATTGCTAAATTAAATATTTTAAAGAATAATGCTATTTAAAATTATTAAATTTACATGTTAGAAGTTTACAAAACAATGCTATTAATCCAAGTATCTGTGTAGATCCATTTACTCATAAACATTTTAAACATTTTAGTTTTATCATAGTAAGTTACAAAGATATTCAGAAATTATAGAATATTTACCACAAGGCACATTAATGGCACAACTGTGTTAAAACCTGTGAATAATATCTTAATAGCACATACTATGAAGAAGGCAATGGCACCCCACTCCAGTACTCTTACCTGGAAAATCCCATGGATGGAGGAGCCTGATAGACTGCAGTCCATGGGGTCGCGAAGAGTTGGACACGACTGAGCAACTTCATTTTCACTTTCACGCATTGGAGAAGGAAATGGCAACCCAATACAGTGTTCTTGCCTGGAGAATCCCAGAGACGGAGGAGCCTGGTAGGCTGCCGTCTACCGGGTCGCAGAGTCAGACACGACTGAAGCGACTTAGCAGCAGCAGCAGCACATACTATCCATTAAAGATATTTTTCGTCGTTATCACCCTGCCAAGTTTTCTACTTTTTCCTGAGAAAATGTTGGCACATTATATATTTCAAATTTATGTAGTTCCCTAATATTATTTGCACTTTATTCTAATTTTTATTAAAATACATCTTCCATGTAAGAAACTTTATTTTTTTAAACTCTGTATCCAAAGGTTTCACAAAAGAACCTTAAGCAGATGTAAGGTTCATAAAACAACAAATATCTGTTGAACTGATGAATTAATACATGGAATTCCATAAGCAATTTCTTTCTTGATATTATGTATTTTTATTAGCATACAGGGGTTCCCCAGTGGCTCAGTGGTAAAGAATCCCCGTGTAATGCAGGAGACAAGGGTTCCATCCCTGGGTCGAGAAGGTCCCCTGGAGGTGGGCATGGCAACCCACTTCAGTATTCTTACCTGGAGAATTCCATGGATAGAGGAGCCTGGTAGGCTACAGTCCATGGGGTCTCAAAAAGTCGAACAGGACTTACACGACTGAGCAGGCAGTGAAATTAAGTGGTTCAATGTGGCATTCTCCTTATCTATTCATTCAAATCATGCTTGTCTTTGCTCCTTACCCTTGCATACTAATATTGTTCTTTTAAGATAGTCTTCATTTATTTCCCCAATCTCTACTGCTTTGTTTGGAGGAAAAAATATCTGAGCCCTGAGTCTATCCCATCATATCACATTTTCTCAACAACACTACTTGAGGCAAAAACATTTTGATGCTTGTGGCATATGTAGACTCTTTAAAAAAATGATATAATGCAAGAAATCATTTTAATAGTACTTAGCTTATAATAAGCAACCAATAAAAGCTTGTTGCTATTACTTTATGAATTGCTTGAGTGAAGATCAGGGAGGAAGGGGAAAGATATTCTATGTAGTTCAAGTTTCTTCTAATAGAGAACTCAATAGATTATTTTAAAGTAGCATCTCATACAAAATATTGTTTAAAGTAACATCTCATAATATTGCTCATGTGTCTTAAGTCTAAAATCCCTACAAGTTTATTCATTTTAAAATGCAGATAATGGAATCCTTATTTCATATTCTTGTCTGGAGAATTCTTGATTAAATAAATGTAGATACACCACTGTGAACTTTCCATCATACTGGGAGGAAAACCTTATCCTCTGCCTTTACTTTATGGAGGATGGAAAAGTGAAAAAGTAACTTGTTCCGAAATATCTTTGGATTTAGGAGTAATATAAGTAATTAACACTTGGACAGAAAGTTAGTGTTTAAGAATGCCAGCATGTATTTAACCTCTGATTGAATAGATAAAATACAGAGGAGGACATAAACCTCCACCTCCTGGCACTTTCCATCACATCTCATTGGCTCCAAATCTATTTCCTTCTTTCATTATCAAAAGACACTAAAATGATTTTCCAAATTCTACAAAGATTCAGGCTATAGTGTTCCTACTGTTTTGCATTTACCCCTTAAAGTAGTGTATCGTGGATACTTAAGTAAATGAGGATCTTCCTGGGTGGTCCTAGTGGTAAAGAATATGTCTGCCAATGCAAGAAATACAGGAGACATGGGTTCAATCTCCGGGTTGGGAAGATGCCCCCCTGGAGGGGGGCATAGCAACTCACTCCAGTATTCCTCTCTGGAGAATCCCAGGAACAGAGGACCTTGCCAGGCTACAGTCCATAGGGTTGCAAAGAGCTAGACAGTACTGAAGCAAATTGGCATGCATACGGCATTAGGCAAATTAATGGCAAAATACAAATTTTCAAAGATTTTTAGTTAAGTTTAGCATATGTATCCTTTTAAAATGCAACTCTGTTCTGTGTATTGAAAAACACTGCTGAAACATCAGCAACTCTGCTAGAAGTTCCTAGGGAAGAGATTCTATAAAATACCCTGAGCTATGCACAATCACATCCAATTCTATTGCTGCCCAACTGCTGTGTGTTAAAAATAAAAGTTCACTGTTATTAACATATCTTCAAAAATAAATATATTCTGCATATGGCTAGGTTTATTGGCATCTAAAGTCAAATTATCTAAGAAAAGTTCCAGTTACTGCTGAGTCTTATTGTCAAAGTCCATTAAAAATCATAACATAAAATTATCTAAATATCTGAAGTAAATGTAATTGAATTATATGCCAAGAAACAGAAGAGATTTGATTACTCATTTTTATGACTCACCTACCCAAATGCCTACCTAGTACTTCTTAGATTCCTTTACACCTTCCCTTTTAATCTCTGAACCCAAGATATATAAACATATATGTGTATACATATATATATATATATATATAAATTTAGACTTGTGATGAAGTACAAAACTAAAGGTTATTAAAGGTAAACTCCTTTCTCTGCCTTTTGTTCTATTAAATCTGAGTTCCTGCATGAAATTACATAAGGCCAGGGAGGTGGTGAGAGATAGAACCCTTGAGGTGAAGTCAGGCTAATCCAGATGGGAAAAGAGAAGTCATGTGGTCCTTGCACAGAAGCAACCAGAGATCCACAAACGGGAGGGTGGTACACACACTCCTGCATGCACCAGAGGAAGGTACAGCTGCATGGATATCCAGGGAGCTAACAGCCCCAGAGCACCCAGGAGCCGCAGAGTGCTATGCTCATAATTCTTATTAATTATGTAAGCATAGAATATCCTATGTGTTTCCCAGAGAGTTAAAAAAAAAAAAAATCAATCATTCATGTTAAGCCAAAGCTAACAACTCCTGCAAATAATTATTTTAAAAGTGAATTTATGGTTGGATTATGTGTGGGAAAGAGAAATGATTGGTAGAAAAGGAATAGAGATTGTGCAATACAGTTATAAAAAAGAGACAGAAAATTGAGGGAAAGCCCAGCCAAACAGACACTTGAGCTCAGGTGTGTGTCAAGAGAACTGACTGAGTCAGGTGGGTGTATTTTGTTGAGGTCTAATGGGCCAGCTCAGACAGTTAAGCGTCTGTCTACAATGTGGGAGACCCGCGTTCGATCCCTGGGTCAGGAAGATCCTCTGAAAAAGGAAATGGCAATCCACTCCATTACTATTGCCTGGAAAATCCCATGGACTGAGAAACCTGGTAGGCTACAGTCCATGCAGTCGCAAAGAGTCAGACATGACTGAGCGACTTCACTTTCACTTTCACTAATGGGCCATGGTGGAGCAATCGTGGAGGAGCTTGGCTTGGCAAAGTAATACTCCCAACCCCTGTGTGCATGGAGAATCTCCAGATACAGGCTCTACTAAAAAGGTTAAATTACATTATTGCAACCTCTTTTTTCACATGGAGCATACAATATACTTTGAATTTTTGAATTATAGAGTGACTAGGAGGTAAGTAGGTAGAAAGAAAGAAAGAAAATCAGTACAATAAAATATTAAAACTGTGAGGGCAAAAGAACCCCTCAAAGAATCATTTTACCTGTATCCTATCCAAATCGCCTTGCCAAAACCATCTTACATTTTCAATTCTATGAAAGCCTGTCTGTCTCACTGGGTGGGCTGGTTTTTCTTGACCTCCTCTGGCTACATTTGATAAGGAAAGCTGTGTTGGTATCCTGGAATCAACTTAAGAGAAGCTTAAAGAAGCTCTGAAGGCATTTCTCTTTTCGACTCTAAAAATACTCTCTATTAAACCTGTTCAATTTTCTAAATCATATTGCCCTTGTCTCTTCTTCCCTGTCAAAGCTACCCTTTATCAGTAAAATCTCTTGCTTGGGAACTGGCAGCTGAAAACTAGAAATGCAAGATTCTAAGCCCCATTAATGCTGGAGCAGCCAGACATTTAATAAATATCTGTCATTTTAACTTTGTTCTGTGGTTCTCAACATGTCAGACTTATGGAAAAAATGGTGGAATGGATTTTTTATCATAGACAAGTATGATGTATAGTATAGATATTATGGGAGTACAATACTCTTGGTTTGATGTTGCCTGTAAAATTCCAGTTAGCTTTGTAAAGTCTGACCTAAAATATACCTCAGTCAATCATGACCATCCACATAGCATCAAGAGTGAACCATTTCATATAGAATTTGAAAACATAGAGACTTCAACTGATTTTTTCACTTTGCTTCCTACCTCTTTATTGTAAATAAGAAAATGGCAACATTTAATAATTATTAACTTTTAAAAGTTTAAATAAAAATGAAGAACAAAAGACTTAAAAGAAAAGAAAGAAAAATAAATACCGCTTACCTATTGCCTTTGGGAGCAGTGTGAATATTTCAAAATTATGTTAAAAATCATTGTTGTTGTTTAATTGCAAAGTTGTCTTCAGTTCTTTCCCACCTCATGGACTGTAGTACGCCAAGCTTCCCTGTCCTTCACTATCTCCCATAGTTTGTTCAAACTCATGTCCACTGAGTCAGTGATGCCTTCCTACCATCTCATCCTCTGTCTTTTCCTTTTCCTCCTGCCCTCGGTCTTTCCCAGCATCAGGGTCTTCTCCAGTAGGTCAGCTCTTCACATCAGGTGGCCAAAGTATTGGAGCTTCAGCTTTAGCATCAGTCCTTCCAATAAATATTCAAGGTTGATTTCCTTTAGGATTGACTGGTTTGATCTCCTTGCAGTTCAAGGGACTCTGAAGGGTCTTCTCCAACACCACAGGTCAAAAGCATCAATTCTTCAGCATTCAGCCTTCTTTATGGTCCAACTCTCCCATCCATACATGACTACTGGAAGATCCACAGCTTTGCTATATGGGCCTTTGTCAGCAAAGCGATGCCTTTTTAATACGCTGCCTAGTTTTGTCATAGCTTTCTTTCCAAGGAGCAGGCATCTTTTAATTTCATGACTTCAGTCACTGTCTGCAGTGATACTGAAGCCCAAGGAAATAAAATCTGTCACTATTTCCACTTTTCCCCCTTTTCTCTGCCACAAAGTGATGAGACCAGAAACCATAATCTTAATTGTTTGAATGCTGAGTTTTAAGCCAGCCTTTTTGCTCTCTTCTATTATTCTCATCAAGAGGCTCTCTAGTTCCTCTTTACTCTCTGCCATTAGAGTAGTATCATCTGTATATCTGAGGTCATTGGTATTTCTCCCAGCAATCTTGATTCCAGCCTGTGATTCATCCAGTCTGACATTTCACATGATGTACTCTGCATATAAGTTAAATAAGCAGGATGACAGTATATAGCCTTGTCATACTCCTTTCCCAATTTTGAACCAGTCTGTTGTTTCATGTCTGGTTCTAACAGTTGCTTCTTGACCCGCATACTGATTCCTCAGGAGACAGGTAGGGTGATCTGGCGTTCCCATCTTTTTTAAGGATTTTCCATAGTTTATCATGATCCACACAGTCAAAGGCTTTAGTGCAGTCAATGAAGCAGAAGTAGATGTTTTTCTGGAATCATTACATAGATGAATTTTGAACTATTGAAAAGTTAGTATATTGGAAGTATACAAAAGATTAAGGGGTGCTCATTGCTAGGTGGTAAAATTGCAGTTTATAAATAATTGCAAATTATTATTTGCAAAAATATAAATATTGTTGCAAATATTAATTACAGTAATATATTCTTTATATTTTGCCATATTTTTTAAATTACTGTTAGTAAGTAAATAAAATCTGTGATCAGAAAAAAATGCAAACCAAAAAATATACCTAATAAGTGATGAAAAGGCATTTGAGTGGGCTTTAAAGATACTATTCTATTTCTTAATTGGGTAACCAATTATACTTGAGTAGTTATTTCTGTTATGCTCATGATAATTTTTATGATTTACATGTATTACTTAAAGTGTTTGAATCAGTTAATAATATTTGGGGAAAAAAGTCATTTCATGAAAGTCATCATTCTAAGAATAAACCTCTTGCAAAAATAGAAAAAGCAGACTCCCTGGTGATCCAGTGGCTAAGGCTCCACGCTCCCACAGCAAGGGGCCCAGGTTGGAGCTCTGGTCAGAGAACTAGATCCCATACAGTACAACTAGAGTTTGCATGCCACAGCTGAAGATCCCACATCCCACAGCTAAGACCCAGTGCAGCCAAATAAATAATAAATATTTAAAAATAGTCTATATGTCTTTAAAGGTACTATTAAAATTAATATAATGAGTATTATTTTTAAGATAAAATGTTAGTAAGTATTATAGCTAATAATATGGTTCTGCATATTACAGCTGCTAAGAGAGTAGATATTAAAAGTCCTCATCACAAGAAAAAATATTTCCTTTGGTATGGTGTTAGATGTTAACTAGACTTATTGTGGTGGTCACTTTGCAATATTTACAAATAATGAGTCATTGTGTTGCACACTTTAAACTATATACCTCAATAAAAAATTTAAAATTTAAAAAATTATAAATGACATAATCTCTCAAGCCAAAAGCAAGTTATGAAGAACAAACAGGAATGGTTATTCTCTTCATTAACAGAAAAGCATACATACGGACAAAGATAACGGAAATTTTTCATTACTGAAGATGCTATGAATGGACATTTTAAAACTTAGGGAGAATTAGTTTAAAAACTCTTACAATAGAAGATCAGTAAGAAAACTCAATAAGTTGATTGCTTAAAATTTTAATATAACCATTATGAGAACTCTCTGAGGTACAACTTTTTAATTTGAATCAGAATCTAAACAACAAAAACTACATTTTTGAGTTGTATAATAGAGTTCTTAAATTTCTTAATTTATAGATCTTTTCAGAATGAAAATCTCTAGCAATTTAAAAAATCCTATAGAGACTGTAAACTGTTTATATAAAGTGTTATTTGATATGTTCCTCTGTGTATTTATTTCCTCTAGTACTTGCGCCTAGAGGTTTAAGCTGACTCAGTTTTGGCATTTGTGAGAGAGTAAAAATCTGCTGCTGCTAAGTCGCTTCAGTCGTGTCCGACTCTGTGCGACCCCATAGACGGCAGCCCACCAGGCTCCCCCGTCCCTGGGATTCTCCAGGCAAGAACACAGGAGTGGGTTGCCATTTCCTTCTCCAGTGCAGGAAAGTGAAAAGTGAAAGTGAAGTCGCTCAGTCATGCCCGACTCTTAGCGACCCCATGGACTGCAGCCTACCAGGCTCCTTCATCCATGGGATTTTCCAGGCAAGAGTACTGGAGTGGGGTGCCATTGCCTTCTCCGTTTGTGATAACAGCTACCATTAAAACATAAAGCTTAGGTTCATGAATAATGTATTAAGTGTGGCAAAATAGTGATAAGCCAGTTAAATCATTTTTTCTCCATGAATGTTTTTATAAATAAAATTTTCTTCTCAATTTCTATTTATTAATCTACTGGTATATATATATTTTTTTATTTTACTTATTATTTTTGGCTGTGCTGGGTCTTCGCTGCTGCGCAGGCTACTTTCTAGTTGCAGTATGCAGGATTCGCATTGCAATGGCGTCTTTTGTTGCAGAGCACAGGCTCTAGGGCACGCGGGCTCAGAGAGCACAGGCTCTAGGGCACGCCGGCTCAGAGGGCGCAGGCTCCAGGGCACGCGGGCTCAGAGGGCGCAGGCTCTAGGGCACGTGGGCTCGGTGCTGTGGCTACAGGACTCTAGAGTGTGGGCTCAGTAGTTGTGGCTCCTGGGCTTAGTTGTTCTGCGTCATGTGGGATCCTCTTGGATTAGAGATGGAACCCGTGTGTCGTGCACTGACAGGTGGATTCTCTATCACTGAGCCACCTGTGAAGCCCTGCTGGTATATTTTTAACAGAAAAAAACAGACAAATGTTTCATTCTTGCCCATTAATTATCTGCTTGTAAAATAATAATTTAGTTCTCTAGCATCCTCCCAAATTGACCAGTTTATTTTCTTTAATTTACATATGATAACATTACTTTTTCAAACTCTAGTATATTCCTAATATTCTTAATATGAGTTAATAGTTAAATTTCCCATTTCATGTCTTGTCTTTTTCTTTTAATATGTTGTATTTAAGCGTCTGCCATTATTTATTGAACTAAAGTATAATTATAAAAGCTTCACCAAAGTAGATTTAGGAAATATATCAATGCTAAAAGTTTTCAAGATTTAATTAATAAAAGTAATGATGAAATGAAAATGATTTAACACAACTCTCTTCAGTCATTTTTCAAGATTTTTTTAAAGAATAAATTAGAGAAGAGTTTGTTTCTGAATCAAATAGTATAAGTAATTTTTGACAAATCCAGTATAAAAAAATTTTTTTCCTTAAGAAAGCATATACTACTTTTAATTGTTAGCTGTAGGGCTCAGGTTTTCTTAGGGTATACATGTTTCCCAGTACCAGTTTCTAATTATTGTCTTTGTGATATGGCTTTTTGCAGAAATAGCCTATGCTTCTTCATGAGTCTTGCCAATGGAAAGGTAGCTATAGAGGAACCATCCCCAGATCAGATACAGGTGAAGAAGCAAAAATAGTAGAATGTTATTAATTGGAGTGGAAATAACTAGCTCATCTAACACAGGTACTTAATTCTCTACAGTGTATAAAAGGGTATATGCCTTTCCCAGGATCTCTATCTGCACGCAACTCACAATATAAGGTTCTTCTCGCATGGCTCACTGCATTGTCCATGATTAAACCAGGCACTGGATAAATCCACTGGTGCTGACACAAAGTGCTCCGCGCCTGCAGACAGACAAGAGCGAGGGTAGACTGTGTCTTTCTACATATTTTAAACCTCTTGTAAGTAGTCATTCTCTAGCACACTTTATCAGTAATTATCCCAGTGGAAAGCAGATGACAGAGTCAAATTAGATACTTAAAGAGTGTCTAATAGAAAGCCTGTGAGCTGATGTGTAATGGAGTTTTAGAGAAAACACAAAGAAATGGTGCAATATCCCAGGGCTCATGAGAGCAGAGACCTACTGTCATTTCCTAAACCTGAGGAAGTTCCCTTTTCTCAGTGACATGCGCTAATAATTCTGAAATTAATTTCCATGTACACTAGAATTGGACAATCAGGTTTCTAAGGGTTGGAGGAAGGCATTATACGGAAATGAGAAGACTAGAATTCCGAGTGTATGCATGCTCAGTGGCTCAGTGGCGTCCAAGTCTTTGTGACTCTTGGACTGACGCCTGTGGACTGCAGGCCTCTAGGCTCCCTTGTTCTTGACCTTTTCCAGGCAAGACTACTGGAGTGGGTTGCTATGTCCTCCTCCAGGAGATCTTCCTGACCCAGGGATCAAACCCATGTCTCTTGCATCTCCTACAATGGTAGGCAGATTCTTTACCACTGAGCCACCTACGAAGCCCGTAACTTCATGGTATTAGATTAGATACAGAGTTACCAACATAAACTGAGAGACCCTCTATAAGTCTGAGAGGCCTAGAAGCAGCATCAAAACAGCAATGAGCATAACTTGAACCATTGGGAGGAACTAGATCTCCATAGAAAAATGGTGGATAATCTAGGGCTGAGCCACTAAAACTACAAGAAACATCTCAAATGTTGTGTTGAGCCTCAGTGTAAGAAAATACTTAAAGAATGGTGTAACACAGCAATTCCACTACTGGGCGTATACCCTAAGAAAACCATAACTGAAAAAGACACATATACTCAAAGGTTCACCACTGCAGCACTATTTACAAGAGCTAGGACATGGAAGCAACCTAGATGTCCACTGACAGATGAATGGATAAAAATGTAGTGGTAGATATATGCAAAGGAATATTACTCAGTCATTAAAAGGAATAAAGTTGAGTCAGTGAAGTGGGTGAACCTAGAGCCTGTTATATCTCATGAAGGAAGTCAGAAAGAGAAAAACAAATACCATCTATTAATGCATATGTATATATATATATAATCTAGAAAATTGGTACTGTTGAGCCTATTTGCAGGGTAGAAACAGAGACTCATAGAGAACAGACTTATGGACACCGTGGAGGGAGGAGAGGGTGGGATGAATTGAGAATAGCTTTGAAAATATAAGCATTACCATAAGTAAAATAGATAGCTAATGGGAAGTTGCTGTATAACACAGGGAGCTCACCCTGGTGCTCTGTGACAACCTAGGGGGGTGAGATGGGAGGTGGGAGGGAGGTTCACAAGGGAAGAGACATATATCTATGGCTGATTCATGTTGATGTGTGGTAGGAACCAACACAACACTGTAAAGCAATTACCCTGCAATTTAAAATGATTTTTTAAAAAATGAATGTGGAACATGTCAAGAGAACATTAGAGTCAGCTTGAAGAGCCAAGACTCTGACAATATGACTTGAAAATAAAAGTGATAGTAGCTGATTATAACCCTGTTTTTAAAAATTAAAATGCCTGAGTCTAGCCTGGTGTAAATAAATGATAAATTAAAATGCCTGAGTCTAGCCTGGTGTAAATAAATGATAAATAAATAAATATATGAGAAAGAAAGAAAAGGAAGAAATAAAAGAACGTGGGAAGAAAGTCATACAGCAGGAACCATGGCCTTTGCTACAGAGATGCAGTTCACCAGTGGTGACCCAGAGGGAGAAAGCTGGAAAGCAAGGAATTGCCCATCAGACCTCTCTTCCAACCCCCCATCCCACCAGCCTCGTGCTGGTGCCTCCCACTGATGGCTCCTTACCAGACTAGAGGTCACGGCAGCACATCAGTGCAATATGTGCAGGTCAGATTCCTGGAGGACAGGAAACAGAATGACAGGAGGGTTTGTGGACCCGTAGGAGCAAAAAGAGGTGATCCAGCAAACTCTTTGATGTGGTTGCCACAGATGCTTTTCCAAAACTGACATTTTAGCTATTTTTATTTGCTCTAATCATGTGTGACTCTGCAAACCCCATGGACTGTAGCCTGCCAGGGTCCTTTGTTCATAGATTGTTGAAGTAAGAATACTGGACTGGATTGCCATGCCCTCCTCAGGGAATCTTCCCGACCCAGGGATCGAACCCACATCTTTTATGTCTCCTGCATCGGCTGATGGGTTCTTTATCATTAGCACCACTTAGGAAGCCCATTTATTAAATAATTATTGCCCCAAAGATAGAACGTCATGAAAATCAAACTCTTCACAACTTGGTCCTAACCTGTCTTTTTAAGCTTTTCTCCACCACTGCCTCTCTCATAGGACAAGGCGATGGCACCCCACTCCAGTACTCTTGCCTGGAAAATCCCACGGATGGAGGAGCCTGGTGGGCTATAGTCCATGGGGTTGCGAAGAGTCAGACACAACTGAGCGACTTCACTTTCACTTTTCACTTTCATGCATTGGAGAAAGAAATGGCAACCCACTCCAGTGTTCTTGCCTGGAGAATCCCAGGAACAGGGGAGCCTGGTGGGCTGCGGTCTATAGGGTCACACAGAGTCAGACACGACTGAAGCGACTCCGCAGCAGTAGCAGCAGCCTCTATCATAAACTAAACTCCAGTCTCATCAGACTATGTGATGTTTTTGAAGCCACTCTCTTACAGCATTGTGTCTTTATCTACCTAAATTTCCCCTTGCTTGAAGTATTCTTTTCTCACTCATTTAACACAACATTTCCTACAATCTTTAAAGGTCTGGGTCAAATATAACTTCATTTCTCTTCTTTACAAATAATTTCTTGTTCAGTCACTACATCATATCCAACTCTAACCCCATGGACTGCAACATGCCAGACTTCCTTGTCTTTCGCTATCTCCCAGAGTCTGCTCAAACTCATGTCCATGGAGTCAGGGATGCCATCCAACAAGTAAAATTTTACTCCACTTTTATTAGGTAAAGGTATTTGATGAGAGATTTGTGCTTCAATAGTCTCTATTCCAAAATCAATTATCAACATATACCATGTAATGTATTTTTTTTAACCTCTGTCTCAGCTAAATTGAGATCTTTGTATTTTTGCCCTATTCCTGATATAAAATTCAGGAATTTTATAGTTGTTGAGATGAGTATATGATGACTCAAGTTGCATAGAAATCTGATTTTCACACTATTCTTCATAAAACCCTACATTCAGTTACTATGTTCTAAGAGTCAGTTCCTTAAATCAACAGGCACCTTCATTACCACACAGCTAATTCAACCAAATCACCAGTGCTTATATATTTACTTAATATACAATATTTTCTTTGAACAAAAATTCCACTGTTAAAACATTTTGAAAAAGTATTAAGACACCATGGAATATTTTAAGAATATTTTCCATTTATATAACTCACATTGAAAATTACATATACATTTGGTCCATGTATCTGCAGTTGGTTGAATCTGTAGATAATGGAACCTGCAGATATGGAGGGCAAATATCCAAGGATGATATAGATAGACAGATAGATAGATAGATAATTAGATTTGATTATAGCATAGCATCATATAGGAGGAATGACTGGGTTTTTATGTCCTCCTTTTATAAAAAATGAAATGAAGATTCAAGAAAGTTAAATAATTTGCACAACATCTAATATCTTGCAATGAGGCAGGACAGAGTGTTCATGACGAATAGTATTCTCTTTTAAGGAGTTTATAAAAACAAAGGAGGAAATGTCAATAAACAGACGCTCCTAATAATGGCTGCAATTCCCTGTGTTGTACAATACACCCTTTTTGTCTGTTGATAGTAGTTTATATCTTTTAATTCCACACTGATAGCTTACCCCTCCCCCATCTCTCTCCCAGCTGTATCCACTAGTTTGTTTTCTGTATCAGTGAGTTTGCTTCTGTTTCACTATATAAATTTGACCTTTATTTTTTAGTTTCCACATATAAGTGATAATGTACATTATTTGTCTCTGTCTGGCTTGCATAACTATTATTTTGCAATAACTTTAAATGGAATATAATCTATAAAAAATACTGAATCACTATGTTGTACACCTGAAGATAACAGAATTCTGTAAATCAACTATACCTCAAAAAATTTACATAGGAAAAAAGAGAGTGTCTCTCTTGGCAAAGATCTTGGGAAAAATTCAAACCTTCTGAATTTAAAACTGGAAAGTCTACATCAAACCCCCTGTTCTCCCTAGAGAAGCATCAGCAAAAATTACCAATTTGCCTGTGAAAAGGGAGGACAATTCTCTCTTGATGTTGTTTCTTTCCTCCTTTTAGGTCAAGTAAGTGATCCTTTTCTGTACAAGGAATGTCATCCTGTTCGCCTGAGGAGATTAATGCAAGTCTTAAACGACAGTGATCTGTTTTTCCCTCACTGGCCAGGTCTGGCTGAGGAAATGAATTGCTGCCAATTGTTTTTGCACAAGAGAAATGTTGCTCTTACTAGAATTACTAAATTGAATTGGAGATTTCCTCACATTAACTCCTCAGTGATTGCTATCACAAGAAGTATTTCATTTTGGCAACATTTGTTATAGGAAACAGAATTTCAAACTGGTTCCAAGAGGAAGGAAGTTAATTACAAATACATGAAAGATGTGATTTTCATGAAAATCTAAGAACAGAGACATTGCAGGAGGAATTTGAATGCCTGTAACTTGTGGGACAGTCTAGACATGGGTTAGTGACAGGCACTTCCGTGTAAAAGGAGTCACGAGGTTTCTGCTGAGGTAGTTGGTCTTGAACATGGACACAGTCATGCTTTGTATGTCTGTTTATTTCCAGGCTACCAATCACTCCATAATTTTAATATTTCCTAACTTAAATTCTCAAGACAGTCATGCTTGCTAGTCTAGAGCTGTGTTTCTTAACATTTAATATGGATACAGATCAACTGGGAATCTTGTTAAAATGCAGATTGATTCAGGAGGTCTTGGGTAGGGCTTGAGATTTTGCATGTCTGATTAACCACCTGGTGATGCCAGAGATACTTGTCTATACATCATGGTATGTGTGCAACATAGAGAATCTTACCAAGTCAGGAAATAGGTGTGCTAGGCCAGTTCAGGGGTTTGATTACCTTTAGGTCTTGTGCCTATGATTTGTCCAATCACTTAGGGCCAGAGTTTTGGGATAGTTTCCTCATTGTATCAAATACACAGGGACTGTGAGAGGGGAAGCTTACCAAGAAAGAGACTGGGATTAAGGTGGCACTTAAGGCCTCCAGTAAGCAGTTACTTTCCACGGAGTACTGGATTTAGTTCAGTAACTTTGTCCACTGGTGAGTATCATCACTGAAGATCAAAAGAGAGCCAGACACTCAGAGACTTCCTACTCACGATATTACTTCTTGCTTTAATTTCAAGATATGAAGAAGTGACCTCATTTTCTCATAGCCTACTTACAGTGGGGAGAATTGTACTCACTAGTAATTTCACTAAAAAGTGTGATCCTCTTAAAAGCAACAATGTTGGTAATTGGTATGTATTAACCAAAGTTGTGGTCTCAAATATTTTTTCTTCCTGTTGCGGAAAAATTTAGAAACTGGGATTTTTAATGCAAATTCTCTATCCTGAAAATGGAGTGATCATTCTAGAATACACCCTTTATCTGATCGCCATTGTTGATGATTTACCTCCAGAATAACGACCAGGTTCTTCTGCTCTTGGAATTCTTTAGAATATGATTTCAGTGTATCTTTCTGTATCATCTCTTATCACACTGAAGCACGTCATATCCTTTGTCATGCTATGATATAACTATTTGTTTGCCATTGCTTATCTCAGAGAACCTTTGCGACTCTGTGATTTTTAGCCCAGGTCTTTTTACCTAAAAGTTGGTTCCTTATATATTTGCAACTCCTATTTCTGCCCATCCTCTGATGATTCCACCCACAACTAGTTACATCATATTCTTTGTTCCAACAGCCTAAAATAGCACTTTGTTTATGCAAGTCTACTATAAAGAGCCTCTTGATAAAAGTGAAGGAGGAGCATGAAAGAGCCAGCTTAAAACTAAATATTAAAAAACTAAGATCATGGCATTATTTCATGGCAAATAGAAGGGGAAAAGGAGGAAGTAGTGAGAGATTTCCACTTCTTGGGCTCTAAAATCACTGCAGATGGTGACTGCAGCTGTGAAACCAGAAGACGATTGCTTTTTGGCAGGAAAGCTATGACAAGCCTAGACAGTGTGTTGAAAAGCAGAGACATTACTCTGCCAAGAAACACCCTTATAGTTAAGGCTATGGTCTTCTCAGTAATCATGTAAGGTTGTGACAGCTAGACCATAAAGAAGGCGGAGTACCAAAGAATTGATGTCTTTGAACTGTGGTGCTGGAGAAGACTCCTGAAACACCCTTAGACAGCAAGGAGATCAAACAAGTCAATCTTAAGGGAAATCAACCCTGAATACTCATTGGAAGGACTGATGGTGAGGCTGAAGCTCCAGTATTTTGGTCATCTGATGTGAACAGCCAACTCATTGGAAAAGTCCCTGATCCTGGGAAAGATTGAAGGCAGAAGGAAAAGAGGGTGTCAGAAGATGAGATGGCTGCATGGCATCACTGACGCAATGAACATGAACTTGGGCAAGCTTCAGGAGTTGGCGAGGCCTGGCGTGCTGCAATCCATGGGGTCACAAGGAGGCAAACATGACTGAGTGACTGAACATCAACAACAACACTATAAAATTTATTTTAAATATTTTATCTTTATAGATCAAACCAGCCACTCCTAAAGGAAATCAGTCCTGAATATTCATAGGAAGGACTGATGCTGAAGCTGAACCTCCAATGCTTTGGCCACCTGATGCAAAGAGCTGACTCATTGGAATAGATCCTGATGCTGGGAAAGAATGAAGGCAGGAGGGGAAGGGGTTGACAGAGGATGAGATGGTTGGATGGCATCACCTCCTCAATGAATTTGAGCAAACTCTGACATGCCGCAGTCCACGGGGTTGCAAAGAGGTGGACCCAACTTAGTGATTGAACAACAACAACAATCTTCATAGATGAGCAATGTTTTATTAAATGAAGAGAATGAAGGATTCCGTTGGTCTGCAGAGGTGGAGCTGAAGATGCAGCAGCTGAGGGCATCTGGGTGGGGGTGGGGGTGTGAAAGCAGGGCAAGAAACAAGGAAATAACAAGCGGTAAGCCACACATGAGCCACTCACCCCATACACAGTGAACGGACGTGCACAAGTATTTCCGTATTTGCTTCTCTTGACTCTCTGCTGGGTCTGTTTGTTTTCAGCAAGTTAGAATGATTTTTAAACCCTGAGTTCACAGCTGCTGGAATATTTACTTCTCCTAAATGAAACCACTCTTTTTTCTTCATAATTCAGGATTTTGGTGCTACAACACCAAAAGGTGACTCATGGAAATGGCAGTGAAAGTAAATCAAATATCAAATAAAGCCAGTTCCTTCATTCTCCCAAACTGATTATTGTTCCTTAGAAGATAAAATATTTAATCCACCCTAGAGCTATGGAATCCAGGGGCTCTTATTACTGAACAGCTTTATTGCAACAGGTTAGATGTGTTCATCTTAGCACTTTATAAGTTTGCCTGGAAAACATTTATACTCATGAAGTCATTTGGCTGAGCTTTATTGGCTTATATTTATTCCAGAGAAAAGCAATTTATTTTTCTTTGCAGAAGTAGCTCAGTGATTTCCTGTTTTCTCATGCCATCCTTGATTTTAAGTGATGACAGCTTTAACCATCTGACCCAGAGATTTTATATATGTATGCTTCCCTTTTGCTCCAGAGGGCATGATGTGAATGTATTTACTATGTAACATGTAGTCTATTATTATAAAGAATGGTTTATTCTAGTCAGCTCAAAGACATGCTAATAGACATTATGAGTTAACAGCAGAGAGAGAGAGGTATATGAGTGTTGTGTTTCCATTTGGATAGTTTGTCATTATTTCAAAAGCTCAATCTGTTTCCCCTGGGTGGGGGGGGGGGGGGTTTAATATATATAAATAGAGAAGAAAAGAGAAAGTTTTGAGAAGAGAAGTGACCGAGGGCGAAACATGGGACAGAATGGCTGGCTTGGTAGCTAGGGCCAATCTACTTCTTCTCTTGTCTCCCTGGTGGTTCCTGGCAGCCTTAACAAGCTTAAACTCCATGGTGGTCTTAGAGCAATGTTTCTGAAGGCCACGGAAATGGCCTATCCACTTAGGTCAAACACATTAAGAAACATCAGAACATGTTGCACCCCTCCATCTTTCACTGCATGCAGTAATCCCTGTGGCCCCAGGAGCTATGCACACGAAATAGGAGGCATTTTTTCTGTAGTTCACATCTGCAGCTGTTTGCATCCAGAACCTTAGATCTCCCAGTAGACTCTACCTGCTTGCGATCTTCATACTCCAAGTAAAGGAGAGTGAGCACCACTTTGCCTCTGGAAATTCTTTTATAATTGCCTCTGTTGCCCACCAGGTGAAGTTTGAGTTGAAAGTCTCCACTAACTCTGCAGGTCCTGTCTGTTGCCAGAGGAAGAGGCTGGATTCTTCCCACAGGGCACATTCTGTTGGTTGTATATATGGGACAGCTGTTCAGTATAGAAGGAATTTCCTGTCTGGGGCTCCACCATGGTGGGAAGTCACCTTGGAAAAGACCCTGATGCTGGGAAAGATTGAGGGCAAGAGGAGAAGGAGGAAGCAGAGGATGAAATGGTTGGATGGCATCACCGACTCAATGAACATGAGTTTGAGCAAGCTCCGGTAGACAGCGAAGGACAGGGAAGCCTGGCGTGCTGCACTCCATGGGGCTGCAAACAGTCAGACATGACATAGCAATTGAACAACAACAGGGACATGACATGCTGATGCAATGGGGCAGAGGCACCTCCCCATTCTTTGCACTGGGAGGCCTGGCTGGGCTGCACCAAGGCTGCCACAAGAGGCCCCAGAACTTAGCCTGGCTCAGCTCTTTGCTTTCTGTCTGAGGATGGCCCTCTCCAAATTTGAGGAATTCCTGTTTTTATTTCTGTTAGTAGAGAGACTGCTCTCTGTGGAGGTGATAGGAGTTATTTTCTTCTCCAAGACAAGCAGAGAGGTGGCCAGCGTGTTGATTGTGCTGCCAGCTTTTTGTTCTGGCTCCTGATCATTCTAAAGCTGCTGGTCGTCTGCACTGCTACTCTGAGAATTAGAGATAGAGTGGATGGGAGCGGCAGGACCAGCATTATTGCTGACACTCCATTGGTTGGGGTTGGCAGAGACTATTTTCACGTGCAATGGGAAAGGAATGCTGTTGTTGGTCAGATTAGCAGAAGGCTAGGGCCTCAGAGTAATTGCACAGCCCTCCAATTCTGAGCTCGTATGTCCAGGGGCAGATGGGTGGCCATCACCTTAGACTTCTGGCCCATCAGTGAGTCCTTGAGCTCTTCTTGTGTGTAATCTATCAACACCATCAACTCAGCCCTCTGGGGGTCTTTGTAGTCAGGAAGTAGTTCCACATAAGGCTTTAATTCCTCTTTATGACCCAGATTTATCCATGAATATTTCATAATTTGATCAAAAGTGAGTCTCCTGGTGGGACTGAGAAAGAAATTTCTTAAGCAGGTTTTCACACTCCATGGACAATTACAAGGGACTATGGTACTTTTCACTCCATAACTTCTCTCGTGGCTCCTTGAGATCCGAAGGCTGGAATCAGATGACCCCTGCATATAGGATAGCTCTCAGCCTTCACACACACACCCTCACTTGGGTCTATCTTAAATTTTGCCCTGGAATAGTTCTGGACAGCAAAATTCTGCCACAAAATTTGCGCAACTAGTTGCCAAAGGTGAATTTGTTGCTGACATCAAGGTCTACAATCCTGATTTCATGTCAACATCCAAGAGTAGGTTTTCTGCCTTTAAGTCAGTAAACAACCCACTTCTGTTGGCAGTACTCACACACAGCACATACTTTCTGGTGGAATTTTCTTCAAATTTATTTTCCTTTCATGTGCCATGAGCCTCTAGGTAATCTAACACATCTCTTCCACCAGCATATTCCATGACGAGGTAAATTCTCAGTCTTGAAATTAACTTGCTTTTCCTCTCTTGGTGAAAAAAAACCCTGAATTTTCTGAAGTTTAATACTAAGCTTCATACTCACTGTCAACTCACTCTTAAAAACACATACCTTGAAATTATATAAAAATAGGGCCTAGAAATTTCAACATTTACCTTGAGGTAACAGATTTATAATCCACTTATAAAAGTGCTTAGTTTCCTTCTAGTTCATTGTATCTGATAGTTTTTAAGGGATTTGTGAGGTGCACAAACATTCACTGTTGATGGCTGTGTAAATACCTTTTGGTGGGGATTTTACAGTGTCTATGAAATTAAAATATGTGTATGCTTTTAACTTGCAGCTCCATTTTTACAAGTCTATTATGCAGAAATGCTTATATGGACAGAAAGATATGTGTGCAAGGAAGATCATAGCAGCATTATTTATAATAATGAAAAATATAAGCTAAGATGAATGCCCATCCATAGAGAGATAGGAAATGATCTATAATACATTCATATTTTACTTAATGGATTCTTACCTTTTGTTCATCCAGATAACTTTTATCCTTGTGATATTTGTTTAGAGATGTAAAGAGACCATTGTTAAAACCCAGTTCCTGCTCCCAACCACATAGTTTAAGCTGGAAATTGGCATATTTTAAATTCCCTGTCCTGTAGGCCAATGTTGAATGTCCCAGACTTGGGTAATTGAACAAAGATATGACAGCCATAATTCCCCCATCTTATACATATGCTGATTGATCCAGAGATAGATACCTAACCCACACTGAATCTATTAAGAGTGATAACAGATTTTTGAAGTGCAACTAAGAAAGAGCACTGTGGGAACTTGTTGGGAGCCTCATTTCCCTTCCTGTAGAGATGTTTTGCTTTGCAAATCCAGCTGACAATATGCAAGAACCTGAGTTTAGAGGAGAGTGTTCAAAATTTTGGTTTCAGGAAATACTGAGGCCCAACTCAACCTTCTGATCCTATAGTTCAATCATTCAACCCTTCTTTGGAATTCATGACCAATAAATTTCTCCTTTAAATCTCCTTAAATTTCTCCTCAAACTTAAACAGATCAAATTGAGTTTCTGTTTTGACATTATATTGGTGAGTAAAAAGGCATATTTCATAACAATATGAATAACTTGGTATGATTTTCTATAAAACTTGTACCTTATTTGTATATGAATCTAAAAATCTTCATAGAAGAGATACAGTCAAGTCCTGGCACTGATTGCTGGTCTCAATGCAGCACAAGCTGGAATCAAGACTGCTGGAGAAATATCAATAACTTCAGATATGCAGATGACACCACTCTAATGGCAGAAAGTGAAGAGGATCTAAAGTCCCTTTTGATGAAGGTGAAAGAGGAGAGTGAAAAGATAGCTTAAAATTCAACATCCATAAAATTGAGGTCATGGCATCCAGTGCCATTACTTCATGGCAAATAGATGAGGAAAAAGGGGAAGTAGTGACAGAATTTATTTTCTTCAGCTCCAAAATCACTGCAGACAGTGACTGCCACCATGAAAGTAAAAGACACTGCCTCCTTGGAAGAGAAGCTATGACAAACTTAGCATATTAGAAAGCAGAGACATCACTTTGCTGAATTAGGTCCATATAGTCAAAGGTATGGTTTTTCCAGTAGTCATGTATAGATGTGAGAGTTGGACCATCAAGAAAGCTGAGCCCTGAAGAATTGATGCTTTCAAAGTGTGGTGTTGGAGAAGGCTCTTGAGAGTTTGTTGGACTGCAAGGAGATCAAACTAGTCCATCCTAAAGGAGATCAGTCCTGAATATTCATTGGAAAGACTGATGCTGACTGAAGCTGAAGCTCCAATACTTTGGTCACCTGATGCGAAGAGCTGACACATTGGAAAAGAACCTGATGCTGAGAAAGACTGAGGGCAGGAGAAGGGGACTACAGAGGATGAGATGGTTGGATGGCATCACTAGTCAGTGGACATGATTTGCACAAACTCTGGGAAATACTGAGGTACAGGGACGACTGGCATGCTGCGGTCCATGGGGTCGCAAAGAGTCAGACATGACTTAGGACGGAACAACATCAACCCTTGGAGTAGTGGGCAACAAGAGGAAGAACCTCTGTTGTTTTTTCTATTATATACTTTTATATTGACTAGCATTTTAACAATTAACTGCATGAGTCTAATAGTTGAAAAATAATTTTAAAATCCCATCAACTAAAACTTTTGATAAAGAATATGTGAAGAAAAACAATCAAATGCCTTGCACCACTCACTCTCAAACATTGATACCACATGCACCTGCTTTGGTTCCACAGTGAAGCCAACAGAGAATCCTAATTTATTCTGATAGAAAGCCAGAGTTGTGGACTGACTTCCCAACTCACAAATGCCTAATTTATGAACACCTGGCACATAAAGAGAAAGTTACTGGCCCAGTTCACTTGCCAGGAGACAGCATAGCTGCATGAGAAATGCTTCAGCTTGGCATTTTGAATTACACCCTTCTGTTTACAAGCTATGGAATACTGAGTGAGTTATTTTGCCTTTTTGCACCTCTGTTCCTCATCAATAAAATGTGCTAGCAATGATTTTTAACTCATTTGATTTCTATGAAATTTAGAAGAAACAGTGCATGACAAAACCCATCTCTCACGATGCGCTCTATCCAGGCGAACGTTAGCCATTAAAAGGCAGTTTGTCCTCGAGGTGCTCAAGGTTTCACTGCATTTCTGTTTTGTTTTGTTTTTCTCTAATGGCAAGCTTGGTATCTGTTACAGGTACAGAAAGCAAATCCCTTGGAATAACGATTTTCCTGTCATGGTGACAAATTTCAACATGTTAGAATCAATTTCTTCAGAATTAATTCTTGTCCCACATATCTGCACATCATTTGACTGGAGTAGAGCTACGCTTACGTTTATTAAGCCCATCACAATCAAAACAGAAAGCATGTTCTCCTTCATCTATGCCATTTCAAAAATAATAAGATTCATGCTATTTTTCACATACTACAAATTCCTGAATTCTGAAATCCCTTAGAATCGATAGAGTGTTTCGAGCAGCAGGTCAGTAGCTAACTGTGTGGTAGACTGTTACTGCCTGAAATGGGCAGGCTTGGCCATAATTGTACATCCATCGTACAATAGCTTTGGGTGTTATTTATATTACTAGTATAAGATGTATTGAGTTTAGCTGCCTTTTTAAATGTCCTCAAAAATAATACACTAAGAGCAAGCAGCAAAACAGACAATATTGTGTATTCAAAGAGTTACTGAACAGAGCAGCGTGATATATATTAAGACTCTATATATCTGAGTATTAATTCATTTAAAATAAAATCTCTACATCAGAGAACAGTGTGTTGGAAGTTGACTACACTTTATAGTCCTTTGCTGTTTGTAAGATAATAACACTAGGATAGATGGTAACTTAAATTCAAATAAATATAGTAATCAACATCAAGAAACATGTAGACTTCTTTACCCTTGGGATTTCCCACTTCACGCTGGCCTGTGGTCCTTCAACACAGAATCTACTGACCACATTCTATATGCCAGGCCTATTGATTTTGATGGGTACTTGCTTTCCTTCCACCAGAGGTCAAAGCTTTTTCTATAGCATCTTATCCAAAACAAAGCCCATTTTCCTACCATCATTTGCAGTGGCTGTAATTTAATTTCTACTCTGTATATTTTTGCTGCCATTATAAGCAAACAGATTCAGTGATTGAGCTGAAGTCTGCTTTTGATACAGAGGCCTTTACAAGTGGACCCTGCCACTAAGACAGTTGACTCTCGTGGAAGAATAAATTTACTTGCAGAAAGGATGCAACTTACTATGAGTTACAAACTTCATGTAGTTCTCAGATAGCTATTAAACTCATGACCTAGTGTTAATGTCAAGCCTTTAGCATTTGAGATAATACCAGCTTGGGCACATAAGGTGAAAGAAAGCACATAGGAAAAAGCTGAACAACACTACCCCTGGCTTCTGTCAATGAAAAGGAGAGAACACACGAGAGCACTTAGAGAACTGCCATAGAATTTTGGCTGGACTAAGAATCCAGATACGAGAGTCAGGAAATGTGTGTCATCAGGGAGGGAAGTGGGAGTTTTCAGGGAGAAACAGATTTTCTTATTAGAAAACCCACTATTATTGGAGAGGAGGCCAATAACTTGCAAGAGATGAGTCTTCAAGAGGCAAGACAAACCTAGAGTCTGCCACACAGAGCGGAGTTAAGTCAAAAAGAGAAAAGCAAAGATCATATATTAACGCACATATGTAGAATCTAGAAAAATGGCACTAATGAACGTCTTTGCAGGGCAGGAATAGAGATGCAGAATAGACAATGGGCCTGTGGACATGCGGCCAGGGTGGGTGGTGCAGTGGGGCAGGGGAGGGTGGGGCAAACTGAGAGAGTTAGCTTCAACATATATACACCACCTTGTGTAAAATGGGTAGTGGGAAGTTGCTGTATAGTACAGAGAGCTCAGCTCGGTACTCTGTGATAACCTGGAGGGCTAAGATGCAGGGAGTGGGAGGAGGAATGCATGTATACATAGAGCAGATTCACCTTGCTGTGCAGCAGAGACCACACAGCATTGTGAAGCAAGTATATTCCAATAAAAAGAAAGATGCAAGAAGTTCCTAGGAGATGCAACAATATCTCTGTCTTCTGTAAAGAGAGCTTTCCCAACTCAAAAAGCCTACCGTATATCTTTAACCCAGGTATCACTTTCAGAAGCGAGAGACATTCACATTATGAAAGGGAGGCGCATGGGGATGAGACACACTGAGGGCACCACAGCCGTAAGTCACCATCTCATGTGCCCTTTGGACAGCACCTCTTTCAGTAAAATGTCACATGGCAACATTTACTATTTAAAACGCTTCTTTTTCATTTTTGCCCCACTCTAACTTTTCCCCCTGTGTTGTTTAGTTGAATTTCCACAGTTAAATACAACTATAATATAATCCAATTAAAGCTGTATTTCTGAATCAGAGCCCTCAGGATATCATGGGAAGATTCATTACATACCTGTAATATGCTGGTAGTTTTATTCCCTGCCACATTGGAGATTAATGAGGTATTTATGGGAAAAACATTAGAATTATGTACCATGCATGGTATTGTGTTTTTGAGGAAATATGATTTAAGTTGCAAATAATTTATAACCAGGCTTTATAACCAATGCTTTTTTAAAAAGTGATTTCTACTTGGGTGAGAATACTACACTCAGAGAAGCTCATGTAAGCCTACTTACTTCATATTCAGGTACCTCTGAAAATGGATTCAAATTCTTGAATTTCCTACATTTTAGGTCACTCCCTTGCTCTCATACTGAAATTTTGTCATTCCTTGTTCCCAGTTTTCCTATCACCCAATATCTAGCAAAAAAGCTTTTGCAATGTCTTTGACCTTGCATAGAGTTATTGTTCAGTCACTAAGTCTTGTTCGACTCTTTGTGACCCCATGTACTGCAGTAGAGTAGATTTTCCAATTTTACTTATCGATTAAACAAATACAAGTATAAGCCAGTGAATACATGAGTAAATAAGCAATGAGTCGAAAAGGTGGTTTTCTGATTTAATTTACAATCATGGAGAATGGACTTGGGGACACAGTGGGGGAAGGAGAGGGTGGGAGAAATCGCGAGAGTCGCACTGACGTATGTATATCACCGTGAATGAAACAGACAGCTAGTGGGACCACTGTGCAACGCAGGGAGCCCAGCCTGGTGATGACCTCGAGGGGCGAGATGGGAAGGGACAGGAGGGCCACTCAACAGGAAGAGGATACACACACACACACACACATGCACGTGCACACACACACACACACACATATAATTATGACTGATATGTGTAGTTATATGGCAGAAACCAGCATAACATTGTAAAGCAATTATCCTCCAATTAAAAATAAAATAAAATCTACTCTTAGTTCTAAGCATTGATGAGCAGAGTTCTAATGACATTGTCATGGCCAATAGGTGACATTCTTTCTCCCTTCATCTTCTAGGACCCTCCTTTCTTAAAGTGCTATCTCCAGGAAATTGATGAATCAAGCCACTCACCTGATTACCTGGTTCTTCTACCTCGCTTCATTGGCTTTTGGATAAACACCACCTTGCAGCTTTCCATGGGGGTCACAAAGAATCGGACATGACTGAGAGACTAACACTACTCATGTGGCCTCAGGAAAGGCCAGTCTCCATGCGAGTTGCGAGGGGCCTCTCGGGATTCCTCTCCAGTCGGTGCCGGGGCCTAAGACCTCGTGTGGAGTCGAGGCCGGAACCTGAGGATTCCTCTCCAGTGCTGACGTGGATCTTGGGGTACCTCTGGAGTCTCCACAGTGGAGTCAGGCCTCGTCTCGAGTGGAGACATCCACGTCCCCTTACCTCCCGAGCTGTAGCAGCAGTGTCAGGCTTCCCGTCGCATTGACACAGGGATCTGTGGCTTTCCCTCGAGGCTTTCCCACAGGGCTGTCACAAGTGCCACCATGGTGTGAGTCAATCCTCGGCGTGAATGTCGAGGCAGTGCAGGGAAATCAGGTTCCTCTGGAGTGGACTGAGACATTTGGGGGACTTTTGGAATAGTGGCACGACCCCTGGAGTTCCTCTCGCCTTTCCTGTGGAGAGCGCCTCCTCTTGAGATGCGACGGGAACGCTGGGAAATCTTTCCCGACCAAGCAGGGAAAGGATCCCTCATCTCGAGCTACTTCTCCCACTCTCTCTCCGTTTTTCTCTTCCACACCCCTTATCCTTTATCTTTCTCCTCATTCTTCAATATGGCGCATCACTCTGCTTCTGACTTTTTAACCATAATCTCATTATCCACTTACTGATCAAGTCACACACCTCCTCAGCAACTTCTTCCTGAATTCTGTGGATGGCTTTTAGATCCTCCTAAAATCCTTCATCACATTTCAAAATCTATTTCTGAATACACACTGTGTTGTGAATGAACTTGCACTTACACCATCAAAGCACAGGAAAGCTTTGCCATTCGTTTCACTGCTTGTTTTTATTCCAGTTTTCACTTCACTTGCGTGAGGACGAACTCCCAAAGGGAGTCGCTTTCCAGGGGACAACTGCTGGGCAGTCGATGTCCCACCCACCCCAACTGTACTTTAGGCTTTGGGTACAGAAACCAGTGGTTTCTGTGTTATGTATCGTTTAATACACTGATCATTTAGCACACTGATATGTATTAAATGTTCCATTTTGGGATAAGTGACACATACACCTACACACATATAATTTGGTTTTAGCATCACAAGCCTCTAGTTTTTACTCTATTATCTCATTTTATAGACTGTGAAATTAAGCCTTGAGAGGTATCTTAAACACAGGGGCAGATCTCATTCTTGGAAAGGCGGTATTAGATGTCAGCCTCTTCACTCCCACTTTACCCTGCTCTCTTTCAAGACAAACTTTTGCCTAAAACACATTCACTGTTACCTAGTTCCAGAACTTTATTTTTCATGCTAAATGGAAACTCTGTACCCATTTAGCAGTTACCTCCTATAGTGGGGTTTATTGTACACTGTTAATATAGTTAATGCCCCGAATGTACATTTCAAAAAAAATGGTAAATTATCTGTTATTTGTACATTACCACAATAAAAAACCACACACACACATTTATAATCTTCCCAATGTTTTTCTTAACTCCCTTTCCTTAAAAGTTATGTCAATAATTACAGAGTCCAGGATGAAATACCTAAGCTGGTTTTATTAAGTTAATATCTTGTGTGCTATATTTTTTATTATCTCCATTTTCGCTTTACCTGGTTAAATATCGATTTTATGGCACAGGGACAGAGGTAGCATGATCACTTATCAAAAACTGTACTTCACAAGGGGACTGCAAGGAGTTTTAAAACACTCAAGTTTTCTGCTATAGGAATGCTATTTCTCAGAGAGAAATGCACCATTTGCACAAAGAATTTCCTGGTATTTTATTTGGTCTGTTGAGTATAAAATGAATCTTGGGGCTTTCACTTGAGTTTCCACTTGACAAGCGCTTGACGTGCTGTTGATGACTTCCAAATCTCTTTTCCAGCCCACACTTCTCTCTTGAGCACTACAACATATATCCAACTGCCTACTGGACATCACCTTGATAGCCTACAGACACTTTCAACTCAGCTTGTCCAAGGCAGTACTCATTATTTTGCACTTTCAGACCTGCTCCTGCTTCTGTATTTTTTTATTTCATTGAAAGATAAAACTATCCAACAAGATGTCCAAACAAGATGTCCAGACATCATTTTCAAATTTTCCTCTCCACCCACATCTTATGAATCATCACGTTCTTTAGAGTCTATCACAGTATCTCTCAAGGTCTATTTCAAAGGATCAGTCTGCTTACACCTATACATGCATGCACACGCAAAGCCTTCCATTTTGATTGCTTACTATGACACGTTCATCTATCCATTTGCTCCGAAAAATTGATCTCTGTAGTCACAGAATCTCAACCAAAAGAAAACTTGGGAAAATAAATCAACAGAAGATAAGAAAAATGGACCATTTACTTTACTGCAAACTTTAATTTTCTCTCTCTTTCTCGCTCTCTCTTTTTTTTTTTTTCTGGTAGGTCAGTGAATGTTTAAATGGCAGTAGGCGAGTTGATTCTCTTTCTTACTTAGATCAGGTCTAAATAAAAGCTTTCCCTCGACACACTTGGAGAAGCAAGCAATTGTGTTCATCACCTCTGGGAGAAGCAATTGTAGGCAATATGGAGAAATTATTTTAACGTATAAAAAATGTGTTTACCTGACATCACACTTGCTTTTGTGCATGCATGCTAAGTCACTTCTGTTGTGTCCAACTCTGTGCAAATCTACGGACTGTAGCCTGCCAGGCTCCTCCCTCCATGGCACTCTCCAGGCAAGAATAATGGAGTGAGTTGCCATCCCCTCCTCCAGGGGATCTTCCCAGCCCAGGGATAGAGTCTGTGTCTCTGGTGTCTCCTGCACTACAGGTGGATTCTTTTATTTTCTCTGAGTGTTCAGCACATCTTTATTATTGTTACACGCAGATACTAAAATATCAGTAAATAGGCACAGAGTTGTAAGGAAATGATCAATAATGAACCAAATGCATTTTCATAGCTTTTCAAGAATGTAAGCACAAAACATGATTACTGAAATATTTTAACAATATCAGATTTATATTTTAAAACCAAGCAACACCAATGCATTTTGCCTCTTTCAAATATTAATATGTAAAAAACTCAGCCATTCTAATATGTGTTTGAAGTCAGTTATTATTAATTTATTTTTTATTTAATTAACTTACTTATTTTTATTGGAGGCTAATTACTTTACAATACTGTAGCGGTTTTTGCCATACATTGACATGAAGCAGCCATGGGTGTACATGTGTTCCCCATCCTGAACCCCCCTCCCACCTCCCTCCCCATCCCATCCCTCAGGGCCATCCCAGTGTACCAGCCAAAAGCACCCTGTATCATGCTTCAAACCTGGATTGGCAATCTATTTCATATATGGTAATATACATGTTTCAATGCTATTCTCTCAAATCATCCCACCCTCGCCTTCTCCCACAGAGTCCAAAGTCTGTTCTTTACGTCTGTATCTCTTTTGCTGTCTTGCATATAGGGTCATCATTACCATCTTTCTAAATTCCATATATATGCATTTATATACTGTATTGGTGTTTTTCTTTCTGACTTACTTCACTCTGTGTAATAGGCTCCAGTTTCATCCACCTCATTAGAACTGATTCAAATGCATTCTTTTTCATAGCTGAGTAATATTCATGTACCACAGCTTTCTTATCCATTCATCTGCTGATGGACATCTAGGTTGCTTCCATGTCCTAGCTATTGTAAACAGTGCTGCAATGAACATTGGGGTATATGTGTCTCTTTCAATTCTGGTTTCCTCAGTGTGTATGCCCAGCAGTGGGATTGCTGGGTCATATGGCAGTTTTATTTCCAGTTTTTTAAGGAATCTCCACACTGTTCTCCATAGTGGCTATATTAGTTTGCATTCCCACCAACAGTGTAAGAGGCTTCCCTTTTCTCCGCACCCTCTCCAGCATTTATTGTTTGTAGACTTTTTGATAGCAGCCATTCTGACTGACATGCAGGTGGATTCTTTACTAATAGCATTGCCTGGAAAGCCTCTTAACTTAGGTATGCTACTCCAAAAATCCAGAATACTACAGTATCAAAATTTTGACTCCTACATTGCAAAACATGTGGTCTATGCATATTTGTAAAAAAAAGAGGGTAATTTTTTCCAGACTATATTATTTTTGAGAAATATATTATATTATTATTTTAAATTTTTTTTTTTTTTTTTTTTAAATTTTAAAATCTTAAATTCTTACATGCGTTCCCAAACATGAACCCCCCTCCCACCTCCCTCCCCACAACATCTCTCTGGGTCATCCCCATGCACCTGCCCCAAGCAAGCTGCACCCTACGTCAGACATGGACTGGCGATTCAATTCTTACATGACAGTATACATGTTAGAATAATTTAAATTATATTATTTAAAGTTGGATATGTGAAAAATAGCTGTCCCTCCTTCATTGTCTACTGGGAGATCATGCTGAAACAAGATTAATGAAAAATAGCAACTCAGTATTATCTTCCAAAATTTTGACTTTCCTGCAAGGATGTCAGAAGAAACGATAGGAAGTAATATATGATGAGTCCTTCAATTTCCTGCCTGTTTCTATTTACTAGTGAGATACAAAAGCCAAAGTCAGCCACAGGTGGCGGGATTCATGATGACATCTGTGGTGCAGCACGTGGAAACCACATCCTTTTAATGCCCTCTTAGAGTCATCACAGTGAGGCCTGGCGTGCTGTGATTCATGGGGTCGCAAAGAGTCGGACACAACTGAGCGACTGAACTGACTGAACTGAACTGAATTGAGAGTCCTCATACTCTCCCAGTCTCTTCTCAGCCCTAGTCATGTGACTCATGACTACTAAGTATTAGATCCAGCCTCTCTATTCCCACTTCACCCTCTTCTTATACAAGTCAAACTTCTGCTGAAAACACATTCACTGATTACCTAGTTTCACAACTATTTTTCAATGCTAAATGGCAACTTCCCATAGTGGGGTAGGTTGTACACTGTTAACATAGTTCATGCCCTGAATATACACTTCAAAATAAATAAAATGATACATCATATGTTATTGCATTTTACTATGATAACTCTGAACTATGGATGGTGTTCAAAGTGAAGCAGACCTCCTTGGCATCTTCCTGCACAGCTGGGGAAGCTGGGCACTCACTCAAATTCTTTTTCCTCTGAGGGAGCAACCATGGGCTAAGAAGATCTTTCTTGTCACTAAATTGTGCCACTTGGGAAAGCAGTAATGCAGGTAAAGTCGTTAGTTTTGTTTCTTTTACCTTCTCCATGCATACAAACTTGTATTTTTTGCCCCAGAGGAGTGTTCAAACTTCAATTCTGGAAACCTGGACATCCACAAAGTCTCTTTTACTCACAAATGACTGTCTAAACAAGTGTTTTCCAGGGGCTCCCAGACCACAGTCAAGAGGGACTGGAGTTTGTTCATGAGACACTGCAGGGTCAGAGTCCAGTTCAGGCTCCACAACCAGGATCAAATATTCCTATTACACAAAGCATAGGTTGGCAAGACTCCTCCTGGATCGCTTTGCATATGATGTGGGATCGCACAGCTCAAACAAAAGCAGTTTTTTCCATGGATGGATATCAGACTATTGTTACTGAAGGGGGAAAATGAACAGGGGACATCTATTTCGGCCATGTTGCTTATGTCACTCCAAACTTAAAATCTTAATTAAAAACAAAAATCAAAGTATACCTCAGTATAAGGTAAAATAATAACATAGCAATGTATTCATTTTTACTTATTTAAATTTAATACACATGAAAACTCTAGAACAAAATATTAGTGGGTGATAAATGGTCATGCATGGTTGCAAGTTTTCTCTAGTTTATTTGAGGTGGCTTCATATTAGTTCTAAGTAAGCTGAAAAGTTTATAATATGTACGTTAATATCAATCATTAGGAAAATAATGCATAAAGGCATATCTAAATTGCCAATGAGTAACATAAAATGGAACCTTAAGAAAAGTTTAAAAAATCCTAAAAAAGATGGGCAATCATAAACAGAGAATGAAAAATTATGAAGACTAAGATAAATCAAAGAATAACATGGTACATCTAAATCCAATCTCATTTCTATTTATTTTAAATGTTACTGGAATAAACACACATAAGGAAATGCAGAGATTGTCCAACTGGTTAAAAAAAGGCATATATTTTCTATATCATGCATACACATCTCAAATACAAAAACAAACATAGATTAAATGTAAATGATGAAAAGGAGATACCTCATGCAACTGTAAGCATAAGAAAGCAAGAATAGCCATATTAATAAATTATTCTTTAAGTCAAAGATGTTTGACTTTGATGATATGGAATAGTTCATGATAAAATGGTCAATTCAAGAAAAAGACAAAGAATTATATCCTTTGTATCAATCACATGAATTGAAAATTAAAGTAATTAAAATAACCAATCCATCATCATTTTTGAAAATTTAACAATTCCCTCTTTCAACTGATAGAACAATTAGATAAAATACCAACAAAGGCATAGATGACAAAAGTGATATTAAAAAAAAAGAAAAGAAAAGATACAAAATGCCAGAAGTGTAAAGAGGCAAACTTTTCTTCTGGGGCAGGCAACATGACTGTTTGTATAGAGGAATCTAAGAAACTGATAAAACAATTATTTGAATAAGCATATTTAATAATGTCAGAGAACACAAGTTTTATTTACAAAAATAAACTTCTGTGGTTATATATTACCAGTAAAGACATGGAAAAATCAAATTAAAATTTTCATTTTCTTTATACCACCAATCATCCAAACTAAGAGATGTATTTAACACAAGATATGTAAAGAAACAGTTCAGTGTACTGAAAGATACAAATACTACTGACAAATATTAAAAAGAACTAACGAATGAAAAAATATACTGCTTGGAAGTCAATGTTGTTACGATACTGATTTTTCCAAATTAGTCTACAGGCCTTTATTTAATTTCATGCCTCATTTACAAGCTTTTATTGTAGCATTTGGTTAGCTAATTCTAAAATTAATACAGATAGGAAAATGACATACATAGGTCTACAAATCCAAGAAATTCAATAAATTTAAATAAGATAAACTAAGAGATTCATATTAAGATATATTATTATCAAAGTAGCCAAAGACAAGAAATAATCTAAAAAGCAGTGAGAAAAAGGAAGCAAATTTATCAAGCACACAAGAGATCCTCAGTAAGGTTAGCAGCCATTTTCATCAGAAACTATGGAAGCAGGAAGGCAGTATGATGACATAAAGTGTTGAAAGAAAAAAAAAAAAACTGGCAAGAGATAATTCTATATATAGAAAATTTGTTCTTCAAAAAAATGAAGGAGAATTTAAAATATTCCCAGGCAAACAAATAAACCCTAAGGGTGTTTATTAACACTAAATCTGCCCTACAAGGAATCCTAAAGGGAGCCCTTCAGATTCTAAAGGCAGAACACTAGACAATAATCTGAAGCCATATGAAGAAATACAAACTCACAATAAAAGTAAATACACAGGCAATATAACGGCCAATGTGACTATATTTTTTGAACTTCAGATTTTTATTTTTCACTCAAATGCATAAAAATAATTATAAATCTATGTTTGAGGGGCATATAACATATAAATAGACCTTTATCAAAAAAAGATATAAAATTTCACTAAAATCACAAGAACTGATATTAAACATCAATTGTCTTTAGGAAAATGCAAATCAAAGCCACAATGAGATATCACTTCATAACTACTAAGATAGTTGTAATTTAAAAGAGAAAAAAAAAGATGAGGATGTACAGAAATTGGAATACTTGTACACTGCCAATGGAAATGTAACATGCTAGGTCAGCTGTAGAAAAGAACTTGGCAGTTCCTTGGATAGCTACATATATAATCATCATATGGCCCATGGTTCACAGCAATTTCATGACAGTGTTGTGAGACCATCACATTCTGGAACCCATTTTTTCTTAATGATATACATTGTGTTGTCATTGTTTAATTACTAAGCTATATCTGACTCTTTTGCATCCCCCATGGACTACAGCCCACCAGGTTCCTCCATCCACGGGATTTCCCAGGCAAGAATACTGGAATAGGTGGCTATTTCCCTCTTCAGGGCATCTTTTTGATCTAGAGATTGAACTCATGTCTCTTGCATTGCAAGTGTAAAAGAAATATATGTTTATTCTCTTATAATAATAAGGTTTTAATTTTTTCTATCTGACAAATCTACAAAGACAAAAAGTCAAATCCTATGGAGTGGAAATGAAGGACTAGTCAGATACTGGGAAGCAGCAATAAGCAATCAGGTGGTGAAATCTGGCCTATAAAGGTCTATGAACAGACACTCACAGTCTATTATTCCATCAGACCTTTTCCTCTCCATCATAAAGAATGATTTAAACTGTAATCATCTCATGCCAGGAATGTTGCCATACTTCTGTTCTCTCTCCATTCTGTCTTTAATATTGCACCAAAAAGATCTTTCTGGAAAATAGCTCTGATCATGTCACTTCCTTGTGTTATACTTATTCATCTTTCCTGAAATAAGACTAACAGTGTCTTAACATGAGAGAAAAAGCCTTCTATAATGTGGTCAATCACATAATTATTCACATAGTTGGTTTTTAGTAAATAAAAACTTAGCGGATGATCAGTTGTTTCTATCAAGGAAATTAAAAGAAAAAGCAAGCATAATGTTGGGAATAAATTCCTTTACTTCACACATATTTTCTGGGTATCATCATATCTGTGAAGGATATTGAAAGGGGAAAGAGGATTTTCAAACCTCGAATATGTGCTTCTTCTGCCATTTCTTGCCTCAAGCTTTAAGTATCTGAGAATCTAGCAGAGAATACAAAGCTTATACAAAAACTGTCCTGTGGTTGGAACTTGATAAATGTGCTAAAGCAATTCAGTAAAAGATTTCCATTTTCACCTTGGAGACTTAGAAAAGGCTACAGACATTTGATCCAGGCCTTGATGGAGGAGTAGGACAAGAGGGAAGAGACAGATCTCCATACCCTGGAAGAGAAGCATGTTGTCACGTTCCTTAAGTACAGGGCATGTGAGACTCAGCAACCAGCATGAGCAATAGGTTGGAGCAGTATGGTGGGCTTTGGAGGCTTTAATTATTAGTAAGAAAAATTAAAAGTTGGGCTTTCTACATGAATACCTAGAAGCCTCAGCTAATTCTCCACAAAGCCTGAACCCTAGATGTTTTCTCTCCCAGCCAGCCCTCCCAACCTGTAATTAATTAGAAGTACTCTCTACTCCTGAAACCCAGCAGGACTCTGTGGGGCTCCTGGGCACAAAAGCCTTTCTGTGTCCTCCATTTACTGATTATAGGAAATAGGCTTCATTCAGCCTCCATGACCTTCCCTGAGTTCCAATGAGCAGGTTCAAGTAGTTGCTAATTAGGGAAGAAAGAAGATGGAGAGACAAGGGTTCACTTCAGTTCAATAGCTCAGTCATGTCCGACTCTTTGCGACCCATGGACTGCAGCACACCAGGCCTCCCTGTCCATCATCAACTCCCAGAGCTTATTCAAACTCATGTCCATTGAGTTGATGATGCCATCCAACCATCTCATCCTCTGTTGTCCCGTTATGCTCCTGCCTTCAATCTCCCCAGCATCAGGGTCTTTTCAAATGAGTTAGTTCTTCACATCAGGTGGCCAAAGTATTGGAGTTTCAGCTTCAGCATCAGTCCTTCCAATGAATATTCAGGACTGATTTCCTTTAGCATGGACTAGTTGAATCTCCTTGCTGTCCAAGGGACTTTCAAGAGTCTTTTCCAACACCACAGTTCAAAAGCATCAGTTCTTTGGCACTCAGCTTTCTTTATAGTCCAACTCTCACATCCATACATGACTACTGGAAAAATCATATCCTTGAGTAGATGGACCTTTGTTGGCAAAGTAATGTCTCTGCTTTTGAATATGCTGTCTAGGTTGGTCATAACTTTTTTTCCAAGGAGCAAGCATCTCTTACTTTCATGGCTGCAGTCACCATCTGCAGTGATTTTGGAGCCCCCCAAAGTAAAGCATCTCACTGTTTCCATTATTTCTCCATCTATTTGCCATGAAGTGATGGGACCAGATGCCATGATCTTGGTTTTCTGAATGTTGAGTTTTCAGCCAACTTTTTCACTCTCCTCTTTTATTTTCATCAAGAGGCTCTTTAGCTCTTCACTTTCTGCCATAAGGATGGTGTTATCTGCATATCTGAGGTTATTGATATTTCTCCCGCCAATCTTGATTCCAATTTGTGCTTCAGCCAGTGTGGCATTTCACATGATGTACTCTGCATATAAGTTAAATAAGCCCAGTGACGATAGACAGCCTTGACGTACTCCTTTCCCGATCTGAAACCAGTCTGTTGTTTCATGTCCAGTTCTAACTGTTGCTTCTTGACCTGCATACAGATTTCTCAAGAGGCAGGTCAGATGGCCTGGTATTCCCATCTCTTGAAGAATTCTCCACTCTTTGTTGTGATCCACACAGTCAGAGGTTTGGCGTAGTCAATAAAGCAGAAGTAGATGCTCTTCTGGAACTCTCTTGCTTTTCCAATGTTCCAGCAGATGTTGGCAATTTGATCTCTGATTCCTCTGCCTTTTCCAAATTCAACTTGAACATCTGGAAGTTCAGGGTTCACATACTGTTGAAGCCTGGCTTGGAGAATTTTGAGCATTGCTTTGCTAGCATGTGAGATGAATGCAATTGCGCAGCAGTTTGAACATTCTTTGATGTTTCCTTTCTTTGTGATTGAAATGAAAATGGACCTTTTCCTGCCCTGTGGCCACTGCTGAGTTTTCTAAATTTGCTGGCACATTGAGTGCAGCATTTTCATAGCATCATCTTTTAGGATTTGAAGTAGCTCAACTGGAATTCCATCAGCTCCACTGACTTTGTTCCTAGTGATGCTTCCTATGGCCAGGAGCTGTCAAAAGAAACTAAAGTGTAGCCTTGGGGCAGGGTCCTGGCTACCCCTGAAGGGATTTACATAACACTATCTTTGAGCTCTTTTGCAGATAGTGAAACCCCTGCCAGGTGGGATAAGGTAACTGTATGCTGCCCATAAGCTCATAGACCCCAGATCACTGGAGCCAGAAGGTTGATGATGCTGACTCCCACTTACCTCACCACTAACCAGTAAGAAGAATGTCCATGAACTGATCACATCCTCTTTGAACCACTGCTGTGGAACTCCTCACTACCCCTTCCAAGTTGGGACTCAGTTTTGAGGACATTAGCCCACTGTGGCCCCCTTTGCCTGTCAAAGTAATAAAGATTATTCTTTTCTACTTCACTCAAATCTTTGTCTCCGAGATTTAATTTGGAGTCAGGTTACAGAGGCCAGATTTGACTTCAGCCCCTTTCCATGTTCTGCCTCCAACCCCATGATAGCAGGCTTTAGTCATTGTCTTGCTACCAAAGGAAACTGATTTCCAAAACCATTCTTCCTGTCTGTTGCCTTATATGTCCCTAAGCTCAGTTTTCTCCCCAGAAGGCTAGAAACAGGGAAAAAAAAAATGCTGGCCTGAAAACAGATCTGCATTCTACTCATGGATCTTCTACTTGTAGATATGTGACCCTGGGCAAATTACTTAACCTTTCTGAGTAACCTGTAAAATGGCGATAACAATTCTTATCTTAAAGAGACGCCATGAGGGTAAAATAAAATATTTAAGCCTCTAGTTCTTAGATGCTTCATGGAGTGTTAGTTGTCTTCCTTCTCCAGTCTTCAGGCTCAATCAGGTCAAATTTTGCATCCTCACTTCCCCCTCACTTCAGCCTTCAATTAGGGCAGCTTAATGAATTCTCTGCTGTGATCATTACTAACTCTCCTGGTTTCTTGCTCAGAGGCCAAAAGACAGCATTACACAGCAAGGCTTAAAGGCTCCTTTTTAAACTTAAACTAGGCTCACTGAGGAGGCTAAAAGCCAAAGCTTTGACCTGTCCGGGCATTTGAGCTGATTCGTATTAGTGCTGCCTTTGCAACAACTGGAGGAGAAAGAAGAATGTTCTAATCAGTCTAAGCCTGGAGGAAAAGTAATTGCAAATTTTTGGAGACAAAAACAGGTGTGTGAAGGACATGGTTCCTGGTTGGGAGCCCTCTTGCTAGGGAAAAAAAAAAATTAGGAGTATCTTGGTAAGTTTGTGTCACAGGAAGTGCAATATTTATTCAACACATAGATAGCCGGTGGATGCATGACAACTGCAATCCAGGCTTTCTGATTTGAATTTGGCTGGAGTGTTATTTAGAGACTTAATCATATAACGTCCAGTGGCACCAAGTACTCAGGTGGATCTGATTAAAATTTTTGCTCCCGCTGGTTTCAGGGTGCAGATAACTGAAGACGGCCAGCAGAGCATCTGCTTACTTGAATCAGAAAATGTTGACAACTCCCAGCTTCCAAGATGCCAACAAAGAACATCTCAGCATCCAAATATAGAAACGCTGCTGGACTCTGCATATCTCATCATTCTTTGTATCAGCTGGGCCTAAGACCAATCTCTTCTGCCAAGATTTGTCAGTTACCTTTGAATCCAACTATTTCATAAACTCAGACTATTAGAGATGAAGGAATGAGTAATTCTAAGTATCCTACTGGCCACCTCATGCGAAGAGTTGACTCATTGGAAAAGACTCTGATGCTGGGAGGGATTGGGGTCAGGAGGAGAAGGGGACGACAGAGGATGAGATGGCTGGATGGCATCACTGACTCGATGGACATGAGTCTGAGTGGACTCCGGGAGTTGGTGATGGACAGGGAGGCCTGGCGTGCTGAGATTCATGGGTCGCAAAGAGTCAGACACGACTGAGCAACTGAACTGAACTGAACTGAAGTATCCTATTTCAGAGATGAGGAAAATGAGACCCAAAGAGAATGTAGCTTATCAAGATCACAGAAACAGTTATAAAAACCAACGTGAAAGGAGAGGCTCCTAATTCTCCATGTTATTTTTTCCATGGCATTTATCAAGATACAGTAGACAATAATGCTAAATTTAGTTTTCTTCCGTCAAAGCAGAGACGATTATTTGCCCATTTTTTCCAAAGCGCTAAGCTATGTGTATGGAATCTATATTGTGGTTTTCTAAATGTTGCTTGCACTTTAAAATTTCAATCCCTTAGTAGTCAGTTGGTACCATGTTCTTTATAGCTTAACTTTAATAGAGGTAGTAAGAAAAAAAGAACATGAGATGGCTTTGATATTCACTGAGGAAATAGGCATAAGACTCTGTTACAGACACATCTTAATTCATAAAATAGTTAAGAGGCCTAGAAAGACTAAATTCTAAGCATAATCAAAAGTATAAGAAATCCATTTAAATTATTTTTCAAGTAATTGGAATTCAAAGTCTTTGGTTATATCCCTAATCTTCTACTTTCACACTATATTTAAATTTTCAAAAATTGAGGAGCTCTTATGGGTTGCTTTTGATGAACAATAGTTTTTAATGATTCTTTAGCCAGGTAACTCAAATATTTCCTTTTACTTTCATCAAAATGCTTCTGACCTGCCTGAGCTAATTTTTTCTCGATTATTTTTAGTGTAGTCAAAGAAAAATACAATAGTTTTGAATATATTTAGGTATGAAGAACTTAAGATATTAAAATCCCCAGATGGCTTCAGAAATGCATAAAATACTGAGAGTAGGGGACTTCCCTGGTGGTCCAGTGGCTAAGACCCCATGTTCCCAACGCAGAGGGCCTGGGTCCAGTCCTTGGTCAGGAAATTCGATCTGCATCGAATGCTACAACTAAGACTTCACGTGGCACAACTAAAGATCCCATAGGCTGCAACTAGCAGCCAGCACAGCCAAACGAATAAATACATACATAATATAAAGGTAGTTCACAGAATAAATATCCAACACAAAAAAAGAAAAAAGATTGGGAACAGGGTAAGGGGGTAATAACACTTGTGTCTGATTAGCTATCTACCTAACCTCTCTCTGTCTACTTTATTTCTGTCTAACAAGAAACTGTTCAGAGAAAGAAGTAGCCAGCTTCCTGTAGTCTTGTCCATCCATAGTTTCAAGGAAGAAAATCCCCAAATACCAGAAACCTGCCCTTGTTGTGACTGCTTTTAGACCATTGGGTTCCAGCTGCTGAGCTCCTGGCCCAGCTGCTTTCACAAGAGAAGATACCAATGCACATGAGAATATTGAAGCAGATACTAATGTGTATTTCAAATCAGCTGGACATGAAAGACAATAGTCCTGTTTATAAGTAATCCTGGTCCTTTTATGAGCAATCACTAAGAGTTGCCTCACCCTACCATCTCGCCTCATCCATTATCAGTACAAAAAAGCTGCTCCATACTCATTCAGTTTTTCCAAACAAGTAATGCCATACTTGCTGACACATCCCCTCCTAAGTGTTGCTACATCAGAACTGAAAGCTTATTTCTCCTGGATTTTAGCACATGACAATTAGAAATCAACACACTTTGTAGTTCAGTGAAGCATATTTTTGCCTAAAAATAACTTTCATAACTTTTGTATAAATATTCCCTGCCTGTATCTTTTATGTACCTTGCAACTGGAAAAATACACATTCATTGAATGAAGGCCTGCTATGGGATCACATTTCCCCATTTGATAAGTTGAGGCCATTGTGGCAGAATTCAAAAACTTTCCTCTAAGAAAATGATATTGGTTTGTTGTTGTTCTTGTTCAGTCACTAAACCATGCCTGACTCTGCAGCCCCATGGATTGTAGTACACCAGGCTCCTCTGTCCTCCACTATCTCCCAGTTTAGTTCAGCTCAGTCATTCAGTTGTGTCCAACTCTGCAACTCCATGGACTGCAGCACGCCAGGCTTCCCTGTCCATCACCAAGTCCCATAGCTTACTCAAATTCATATCCATCGATTCGGTGATACCATCCAACTATCTGATCCTTTGTTGTCCCCTTCTCCTCCTGCCTTCAATGTTTCCCAGCATCAGGATCTTTTCCAATGAGTCAGGTCTTTGCATCAGGTGGCCAAAGTACTGGACTTTTAAGCATCAATCCTTCCAGTGAATATTCAGGACTGATTTCCTTTAGGATCGACTGGTTTGATCTCCTTGCAGTCCAAGGGACTCTCAAAAGTCTTCCCCAACACCACAGTTCAAAAGCATCAGTTCTTTGGTTCTCAGCTTTCTTTATAGTCCAACTCTTATAACCATATATGACTACTGGGGGAAAAAAAAAAAGCTTGACTAGGCAGACCTTTGTTGGCAAAGTAATGTCTCTGCTTTTTAATATGCTCTCTAGGTTGGTCATAGCTTTTTTTCCAAGGAACAAGGGTCTCTTAATTTCATGGCTGCAGTCACCATCTGAAGTGATTTTGGAGCCCCCAAAATAAAGTCGTTGTTTCCATTATTTCCCCATCTATTTGCTATGAAGTGATGGGACCAGATGCCATGATCTTAGATTTCTGAATGTTGAGTCTTCAGCCAACTTTTTCACTCTCCTCTTTCACTTTCATCAAGAAGCTCTTTAGTTCTTCTTCACTTCCTGCCATAAGGATGGTGTTATCTGCATATCTGAGGTTATTGATAATTCTCCTGGCAATTTTGATTCCACCTTGTGCTTCACTCAGCCTGGCATTTCGCATGATATATCCTGCATATAAGTTAAATAAGCAGGGTGACAATATACAGCCTTGACATACTCCTTTCCTGATTTGGAACCAGTCTGTTGTTCCTTGTCCAGCTCTAACTGTTGCTTCTTGACATGCATACAGATTGCTCAGGAGGCAGATAAGGTGGTCTGGTATTCCCATCTCTTTCAGAATTTTCCACAGTTTGCTGTGATCCACATAGTCAGAGGCTTTGGTGTAATCAATAAAGCAGAAATAGATGTTTTTCTGGAACTCTAGTGATTTTTCGATGATCCAGCAGATGTTGGCAATTTGATCTCTGGTTCCTCTGACTTTTCTAAATCCAGCTTGAACATCTAGAAGTTCACAGTTCATGTACTGCTGAAGCCTGGCTTGGAGAATTTCGAGCATTTCTTTGCTAGTGTATGAGATAAGTGCAATTGTGCTGTAGTTTGAATTCTTTGCCATTGCCTTTTTTTGGGATTGGAATGAAAACTGACCTTTTCCAGTCCTGTGGCCACTCCTGTCTCCCAGAATTTGTTCAAATTCATGTCCATTGAGTCAGTGATGTTATCCATATCATCCTCTGCTGGCCCTCTTTCCTTTTGCCTTCAGTCTTTCCCAGCATCAGGATCTTTTTCAATGAGTCAGCTCATCGCATCAGGTGGTCAAAGTAATGGAGCTTCAGCTTCAGTATCAGTCCTTCCAATGAATATTCAGGGTTGATTTCTTTTAGAACTGACTGGTTTGATCTCCTTTCTGTCCAAAGGACTCTCAAGAGTCTTCTTCAGCATCAATTCTTCAGTGCTTGGCCTTCGTTTTGGACCAACTCTCACGTTCTTACATGACTACTAGAAAAACATAGCTTTGACTATAGGCGCTGATTAAATAAAACCATTTTGTCTTTCCATTAAATGTCCTTTCTGTGCACTCTCTTGTAGCGTCACGGCTTTCAGTCTTATCTGTATGACTTTTCAGTCATCATCTTCAACCAGAACTTCAGTCTTCATCTGATGGCTGTGCATCAACTTTCCTGCTATACAGCTCTACCTAAAGGACCCAAAACTAACATGTCCAAAGGTGAACCTATCAGCTTACCACTTTCTCCCTCACCATCGTGCATACATACAATACATACACTCTGGACCAATCTGCCTCCACTGTTTTCCATCTCAGAGCATTTACCTCACCATAATTCATCTAGCCAGACAAGTTGGAAAGCAGCAGACTTGTCTCGTCTCCTTCTCTCTCTGAAAATTTAGTGAAGCCTTTTCTCTCAGTGGCCCCAGGAACAGATTCCTTCAGGACAGAGTTTGACTTCTCCTTAAGTTGAAGCCTACTGCCGGAAGCCGCGTTAGGCATTACTGACAAAATGGAGGCACAGTCCCCAGCCCCCTCTCGTCATTCCGCAGGCAGGGATCCCAGGATGAAGGAGTTAGGCCTTGTAATTCTGACTTGTATTTCCCTCTCCTCAGCTGAGTTGACTGAAAAGGAATATTAAGGTGCTTATTGTTCTTGAGAGGAGCATGAGAAGGCACAAAGCCTTCTGCAGCAGTGCTCAGAAAATAATTCATAAAGTTAATCATTGACATTTGTTCAAGGACTTTTACAAGAGTGTTCCAGGATGAGCACATAGGCCGTAGCTTGAGGCCATGGGAGGGATTGATATCTGAAGCCTATTTGTGAGGAGAATGTTATAGCAAAGGAGTTTACTGAATTTAGGGCTTAGAAATAATTAAAATACTTAGAAGTTAAAGATTTAAGGAATGCTGTGAAGTTAGCATATTTTACTATAGCTTATAGAAGTTAGGAATTTTTAGAGACACTATAGCTAGAAGCCTTTTTAAGAGATAGTGAGCTCAGGATGTTAGGGGCAAACAGGACTTAGGAAGATAAGCAGTAAACTGAGGAATGTAGCATGAGTTACAATGTAATCACAAGTTAACCATAGGACACATTAGAAGAGGTAGATAATAGGTGATAAGGCTGATTTCAAGAGAATCACTGAAGCAGGAACTGTGTTTGAAGAGCAACAATGATTTAGGGAGATAATAAATCTGGGAGAAGGGGAACTGAAAATATCAAACCTCTGGACTAATGCTTTTGTAAAAGTATAAAAGAGAATCTTAAACTTGAAATAAACAGGCAGCCCAAAAGAAAACTGGGAGAGGCTGCCTCATTCACCGACACCGTTCACCTCTTCAGATTGAATCCCTGGCTGCTGGAGTTGGACTCCGGCAGCCTACTTCTTCAGACATTTCGCCTTTGAATGAACTTCATTTTCTTAAGCATATTATATTCTAGCACATCTCTCTTCTCTTCCATAAACATTTTCTTTCCTCCTCGCAAGTGCTGCCATGTGAACTTAGGTCCTTAAGATTTAACTCAAATGCTATGTTCTCTATGAGACTTTTCACCTTCGGCTTTCCTGTGTTTCTCTTGTGGCATTTTCTACATTATACAGTGATGATCCCTTAATTTTTCTATCTCTTGCATCCATGACAAGAGGTGATATGATGCCCTTTTCTTTTCCATTTGGCCAGCAACTAGCATTTTTGTAATGTAGGGATCGAACCCAGCTCTCCCACATTGGAGGCAGATTCTTTAACCTCTGAGCCACCAGGGAAGCCCAGTAGGCATACGGTAAATATTTATTGAGAGTCAACTGAACAAATGATTTAAGGTAAGAAAAAAGTCCTTAGAAGAACAGGTCTAGCAGTCACTGGGGCACAGAGTAGGGAACCACCTTCTCAGCATGACCAGCTCAGACAGACTGAGGTGCACAGTTAATTTAGAACCAATACCCTCAACAGGCTCACTCAGTCCTGTACCCATCTAATGAATGGTAAGCTTGCCATACTTAAATGAGAGTTGGTACCATGATTCTAGTAAAGAAAGATTTGACACCAAAATTCAGACTAAAATACTGTACGCTGCTGCTGCTGCTAATAAATTGACACACTGCATCAAACATGTTTAACCTATCATGTGAGGAGTTGGTTTGAAGATAAGCATGCCTTGGCTCCAGGGTTTCTGGATAAAAAGCTAACTCATGGATTCCCCCATTGGCCTCATTCATCTTAACATACCATCATAGTAACATTCATGAATTAATATGAACTTTCTAAAAATATATCTCTATTTTAAAATGTTTTACTTTATTTCCCTTAAGTGTAATGTATATTTCACTCAAGTTTCAAAGCTATGGGTTAGGAAAGTGCCTACTAGTTTTACTGTTCTGGGATTGGGTGAACTAGTTACCATTCATCTCATCCATATAATTTTATAACTTACATCATATGGCCTTACCAATTAAATGCTGGGCCAGTAGTTTCTCATTTTCATCCCTGAGTACCTTCCAAATACCTGGGTGGATGCTAGTTCACCTCCCCTTGTAATATTTCTATAATTTCTTTATTAGTTAGATCCAGAATACCCTGAATGCTACCTTCTGGTGAACTGGTACAATTTTTTTTGTAAATGAGGGTGAAAATCTTACATAGTAAAGATGAGAGTCATTCATTTAATTCATGCTTATTCTTTTATTATCCTTGAGCAGTTTGTTGTTTTTTGTTTGTTTAAATTATGGTTTAATGTGTTCTATATTTTTTTGCTTTCATCTAATAAAAAGGCTGTTTAAATGGCCTGCATTTTTGGAGAAAAATAATCAAGTAATCCAGAAAATCCTCTCTGAAGAAATGACATTAATTTGGAGATATACATGGGGATAACAAAGGGAAAAATAAGAAAAAAAGACTTTCCAGTCAGGGAACCCCATGGAAAGAGACCATAGTCTGGGAAACTTCTTGATCCAGCCAAGTTCCTGAGAAGAATTCTGTATGGGTTAAGCCCCACGACAGAAGACGGAAGAGGCACGAAATGAAATGAGATGAGATAAAATTTAAAAGGTAGATTGCCATTACTTGTATATTTTATACATAGTAGTGTATATATGTCAATCCCAACCTCCCAGTTTATCCCACCTCCTCTTCCCCCTTGGCATCTATACGTTTGTTCTCCATGACTGTGCCTCTATCTCTGCTTTTCAAATAGATAACTAATGAGAACTGACTGCATAGCACAAGGGGAAAAAACCAAGAAGGTACAATCTCTTTAGGACATATATTAAATTAACCTTAAAAATGCATTCCAGTATACAGTAGGTGCAGACAAACACTGAATCCACTTATACTAGGTGCCTAGAATGGTCACATTCATAGTACATTGAAATATATACATTGAAATTCATAGTACATAGTACATATGTAAGCTATGGAATTAACTAGGAAATCAGTGATAGTAGCCCAGACAAGAAATGCTACCACAGCAATGACAATGAGGCAAATTACTCAGCTGTATAAAGTGGACAATAAAAGTACCCACCGCATTAGATCAAAAAGATTATATAAAACAGTGCCTTTAAAAGCACAAAGGGCAGTTCTGGCACACAGAAAACCTCCTCATGCTCATTACTGTCACCACAGCTATTGTGGCTACTGCTATTGGGAGTTACTTGTTTGCTTTTAGGGTAGCATCTGGATGGCAATGAGGGAGACAAGTTAGCTTGGTGTACTATAATTAACTGGTTTAGAAAGAAACTTGAGAAGACTTCCCTGGTGGTCCAGCGGCTAAGACTGCACTCCCAATTCAGGAGGCCCGCGTTCTATCCCTGGTCTGAGAACTAGAACCACATGCCGCAACTAAGAGTTCACAAGCCCTAACTAAAGATCCTGCATACCGCAACAAAGGCCTGGCACAAACAAATAAACAGAAAGCAAGGGGTGGTATTCAAAATGATGATAGGTGATGCTTCACGGGTGTTGCAGAGGAAAAAGTTGGCTTTCAAAAATCACTAGATTTTTAAAACCCAGAGACAATAGAACCTCACCATCGTTTTTTCTTGACCTCTCTTCCTTCCAAGAAGTTTCTTCAGCATTTCTAAGCCTTGAAGCCTTATCCTCTAAGAATAGTACAAATATCACAACAATTCTTTACTAATGTTAGAACCATCGCTTTCATGGAAATTTTCTTACAATCTCCTGGGAAGTCAAAGCTAGAAGGAAACTCGAGGGTAATTTGTCTTAATTCTGTTGGTTACAAATGTGGAGGCAGCATCTGAGAAAGGGAAATGCTGTGACTCTTAGATTGATTACCATTGACTGGGTATCAGAGTGAACTAATTTCGAACTCTGAATCTATCATTGCCATGTTGGAAACAAATCACTTAACCTTCTGAAGCTTGATTTCCTCGTTACAAAGGAAGATCCTACTATCTGTCCTGCTTCACTAAGGATTTGCCATGAAGAATGAGTGAAAAAATAAACATAAAAGCATCTTATGAATAAAAAAGTGCACTTGTCATCAATCCTTTGCCATGCTTACAGTCACTAAACCAACAGATGGGTGTGTTGAGGCAATAGTTTGCCTAGAAGTAGTTACTGTAGCTCAAAACCTCTTGAGGTAAATTTATTGGGAGGCTATGTTCTAAGATCACATGTAACTTACATAAGTGAGCTGAAAATTCTTCAAGTACATATTTCATGGATTGTTAGGATGTTTAACCTCAGTACCACCTGGTACTCTATGGTACCATTATTTACATTTACCATTAGAAAATAAGCCCAGTTTAAGTAACCAGTGCATGTGTGTTCAATTGCTCAGTAGCATCTGACTCTGTGACCCCCATGGACTATAGCCTATCAGGACCCTCTGTCCATGGAAATTTTCAGGCAAGAATACTGGAGTGGGTTGCCATTTCCTCCTCCAGGGGATCTTCCTGATCCAGGGGTCAAACCTGTGTCTCTTGTGTCTTTAAGGTCACAAAGCCACTAGGCAGCAGAGTCTAATTCCAAACCTTGGTCTGCCTTATTCAGAAAGCCATAAAATTTTAACTACTAATAAGGAGGCTTATATCATAGTCACAGAAATAAACTGGCATTGTTTCTGCCAAAAAAGAATCCTTAAATTGACCAAACTTGATTAGGAAACCAAAGGCACATTTTTGTTTTCCAGCATGTGCTGAAATGCGGCTGATACGATATTGCAATTGAGCAATTGGGTGTAAAAATTACTGGTAAAAACACACTGCAGATGGCAATTAATTATCATGCAGCTCTGCTCTATTACACAGTGAAAGATTGACAAAGATACTGAGACAAGACTGAAACAAGAAACACGATGTATGTGGGAAACTGCCCTCTGCTGGTCAAGGCAGTGCCCTCTCCTTGTTAAACAGGGACGTTATTCAAAGATGCAAATGAGATATTTTGAGCACTTTTATATTTATGACTTTATTACTCTGAGATGGTCGGGAGTTTTAATTTTGTGGTTAGCCCACCTGCTGTTTCTTTTATTAAAATCTTAGTTCTGATTAATCAAAAATTCTCTTTACAGTCAGGTCACATAGATTCCAAAAAAAAAAGGATGCACTAGTTCGCCCTGGATTTGGAGATTTATCTTTTAAAGATGCACCCTGATTTATATGTGTGCTCACAAGTGTGGCAGCGAATTAAAATATGATAGTAAGCGGGAAAGGTTCATGGCTTTCTGAATGCAGTCATAAATAAGGAATTTCATGACCAAGTTGTTCTGTGTAATAGCCATGTCTTGTTTCACTCATGGGCATATTGAGGTTCCTCTATTGGTGGAAACGGTGGTAAACCAGAATTAGGTTTGCATTACCCTCATAAAACTGGCATCAAAAGCCCACAAACCAATCAGCTGCCATAGCTTTTTATACACACGACACCAAAGCATGTGAATTCTTTGAAGCAATAGAAACAATGATTGTCTTTCTGCTACTATTCAGAATTTCATCAACTAGCAGTGGCCAGGAAAGCTGGCTTTGAGATTTCTTCTATAGAGCTACAAAAAGTAGCAAGCACAGGACCTGGATATGAGATTCAGAGAACAAGTAGCACAGCACTGAAGCTGTTCTATAGAAAGAAATGCAGAGAATATCTAAAATGAATGTAAGTGCTATTCTGATATGTACACACACACACACATATTCAAAGTACACTTTGGATTCTATTATACCTTCAAATATTACTAAATACCCACATGACAATCTCTTGGAGATTGGACATTTTGCTTTAATATATAAGTCTCTTTTATGGCAACTTCTAATATCTGCCCCCCCCCCAAATCTATTATTTCAGACATGCACATAATGAAATGTAAAACATCCAGAACTATGAAACAGATGAGACAGCCAAGGTCAAAAGAGTGTTGTTATTTACACTGAATACAAAAAGTTCTTTATGAGATAAACTTCACTGTCAAGATGCCAGAAGACTCTAAAGGAAGAGATTTCTGTAATTACAGAAATAAGCAGAAAGCAGCAGAGCAGAGGAGACTAACATCTCTCAGGAACTGTGTCTCTGTTTATCATGTATCTGTGGGCAATTTCTTGACCTGTCTGAGCCTTGAGGTAAAATGGGCATGAAATACCAAGCACATATGGACATCACATAATGTTAAAGTCTTTTTTCTTGAGCAAACTTAGTTGGCACTATTACCCTGAGTGGTTTGGTATGACTTCCCCCCACCTCAAAAATTTTCATGCATACCACAGGCAACACAATTATACCTTTCTGGTGATTGGTAATCTCTTCAGTTTTGTGTCTTTTTAGCTAAGTACTCTTGCCTGGAAAATCCCATGGGCGGAGGAGCCTGGTAGGCTACCATCCATGGGGTCGCTAAGAATCGGACACGACAGAGCAACCTCACTTTCAATTTTCACTTTCATGTTTTGGAGAAGAAATGGCAACCCACTCCAGTGTTCTTGCCTGGAGAATCCCAGGGATGGCGGAGCCTGGTGGGCTGCCATCTATGGGGTCGCATAGAGTCGGACACGACCGAAGTGACTTGGCAGCAGCAGCAGCTCAGTTAAGCTGCTCTGATGGAAGCCCAGGGAAGATGGTTGCTAGCCAGGGACCAGAAAAAATATGGCTATGATGCTGAGCCATGGAATCCAAGCCATGTGAGTGAACCCGAGGCGCAGCCCTGTGGAAAGTGGAGCAGTAAAAGGAGTGGTAGTTATGAAGTTAAAGAGGAATTTACAGGAAGCAGTGCAGGGAGTTAGAAGGTGGGGATTTTAGGACACAGGCAGTAAGTAGGGTAGAAGGATGTGATCATGGACTCTGTGGATGAGATGGATTGAAAAAAGGAGGATATTGCTGATGGTCCTGTGACAAAGTTCTAGAATGACTGTGCACCTGTAGATTGAGTTCAGTCTGGAGGGGTATAATGGTTAGGACTGAGAGGAAGCTGATGAGTTAGGTGATAAAGTGCAAAAGAAAATGAGAATGCACAGTCAGGATCTTGGTAAGTGACAGTTAACCAAATAGATGGAGAGAGTGACACCGTCAGAGATGTGAGTCACAGAGAAGCAAAGCTATTTATGAGGGAGGAGGAAAGAAGCTTAGGAAGCATTATAGGAAATTCAAAAACACTCCATACTGCCTTTTCCTCAAATGTTTTTAGGATACCTAAAACAAAATTCCACTCTTTCCACAAGCCTAAATCAAATCCACATTCCTCACAAAGGCTTCTTTCTCTTCTCTGTCCTGGTTTCACTTTTCTCATTTCTTAAAATTAAAAGATGTTTGCTCCTTGGAAGAAGAGCTATGACGAATCTAGACAGAGTATTAAAAAGCAGAGACATTACTTTGCCAACAAAGGTGTGTATAGTCAAAGCTATGGTTTTTCCAGCAGTCATGTACAGATGTGAACGTTAGGCCATAAAGAAGGCTGAGTAACAAAGAATTGATGCTTTTGAATTGCAGTGTTAGAGAAGACTCTTGAGAGTTCTTTGAACTGCAAGGAAATCAAACCAGTCAATCCTAAAGGAAATCAATCCTGAACGTTCATTGAAGGACTGATGCTGAAGCTGAGGCTACAATACTTTGGCCACCTGATGAGAAGAGCCAATTCATTAGAAAAGACCCTGATGCTGGGAGAGACTGAAGGCAGGAGGATAAGGGGAAGACAAAGGATGAGATGGTTTGATGACATCACTGCTTAATGGACATGAGTTTGAGCAAACTCTGGGAGATGGTGAAGGACAGATAAACCTGGCAAACTGCAGTCCCTGGGGTCACAAAAAATAGGACACAACTGAGGGACTGAATAACCACAAGATGCTAGCATATTTAAAACAAGTTTTTGTTTCTTTAACATAAAGCAAGGAACACTCCTAGAGCACAGCAAGAACAGAAGCAGCAGCCAAGTCCCCTCTGGCTTTCTCTCCTTCCCAAGTACCCCTTCTATTACTCTTTGTATCTGATGAAATTTTTGGTCAAGCAAATGCACGTAAAAAGCCTCGTCTTAAAATGTTACATTGTGTATCAAACTACTTTTAAGATATGCACTTGAAAATCATCTCATGTAATACATATATCAACAGGCTAAACATAATTTATCAATAAATACTGAAAAAGCATTTGACAAAATCCAAAATTTGTTCATGATAAAAGCTCTTAGGAAGGTACGAATAGAGGAAATTTCCTTAAAGAAATATATATGAAATTCTTCGCCAGGGTTCTTGCCTGGGAAATCCTATGGACAGAGGGCCCTGGTGGCCTACAGTCCAGTCCACTGGGTCACAAGAGTTGAACACGACTTAGCGACTAAACAAGAAAATATACAGAACTCTAAATATACTTAATGGTGAGGAATCAGATACCATATCCCTGGCATCAGGAGCAATACAAGTATGTACTGTCTTACAAAAAGTGCTATTCAACATCATTCTGAAAGTCCTAACTAGCACAGTAGGAAAAAAACTTAAAAGAAAAAAAGGGAAGGAAAAACATAAAGACTAGGAAGAAAGAAATAAAACTCTCCTTGTTCAGATATGGCATGATTGCCCAAGTAGAAAATCCCAAAGAAAAAGAAAAATGCTCCTGAAACTAGTAAGTGATTATAGCAGGTTTGCAGGATACATATTAATATGTGTGCTGTGCTAAGTTACTTCAGTTGTGTTTGACTCTTTTTGGCCCCATGGACTGCAGCCTGCCAGGCTACTTTCTATGGGATACAAACAGCAATTGTTTTCCTATATGCCAGAATCAAACAATTGGAATTTGAAAGTAAAAACACAAGACCATTTATATCAAGACCAAAAATTAAATACTTAAGGATGCTGCTGCTGCTACTAAGTCGTTTCAGTCATGTCCGAATCTGTGCAACCCCATAGAGGGCAGCCCACCAGGCTCCTCTGTCCCTGGGATTCTCCAGACAAGAATAATGGAATGGGTTGCTATTTCCTTCTCCAATGCAAGCATGCACACTAAGTCGCTTCAGCTGTGTCTGACTCTGTGCTACCCTATGGACAGCAGCCCACCAGGCTCCTCCATCCACAGGATTCTCTAGGCAAGAATACTGGAGTGGGTTGTTATTTCCTTCTCCTGATGCTTTTGAACTGTGGTGTTGGAGAATACTCTTGAGAGTCCCTTGGACTACAAGGAGATCCAACCAGTCCGTTCTGAAGGAGATCAACCCTGGGATTTCTTTGGAAGGAATGATGCTAAAGCTGAAACTCCAGTACTTTGGCCACCTCATGCAAAGAGTTGACTCATTGGAAAAGACTTTGATGCTGGGAGGGATTGGGGGCAGGAGAAGAAGGGGACAACAGAGGATGAGATGGCTGGATGGCATCACTGACTCAATGGACGTGAGTCTGAGTGAACTCCAGGATTTGGTAATGGACAGGGAGGCCTGGTGTGCTGCGATTCATGGGGTCACAAAGAGTCAGACACGACTGAGCGACTAAACTGAACTGAACTTAAGGATAAGTCTAACAAAATACATATTGCTGTTGTTGAATTGCTAAGTCATGTCTGACTCTTTTGCAACCCCATGGACTATAGCCTGCCAGGCTCTGTCCATGCGATTTCCCAGGCAAGAATACTTGAGTGGGTTGCCATTTCCTTCTCCAGAGGATCTTCCCAACCCAGAGATTGAACCTGCATCTCCTGCATTGCAGGAAGATTATGTACTACTGAGCCACTGCACAAAATATATACAGGATCTATATGAGAAAAACAATAATACTCTGAATTTTAAAAATCAAAGATATAAATAAATGGAGAGAGAGTCCATGTTCATGGATAGAAGATTCAATATTGTTAAGATGTCAGCTCTTCTAAACTTGGTCTACAAATGAGAATCAATCTCAATCAAAACCCCAACAAATTATTTTGTGAATACTGACAGTTGGATTCTAAAGTTTATATACAAAGGCAAGAGACCAAGAATAGCAAACAACACACCAAAGAAAAAAGTCACAAGACTAATGCTATTCATTCAGAAGGCTGTCTTTTCACCTTGCTTATAGTTTCCTTTGTTGTGCAGAAGCTTTTAATTTTAATTGGATCCCATTAGTTTATTTTTGCTTTTATTTCCAGTATTCTGGGAGGTGGATCATAGAGGATCCTGCTGTGATTTATGTCGGAGAGTGTTTTGCCTATGTTCTCCTCTAGGAGTTTTATAGTTTCTGGTCTTACATTTAGATCTTTAATCGATTTTGAGTTTGTTTTTGTGTGTGGTGTTAGAAAGTGATCTAGTTTCATTCTTTCACAAGTGGTTGACCAGTTTTCCCAGCACCACTTGTTAAAGAGATTGTCTTTACTCCATTGTATATTCTTGCGTCCATTGTCAAAGATAAGATGTCCATAGGTGTGTGGATTTATTTCTGGGCTTTCTATTTTGTTCCATTGATCTATATTTTGTCTTTGTGCCAGTACCACACTGTCTTGATGACTGTGACTTTGTAGTAGAGCCTGAAGTCAGGCAGGTTGATTCCTCCAGTTCCATTCTTCTTTCTCAAGATTGCTTTGGCTATTCAAGGTTTTTTGTATTTCCATACAAATTGTGAAATTATTTGTTCTAGCTCTGTGAAAAATACCACTGGTAGCTTGATAGGGATTGCATTGAATCTGTAGATTGCTTTGGGTAGTATACTCATTTTCACTATATTGATTCTTCTGATCCATGAACATGGTATATTTCTCCATCTATTAGTGTCCTCTCTGATTTCTTTCATCAGTGTTTTATAGTTTTCTATATATAGGTCTTTAGTTTCTTTAGGTAGATATATTCCTAAGTATTTTATTCTTTGCGTTACAATGGTGAATGGAATTGTTTCCTTAATTTCTTTTTCTACTTTCTCGTTATTAGTGTATAGGAATGCAAGGGATTTCTGTGTGTTGATTTTATATCCTGCAACTTTACTATATTCATTGATTATCTCTAGTAATTTTCTGGTGGAGTCTTTAGGGTTTTCTATGTAGAGGATCATGTCATCTGCAAACAGTGAGAGTTTTACTTCTTCTTTTCCAATTTGGATTCCTTTTATTTCTTCTTCTGCTCTGATTGCTGTGGCCAAAACTTCCAGAACTATGTTGAATAGTAGCGGTGAAAGTGGGCACCCTTGTCTTGTTCCTGACTTTAGGGGAAATGCTTTCATTTTTTCACCATTGAGGATAATGTTTGCTGTGGGTTTGTCATATATAGCTTTTATTATGTTGAGGTATGTTCCTTCTATTCCTGCTTTCTGGAGAGTTTTTATCATAAATGGATGTTGAATTTTGTCAAAGGCCTTCTCTGCATCTATTATCATATGGCTTTTATTTTTCAACTTGTTAATGTGGTGAATTACATTGATTGATTTGCAAATATTGAAGCAAAAGAGACACAGATGTACAGAATGGACTTTTGGACTCTGTGGGAGAGGGAGAGGGTGGGATGATTTGGGAGAATGGCATTGAAACATGTATACTATCATGTAAGAAATGAATCGCCAGTATATGTTCGATACAGGATACAGGATGCATGGGGCTGGTGCATGGGGATGATCCAGAGAGATGATATGGGCTGGGAGGTGGGAGGGGGGTTCAGGATTGGGAACTCATGAACACCCGTGGTGGATTCATGTCAATGTATGGCAAAACCAATATAGTATTGTAAAGCAAAATAAAGTAAAAATAAAAAGACATGCTATTCAACTTGAAGACTTACTGTAAAGGTACAATAATCAAAGCAGTGTTTTAACAGTGTAAGAATAGTGAAATAGGTTGATGAAACAGAATAGAGAGCCCAGAGATAGACCAAAAGAAATATAAGCAATTGATCTTGGACAAAAAGGCAACGGGAATTCAAAAGAGAAAGGATAGCTTTTCAACAAATAGTGCTGGAACAACTGGACATTCACATATTTAAAAAAGAATTAATCTAGACACAAACCTCATGCATTTCACAAAAGTTAACTCCATATTAATCACAGACCTAAATGTAAAATACTAAAATTTAGAAGATAACATAGGAGAATATCTGGGTGGCCTTGGGTTTGCAATGAACTTTTAAACAAAACACCAAAAACATAATCTATGAGAGAAACAATTGATAAATTGCACTTTGTAAAAATTAAAAAATTCTACATTACAAAAATCACACCTCAGGGAAACAAAAGTTATACCATAGAGTGGGAAAAAAATATTCAAAAAACATATATCAGATAAAAGACTTAACCAAACTCAATAATAATACAAATAATCCAATAAAATGGGCCAAAAAATCTGGAAATCTCACCAAAGAAGATATACAGATGGAAAATAAGCATATGAGAAGACCCTTGACAAAATATGTCATTAGAGAATTGCAAATTAAAACAAGATACCACTATATACACATTAGACTCGTGTAAGTTCAAAGCACTGATAGCACCAAATGTTGTAAAAAATGGGAAGCAACAGGAACTCTAATTCTCTGTCAGTGAATTGAAATGGCCTGCGAAATGGCAGAACCATCTTGGAAGACATTTTGGCAGTTTTTACAAAGTTACACATGTGCTTGCTATATGAATTAGTAATCATTCTCCTAGATACCTGCCCATATGAATTGAAAACTTATGTTCACAAAAAAAATTATACCTGAATATAGACATCAGTTTCATTCATAATTGCCAATAACTAGAAGCAAAAAATATGTCCTTCCTAGCTGAATTCATAAACAAATTAATGTGCATCCGTATAAGGGGATATATGTTGTTATTGTTTAGTTGCTAAGTCATGTCGGACTCTTTTGCAGCCCCCTGGACTTTAGCCCACCAGGCTGCTCTGTCCATAGGACTTCCTAGGCAAGAATACTGGAGTGGGTTGCCATTTCCTTCTCCAGGGGATCTTCCCAACTGAGGAATCGAATCCATGTCTCCTGCATTGGCAGGTGGATTCTCTACCACTGAGTAAGAAGTTAAGCCTATAATGGGATATTATTTAACAATAAAAATAAATGAGCTATCAAGCCATGAAATCTTACATGCATGTTGCTAAATGAAAGATAGTCCAAAGTATGCATTCTGTTTAATTCTAACCATAAGACATTCTGGAAAAGGCAAACTGTAGAGATATGAAAAATTAGTGGTCACCAAGACTTGGGCTGATTTGAAGAACTGATTCATTTGAAAAGACCCAGATGCTGGGAAAAATTGAAGGTGGGAGGAAAAGGGGATGACCTAGGATGAGACAGTTGGGTGGCATCACCGACTCAGTGGACATGAGTGTGAGTAAACTCCAGGGGTTGGTGATGGACAGGGAAGCCTGGAGTGCTGCAGTCCATGGGGTCGCAAAGAGTTGGACTGAGCGACTGAACTGAACTGAACTGAACTGAAGACTTGGGTGAGCAGGAGAGATGTATAGGCAAAGCACAGACTTTTAGGGCATAAAATCTCTGTATTATACTGTACTAGTGAATGTGTGACGTTGTGTATGTGTCAAAACCCACAGAAATTACAATACAAAAATGAACTTTAATGTAAAGTGTGGATTTTGGCTAATATAATTTATTATTATTCATTCAATAATTGCAACAAATGCACCCCACTAATGGAGATGATAATAATAAGGGGAACTGGAGGAGCAGGTATCTGGGAGGGAGAGCATATGGGAACTTTGTACTGCCTGCTCAATTTTTCTGTTGCCCTAATACTGCTATAAAATGAAGCCTATTCAAAAAAATGTCTTATCTCAAATGATATTCCGAAAATCTCTGGCAAATAAGGTTTATAGTATCATACTTCAGATAGCAATACTGAACTGAAGCTCAAATATCAGTCAGAAGGAATATATATGGAAGAAGGATATATAATATATATATATATAAAATACAGAATATATATCTAATATAGAATATATATATATAATATATAATATAGAAGAAGGAAGTGTACTAAATTACTTGTACTAAATTACTAAACTTAGTAATTAAAGTACCAACTTATACTAAGTTACTCATTTGAGCTATAATGTCTCAGAGAGGGCCATCTAGTAAAGGATGAAAGACTAATGATACATAGACAAGCATGTTCTGAGTTTCTAGAACTGTTCTGTCCAGTACGGTAACTACCACTCACATCTTTATGGCCTCTCTTATGTTGGTATTAGAATAGAGGAGTTAAAGAGAGCTCCTAGGAATATAGCTGACAGGAAGAAACTTACAAGAGACACAAAACACAGATGAAAGATACTAGCTACAAGATTAAGTGAATTTATGTACATTTATGACTTTCCCATTATACTGCTTCTATTATCCCTCCTATTGCAGCCTTTCTCAGTTTTGAAAATAACTTGAATTATATTCTGCATTCAGTTCAGTTCATTCACTCAGTCGTGTCCAACTCTTTGTGACCTCATGGACTGCAGCACGCCAGGCTCCCTATCCATCACCAACTCCTAGAGTTTATGCAAACTCATGCCCATTGAGTCAGTGATGCCATCCAACCATCTCATCCTCTATTTTCCCCTTCTTCTCCCGCCTTCAATCTTTCCCAGCAACAGGGTCTTTACAAATGAGTTAGTTTCCAATGGGTTTTTTCCAATGAGTCAGTTCTTTGCATCAGGTGGCCAAAGTATTGGAGTTTCAGCTTTAGCATCAGTCTACCAGTGAATATTCAGGACTGATTTCCTTTAGGATGGACTAGTTGGATCTCCTTGTTGTCCAAGAGATTCTCAAGAGTCTTCTTCAACACCCCAGTTCAAATGCATCAACTCTTCAGTGCTCACCTTTCTTTATAGTCCAACTCTCACATCCATACATGACTACTGGAAAAACCATAGCTTGACTAGACTAGTCAACCATAGCTTGACTTTGCCAACAAAGTAATGTCTCTGCTTTTTAATATGCTGTCTAGGTTGCTCATAACTTTTCTCCCAAGGAGCAAGTGTCTTTTAATTTCATGGCTACTGTCACCATCTGCAGTATTTTGGACCCCAAAAAATACCATCTGTCCTGTCCTGTCTCCATTGTTTCCCCAACTATTTGGGGATGCCATGATCTTAGTTTTCTGAATTATGTTGAGTTGTAAGCCAACTTTTTCACTCTCCTTTTTCACTTTTATCAAGAGGCTCTTTAGTTCTTCTTCAGTTTCTGCCATAAAAGTGGTGTCATCTGCATATCTGAGGTGATTGATATTTCTCCCAGCAATCTTGATTCCAACTTGCCCTTCATCCAACCCAGCGTTTCTCATGATGTACTTTGCATATATGTTAAATAAGCAGGATGACAGTATACAGCCTTGACATACTCCTTTTCCTATTTGGAACCAGTCTGTTGTTCCAAGTTCATTTCTAACTGTTGCTTCCTGACCTGCATGTAGGTTTCTCAAGAGGCAGGTCAGGTGGTCTGGTATTCCCATCTCTTTCAGAATTTTCCACTCTTTGTTGTGATCCACACAGTCAAAGGGTTTGATGTAGTCAATAAAGCAGAAGTAGATGCTTTTCTGGAGCTCTGTTGCTTTTTTGATGATCCAACAGATGTTGGCAATTTGATCTCTGGTTCCTCTGCCTTTTATAAATCCAGCTTGAACATCTGGAAGTACACAGTTCATGTACTGTTGAAGCCTGGCTTGGAGAATTTTAAGCATTGCTTTGCTACCGTATGAGATGAGTGCATTTGTGTGGTAGTTTGAGCATTCTTTGGCAACACCTTTCTTTGGGATTGGAATGAAAACAGAACTTTTCCAGTCCTGTGGCCACTGCTGAGTTTTCCAAATTTGCTGGCATATTGAGTGCAGCACTTTCACAGCATCATCTTTTAGAATTTGAAAGAGTTCAACTGGAATTCCATCACCTCCACTAGCTTTGTTCATAGGGATGCTTCCTAAGGCCCACTTTCTTCTGCACAGTACTTATAAAAGATACATATTTCTGAGTCCGAAATGAAGACCAACAGAGCTTCATTTTCTAGGAGCAGATTCTAGGAACTAATTATCTTAAGTTCTTCAAATGATTCTTACATAAGATTTAAAAATGCTTCCTTTAGCTATAGAAAAAAACAAAAATTGTTGGAGGGAAGGAGGTTCAAAGGGAGGGGATATAAGTATACCTATGACTGATTCATGTTGAAGTTTGACAGAAAACAACAAAATTCTGTAAAGCAATTATCCTTCAATTAAACAATAAATAAATTTTAAAAACAGTACACTTATTTATTTTCAAGGTCAGTTTGGTGATGAGAGGTGTCCATACATCCAAGTGTAGAATAGAGGATAACAGCATTAATGAGATGAATAATTCCTGCATCCCTAGGACCTACTATAATCAAACAGAAAGTTTCCTGTTTGTGGTTGGGGGGAATGAATGTGTATTTATGAAAAAATAAATGGAAAGGGGCAAAGGTCTTTAAAACTATATGATAACATATTCCACTAGGTTACCCAAAATCTCTTTATGTTATTTTTCACACTTACATGTACACTCAGCACTATGTAGCAGGAAAACTCTTGTTTTAATGACTTTCTGTCTCTTCAAATTCAGGTAATAATGGCCCAATCATTTAACCTCACTAAATGTTGTCTACCAATATAACATCAGTATGAGATGAGCTTCCTACCTCACTGGGTTAGACTATTGAGGTCAGGTTAGGTAACTGATGAAATACCATATTTGGAAGTTGCAGAGTAACACCTGAATAACAGCTTTCATGAGAGTTTCAGGGCCAAAATGATGCCTTCGTATGGGAAAAGGGAGAGCAGCAGGGTTTGAAAAAGGATGAAGAGTAAGATTTTGGCTTTCCCTAAACCCTGGTGGCTCAGACATTAAAGAATCTGCCCAGAATGTAGGAGACTGGGTTCTATCCCTGGGTTGAGAAGATCTCCCGGAGAAGGGAATGGTTACCTACTCCAGTATTCTTGCCTGGAGAATTCCATGGACAGAGGAGCCTGGTGGGTTACAGTCCATAGGGTCACAAAGAGTCAGACACGACTGAGTAACTATCACTTTCACTTTCAAATGCTTTCATGGACTTCTGAGGTGGCGCTACTGGTAAAGAACCCACCTGTCAATGCAGGAGATAAAAGAGACCCAGGCTTTATCTCTGGCTCAGGAAGCTTCCTGAAGGAGGGCATGGCAACCCACTCCAGTATTCTTGCTTGGAGAATCCTACGGATAGAGGAGCCTGACAGACGACAGTCCATCCAGTCACAAAGAGCCATGAAGCGACTTAGCCTGCAGATGCAAACTCTTCCATACTGGACCCTTGCACTTTGTTTGTGACTTCTTAGTTCACAGCCATATCACAGGAAATCCGATTGTGTTTCTAATTACCTCTGACTTAATAATGCAATCAAATCATCTGCCTCCATTCCTAATTATCCTTTGTTTCTAAGGGAATAACTCTACTGTATCACAATACCTTCACTTTAGTGGGATAAATGAAGCCTGGAGAAGCCATCCTACAAAGCTGCTTTTCTTTCTACTCTTTCCATAGATCTGGAGCTCTCTTAGAAGAATTCAACAGAAAGCGTCTATTCAGCACTTCTCACTCACAGAAAGAAAAGAAAAAAGTGAATTTCATCCAAATGACCCATGAAGCTGTTTTATATTAACTGCTTTTCTCTGTAGAACCTGCTAGAGGACACATTATGGGACCATTACATACCAATTATTCTAGTCAGGTGTAAACAGTAACCTCTTGCCTATTTTAAGGAAGTATTATGAACTTCATTTCATTCCCCCCTACCAACCTCAGGTGTCACCCCAGCCCTTCAACATGGACATTGCCTGAAAGAGTTAGTGCTTCAATCCCTGGATACCTTGTATTGATAAAATCTTAAGAGGAACAGGACTGTTTATGGAGGAGGATGGTGTTCTCAGATATAAGTCTGCTAGACTTGGTTTGCTCCTTGAGGGGTCAGGTGACATTCTCAAATATTTTTCATATATACTAGCATCTACCATGGCGCTTTTCCTCATTAGGAAAAGGTGTGTCTTCAGAGTCCTCAAGACTGGACCCTATTCATCCATCAATAGCAAATCAAAATTGGCATGAGAGGTGAAATCTTTTCACCATTTTGAATTGTGGAAATCTCACTAGACATACAGAGTAAACCTTAAGACAAAACAAGAAATCTAATGTTAAGGTAAAAAAATGTCAGATGTTTCATTAAGGAAGGAGACTTCATTTTCAAATGCAACTGAGAGAGTAGAAAAGAACTGAGAAGCAGTCATTGGGTTTAATCAAAAGGGACTAATTGATAACCTTAAGGAAATAAATTTTAGGAGAGTGATGAATAGATTTGAGAATGTAGTAGATGGATATGAGTAGAAATATAATGTTACATAACCTATAATCCAAAAACAAGAGTGCAAATATTACTGTATATGGTTTTTGGATTTCACATCAGCATCTCAAAAATCAATATATTCCCAAACCATACTCACTGTCTCTACTTTTCTGCCCTCTTTCTCCCACCAAATCTCCCCACGATATTCTATATACTGGGCTTCCCCACTGGCTCACCAGTAAAGACTTTGCCTGCAATGCAGGAGCCTCAGGAGACACAGGTTCTATCCCTGGATGGAGAAGATTCCCTGGAAGAGGGCAACGCAACCCGCTCCAATATTCTTGCCTGGGACACCTCATGGATAGAGGAGCCTGACGACCTACAGTCCATGGGGTAGCAAAGAGTTGGACATGACTGAAGCAGCTTCACATGCATGCATTCAGATTTTCATATAAAAACTGTTACTTAAAGGTGAGAGAAGTTGGTGAGATTTTGATAGCCTCAGTCACTCATACAAAAAGGGACAGATGTTCCATTTCCTATTTGGTATAAGACCTCAGTTTCTGGAGATGAAACAACTTGTAGAGGCAGAGAGGAGGAGAAAAATCATTTTGTTACATTTTTCAAGCTACACAGGCTCATGTGAGACACTGATTGCAATCCTCATCTGAGTTTCATGGTTTGAAAAGTCAATACTCTTCCCAGATTCAGGCACACAGTTTAGTCTTGCTCTTGGGAGCTTTTTCATTTTTATTTTTTTCTAATGCTTTAGAAATATTGGAGTGAAATGAACATTTATGGTCAGCCAGCTAGATGTTATTGTAAACCAGAAGTCATATCTCTGATTTATTTCTTTGCTCCAAAATTTATAAATATTTTTAGGTTTCCAAATAAATTAATTAAGATACTGATTGCAGATGCACTATATCATAATACAATTTTGGAAAGTGTGGTTATCAAAATAGACTGATGATGTCATTGAAGAAAATTCAGCAGCCCAGATACAATGTAATTTTGTAGCAATAATGGAATAAGGAAAGGTATGAAATCAAATGAATAAAAAATAAAAATGAAAAATCCTAGGATGGAAGTTAAGAATTTTGCTTTAGGTGATTATACACAAATAATCCTAATTTTGAAACACCTGTTAAACATTAAAATCCAAGTTCTTCATTCCAATGTGTAAGAGTGAACATATTCCATTTGTAAGAAAAGAGAAAAATGCTGAAATGAAAAATTTGAAAAACTAGTTTAAAAAAAAAAATCTTTGCTTGAGAAGTAGTTTCCTAACTTAGTAGAAATATGATAAATGATAAAGACAGATAGATAAATAAATTATATGTAGCTTTTATAACTGGAATGGAATCACTAATGTCAACTGAATATTTAGTGAAAGAAATGCATTGTGGAAGGTTGTATTTTTTAAAGATGACTGTATCTCCAGTATCACAAGCTCTTCTGGAGCCTTCCTTGCCTTTCTTCCACCAAGAGGTTGAGTAAAATTCACCTGCCTTGAATCTAGCAAACTTTAGACTTTTCTGTTGGCAGAGGTGACAGTGCCTGATTTCTAAGGTAGCTCATAAAAAAGAAACTGAGCAAAATATTCCAGGCAGCTAGAGGAAAGAAGGCCTGTTCTATATGGTGGTGTAAAGGTTAGTAAAACAACCGCTTATGGTTATTGTGTAAAATAGAAAACTTTCTGAATGAACTGAGAATCTACCTGAGAAGTTTCCTGCAGTTTTGAGGGCTCTTCTTGGCTTCTCCTTGCTGCCTGCAATACAATGAGAAAACAGAGAGATGGTCTCAAGAACAAATTGTTCAGTACCCACGTGAAATCAGAAGGAAATAGAAAGGTGCCAGTATCTTTTTCGGCCAGCAAAGGGTTCTTAAATTAAGAAATGACTTCAGAGCCAAGATCAAGTCCAGAGTGAAACTGAGATCTTGTGTTAATATCTCTGAATAATCTAAGGTAGAGTATTATAGAACTTTTCACATAGGCTAAAGGCCCTCTGAGAATCTTCAGGTAGTGCCTCAAGACACTAATACTGAGCAACCGAACTTCTAATCCTCTTAAGAACATGGTCTTTCATCGGTCTCATATAGAGCCCTAGATAGAGAAGTTCTTATTTATAAGATCTCTGGATGTGACTTTTGTCTAATTGAGTGCACCCTACTAATATTCAGAGATACCCACACATTTTTTAGATAAATGTTCAAGTGAAAACACTACCAGCTTGGGCTAAAGAGACAAAGATAGTCCAAATGAAAGCACAGGTTATTAGGGCAGGGGCTTTAGATTCTCAAACTACAAGAGGTAGAATACAAGCTAAGAAGAATATTTTGTTGAATCACAGGCAACTTTTTATGTAAAGGGAAGGATAACTTAGGGAAGAATAGCCCAATGTATACCCCAACAATGGAAATGAGTTCTAATAAAAAAAAAAAAACCTGAATATGGAGAAAAAGGGAAACTTATGCACTGCTGGTGGGAATGTAAATTGGTACAGCCATGATAGAAACAGTATGGAAGTTCCTTAAGAAATTAAAAATAGTGCTTAATGATCTAGGAATTCTACTCCTGAGTATTTTTCCAAAGAAATAAAAAACACTAATTCGAAAAGATATATGCACCATTATGTTCACTGCAGCCTTATTCACAATAAGTAAGATATGGAAACAAACTGTCTGTTGAGAGATTAATGGATAAAAAGAGATGGTATGTTTCTATGTTATGAAGTCTAAGAAAAAAAAAAAAACAGAACAAGTGAACAAACAGAAAAGAGAAATGAAGCCATAGATACAGAAAATAAACAGGTGATTGCCAGAGGATAGTGAAGCGGCAGAGATGAGGGAAATAGATGAGGGGGACTAAGAGGTACAGACTTTCAGTTACAAAGTAAATGAGTCAAAGGGATGGAATATGCAGCATGGAAAGCCAATAACGGTGTCATATCCTTGTATGGTAACAGATGGTAATTTATTGTCGTGACCATTTTGCAATGTATAAAAATATCCAATTACTCTGGTGTGCACCAGGAACTAACACAGTGTTGTAGGTCTATTTTACTTCAAAAAACAAGTCAACAGAGAAAAGCGAAGTGCAAGTCGCTCAGTTGTGTCCGACTCTTTGCAACCCCTTGCACTATACAGTCCATGGAATTCTCCAGGCCAGAATACAGGAGTGGGTAGCCATTCCCTTCTCCAGAACTAACAAAGAAAGTCACAGTAAAGGAGTTCAGATTGCTGGTAGGTGGGGGAGGAAAGGCTTGAATGAAGGTGGTCCAAAGTAGCAAACTTTCAGTTATAAGTACGTACTAGGGATGTAATGTAGAATATGATTAACATAATTAACATTCCTTTATATTATACATAGAAGTTTTTGAGGGAGCAAATTCTAAGAGTTCTCATCTCAAGAAAAAAGATATTTTTCTCTTATTTTGCATCTCTACAACATGATGGATGTTCACCAGACGTTGTCAAAATCTTTTCACCATGTGAATCAAATCATGCTTTATACCTTAAACATATGTAGTGCTGTATGTCAATTACATCTCAATAAAACTGGAAGAAAAAAAAACTGGCAATAGATGACCAGTTGGACATCAAAGCTATAGTGCAGCGGTAACTGCTGTGTGCTGCCTATGTGTCTTCTTAGAAGAGTTTGCAGCAGTAATCCTATGCCAACTATACCACTGTATGCTACATACATAAGAACATAATTTTTCTCTTATGCTCACAGGTTTTCAGATTTTGAAAAATTCAAGGCGCTGCACCTGAGGAATTGCATCTAAAGAACCTCATCCATCATTTCAGTTCAGTTCAGTCGCTCAGTCGTGTCCAACTCTTTGTAACCCCATGAATCGCAGCACACCAGGCCTCCCTGTCCATCACTAACTCCCAGAGTTCACTCAAACTCATGTCCATCAAGTCAGTGATGCCATCCAGCCATCTCATCCTCTGTCGTCCCCTTCTCCACCTGCCCCCAATCCCTCCCAGCATCAGAGTCTTTTCCAATGAGTCCACTCTTCGCATGAGGTGGCCAAAATACTGGAGTTTCAGCTTTAGCATCAGTCCTTCCAAAGAACACCCAGGACTGATCTCCTTTAGAATGGGCTGGTTGGATCTCCTTGCAGTCCAAGGCACTCTCAAGAGTCTTCTCCAACACCACAATTCAAAAGCATCAATTTTTCAGCACTCAGCTTTCTTCACAGTCCAACTCTCACATCCATACATGACCACTGGAAAAACCATAGCCTTGACTAGACGCATCTTTGTTTGCAAAGTAATGTCTCTGCTTTTGAATATGCTATCTAGGTTGGTCATAACTTTTCTTCCAAGGAGTAAGTGTCTTTTAATTTCATGACTACAATCACCATCTGCAGTGATTTTGGAGCCCCCAAAATAATAAAGTCTAACACTGTTTCCACTGTTTCCCCATCTATTTCCCATGAAGTGATGGGACCAGATGCCATGATCTTCGTTTTCTGAATGTTGAGCTTTAAGCCAACTTTTTAACTCTCCTTTTTCACTTTCATTAAGAGGCTTTTTAGTTCCTCTTCACTTTCTGCCATAAGGGTGGTGTCATCTGCATATCTGAGATGATTGATATTTCTCCCGGCAATCTTGATTCCAGCTTGTGCTTCTTCCAGCCCAGTGTTTCTCATGATGTATTCTGCATAGAAGTTAAATAAGCAGGGTGACAATATACAGCCTTGATGTACTCCTTTCCCTATTTGGAACCAGTCTGTTGTTCCATGTCCACTTCTAACTGTTGCTTCCTGACCTGCATATAGGTTTCTCAAGAGGCAGGTCAGGTGGTCTGGTATTCCTATCTCTCAGAATTTTCCACAGCTTATTGGGATCCACACAGTCAAAGGCTTTGGCATAGTCAATAAAGCAGAAATAGATGTTTTTCTGAAACTCTTGCTTTTTCGATGATCCAGCGGATGTTGGCAATTTGATGTCTGGTTTTTCTGACTTTTCTAAAACCAGCTTGAACGTCTGGAAGTTCACAGTTCACGTATTGCTGAAGCCTGGCTTGGAGAATTTTGAGCATTACTTTACTAGTGTGTGAGATGAGAGCAATTGTGCAGTAGTTTGAGCATTCTTTGGCATTGCCTTTCTTTGGGATTGGAATGAAAACTAACTTTACCAGTCCTGTGGCCACTGCTGAGTTTTCCAAATTTGCTGGCATATTGAGGGCAGCACTTTCACAGCATCATCTTTTCAGGATTTGAAATAGCTCAACTGGAATTCCATCACCTCTACTAGCTTTGTTCATAATGATGCTTTCTAAGGCCCACTTGACTTCACATTCCAGGATGTCTGGCTCTATGTGAGTGATCACACCATCATGATTATCTTGGTCGTGAAGATCTTTTTTGTACAGTTCTTTCGTGTATTCTTGCCACCTCTTTTTAATATCTTCTGCTTCTGTTACATCCATACCATTTCTGTCCTTTATCGAGCCCATCTTTGCATATAATGTTCCCTTGGTATCTCTAATTTTCTTGAAGAGATCTCTAGTCTTTCCCATTCTGTTGTTTTCCTCTATTTCTTTGCATTGATCACTGAGAAAGGCTTTCTTATCTCTTCTTGCTATTCTTTGGAACTCTGCATTCAGATGCTTATATCTTTCCTTTTCTCCTTTGCTTTTCACTTCTCTTTTTTTCACAGCTATTTGTAAGGCCTCTCTAGACAGCCATTTTACTTTTTTGCATTTCTTTTCCATGGGGATGGTCTTGATCCCTGTCTCCTGTACAATGTCACGAACCTCCGTCCATACCACATCTATCAGTCAGTCAGTCAGTTCAGTCACTCAGTCGTGTCCAACTCTTTGCAACCCCATGAATCGCAGCACACCAGGCCTCCCTGTTCACTCAGACTCACATCCATCGAGTCAGTGATGCCATCCAGCCATCTCATCCTCTGTTGTCCCCTTCTTCTCCTGCCCCCAATCCCTCCCAGCATCAGAGTCTTTTCCAATGAGTCAACTCTTCTCATGAGGTGGCCAAAGTACTGGAGTTTCACCTTTAGCATCATTCCTTCCAAAGAAATCCCAGCTCATCTATACTTGGACCTAATTTGAAGGTGAAATTCTGATCAGTTGGATATAATGAGATGAGACGTTTTAAGCACCTTGGGTGGGAGTGAATATATTTTGCAAGTAACAGAAATACACACATATAAATATACATCTGTGGCCAGACAATGGGCTGGAGCAGATCATATTCCCCAATTCTAATCACATTATCTCTCATCCCATTTGGTTTTCTAGAGCCTTGCCACTTCCACCTTGCCATCAAGAGAAGGAGTCTAACTTCCCTCTCCTTGAATACATGCAGGCTTGACTTTCTTGTAACTAACAGAGTATGGTGGAAATGACACTGCATGTCTTCTGAGGCTAGATTACAAAAACAGTCCAACACCTGCCATGAAAACAGGAACACTTGCAATTAGAGCTCTGAGACACCATGTAAGCAATCTAAAAGAAGCCCAACTACTCAGACTAGACCATGCGCAGAGACCATGTAGAGAGGCTCTTTTACTTCATAAAAAGAGAGAGGAATATTGCCTCTTAGCCTGCTCTCCACTGCTCCAGCCCCGGCCCACTCTGCTGTTGGAGATCCATTCACATGGGACTTACAGTTTCTTGAGAGACTCCAAACCCAAACCACCCAGCCAAGACTTTCCCAAATTCCCAGTCCAGAAAAAAACACGACAAATCATAAAATTATCCATTAAGTTTTGAGATGATATGTTAGCAGCAATACATAAGTGGAATATATACAAGATAATATGTAATGTTTGATCCTATCTTTATATACACAGATACAATATATGTATCATATTATGTACATACACATATATAATTAATGTAACTAAAATGAAGTGACAGGAATAATTAATATGCAATAAAAATAAATAATGTGGAAGAAGATAAGGGCATGAATACTTTAGGAGAAGTTGGGACTAGTAATTAGGAAGGATCTGAAAGGGCCCTCTAAATTATGGTAATATTCTAGTTCTCTACCTCAATGATTACAACACATTCATTTTTTCCCAATTCATTGAGCTGTAAACTTATGATGTGTATATGTTGCACTAAAATAAAAAAGCTAAAAGGAAAAAATGAAATTTAAAAATCCACAGGTCAGTGATAAATCAGTGAGGCCAAAACACCTGCAAATGATATAAATGATGACAGGCACTATTTAGAGTTGATCCAAGTCCAGAATCAGTAAGATGGCGGTAGAGGGTGGTATCACACAGTGACCCATAGCCATCCATATCCAGACTCTTGAATGACAAGAAGAAGAATTCTGCCACTTCCCCGGTTGCAGGTACAGACACGGAGGAACATTATTACGTATATTCTGTTTTACTTATATTTTCACCTTTATAGCTTCAGACTTTCACCAAGCACAAAAGCAAGTATCTACTGTGTCTGTCTCCTTCCACTAACTGACAAACTCCATTCAGGCAACTCTTCACTAGGTGAGTTATTTTATGACTTTTCTTGCAAAGTATCATTGGCATTCTTCAGGCCTTTTTACAATAATATTTCATTGTTAACTTATAGTATTTGTTTATTGCATTATAGGAGAAAATATAATTCATATTTGACATTTTCAGTGCATTTGTAACACTATATGCAAAACTGCACATTAATGAACTCATTATTTATTAAATAATTAGGTAATTACTTTCTAAATATTTTATATTGTGCATATATATTTCATGACTTGTCAAATGAATATGTAAAAGTGTTCTGGTAGTATCTAGGAAAAAATTTAATAGCATAACAATGCATTACTATTTTTCTCACTGAAAATAATCAAAAGTTTACTTTCAAAAATTTAACATATATCATATTTCAGTAACGGGTTTAGTTTGTATAACAATGGAGACCTCTGAAAAAGCATCTCCTATAGTTAGTAAAAAAGAGACTGTCGAATAGAAAAATGGGAATTTACAGGCTCATAAATATGCAATTCACAAAAGATATGTCGTTAGGTTGTGTTATAGGTAAAACAATGCATCCCTAAAATGCCTGCACAAATCTACGGAAACTACAATACCTAACCTTACATAGCAAGAGAGACTTTGCAGATGTCTTGCCCAAAGTCATGGGTAGTTTGCATCTGTGATTATTCAATGAAAGGGTACAAAGTCTCAGCCCACTTGACCTAATTCAGATTAACATTGAAAGGCCATTAGAGCTATAGAGATCCCTATGGGTTGTGCTAAGGACTTTGCTAAGAGCACAATAGAAAGTAACCTTTAAAAATCTATAAAAATAAAATTTAAAAGAGTTTATCACAGCTCTTCTTCTACCTCTGCCTATGCCTGCATCCTTTCCCTCCTCTCCACAGGTATTAAACTCAGTGTATCCACGTATGCTAAGTCACTTCAGTCACGTCCGACTCTTTGCAAGCCTACTGACTGTAGCCTGCCAGGCTCCTCTGTCCATGGGATTCTCCAAGCAAGAATACTGGAATGGTTGCTATGCTCTTCTCCAGGAGATCTTCCCAGCCCAGGGATCAAACCCATGCCTCTTATGTCTCCTGAATTGGCAAGGGGGTTCTTAACCACTAACACCACCTGGGAAGCCCTTTAAACTCAGGGACACTCCTAAATCAGCTTCCTGTATGTTCATCTCTATCACAGGATTTTCTTCCTGGGAAATCAAATCTACAACAGCTGGTATGAGTGATGTGTGTCTTGGAAAAGAAATCAAATGAAAGTCACATCTGTGTTGGTAGACACAAGACAGAGGGGGACAGTGGAGGAAAACACTGACAGTCCTGTAGATTCAGAAACAATAAACCTGAAATGAGCCTGAGAGCCTAAGCACATAAGACAGTGTTATTACTGAAAATGGCAGAGCTAGAACTTCTAGGAAGGTGCTCCTCAAATTACTAGAATCAAATTTTTCAAAACTCTGGAAATTGACCAAAGGTTGCAGCAACTGGGGGAATATTTATTCGTGACAAAGAGCTGAATCTCAGAACAGTGGTCTCTGCACCGCTTTAACTTGATCTGGTCACATCTCCCACTCTCAAGGTCAGTAGCAACCTGCAAAAGCCTTATACTCTCACTCAGGTTAACCAGGTTAACCGTGAGACTCTGCATCAGTGGGAAGGAAGGACTAATGAAGAGTTCCCAACTGCCACATGCCGAAGCATGAGTTCTACATGTTTAAGGAAATCTCCCTCCAATCATTCGTCGAGAACTAAAGAATCTGTCTGCCAGTGCAGGAGACATAGAGACACGGGTTGAGAGGATCCCCTGGAGGAGAGCAAGGCACCCCACTCCAGTATTCTTGCCTTGAGAATCCCATGGACAGAGAACCTGGTGGGCTACAGTCCATAGCGTCGCAGAGTCGGGCATGTCTGAAGCGACTTAGCATACATACAGACTAAGCAGATACAGACTTCAGTGGCCATACCTGAAAAATAGAGACTCTACAGAATCACACTGTGTGCTGTGCTTAGTTGCTCAGTCATGTCCAACTCTGCAACCCCGTGGACTGTAGCCCACCAGGTTCTTCTGTCCATGGAATTCTCAAAGCAAGAATACTGGAGTGGGTTGCAATGTCCTCCTCCAGGGCATCTTCTCAACCCAAGGATCAAACCCAGGTCTCCTGCATTGCATGTAGATTCTTTACTGTCTGAGCCACCAGGGAAGCCCAAGAATAATGGGGTGGGTAGCCTCCCACTTCTCCAGGAGAACTTCCCATCCCAGGAATCAAACCAGGGTCTCCTGCATTGCAGATGGATTCTTTAACAGCTGAGCTCCCAGGGAAGCCCTGAATTACTATATAGTATAGTGAAGTCGCTCAGTCGTGTCCGACTCTTTGCGACCCCGTGGGCTGTAGCCTACCAGGCTTCTCTGTCCATGGATTCTCCAGGCAAGAATACTGGAGTGGGTTACCGTTTCCTTCTCCTGGGGAATTACTATATATGAGGTGTTAAAGGTAAAAACAACAACTACAGCAAGTAGCAAAATAACAAACCCTGGGAAGGAGGAAGATCTGATATTTTAGAGCTGCAATTATGCTATTTACAATTTCCATTTGCTTTGTTTTTTCAATAACAACAACAACAACAAAATGAGACATGTAAGGAAACAAGCACTGCCCATAAACTATACACAACAATCAGTAAGACGTTCCCTATGGAAAGCTCAGACCCTGCAATTGTTAGACAAAGATTTACTCAGGTACATTGATATGTTCAAAGAGCAAAAGAAAATGATGTTTAAAGAACTAATAAGAAGTATGAAAATGATCTGTAACCAAATAGAGACAACAGTGAAATGAGAGAATCAAAGAATAAGAAGGTTAGAAGGAGAAGGGGAAGAGAAGAAAGAAAAGGGGAAGAGGAGGAAGAAGAAGAAGAAAAAAAAATAGAAATTCTGGAGTTGAAAAGAATAACTGAAAATATGAGTTCAGAACAGGGACTCCTTATGGGTTATTTTTCCCTCCAAAAAAGATGTATGGAACTGGAATAAGGATAGACATATAAGTCAATACACAGGAAATAATGACCCAGAAATATATTCAATACTGAAAATACTGTTCTACACATAACTTGTATGTAAATGTTCATAGAATAATATACTTACAATGCCCAAAAGATGGAAACAACTCACATGTCCGACAAAGGATGAACAAAATGTATATCTACACAATGGAATATTATTATACCATGAAAAGGAATTGTGTATTGATCCATGCTACAACATGCTAAGTGAAATATCCAGTCTCAGAGACCATGTACATGATTCCATTTGTATGAAATACCTAGGGTAGACAAGCCAATGAAGATAATAAATATATTAGTAGCTGTTTGGGAGAGCAGGGATGAGGACTGACTACTAATGGGTATGTGAATTCTTTCTCAGTTGCTGAAAATGTTCTGGAATAATGTTCAGTTATAACAGTCATGCAACTTTGTGACTATAACAAAAACCATTGAATTGTGCACTTTATGGTACTGAATTCTGTGATGTATGAATTATACCTCTATTTAGATAAAAGAATGTAAGGCAGGTTTATAAATTATCAAAATGACAGGAGTTGTAGTCCTCTTAAGACAAGAAGATTCCCTTTGAACTATAATAGTGGATTTGGAAGAATTTTAGGATTTCCTATTTTATCTTCGTGGATTTATGGATTATTAATTCTAAATCTGCTTCAAAATGATTGAATAAAGATAGGGTGGAAATAAAACCCAGCAACACTTACTCTTTTGTTTCTCCTGTAACTTGGAATCAGTTCAGGAAGGGGAACAGCATTCATTTAGCAACTGCTGTGTGAACGTCATCGTCATACATACCCCACAGTGCATAGTGCAGGGAAAACACTTTCCTGGCAGAGGTCCATTTACATTTCTGTGTTTCTCCTTTCCTTGCATGTTGTTGTTACTATTGTTTTATTTCCCAAGATTCTGTTTGACCTGTTTTTACACTTTTCAGTTCCAGAAAATACATAGAATTGTGGTTTTTCACATATGATGGACAGGCATAACTCAGTTTTTGTTTTATAAAGAAGATGATTATGCCTCTTTCGCTGGTAAGAATTTACCAGAGAAGTTAGTAAAAGAATAAAGACTGGCAACACCATAAAATAATGCACTCAAATTCTTAATAGCTTTCCAAATAAGCTACCAGAGAAAATCGAGAAGAAAGTAAATAGCTATCGGCTGAGACGGTTGGATTGAATGAAAAACTAGGGAATAGATTTAGAGAGAGAGTTTCTCCGAGGCATAGTGAAAGGTGTTCAGAGTTCCAGAAAGTTAATACCTGGAGTGTCAATAACTTACACCAAAAGAAAAAGGGGAAAGGAAATGAAATACCAAAATCCCTTCACATTATTAATCTATGTCACAAGTCAGTGTTCAAAGGAGTAGAAGATTTCAGATGTTTATGATGGAGGCTTTAAAACAATATAATTAACTTCAATTATTGTTGTGCTACAGATACCATATTATAGGGTAAGATAACTCAGATATTCAGTAAACTTTGACAACAAAAACTGTTTTTAGGGCTAAATGCTTCTCAGTAAACATTGAGCTTGAAAACAAGACATGCAAATACAAAGTGGCCTCCTTAAAGAATCAACTTCTAAGTGATCAGAGAACTGCACTTTATAATTACAAATTATAGAAATTACAAAATAACCACTCAAGAGGATACTGACATTTAGTTAGGCAACTAAAGATGAAGACCCTAAACACATTCCCAAACCTAAGCATTAGAAATATGGATGTATCACTCACCAAACAAAGCTGAAAAAGGATTATGAAAAATTCTAATGAGCCTACCAGGTTCTGCCTATGCGCTCCATGGGCAGGTTTATCCACATGTGAGAGATGTACCTAAGGAGCAGTAGATACAGTGTTTCTTAGGTGATGGAATGGCAGCTGAGTTTCTTGGATAGAGCTGCCAGGTCAAATATTCTATGCCTTAAATGCAGCGGCATAGGAAAATCTGCCACTATTACAGCCACGATTTGGGGGGTTGACCCTGAAGCTTGGAAACTATTACCAACAAAAATGAGGTCCTGAAGTTCACTTCCTATCCATGCTTGCATATTCTCCAATAGAGGCTTCAAACCTCTTGCTTGAGGAGGATCAGGGATCAGTTAGTAGTGGAGGTAAACTGTTAATCATTTATAGCTTATCATTATGTATCAATACAAACATGTCTCAATGGGTCTTAATACATGGTTAAATTTTATCATTTACACATTAAAGTGCCATTCAAAACTTGAAGCAAAAAAAATCAGTCTCTCAAAACTAAAGAGGAGCTTGAAGACTCTCCACACTAGTCCCATAGAAGACTTGACTTCCTTCTAGGATATCATAACCAACCATAAAAATACACCGTTCTTCTTGCACTTCTAAACAAATGAAGGTGGGAACTTAAAAAGTCATCACCAAGATTTGTGACTGCCTGATGACTAATAATGGCACTATGCGATCATCAGATTGTACATGCATCAATTTGTACATGGATGGAATAATGTAGATGGAAACATTTTTAATTTTTTAAATTTTATTTATTTTAATTGGAGTGTTTTTTAATTGGAGTATAGAAGGAAAGATATATATATTGTGATATGTATATACTGAAAGATTAGAATGTATTAAAACTGCAAGACTGGAGAGTCATTCTAAAGGTTATATTAATATAAATTAATGTTTTACATTCATTCTGATAAAGAAGCAAATGTCATATTGTATTTAGTGCAAAACTGAGTCTAACAATGTAGATATTTAAGTTAGTGCTCTCTGATGTTCTTTAGTGATCCGTTTCCTAGATTCTAATAAGAGAAACAGCAAATGAATGAGACATGTGGGGGAGGCCATAATGCTGGCAAATATCTCTGAAGTACTAGACTACACAAAGTACTTAAAAGTACTTTAAGGAATGGTAATCTAGTTTATATTCAATTTATTTCATTTCCCTACAAAGCCCTGAGGAACATACTCCATTTGTTGTACAAAAGCCAATTACAGTAATGGGCTGTTCATAAGAGTTTCCAGCTTTCAGAATTAGTTCTTACTATTTAACAGTACATTTTCAGATGGCTGTGAGGCTAATCATTTCTAATTCTTCAGTAACTATGTTTATAGGATCAACATAAAAACAACACCATTCTGTTAGTATTCTGTGTAGACCAACATGAACACATGAATAGGAGAAAAAAAAAAAAGACCTTGGTTTATCATAAAAACAGAATCACAAAAATAATTTCACGGTAACGAGGTCCCCTGGCAGGAATATAAATTGTTCAAATACTTTTATAACAGTCCCATTAGAAGAACAACTCTGCTTCATAGCTATTTTGCATAGACAAAGAAACATGGTCCAATGATAACTTCGTAGCCCCGGGGCTCCCTTTTCACTTCTTTAAATGAGACTCACTTAGAAGTGCATTATGTTAAGTAGGGTTGCTCTGGTTGAAAAGGGGAGAAGTTTCTAAAGAAAGGCAATAGATTTTGCCTTCTCAGCCTCCTGGGATATACGACTTATTAGCCCTGTTGTTGCTGCTGTTCAGTCGCCTAGTCGTGTCTGACTCTTTGCAACACCATGGACTGTAGCACGCCAGGCCTCCCTGTACCTCACCAACTTCCTAAGTTTTCCCAAGTGCATGTCCATTGCACCGGTGATGCTGTGCAAAGATTCCACTCTCTGACACCCTCTCCTCCTCCTGCCATCAATCTTTCCCACCATCAGGGACTTTTCCAGTAAGTCAGCTCTTTGCATCAGATGACCAAAATACTGGAGCTTTGGCACCTCAGCATCAGTCCTTCCAAAGAGTATTCAGGGTTGATCTCCCTTAAGATTGACTGGTTTGATCTCCTTGCTGTCCAAGGGACTTTCAGGAGTCTCCTGCAACACCACAGTTTAAAGGCATCAGCTCTTCAGTGCTCCCTCTTCTTTACGGTCCCACTCTCAGAACCGTACGTAACCACTGGGAAGACCAGAGCCTTGACTGCAAGGACCTTTGTTGGCAGAGTGATGTTTCTGCTTTCCAACACACTGTCTAGGTTTGTCATAGCTTTCTTATCAAGAAGCAAACGTCTTCTGATGCCATGGCTGTGGTCACCATCTGTAGCGATTTTAGAGCTCAGGAAGAGGGAGTCTGTCACTACTCCTGCCTTTTGCCCCTCTACTCGCCATGAAGTAATGGGGCCAGACTCCAGGATCTTAGTTTTTTTTAATATTTAGTTTTAAGTCGGCTCTTTCACTCTCTTCCTTCCCCATCATCAAGAGGCTCTTTAGTTCCTCTTTGTTTTCTGCCATTAGAGTGGTATCATCTGCATATCTGAGGTTGTTTCTCCCATCTAGTTTGATTCCAGCTTATAACTCATTCAGCCTGGCATTTCTCATGATGTGCTCAGCATATAAGCTAAACAAGCAGGATGACAGCACAAAGCCCTGTCATACTCCTTTCTCAATCTTGAACCAATCAGTTGCTCCATGTAAGGTTCTGGCTGTTGCTTTTTGACCCACATACAGGTTTCTCAGGAGACAGGTAAGATGGTCTGGTATTCCCATCGCTTTAAGAGCTTTGCACAGTTTGTTATGATCTACACAGTCAGATGCTTTAGCATAGCCAATGAAACAGAGGTAGATGTTTTCCTGGAATTCCCTAGCTCTTGTACCCTTGGGCAACTCATTCTCTTTTCTATCTCCAATTTTGTCTGTAACAAAGAGAGCAACATTCCCTTTCTTATAAGGTTGTTGTTGAACAGATAGAACTCTTCAAGGTGGAAAATTCATCCAGTGTATCCAACAGATGATCACCAGATGTTCCTCTCTTTTCCGAAAGTCTAGGTCCCTGAAGCCCTAGATAAAGAGGATGTTTTTCTTTTTGGGAAAACATCCTCTTTATCTAGGGCTTCTCTAGACCACAGGGCTTCCCTCATAGCTCAGTTGGTAAAGAATCCACCAATGCAGGAGAACCTGGTTTGATTCTTGAGTCAGGAAGATCCGCTGGAGAAGGGATAGACTACCCACTCCAGTATTCTTGGACTTCCTTTGTGGCTCAGCTGGTAGAGAATCTGCCCACAATGCGGGAGGCCTGGGTTTGATCCCTGGGTTGGGAAGATCCCTTGGAGAAGGGAAAGGCTACCCACTCCAGTATTCTGGCCTGGAGAATCCTGTACAGTCCATGGGGTCACTGAGTGACTCACTTCATTTCACTTCTAGACCATACTGGGCTATTACGATATGATCAGATGAGGTATTTTAGACACTTCTTTGGCCCTTGGGGTTTTCTTAAATCTCCCAGTATTTCTCAGTAGGGACATTGCGGGCACTTGAGGTGGGAATCTTAATTATGTAGGACAGTTCCAAAGATATTGGGTGCTTGCATCTCTAAGTGTTTTCCATTACATGCCAAGAACAAATCAGTCACTGTAGCAACCCAAATGAAAAACTCAAAAAAATACAGCTAAACATTTCTGATCACTCATCCTTTCTTCTATAAAGGACTACTAGACCCCCTCAAAATCCTGAAAGAGCTCTTTTCACTTTATCTGTGAACTTACTCAGTTGAATGAAATATATTTACTAACCAATTTTAATAGGCTAGATTCAACTTCAGGTTATTTAAGATAAAACATATCTTCTTCACCTATTATTATAAACCAGATTTGGTCCAGGTTAACTAGAAGGTATGTGAACTTGAGGCAAGATTAATTCTTTAGACTGATATTTAGTTAGCTCTGAGATTTTTTTTTTTTTTTTAATTAAGGAGTCCCATGATCTGCATCTGGGAGAAACCTGTAAATTCCACCCTGCTTTCCAGGGTGTGACCCACTTGTAAACTGGAAGTGGGTCACAAAATCAAACACAGAATCCCCACCATCCATAGATCCCTTTGAACAAACTGTCAGATCTACCCAGTCAGCTTTTTTGATCAGAATACAACCAGACTCACTTTTCATTATAGTGACAAAAGTCATCCTCCCCCAATATCAAATAACCCTGCACATCATTTTATTTAAGGGATATCCACATTTCTTTGCACTGAGTTTCTCAATCCTTGCAGCTAGAAGTTGGGATAAAGTCCATTTTGGGCTCTTCAGATTGAGTAATTTGTGACTTCCTTTAACAGTTTCCTCCTTTGTCCTAATGTTGATTCCTGTTTCTTTTTATTTCCAAGTGGCCTATTTTGCCCCTGGCTAATTTCCCATTTCTGATCTCAAACAACTTCTATTTCTCAGCTGATCTGCAGAGCAGATGACTGTGTAGATTCTCTGAAAGCAGTAAATAAACACAACTTCCTGACTCAGCATCACTACATCCCCTTGTCATCTCTGAACACATACTGATCCAATCCCCCAGGTGCTCATATTCTTGAATTGAACTCTTCATTGTTAGGACAACCACAGGCCTGCACATACACTATGAATCACAACAGAGGTTTTCACTTGCATGGTGTGGGTAGTTGGTGTGTGGAAACTTTATCGCATCTGCATTGCCAATGGAAACTGCCGCTCTCCCTGCTGCTGCTGCCTCTGCTGTTCACCCTAGATACCTCAAATCAGAAGACTATGCAGGCACACTCTGAAAAAGCAGCTGAGCCAGACTGCAACAGCTCGAGGCGATCACTAAGCAGCTGCCAGAGGGAATCAGAAGTGCTTTCTCTTTGTTGTATTGGCGACAGTGCCTGCTCTCTGATTTGGCTTCTGGTAACAGAGCCACTGAGAGCTTTTCAACAGGTCTCCCAACCTTCACAAATGAGTCCCTGCAGACTTAAGTAGGGTGAGGTCCTTCAGTCCCTGACCCAGACAGCCTGAAAATGAGGAAACCTTATGGCTGGTGTGAAGTCCTGCAATCCCTGAACTTAGATAATGCATCTGTCTCCTCCATCACCCGGCTCCCAAGGAAAAAGTAGAGAGTTGTTATCAAGATAAAGGAATGTAAACGTGCAAAAAATAAGCTAACACATATAATATACTCTTCCATAATCCCTAAGATGAGTTATGACAGGGATACTTACAAATTTCCCTCTTCATTGTGATTCATGGTCACTTAAATACTGTTAACAATGGTGTTCATGAAGAGAAATTTCGTGCATGTTTGCCCCAGCCATAGAGGGGAAAAATATCAACATGCCTCCTATCACTTCCCATTGTTTTTCAGTTTTGTTTATTCTCTCTCATAGGGGATTGTGTATTTGTTTAAACTCGGGGAATTTTATGTTAATCCATTTTGAAAGGTAGCAAATGAAGCAAATCACATGATCCACAGGAAAAATGTAATTCAGTACTGTCCTTTCAATTATGTAAAGAATTGCTCTTCTTATCCAATGAGCCTATCATGCAAAATGTGGGTTCTTGCCTCACACTAGCAGGTCCTAGCGCTATGAGGGAGGTTGAAAGGATATTACTAACACTATTGTAATGATAGGAAGTTCAGGATCAGAGAGAGGCAGCAGTTTGGTGTTTTACTCACAGTACAACACTCCTATTGTTCTGAATATGCAGATAGTTGCAAGATAGCCAATGTCCTAAAATGTGTGTGTGCACGCTGTCACTCAGTCGTAGCTGGCTCTTTGTGGCCCCCATGGACTGTAGCCTGCCAGGCTCCTCTGCATAAAATGAATCGGAGTCCAAAAAGGGTAGAGTCAGCACCTGACCATCCAGATTCCAGTGCTGCTCACCCTCTGGAGGTGTCTGGGACCAGAGTACCCTCCCAGCAAAAAATCCACACTCTCAGCTCCAATGTATGGTCTTCATTTTTCAGGCTCTTCAACTATTGTTTATCCCCACTTCACTTTAGCATAAATAACCATTATACTAGTAAATGGTAACGTTCCTTTGAGCCCACCCTCGTTTCCACATTAGTCAAATGTATAGTGTCCCCCTTGGCAGCCCTGATGGGACAGATTCCATCCATGCACTATCATCCTGAACAATAACTGTGCAGAAAAATATGTGATAACTCACAACTTGGTATAAACTATTGAGCTTACATTTAAAGATTCTGAATTATACTCCTAGTAGGAGAAAGGATTTTCATTAAATCATCTACATTCTCAGTCTTATTTCCCCCTTGTTAGCAAGAGAGGGCATATAGAAAATGAAAACAGAAAGAAATTATATATATTTTTATGTATGTATGATCTATGCTGTGCTATGCTAAGTCGCTTCAGTCATGTCCAACTCTTTGTGACCCTATGGACTGTAGTCTACCAGGCTCCTCTGTCCATGGCATTCTCCAAGCAAAAATATTGGAATGAGTTGCCAGGCCCTCCTCCAAGGGATCCTCCCAACCTAGGGATTGAACCCTTGTCTCTTATGTCTCTTGCATTGGCAAGTGGGTTCTTTACCACTAGCACCACCTGGGAAGTCCCATATATTATCCATACAAACACAATAAAGTGGGTACCCTTTCACTTCTCCAGGGGATCTTCCCAACCCAGGGATTGAACCCAGGTCTCCCACATTGCAGGCAGATTCTTTACTAGCCAAACCACTAAGGAAGTACAAGAACACTAGAATAGGTAGCCTATCCCTTCTCCAGCAGATCTTCCCAACCCAGGAATCGAACCAGGGTCTCCTGCATTGCAGGAAGATTCGTTACCAATAGCAAACATAGCTTGAAAAGACTACTTTGGTTTTCTGATAAGACCCTATATATTCCTGTGTGCAATTAACACAGGATTTGCCCAGTAGAGGCTTTGCCTGGCAGACTTTATGAAAACATTAACGTTCAAATGGATCAGAAATAAATTGTATTTTTCTTGTATTATTTCCTAGAAAGGAAATGTTAATTGTGAGTATAACATAAAGTTTTACTATCATTACCACATTTTAAGGGACTAAACTGAAAGGAAAAACAAAACACCATTATCTTTCAACTTACTGGACAGTTTCTAGGACATAGTAGGTATTCAAAAACAGTTTTTAAAACTCACCTAAAGTAGGCTATGCTTGAGTGCACACATAAGCAGATGTGTTTCCCTGCTGGCTACATTTCTTCAGAAACTTAAGATTTTTCTGAAACACACAAGCAACTAGTGGAAATTAGCCTTATAGACTAATTATTCTCACATAAATATTTTTTTAACTCAGTAGGAAAAGTAGCTCTATTGTTAATTGCTACTAACTTCAGAATTCAGTTATCTTTGACCTCCTCCATAATTCCCCAAATTTTATCTCATTAGCTCTCATTATATTGCCATAAACAGTGCTACCCACTTCCACCCACTTGCATCAGTCTGGTGTTCTGGATTTGCAACAGGTACCACCTTTAGAACTCTTAGGCAAGGATTCACTGTGATGATACTAAATGTTGCTCATATGTCATTTCCTACTGAATGTGTTAATGCCTTATTTTTTCTTAATCCATGGACACTGAAATGATAAAGGTATTATTTTCCACATATGTCTTTGATAAATAGTTCAGTATTAGTTTCCTTATTCTAAAATGAGGAAAATAGTACTATCTTTCAGGCTTTTTTCCTTCAGTTAGATGTTATAGTACATATCTGTATATCCCCCACCAAAAACAATGCAAAATATTATTATCATCATTATGATTATTTTTAATATATGTATAAAATATCAGGTTCCTTGAGTGTTAAAACATCTATCAACCTCTAATTTTAGGGTAAGCATTCCAGTGAGGCTGTCCAAAGCCATAACAGAGAATCAAGCTGAAAAAGTGCACAGTTATTACAACCTGAAACTTTGGTCTAATCCTCAGTGCGTCTCCTACATATTGAGTTGATTTGTACCATCTGCTAACACTGAAGGACACAGTTCCTCCCAAGCAGCCTAAATGCATACTTAAGCATTACTCCCAATATTCCCTTATACTGTTTGGGCCAAGGATGGGACTCATACTAACTGATTTCAAGAAAATATAAGCAACAGTAATCAAGACAGTTTTATGATGGAGACAAGGTAATGAAACAGAACAACCCAAAATAAAATCACATAAATATGGCAAATTAACTTTAGACAAGGTTGGAAGGTTAATACAATGGAGCTAGGATAGTCTTTTCAACAAATGGTACTGGGATGTAAATAAGCAAAAAAATAATAATAAATAAACCTCATCATAATCCTCTTATTTTATAAAATTATAATTCATAATTGATCACAGACCTAACCATACACTTTAAAACTACGGTATGCCTTGGAGATATTGAGGGTGCTATTTCAGACCACTTCAATAAAGCAAATACTGCAATAAAGCAAGTCACAAATTTTGTGGTTTCTCAGTGGTTATAAAAGTTATGTTTACACTATATTGTCATCTTTTAAGTATGCAATAGTATTCTGTCTACAATATTTACATACCTTAATTTAAAAATACTTTATTTTAAAAAAATGCTAATTATCCCCTGAGCATTCAACAAGGCATAACATTTTTGCTAGTGGAGAAATCTGCCTCAGATGTTGATGGCTAGTGACTGATGAGGGTGGTGGATGCTGAAGGCTGGTGTGGCTGTGGCAATTTCTTAAAATGAGACAACAAAGAAGTCTGCCACACTGTCTGACTCGTCATTTTGGGAATGATTTCTCTGTAGCAGGCAATGCTATTTGACAACATTTTATCCAAAGTGGAACTTCTTTTCAAAATTGAAATCAATGCTCTCAAACCCTTCTGCTGTTTTACCAACTAAATTTATATAATATTCTAAATCACTTGTTGTCATTTTAACAATCCACATAGCATCTTTACTAGGAGTAGATTCCATCTCAAGAAACCACTTTCTTTGCTCATCCATAAGAAGCAACTCCTCATCCGTTAACGTTTTATCATGAGAATGCTTCAATTCAGTCACAGCTTCAGGCCCCACAGCTAAATCTGTTTCTCTTGCTGTTTCTATAATATCTGCAGTCACTTTTTCCACTGAAATTTTGAACACCTCAAAGCTATTCACAGGGGGTGGAATCAACTTCTTCCAAACTCCAGTTAATGTTGGCATTTTGACGACTTCTCATGAGCAATGAATGTTCTTAATGGCTTTAAGAATATCAAATAGTTCCCAGAAGGTTTTTAACTCACTTTGCCCAGATGCATTAAAGGAATCACTGTCTATGGCAGCTATAGTCTTCTGAGATATATTTCTTAAACAATAAGAATCCCATATAATTTATAGATTGAATGATTGAAGGTTTTTCTAAATTTTTAATTTTTTTATCATTTTCCTTTTAAAGAAAATTAGATTCTCTCTAAAACAAAATAAACAGTCAAAAAAGAGAAAATCAGATTTGCTCATTGTATAATCTAATCACAGAAATAACTTCTGACTTTTTAGCTTTTATATTTTTGAAGGAGTGTCAGAAGGACATTACATGGATAGTCTCTTTTGTTTAGTATTTTTCTCTAAGTTGGCAAATACATGATAATATTTCTGGTAAGAATAAAAAATTAATTTCTTAAAAGTGGTAATATAAATCCTAGCAATTTGCTCATTTTAGAGTGCATTATGGTTTTTTTTTTTTTTTTTCTGACTGGAGTAAAAACTTTCCATTCTCCATTAGGGCTCACAGGTCTGATAATCTAGAATGTGATTAGTATACGTGTTTTATCTATATCAAATGTAACCATTTCTCAGATTTTCTTATAAAGATGTCAAAACAAACCTTCACCAGTTTGGCCACAAAGAATACAACCCATAGCCAGTGTAAGTAGTGAATCCTGGGAATCACAGGATTTTATTTTCCTTGTTAGTCTTGGGCCTATTCTGTTCTCCGGGATCTCTGAGAACGTCCAAGGAAATCTCTAATCCCTTCAAAATGAGTCCTCTAAGACTGCAACATGAAAGGGTGTGGATTCCCAAGCCTGGAAGACTAGACATAAGAAAACACATATCCTTAAATGTGCAGAGTGCACAATCCATGAACTGACCAGGCGTTAGACGGAGACTGAGGACTAATTTGTTTTGGGGTTACAGTCTTCATGCAATTCACCTGTTCGGTATGTTAGAAAACCACTCAGTGAAGAAGGAAAACCATCTGTATCTGTCAGACAAAATTGAAACAAATGACAGCTCTCTAGGAACAGAGAATCCTGCCAGGAACTATGTTCATTAACCTACTTCTCAATTGCATCTGTGAGAAGGATTTTATCCACTACTTTGATCAAATCAGATACCATATTACAACAATAAATACTAAATCTGGTTCATATTCATCATTTGATTCATGTTCATACATATATATATATATATACACACATGTATACATATGTACATTGACACAAAAATATACACAAACACATACATATACATGCATATGTGTGTATATATTATATATATACCAGTTTGTATATAAAATAGCATGAAATAAATAAAAATATGGTATCAAAATATATTTAGCTTATCTTCAAGATTCAGTTAATATCACTCCAAATCTTCTACTTTAGTAACCCAAAGTAATTTTAGAAAATATTTTTATATTCTTTAATAATATTTTAAAATACCGTATTAAAAAAAGGTTGGGAATTTTAAAAATGAAAATGAAAATGAAATTTTAAAAGAAGTAAAATTTATATTGAAAGTGTAATTATATCAACAGAACTCTGGAAACTTGAACAAGTGACGTGAAAAACATTCTTGAGGTGTTTTTCCATAATGTAAAGGAGCAGGACAAAAATTTGCAGGAAAAGAAACAATACTAAGAATTTAGAACAACCATCCAATCTATAAGTTTTATGGGATTCTTCGGAAGGAACCTCATGGTAAAGAAACTGCCTGCAATGCAGGAGACCTGGGTTTGATCCTTGGGTTGAGAAGATCCCCTGGAGGAGTAGATGGCAACACATTCCACTATTCTTGCCTAGTGAATTCCATGGACAGAGGAGCCTGGTTGGCTACAGACCATGGGGTTGCAAAGAGTTGGACATGACTGAGCAATTATCACTTTCACTTTGGAAGGAACCATGAAAATTATTAAAGGAGTCATCAAAATACAATAAAGAGTAAGTTAAAATGAAGAACATAATTAGTAGATTTGAAATGAAACTATACAAATATAACAGTGTTGTTATATTACTATTATATTAAATTGATATAGAAAAAATATCCAAATGATGATGATGTCAGGTTTCTAATAATGTAGCAAAACTCGTACTGAACATGGATTTCTTTGCTACAGTGCTGAAAATCAAATGTTAAAAACACATTTTTTATAATTAAAATGTAATTCTGGTTCTTGTAGTATGGAAGTAATAAGATCTCATAAGACTGGCTCACTCAGAGAAAACCATTATAAAATCTGAACATAACACAAACAGGTACCTAAAGACACTGGAGCAAGAACAGAAGTAGACAGAATCTTGTGGCTGTACATACTCAGAGGACAGGTATTTTACAAATTGATTTCATGTTATCATAGCTTTTAGATTTGAGTCAAATCATTCAACATGTATGGGAAGCAACAAGGATGTCAATGGGAAAAACCATAATCTTCTGGCCCTGGCTATTCACATCCTATAAGAAGTAGGAGAAACCTGGAAGGTAAAGAGACAGAGAAGGGATGTCCTAATTCTATCTAGAGATATCTCTGAACCACACACATGGAGGAAACTCAAAGCAACTTTGTTGAAAACAAAACTTCTGAATTAAAATGAGACCAGTGGGCCAAGAAACAACATTTGCCATCCTCTTAGGACAAAAATCACAGAATTCAGATTCTCCAAGCTTAGCATACAAGAAAACTGCCCAACATACAAAACCTAGGAATTTGGAACATATTTTCAAGAGCAAAGAAAATCAACTGAGACTGACTCAGAGATGCTCAAACTGTTAGAACTAGCAGCCAAGATTTTTAAAGTGATTATTACAACTATCCTCAGTAAAGTGAAACAAAATGTACTTTCAAAGAACAGAAAGGTAGGGGATCTCAGCAGAGAAACAGAAAAAACAAATTCACAAAAAATAAAAAATAAAATTGCTAGTTTAGAACTAATCAAGGCATTATCTACAATAACAGCCATATGTAAGTGGCATAGGCAAGAGTAAGGAAACTTGATACATCAATAGAAAATATTTAATGTCAATAACAAAGAAAAAAAGATTCTGAAGGGTGAATCTTAAGCACTTTTCAGATGATATTAAATGGTTGAAAATATATACAACCAGAGATCCATAAATAGGGTAGAGAAAAAATAGTGTAGAAAAATATTTGGAAAACATTGGCTGAAAAATTCCCAAATTTGATAAAAGACAAAAACTAGTCAATTGGAACAAGCATACAGAAGTCACACCAAGCCAGAAGCCACATTGTGGTCATATTTTGAAAGCTAAGTATAAAAATCACCTAGAGAAACAGCACATTACATGCAAGGGGACAATGATATATCAACAACTGACTTCTCAGAAACTATGGAGAAAGGAAGAGAGATTGAAATAACATCTTTAAAGGGTTCCCCAAAAAGGTTCACCTGGTAATCAATGTCCAGCAAAACTATTCTTACAGAGTGAAGCTGATGTGGAAACATATTCAGTTTAAAGAGAATTTACTGCCAGGAGATATAAACTGTAAGATATGTTAAAGAATTACTTCAGATTGAAGGAAAAGGTTACTTAATAGAAACCCGGATTCTGAGAAAAGAATAAAATGCACTGGGAATGGTAAATATTTGAATAAATGCAAAAAAAACTAATTTTTTATTTCTTAATTTTCATATAGTTCATATAATTAAAACAAAAATTGCAATACTGTCTCAAGGACGTTATCACATATGTATAGGTGAAATACATAAAGCAACTCTATATAGAGAGCTGAAATATTTTAATATTTTATATGAAATAAATCAATATTAACTGTAAATGAATTGTAGAAAAATTGAGGATGTATATTTTAATCCCTGCAGCAACTACAAAAACATAAAGCAAAGGACAACAAAAGAGCCATTGGGAAAATTAAAACTGAATATCAGTATATATTCAAATAATTAAAAAATTAAAGAACAATAGAAAGAGAAAGTAAATTTACAGGAGAAAATAAGAAATAAAATGATAGATTACTCAACTAAATCATTGATTATGTTAGAAATTAATGGAGTAAACCACATGCATGTCCCCAATAAGAGTTTCAAAACATATGATGCAAAACTGACAAAATTAACTTAAAAATTAGACCACCCCATAGTATTATGTATCTTTTAACATCACGCCAACAATTCATAAACTGAGACATGAAAACTGAAGCAAAAAAAAAAAATGATGACCAGAACATCCCTACCAAATTCACTGATATAGTTAATATTTATAGAACATGACATCCAACTGCATCTGAGTATACATTCAAGGCACATGATTATTTTACCATGAGAAACTATATGTTGATATACAAAACAAGTAAAAATATATTTTAGAAAGCATATTCTCTGAATATAGAATTAAATTGGAAAAACCAATTAGCAAAAGCTTCAAATAAGCAGATATTAAACAACATTCTTCTGAATGATTTATAAGTAAAAACAGAAATATCAAAAGTAATTAAAAGTGTTTTACAGTGAACAATAATGAATATACACCATATCTACATTTCTGGAGTGCTGCTATAGCTGTACATATAGGGAAAGTTTTATTTTGAAATGTGTATATTACAAAAAATGTAAATTTAGTGATATAAGGTGCTATTTTAAGAAACTAGAATAAAAGTGAAACATTAAATAAAACATAAATATAAATAAATTATCCAAATTTATCTAACTACATGATTAAAGTTAGTGAATTTTACTTAAATACATAAATTGCATTTCAATAAAGCTAGAGGAGAAGAAAACAAAAACCAATAATACTACATGCTGTAGAAAAATGAATGTATGAAAAAGAAAATATACCCACAGAAATAGCTGCAATTTCATTACACATAAATGCAATTCTTTATTATTTCAGTTTATGCTTGTTAGGACTTTCAATGTTTGTATATATTAAGATAAACAGTAATATGTATTTCTCTGTATAAATATGTTATAAATATTATGCAATATTTAAAGACATTTAATAGCAATGAACACAGTGGAAAAAAAGTCTAAAATTATAAAAATAAGATAATTTTCCTATGATTTATGACAGTTATTTGACAAATCAGTTGAAATTAATAACTCAAAGATATGGAACAAATGGCATATGCTTCCTTTCTTTGCCAACCCTAGAAAACAAGAAAAAGTATTGTTTGTAATATGGTCTTCACTATCCAATGAAATGCCTTTACTTGCTCAGCTTCATGACCACTTAAAGAAACAGATCATGCTTCTCTCTTCAGCATTTATTAGCAAAAAATTCCAACTTTTTATTTTTATTTTTTATTTTTTTGTCATCAAAAATTAATATTTTATTTATTTCTGATCTGCATCAGAGAATTCACTGTGCCTTCTCTAATAAGCAAACCTGTCCCACTTTTAACTTTTCTCCCATTATGTCATGTATTCGGTTTTTTTTCTTTGTTTTTTTTTTTTTTTTAGTTTTTTATTTTTTTAATTTTAAAATCTTTAATTCTTACATGTGTTCCCAAACATGAACCCCCCTCCCACCTCCCTCCCCATAACATCTCTGTGGGTCATCCCCATGTACCAGCCCCAAGCATGCTGTATCCTGCGTCAGACATAGACTGGCGATTCAATTCTTACATAATAGTATACATGTTAGAATGCCATTCTCCCAAATCATCCCACCCTCTCCCTCTCCCTCTCCCTCTGAGTCCAAAAGTCCATTATACACAGCTGTGTCTTTTTTCCTGTCTTGCATACAGGGTCGTCATTGCCATCTTTCTAAATTCCATATATATGTGTTAGTATACTGTATTGGTGTTTTTCTTTCTGGCTTACTTCACTCTGTATAATCGGCTCCAGTTTCATCCATCTCATCAGAACTGATTCAAATGAATTCTTTTTAACGGCTGAGTAATACTCCATTGTGTATATGTAGCACAGCCTTCCCATCCATTCATCTGCCGATGGACATCTAGGTTGTTTCCATATCCTGGCTATTATAAACAGTGCTGCGATGAACATTGGGGTACATGTGTCTCTTTCAATTCTGGTTTCCTCGGTGTGTATGCCCAGCAGTGGGATTGCTGGGTCATAAGGTAGTTCTATTTGCAATTTTTTAAGGAATCTCCACACTGTTCTCCATAGTGGCTGTACTAGTTTGCATTCCCACCAACAGTGTAGGAGGGTTCCCTTTTCTCCACACCCTCTCCAGCATTTATTGCTTGCAGATTAGTGCATTGTGTCTCTAGAATTACTAATTCTAAAGAAAGGTTTTCCAAGCAGAAGTAATCGTGCAGAGCAGCGTAATGAACACTGTCATTCCAAAGAAATTTGAGAAATAGTTTTCTGAAGCTTCAAAGCAAATGACCTGAGTTAACTTTGTTTTCATATTGGTAAATTTATCATCAGTCAGCAGACTTTTTAGAATCTTTTTTTAAGTACCCATCAAACAATATGGTTTACCGATGAATATAAGAAACAAAACAGTACACTTAATATACTTTCAACTACAGTAATAATTTAAGCAAAATTATTGCATGAAAAGTATCCAAATAATAAACTGAGTCTAAAAGATGGCATGCTAATGTTCCTGAGGGCTTCCCTCACAGCTCAATTGGTAAAGAATCTGCATGTAATGCAGGAGACCCCTGTTCAATTCCTGGGTCGGGAAGATCCCCTGGAGAAGGGATGGGCTACCCACTCCAGTATTCTTGGGCTTCCCTGGTGGCTCAGCTGGTAAAGAATCTGCCTGCAATGCAGGAGACCTGGGTTTGATCCCTGGGTTAGGAAGATCCCTAGAGAAGGGAAAGGCTACCCACTCCAGTATTCTGGCCTAGAGAATTCCACGGACTCTATAGTCCTTGGGGTCACAGAGTCGGACTCGACTGAGTGAATGTCACTGAAGTGTGAATAAGCTTTATCAAGTGTTGGAATGCATACTTTACTTGACGTGTCTGTAGTACTGAACATTTAATGGGCACTTTAAACTTTTGTTTTTTTGTTTCTAAGTACTGTGTGTGGTATTTCAGGTAAAGTCTACCAGAAACCAAAATATATTTTTTTCCACTGCCAGAGTTGTCCATATCAATAATTCTGCTTAATCTTCTAAGAGAGAGCATTGTCTGAGATTGCTACTGGTTGGCTCTTTGACAAATGGGCATTTCCACACAGAGCAATAAACTGCAAAATATCTGACTGTTCATTCACCAGTCAAAAATCTTCCTGACAGATAGCACCCAAACAGTATTGGAGGCCAAACAAGAATATACATGGCTTTAACAAGCTGAGGGAGAATGCCATGATTCACATCCAAGGTCTTTCCGCAGTTTGCTTCTTCCATTAGCAAGGTACAGGACTTGGTGCTACTCCTCTGGAATACCAAATGCATGAGAATGGTGAGCCTGCTGTGATTTTCATCCATGAAACTTAGATGAAAGCTGAACTCAGTTGTCTGGATAAATTTACACAGGATGGCCAGCTGCAAAGCAGCCTAACTGGTAGAGGTCAAATGATAGGCACCTTTAAACATTCTTCCTAAAACAGAAAAATCCCACACAATGCTGACCATTCAAGGAGAAATAACCTTTATGTAAAAGTCTTGTTTGAAAAAGCACCTTTCCTAAATCTAAGGGTCTTCCTGCAGAAAAAGCAAAAGCTTGAAAAAAAGAGTATATTACAATCTGATCCTTGAGACTTCATCTAAAATTGATGTCTGGTTAATGGAGTGGTTTAGGAATTTTCGTTTTTAGTTCTTTCGAGACAGAGAGCTTCCCACTGGATTGAGATTCTTTGTTGCCGTAGCTTTATACTCATTCCACACTGTATGGAAATGTTTGTGGGCTACATAGGTGGTTGAAATAGGGAGTCATCATATTAATGGGTTGTAAAAAATAACTTGTGGTGAGCTTAAGATCCTTGATCTACAACTTGGTAGCCTTCTATGAGATTCAACTTTCTCCTTCTTCAATAGTAAATCTATGACATTGATCTTGGAGGATGTTGGAGAAATTTAAGACTTGGTGTAACATCTTTCTCAAATAGAAGACCCTCATTGTTGTGCCAATTGCCTTCCTTTACTTTTCTCAGAACAGATTCTAAGCCCCAGACAGTCAAGTTGAAATTCTTCTTTATTGGTTTTACCATTTAGCCCCATTTTATCCTTTTAGCTCATCCACTTGATTTATATAATCTTTTATATTCATTGTTTTTATATTTATTTTACAATCCTATTTTAATAATCCTATTTAGTAATCCTATTTTAATCCTCCATTCCTACACACACACAAATAATACCCCCCCACCCCCAAACAGACACACATCAATACATACCAACACATAAATCCGGCCAGGATACCTGATTTACAATGGAAGTTCACCTTTCCCATTTTCTAGGTTGAAGCCTTTCTTAATCAAAGGATTTCACATGAAGAGTCCAGCTTTGATTAGTTCCCACAATATATGGCTTGTAATCAACTTATAACCAGTTGCAACAGACTCTATTATTTTTTACATATCTTCTATTTTATTTCTTGTATGATAACAACACTTCTCCCACCTTATAAACTCAAGGTGCATATGTACCACAGCTTTCTTATCCATTCATCTGCTGATGGAAATATAGGTTGTTTCCATGTCCTATGGATGGTCCTAAACAACCTAGATGTCCATCAGCAGATGAATGGATAAGAAAGCTGTAGTACATATACACAATGGACTATTACTCAGTCATTAAAAAGAATACATTTGAATCAGTTCTAATGAGATGGATGAAACTGGAGCCGATTATACAGAGTGAAGTAAGCCAGAAAGAAAAACACCAATACAGTATACTAACACATATATATGGAATTTAGAAAGATGGTAATGATAACCTTGTATGTGAGACAGCAAAAGAGACACAGATATATAGAACGGACTTTTGGACTCTGAGGGAGAGGGAGAGGGTGGGATGATTTGGGAGAATGGCACTGAAACATGTATACTATCATGTAAGAAACGAATCGCCAGTCTATGTTCGATGCAGGATACAGGATGCTTGGGGCTGGTGCACGGGGATGATCCAGAGAGATGATATGGGGTGGGAGGTGGGAGGGGGGTTCAGGATTGGGAACTCATGTACACCCACGGCGGATTCATGTCAATGTATGGCAAAACCAATACAGTATTGTAAAGTAAAATAAAGTAAAAATAAAAATTAAAAATAAAAAAAAATAAACTCAAGGTGCTTTGACTAATGATTTTTAAAATATATAATCCACTTCTTGGCAGAGGTTTTAATGCTTATACCATGCAGTTTTTCCATCTTCTTTATGATTAAAAATGGCTTAGAAAATGACTACTCTGTTAGCCCAGGCCCCCAAAAGAGGGCAATGATGATAACACAGATTGGAGGCCCAACCAACTATCAATGAAATATATCACAAACAGGAAATAAGTATTTCTAGGCCAGTGAAATCTGGGATATTCTTATCACTATAGCTTAATCTACCTTAGTGGCATACTATTCCAGCCTGAACTAGATTGTTTAAGTATTTAGATTTCAGGCTTGTTTCCTGTTCTGTAATATAATTTCTATAAGCCTTTCTAAAATGAGAGCTTCCCTGGTGGCTCAGATGGCAAAGCGTCTGCCTGCAATGTGGGAGACCCGGGTTCGATCCCTGGGTTGGGAAGATCTCCTGGAGAAGGAAATGGAAACCCACTCCAGTATTCTTGCCTGGAGAATCCCACAGATGGAGGAGCCTAGTAGGCTACAGTCCATGGGGTCGCAAAGAGTCGGCCACGATTGAGCGACTTCACTTTCACTCTCAATTTTCTAATATGATAATAATTTCACTTGACTGGATCAGTTTTATAATTTCAGTTCCACACTAACAGACTATAGTTCTATCCTTGATTATAATTTCTTGGATTTCTATACTGAATTTGCCATGGGTTTTCCATCAGTATAATCCTCCCATCTGTTGCAAAACCATTGATTCATCCTGGGTATCTTAATGATAATTGCTTTCATAACCTGTGATCTGATAATGCCACCCCTCCTTGTGCAAAAGGCTTGATATCCTTAGCCCTAGTGTCTTTTTTCAGCAGCAGCATCTGGATGGAGTTCCCCTACTGTCTATTCAGCCGCTATTGCCAGGCAAGATTTGCTTTCTATGTCACTCCCACTCTATAGTAAAATGAGTAATTTTGACTAAACCACACTTTGATCAATAATGAAATATCCACTCTGAGTTACTGACTTTGTAACATTATCATTTTGAACTTTAATTCCGATTATCTTGTGATTTTTGTCAGCATTTAATAAAACATGTTGCCATAGATATTTTGACTAACTGTGTGTGCCAGGTTCATCCATCTCAGGGGGACTAGGAAAATGATGTGGAAAAGTAAATGCAAATTTTTTACCACTTCTGTATGTGTGCGCATGCACACATCCATTCGTTGCTTAGAGCTAAGTGAATTGCCTTCTTAATATATATTTTTCCTTGATCCTGTGGTTGATAAGAAATGAATCATTACATTTTAGAGGGAAAGAATACTGTTTACCGAATAATTTTCAGAATTTTATAATCCACTCAAAGAATAAAATGTCTGTAGAGTGCCCAAATACCATTATTTTCCAGTAATCTGCATTAAAGCCCTCTCTTCTGACACTCAAAATTTTTTTTAATATTGGGAAACCATATTAATAATCTAATACAATAATTATCTACTCACCACCAATTAAACTGCACCCAAAGTCATCGGCTTTATGGCATCGAGGCAGGTCTCTAGAAAGTCTGTGTGTAGTGGACTCCTGGCATTTTGTCTGTGTCCACACCTCTAAGTCCAATTCTGCCTACTCTCATACTTAACACCTATTATGGACTGAATGCTTGTATCTCCCCAAAACGTTCATGTTGAAACATAACTCCCAATGCAATAATATTTGGCAATAGGTCCTTCGGGAATTGAGTAGTTCATGCAGGCTCCACCCTTATAATGGAAAAGTGCCCTTTAAGAGAGACCCCAGAGAGATTTCCTGTTCCACATAAGGATACAGAGAGAAGATGGCTATCTCAAAACCATGTGGTGAGACCTCACCAGACCCTGAATCTGCCATGCCTTGATCCTGGACTTCTCAGCTTCCAGACCTACTAGAAATACATTCCTCCCAGTTCATGGTATTTTTGTAACAGAAGGCAGTGGCATTCCAGTCCAGTACTCTTGCCTGGAAAATCCCATGGACAGAGGAGCCTGGTAGGCTGCAGTCCATGGGGTCGCTGAGGGTCGGACACGACTGAGCGACTTCACTTTCACTTTTCACTTTCATGCATTGGAGAAGGGAATGGCAACCCACTCTAGTGTTCTTGCCTGGAGAATCCCAGGGACAGGGGAGCCTGGTGGGCTGCCGTCTATGGGGTCACACAGAGTCGGACACGACTGAAGCGACTTAGCAGCAGTAGCAGCAGCAGCTTGAACAAAGACAATGACCAATCGTTGGTTTGTGTTTGGACTCTAGTTCAATCCTCTTATCAGTAAAATCACCAATCCTCAGATCCCTTCCAGAGAGGAACAAGCTTTCCAAACTCATGTTCACCTACACCAACCACAAGGGCAATTCCTCAAGTTTGAGCACACCAATCATGGCAGTCATGCTGCCCTCTGCCCCCTACTTCTGGTAGGAAACAGGGAAAATGCTTTAGTGAGGAGATGAATCTGAAGTCCAGGAAAATGTCAAGCAATTTCCTTCATAAAAAAGTCACATAACACTGAGGCCCAAAGATCAACAAAAGTGAAGTGAAGTGAAGTGAAGTGAAATCGCTCAGTCGTGTCCGACTCTTTGCGACCCCATGGACTGTAGCCTAACTGGGCTCCTCCCTCCATGGGATTTTCCAGGCAAGAAAACTGGAGTGGGTTGCCATTTCCTTTTCCAGGGGAATTTCCCAACCCAGGGATCGAACCTGGGTCTCCTGCATTGTAGGCAGATGCTTTACCATCTGAGCCACAAGGGAAGCCCCAGAGATCAACAAGGTGTACATTATCATACAGAAAATAACTAGGAGAGAACTGATTGACTCATAAGGCCTTGCTGCTACTGCTGCTGCTGCTAAGTTGCTTCAGTCGTGTCCGACTCTGTGCGACCCCAGAGACGGCAGCCCACCAGGCTCCCCCATCCCTGGGATTCTCCAGGCAAGAGCACTGGAGTGGGTTGCCATTTCCTTCTCCAATGCATGAAAGTGAAAGTGAAGTCGCTCAGTAGTGTTCGACCCTCAGCGACCCCATGGACTGCAGCCCACCAGGCTCCTACGTCCATGGGATTTTCCAGGCAAGAGTACTGGAGTGGGGTGCCACTGCCTTCTCCACATAAGGCCGTAAGTACTTATAAAGAAATTGTTTGTTTTTATACATAGGAAAGAGTAAAGCAAATGAATAGTTGCTTGTAGCCTTCTGTCTCAAGCAATAAACTAACTGAAGAAGATTAAGAGAGAGAGAGAATGGTAACAGAATTCAGGAGATAAATAATGACATAATTTTTAGGGTGAACATTGGTAAATGTTGAGGATTATTAAGGAGAATAATAATCTCCCTATTAGTAATGGAGAGTGGTAGCCTGGTCGGAACAGAATAAGCATTCTAGACCCCAAGCCACAATTTCCATTTCCATTCATCATCCACTGCAATGCCAGGAATCACTGTTTCTTAATAAATTTCACTATTGCAGAAGTGTTATTGTGGGATGATGACTGACAGAGAGATGTCAAGAGAAGCGCAAATATGGAGTTGGATGGCAGACAGTTTGATTTTACACATGCATCATGCTTCCCATTTCTCTCCCAAATCACCATAGTGATTTATGATTGTACCTCATAGAAGCACCTTTAAGAAATGAAGGTTTGACGAAGCCTGAGCAACACCCTGTGTGTTATCCTCTTGAAGATGTTAGACTGCCCTAAAATTTAATTGTTACTGGAGACTCTGGCAACGAGCCCAACCTATTTCTAAGGGTTTTATTGTGAAGCCTGGTATCTGAGGGGTCATCTTGGGCATGCCTGGGCTTGGCTATTAGACAATATCTAGGCTCCAGCTGTCCCCAAAAGTGCATTCAATCAGTCCATTCCCTTAGTCTTCTTCAGTTTGAAAGTTAATGATACTGAGATTGGTCTAGAGACAATGAGTTAACATTTATTTCCTTATATTTTTGTCCTAGAAAAATGCCATGTCTTGATTTAATGTTATTTATAATTCCAAAATGAGTTAAATGTCATGACTGAAAGAAAAGATTATTTTTAGAATAAAATTTATGTCAGTAGACACAAGCAGGCCATGTCTAAGGCTGGGACAATCTTTTAAAAAATGCAAGTGATATAGTTTAGAAATCTTCCTTGAGTGAGCGTGTGTGTGTATGTGTATGTGCGTGGGTACGTATGAGAAAGAATGAGAGAGAGAAAAGACTCCTCCAAGATTTACAGAACTTCTATACTCATAGAAGTATCCATACTTTCAGTTATTTCCCATGTGGAGAGCACAGACTCTTTGTTAGGCCAGAAAAGGTTTATTTCAATGTCTTCCTATATTTCCCAAGCAACCCCCTACCCAACCCCCTATATGTATACTTGTCTGGGCCTCAGAGAGCTACTATATATTTCCAGAGTAAGTCAGATCATGGAAGCAGAAAAATCAGAAATAAAATTAATTTTTTGCATTGCTATTGGGGTAGTAAAACTTAAAAGCACAAGGAATTTAAAAGATGAATAGTTATTTCTTGTTTCAGCTCCCACATGTAAAAAGCATAGAAGTTGTTACTCCTATCCTTGCAATAAGAAATAGCAAGACAAAGTGAAAGTCAATTTAGAAAAAAAAAACTGTCAGAGAAAAGGGAAAATTCAATTATTATCTAAAAACTGTTAGAGAAAAGACATCACAGGACAAACCATTACCCCAAAAGTTAGAGTCAATTACATTCAGAAGGTTACAGCACCCAAGACCCCCCACCTGATGCCATAAGCAAATAGGACCAAGTATTATTGGTACTTTTGATAAATGGTAGAAGGTGAGTGAGGACTAGCGTAAGAGTAAGAAGATGCTGGGCACCATTGTCGTGTGAGGAGTCTCACATTTTCCGGTGCTTTTCTTCAGAATTCTCACCAGGTTCTCCCAGGTAGGATCTAAGAAAACGTCCCACATGAACCTGAGACAGGATGAGAAGGACAGCCATTGTAAACTCCCACTCAGACCATCCCTTCTATCAAAGGCTTAGTCTCCAGAGGGATGCTAGAAGGAACTTAAACTAATTTGAACCAGAGAGCAACTCTGAAATCCTTTTTTTTTTTCCCCTGTTGTTTCACATCTGTTTCACTTCAGATACATCCACCCTTTCTGACTCACCTCAGCAAAAATAATTAAATAAAAGTCAGAGTCAACAGAAAACAGGATTCAAAAAAGTAGACTGAGAATGTTGTCTCTAGAGAAAGGGGACAGGGAAGAAAAGGAGTTGCCAAAGTGTCCTGTAAGAGGTGAATGGATAATCAGAGTGTAATACATCCATCCATACTATGAAATGGAGAAGGAAATGGCAACCCACTCCAGTGTTCTTGCCTGGAGAATCCCAGGGACAGAGGAGCCTGGTGGGCTGCCATCTATGGGGTCGCACAGAGTCGGACATGACTGAAGCGACTTAGCAGCAGCAGCATACTGTGAAAAGTATTCAGTAATAAAAAAGAAGCCATCAAGTTACTCAAAGACATAGATGACTCTTAAATACATATAGATAAACATAAGAAGCAAGAATGAGAAGGTTGCATACCCTATGATTCCATAATGTGACATTTTGGGGAAGGTAAAACTAGAGATATAAAACATATCAGTGATTGCCGCAAGTTTAGGGAGTGGGGAGGGTAGAACAGGTAAAAACAAGGAACTTTTTAGAAGCAGAAACTAACCATGAAATTAGACATGCAACTCTTCTCTGCGGTATTGCAGTGGTGAATACACGACACAATCTGTTTTTCAAAATTCATAGATCTTCACAGCATAAAAGTGAGACCTAATGCATGTTAAAAAGAAGACAAAATAGAATTCTAGACAGAAACTGTCACAAGAGACAAAAGACATTATATAACTCCATAAAGGTCAATTTACTGGGAAAGTGTGTCTATGAAACACATGTGTGTGTGTGCGTGCACATGTATACACACATATCTTCTAATATACATATATGTATAAACATATCTCTTTTATATACATATATGTATATAAAATATCACAGAACTCAAATATATAAAGCAAACCTTAAAAACAACTAAAGTGAGAAATAACAAAACAATAATAGTAGGGAACTCCAGTGCCTCACTTTCACTTATGGGTAGTACAGCCATATTGAAGATCAGTAAGCAAATATAACACTTGAAAAACACTATAGACCAGCATGAACCAACAGACATATAAAGAACACTTCACCCAGCAAGAGCAGAGCTCACATTCTTCTCCAGTGAACATGGAATAGCCTCTAAGACAGATCACATGTTGGGCCACAAAATAAGTCTTTACAAAGTTCAGAAGACTGAAATCAAGCAAATTATCTTTTCTAACTACAATGGAATAAAACTAGAAATTAACAGCTGAAGGAAAACCAACAAATGCATGGTAATTAAATAATTCAGTCTTAAATAATGAATGATCCATAGAAGAACTTACAAGGGAATTTAGAAAATTATCTCAAGACAAATGAAAACAAAAAAACACAGCATTAAAAAAAAAACTTTGGGGATACAGCAAAAGCAGTACAAAGAATCTATAGTAGAAAATGCTTGCATTAAAAAAAAAAACACAGTGCTCGCTTCAGCAGCACATATACTAAAATTGGAATGATATAGAGATTAGCATGGCCCCTGAGCAAGGATGACACGCAAATTAGTGGAGCATTCCATATTTTTTAAGAAAAAAGAAGCAATTATTCATATAAATGTGGGAGGAGAATTCCTCCTAACCAATCATCTAAATGAAATCATATCTTATAGCCAAGAGAAGAGATGGGGTTAAGTGGAAAATACAAATCTGGGGGAAAAATTCTTCATCTGGCCAATGAGAGATTTGCTGTTTCAGAAATATTCTTTAATCCTTCTGATAAAGGCATTCATGAAATGCAGATTCCAGAAGCTATTGTCTATTCAATTCAGAATTTACCTGAAGAAATGCAGCCACATTTTTTTGCAGGAGGAAATTCCCTTTACCCAGGATTTAGGGATCAAGTTTACTCAGAAGTTCGATGTCTCACTCCATAGATTATGATGTTTCTGTTGTGCTGCCTGAAGACCCTATTATTTATGCCTGGGAAGGTGGAAAATTCATATCAGAGAATGACGATTTTGATGATATGGTGGTAACAAGAGAAGATTATGAAGAAACTGGACATAGCGTCTCTCCATAGAAAAATTTGATATTTAAGAAACATTTCTGAAAGTTCTGACTATGCCAAAGGTTTAATTTTCAGTGTCTTTTTAAAGCAAGTTACGGACCTGAGTTACCTTTCATCCTAAGATAATATCTTGAACTTATATAATTACTTTGATCCATGGCTAATTTTCGAAGGTTTCTTAGCTAGGCTACTAAGTAAACTGTAACTCACCCCATATTTTCATTTAGGAGTAGACTTACTATAACAATGCTTATGCTGCTTCTGAGAGTAAGTTATCTTTCATTAAAAGATGAAAGAGTGAGTGTAATTTAATTCTTTATAGCCAAAAGCACAAAATTAACTGTCTCACTAGTCTGGTTTCCTTAGAAGGTAGATTTGTGTGACTGACTCAGAATTGACCAGAGTGTGTTCAGGCTGATACAGTTTCTCTCTTTTAGAACTAAGTATATTATTTTTAAATTTTCATTTTTATTTATATATACTAAAGTTGGAAAAACTAAAAAAAAAAAAAAACTCAAATCAATAACCTAACTTTATACTTCAAAGAACTAAACAAGAAAACGTAAAGCTAAAGTTAGCAGAAGGAAGAAAATAATAATTAAAATGGAGCTAAATGAAATAGAGAAGAGACAATCAAGAGGAAAAGAATCAACCGAATTAATACGTGGTTTTTTTAAAAGATAAAATCAACAAAATTTTACCTAAAGAGAAAGAGGATATTCAAATAGTGAAAAATAGAACTGTAAAAGGATATACATTACAACTGATGTCACAGAAATAAAAAACATTATGAGATTACTATGAACAATTACACCTCCCACAAATTGGTTGATCTCAAGATTGCTGGGAGAAATATCAATAACCTCAAATATGCAGATGACACCACCCTTATGGCACCCTTTTTTTTTCCTTAAAAAGTCTCTTGATGAAAGTGAAAGAGGAGAGTGAAAAAGTTGGCTTAAAGCTCAACATTCAGAAAATGAAGATCATGGCATCTGGTCCCATCACTTCACAGGAAATAGATGGGGAAACAGTGGAAACAGTGTCAGACTTTATTTTTGGGGGCTCCAAAATCACTGCAGATGGTGACTGCAGCCATGAAATTAAAAGACACTTACTCCTTGGAACGAAAGTTATGACCAACCTAGACAGTATATTCAAAAGCAGAGACATTACTTTACCGACTAAGGTCCATCTAGTCAAGGCTATGGTTTTTCCAGCGGTCATGTATGGATGTGAGAGTTGGACTGTAAAGAAGGCTGAGCGCCGAAGAATTCATGCTTTTGAACTGTGGTGTTGGAGAAGACTCTTGAGGGTCCCTTGGACTGTAAGGAGATCCAACCAGTCCATTCTGAAGGAGATCAGCCCTGGGATTTCTTTGGAAGGAATGACGCTAAAGCTGAAACTCCAGTACTTTGGCCACCTCATGCAAAGAACTGACTCACTGGAAAAGACTCTGATGCTGGGAGAGACTGGGGGCAGGAGGAGAAGGGGACGACCCAGGATGAGATGGCTGGATGGCATCATGGACTCGATGGACACGAGTCTGAGTGAACTCCGGGAGATGGTGATGGACAGGGAGGCCTGGCGTGCTGCGATTCATGGGGTCGCAACGAGTCGGACACAACTGAGTGACTGAACTGAACTGAATAGAAATGGATAAATTCTTAGAAGCATACAACTGATCAAGTCTGAATCATGAAGAGATAAACCATTTCAGGAGATCTATAACTAGCTAAGAGATTTAAGCAGTATTCAAAACCTTCTGACAAAGAAAAACCCAGGTAACTTCACTGGAGAATTCTATCAACTATTTAGAGAAGAATTAATACCAGTCTTCCTCATAGTCTTCCAAAGTATCAAAACAGGAAGGAACACTTTCAAACTCATCCTGAAAATATTAATAGCAGGGAATGTTTAGATGACAACATATACTAGTTACTAGTAATACTATTTTGCTAGGAGTAAACTTACTTGAGACTAAGAAATTGTTTGGAAATTTTCTGAATTATATGGGTGTGACTTTGATGTTCTGATAATGTATTCAGATATTTGAAAACAGGATACATGTGTAATTTTGGGCTGTGCACGTGTGTGTGCCCGGTCACTCAGTCATGTCCCACTTTTGCAACCCTGAAGACTGTAACAAGCCAGGTTCCTCTGTCCATGACATTCTCCAGGCAAGAATACTGGACTAGGTGCCGTTTCCTCCTCCAGGGGATCTTCCCAAGCCTAAGTATTTCGCATCTTCTGCATCGGTAGGCAGATTCTTTATCATTGCACCAATTTAGGGTTAGATTACTCTACCTTTGGAAGTACAGTTATAGCTGTAATAGATACAGGGAAAGACACCTTCAGGCTGAAGCTACTGAACAGCACTAGCTCCCAACAAGATATACTTTCTGAGAGAGAGCTGAGTAAAATATTGGGGAGAAGACTGCTGAGCTGCAAATTTTTTTTTTTTTTAATTTTCTGGATAGGGAATGGTCTTTCACTTTATACTTTAATTTTGCCGGGAATTTGATCATGTTACCCATGTTGTTCAAATTTGGGCTGTTTCTGCAGGTAAAATATTTGTGTTATGTTCTCACATGGAGCTCACCACCTAGCTCTCCAGTAAGCAGGGCTGAAGTGAACAACAGTGTGCTAGGTGACTATTTGACCTGGCATACAGTTTAGGCTTGGATTTGATTTAACTGTTAGCTCTCTGACAGACTTCACAGTTACTCATCACACTAGATGAAGATTTAAAATGAAGAAGAAACATACTCATACAGAGAGAAAGCAACTTTGTTCCTTATCTTTTCCTCCAGTGGTCAGCTGCCTCTCTGATGTTCAAAGACTTAAGTAGCGAAACCAGTGAGTTAAGAGAGAACAGACCAACAATGTAGGGTAACATAAGAAGAAGAATACATGTTTTGAGAGACCACTTGGGTTCAAGCCTTTCCTATGTACCAGTTGTATGACTGTGAAGTACATCACGTAATCCTGGTAAATCACATTTTATCATCTTTAAAATAATGATATATATCAGCACTTACCTCAAACTATCATCATAAGCCTTTAATGACTAATATATGAAAAGTATTTATCTTGGTGTCTGATACATAGTTTCAATAAAATCAGCTGCCACCACCATTATTATTTTTAACCACAGCACATAGTCATGCATTAGACTCACCCTCTACTCATGTCTTGCCTAGCTTTCCTTATATCCAAATCATCCTAATTTTGTGCCTAGCACATTCATGATTTCTGTTTTCTCCTGTTCCTCCACGCCGTCAAAGCTTACAAGCATTATATATCTGTGTTTGTCTAAGAAAATAGGCCTTCTTTGACTGTGAACTCCTAACCTCTCCCCTTCTGCCCCTTCTACCTCACCGTATGTCTCATCCTTTCAGTTCCCAGCAGGTCATTAATTACTGGATAAGGGTTTTGCCATGCTAACCTAACCTTCAAAGACATTTAATAAAATTTTAATGTCAAAGCTACTAAAAAATTAAACACTGTGTGTGATCTCCTCTAGAATTATGCAGCAATAACTCTGACAGCATACAGTTGTTGCCCAAACAAACTCATAAAGTAAACAATGCAAGGGTCAAAGAGGTGGCTGTACCAAGGGTGTACAGTTTTCTCATCTCTCTATTTTCATTATTTGTCAAGCAATGCCCTTAACAACACCACGTCTGGCTGGTGAAAAAAAAGAAATGTGGCAAGAACTTTAAGGATTTATTTCTCCTTGCGAGTCATGAGGACAGTATCTGAACAAGTTGTTTGAAGGCTGGGAGGATCATCTGGTCTTCCCATCCTTTTGTGTGCTCTTTGATTGTACAAATGAGAAAACTGAAACCCAAAACATGGTGACTTGCCCAGAATCTTGTATCGAGTAGTATATTAAGCAGTTTCTCGAAGTCATCCATCGCCCTCTTTATTCTTTAATTTCCTCAAATATTTCTTCTAGGCATTTTATCTTCAACAGCATGCTTTTATGCTCTTAAACCCTGGTTGCCCCAAGCATACTAAATACTGAAATGCTTTTTCATAGCCTCCTTTTCTTTCTTACTTTGTTTTCTGTTGCACAATTTCTATTTCTTCTGAAAACTCCAACCCCAATCCCCTTTATCAACACCAGTGCTCAACGATATACTTAACACTTATCAATGTTGGTTTCTAGGTCTTTTATTTCCAAGCATCGTATGCACTCTTTGATGAAAGTTTCATGTCTTTTTAAAGGAGACTTTCTAAATTAAGAAATACTTCTTACATCTAAATAAATTGCATATAAGTCCAGATGGCACAAAGAATGAAAAAGTGAACATTCAACTACTCAGTACTAGCTTACGGGACAGAACAATATAAACCTTTTAAGGCTCCTGATACCTCTCACTGTGAGAATATGTCTCCCTCTCTAGTCCTACTTGGGTGTTGAATAGTTCCTTGTTTTTCACTGTAGCTTCACTATAGATATCTATCTATCATTGTTGATTTGAAGGGTATCAGAATGAAAGGGCCCCTGTCTTTTTTGTTGTTTTACTGTTAATTTTCAGCAAAATGCCTGAGAAAGTGGAAATAGTACTTTTTGTTTATTGTTTTGTTTTTATTATTTGAATTGGCAGAAGAATGCATTATCTCACTGAATAGCCACATCTGCCCTGTGAGGTGCCTGAGAAGGACCAGTATGTTCTCCATTTGGTTGATGGGGGACCCGAGGCTCTGAGAAGCTCTGTTTAGGCCATTTATTCCTGGCTGGGTAGACAGAGGATCAGAGACATTTCATTCCTGACTGCTCCGCCATGGTCCTGCTAGCACAGCAGGCCACCTTGCAATGTCACTTTGGTTTTACTACCTACAGTAAGAACCGCATTTGAGATTTTTTGAAGCTTGACCATTTCTCCATGTTTGCATTTTCTTTATCCCCCCATAACCACTGGAGTGCTAAATTCATGTTTTAGGAGAAACAGAGAAGTCAGATGCTGAGAAAGATTGCAGCTTTCCTGCTTTCCAGTGGTGATCCCTGAGTTACTTTACTAGCAAGAAATAGAAAAGTTGTGTAGGGGGATAGAGGAGAGGCTGGCACTCTAACGGCAACAGATGGGGCTGAAGCATTGCCCACTCAGTTCAAATCAGCACCCTGTGAACTACAGCAAACTTCTGATGGAGTTAGTCTTCATCCTCAGGTTTGTTGATTTTCAGTCAGTAAGTTGTGTCTGATTCTTTTGCAACCCCATGGACTGTAGCCCACCAGTCCTGGGACTTCCCAGGCAAGAAGACAAGAGTGGGTTGCCATTTCCTACTACAAGGGATCCTCCCAACCTAGGTACTGAACCCACGTCTCCTTTGCCACTGAGCCACCGGAATAACCTTTCATCCTCACAACCAGCAGAGTGATCTCCCACTTCCTGCTCATGTTTGCTCTTTGTTGGACTTCTCCATCCTGATTTTGTCTGGGTGTTGTGTGTCTAAACCACAGGCTCTAGCTCCTGTCTAGTTGCTTCTGTTGCAAGATCTAGGCCAGATCAGCCTCTGCTTAGGTTGGCACTTTTTTTCCCCCTTTCTAGCAGCTTTTCCTCACTTTTTCATGACCTTCCCAAAGAGTTATGACATTAGTCAAAGTTCTGGGTGGTAACAAGTGAAAAGAAAGAAACAGGAAAAGTAAATGCAAGGGTAATAATCTAGTTTGCTGCTGTTGCTGCTGCTAAGTCGCTTCAGTCGTGTCCAACTCTGTGTGACCCCATAGATGGAAGCCCACCAAGCTCCCCCGTTCCTGGGATTCTCCAGGCAAGAACACTGGAGTGGGTTGCCATTTCCTCCTCCAATGCAGGAAAGTGAAAATTGAAAGTGAAGTCGCTCAGTCGTGTCTGACTCGTAGCAACCCCATGGACTGCAGCCCACCAGGCTCCTCCATCCATGGGATTTTCCAGGCAAGAGTACTGGAGTGGGGTGCCATTGTCTTCATGATTTTAGAATGTAGATAATTAGATTTAACATCTAGTTTTTGTCAAGTATGAGCTGTGTCTCCTTGTTTAAATGATTTACCTTGTTTGTAAAACAAGATGGATAAGATTTGCCTCACATTGTTACTGTGACTTTTTTCCCAGATGATAAGCTTGAATGCACTAAGTTCTGAAAGCCTAAATGATGATGGTTTTTTTTCAATCATTATTTTGACCAGAAAAAATTAGAAAGGTTAAACAGCAGTTATGGTAAGGTTTTGACAGTATTTTTTAAATACTAATTTTCTTACAAAAATGAATGTATATGAAAATAACAATATGTACTAAATATAAAAAAATGAAATATATTAAAAGGATCTGAGAAGCAGTTAAAAGCAGAATAAATACATTATTGCAAAATTTTCCTTTAGTTTCCAGGTAAGTTATTAAAATCAGAAATATATTGGGTTCTTTATTTTTTGATTTCTGATAACAAAGGAATCTGACAAGTATTTCCAGAGAGATTTGATTCAGGGACAGATGTCAAAATTTCCTAGATATAACTTCTCTTTTTGTTAATATTATAATTAGGCTTCATGTAAAGCTACCCACTTCCTAATAATCTCTTTGCTATGCTTCAGATAAATTTCTACACATTTAAAAATATGAAGCAGTAAGTTAATATTTGAAAGTCTCTTTCACAGTAAGATCACTTGTCTATTGTTTTACAACGGCAAGTTACAATAGAAGAAATTCAAATGTCAAAATCATGAACTTTCAGCTGGGTTCTTGACAATTCCACTGGGAACAAATTTATTCAAATAAAATTATCCAACAAGGCCATGAGGATCATGGTGCTGACAATGTATATAAATAAAAATTATATTTTCTCTCTGTCCAGTGACTTAATAATATAATTTTCATTAGAAAATATTGAATTATTTCTGGAGTATTTAGCAAGGGTAAACAATAGTCATAAAAATTTTTCTGATTCCAAGCTACTTTTTTTTTCTGTCACTATAATGATACCCATGTGAGCTGATTAACCTTACATTTTGTCAAAATACTTTCAAAGTGTTGCCAAAAAGCCGCCTCTTTAGTAAAGCAGTTCGTTCTGGTGAAATGGTTTTTCCTCATGACTTCATGGTCCCCTTCTCTTCTGTTCCCTGGACATCTCAGCTTTCTTTGGATTGAAGGATATAAGTTCCTTTTTAAGTCTACACTTCTAAAAATAATTTACAACACACTGAATTTAAATATCTCCTTGGGACAACTGTTTTGAATTCAATTTAATGGAATTTATTATTTCCCTTGAGAAATTTTATCTTCCTCCAAGCTTAATTTATTTTTCCTCTATATTACATATACTTACTGCTTTATATTCCCAAAAATTAAAGCATTTTTTCACTCATGCAAAAAAATAATTAAGGAAAAAATTGCAGCTGCTTGGCAAATTTTGATGCAGTCTTTCCCTACTTCACATACAATGATGATGAAAGCAGAAAAATATGAAGTTATCCATGTGTTTCTAGAAATTAAGGTTTTCTCACTCACTGAATGACAATGGATTACCACTAAGGAGCTCCATCTGTAGCCTATCTGTGCAGAGCCTTAGGAAAGAATTGGCCTGGTCTGCAAGAATGAGGGATGTTTACCTCCTGGCTTCACTCTTCCCGGTACTTGCAAATGCAAGGTCCCACTGAACAGAAAACATGGTGGCTGTAATTCTACTGTAAGGCTGTCCCTCTGTGAAGAGCACAGCTGCTGTGCTGTCCAAGCACATCCACGTGGAGACCATGAAATCCAACAGCAGGCCAGCCAGAACAGTGGGAGCTGGTGGTGGCAAACAACACTGGGATACAGTCTCTATCACTCATATGTGGCAAAATAGTATAGACACAATGAACCTCAGGAGCTGCAAACTACAAGTTTTACTTTTCACACATTGGAAGTGGATTCAGAAAGCCAGAGAACTAAGCACAGGAGGTAGAATAAATCTCTCCTTGGTCTAACAGAGCTGCATATTATGAAAATTAAAATCTGCTTACAGGCAAAAAAAAAAAAAAGGTTGCATTAATGGACTAACTGGCCTTCTCTTGATATGTAAATGGGAGTTGACCGTCGCTCAAATGAACTGTATAAACACAGGCAATTCACTCATCATATATCTAAAGGAAAAGATAAATATACAGATTTATTTGTTTCCTTTCAAGAATGATTAACCAGAGGAAACACTTGACATACATATAATTTATCCATTTATTGAGCATGTGTTATGCCAATATTTTTTCTCGTGCTTGTAGATGCTTTTAGGAAAAAAGGGAGGGAAAAATGAAAAGATAAGAAGATTAAAAACAACCATAAAGCCAATACAACATTGTAATTTTCCTCCAGTTAAAAAAATAAAATTATAAAAACATCAAAGATAGAGGATTAAGAAAAGATGGACACCTAACCTTCGAAAAAGGAGGCAAGAATATACAATGGATTAAAGACAATCTCTTTAACAAGTGGTGCTGGGAAAACTGGTCAACCACTTGTAAAAGAATGAAACGAGATCACTTTCTAACACTGCACACAAAAATAAACTCAAAATGGATTAAAGATCTAAACGTAAGACCAGAAACTATAAAACTCCTAGAGGAGAACATAGGCAAAACACTCTCCGACATAAATCACAGCAGGATCCTCTATGATCCACCTCCCAGAATTCTGGAAAGAAAAGCAAAAATAAACAAATGGGATCTAATTAAAATTAAAAGCTTCTGCACAACAAAGGAAAATATAAGCAAGGTGAAAAGACAGCCTTCGGAATGGAAGAAAATAATAGCAAATGAAGCAACTGACAAACAACTAATCTTAAAAATATACAAGCAACTTCTGCAGCTCAATTCCAGAAAATTAAATGACCCAATCAAAAGATGGGCCAAAGAACTAAATAGACATTTCTCCAAAGAAGACATATGGATGGCTGACAAACACATGAAAAGATGCTCAACATCACTCATTATCAGAGAAGTGCAAATCAAGACCACAATGAGGGACCATTTCACACCAGTCAGAATGGCTGCGATCCAAAAGTCTGCAAGCAATAAATGCTGGAGAGGGTGTGGAGAAAAGGGAACCCTCCTACACTGTTGGTGGGAATGCAAACTAGTACAGCCACTATGGAGAACAGTGTGGAGATTCCTTAAAAAATTGCAAATAGAACTGCCTTATGACCCAGCAATCCCACTGCTGGGCATACACACCGAGGAAACCAGAATTGAAAGAGACACATGTACCCCAATGTTCATCGCAGCGCTGTTTATAATAGCCAGGACATGGAAACAACCTAGATGTCCATCAGCAGATGAATGGATAAGAAAGCTGTGGTACATATACACAATGGAGTATTACACAGCCATTAAAAAGAATACATTTGAATCAGTTCTGATGAGATGGATGAAACTGGAGTCGATTATACAGAGTGAAGTAAGCCAGAAAGAAAAACACCAATACAGTATACTAACACATATATATGGAATTTAGAAAGATGATGGTAAGGATAACCCTGTATGTGAGACAGCAAAAGAGACACAGATGTATAAAACGGACTTTTGGACTCTGAGGGAGAGGGAGAGGGTGGGATGATTAGGGAGAATGGCATTGAAACATGTATACTATCATGTAAGAAACGAATCGCCAGTCTATGTTCGATGCAGGATACAGGATGCTTGGGGCTGGTGCACGGGGATGATCCAGAGAAATGATATGGGGTGGGAGGTGGGAGGGAGGTTCAGGATTGGGAACTCATGTACACCCGTGATGGATTCATGTCAATGTATGGCAAAACAAATACAGTATTGTAAAGTAAAATATAGTAAAAATAAAAATTAAAAAAAAATTTTTAAACATAGAGAAGAATAAGATCTTCACTAAAGACAGTAAACAGAAGGCATGATGTGGCCCTCTTCTCAACTGTTCCTTTCAGTCCTTTCATGTCCCACTTACTGCTATCATTCTTTTAGGAAGTTGTTTCCATGGAAAATTGTCTCCTCTCTCATTTCTAGGTAAAGTATTAACCTCATCAACATCTCTCAAGACCATCAACTGAGGCTCATCACCATCCAAGATCAACAGGGAAAAGGCTCTGTTCTTACTATGTTCTTACCATAAGCTTTTTAAAAGGGTTTCCTTCAGCAGAGTTTTGGGATCTTAACAACAAAAGGGAAGATGTTTCTTATACTATAAATGTACATAAGATCTTTGGGAAGGGAATTTGTTATAGGTTGACTTGTATCCTCTCCCAAAAGATATGTCAGAATCCTAACCATTAGTGCTTAAGAAAGTGATCTGACTTGGAAACAGGATGGTTGCAAATATAATTAATTAAGATAAGTTCATACTGGAGTAGGATGATCCCTTAATCAAGTATGAGTGGTATCCTAATGAGCAGAGGTATAGGACACAGAGGGAAGATGCTTACAAGAAACACAATGAGATGCCACGTGAAGATGGATGCTGAGACTGAAGTGAGAGATCTACAAGAAACACCAAGGATTTCCAACCATCACCAGAACCAGGAGAGAGCCATGGAACAGAGTCTCCTAAGAGCCCTCTGAAGGAAGAAATTTTGCTAACACCTCCATTTCAGACTTCTGGTTTCTAGAACTATGAGAGAGTATATTTCTGTTATTGTAAGACATCGAGTTTGTGATACTTTGTCATAGCAGCCCTAGGAAACTGATCATCGTTTTGCCTTTTCATACTCTTCATGGGGTTCTCAAGGCAAGAATGCTGAAGTGGTTTGCCATTTCCTTCTCCATATTCTAAAGGAAATCAACCCTGAATATTCATTGGAAGGACTGATGCTGAAGCTGAAGCTCCTATACTTTAGCCACCTGATGCGAAGAGCTGACTCTCTGGTAAAGATCCTGATTCTGGGAAAGATTGAGGGCAGAGGAGAGGGGCAGATAGAGGATGGATGGCATCACTGACTCAATGGACATGAGTTTGAGAAAATTCCAGGAAACAGTGAAGGACAGGGAAGCCTGGCATGCTGCAGTCCATGGGGTTGCAAAGAGTTGGACATGACTGAGCAACTGAAAACAACAAAAAAGAAACTGATATAGGATCTATACCTAGAACAAGGGCTCCATCCTACCTGCCATCCCTAGTGATCAGTCTATACTATTTCCATGTTTCTTTTTCACAATAATCTTTCAAGGACCCCAGTGTTGTTTCTTCTTATCTTTTCTCCTGCAGATAGTCCTAACCACAAATAAGACTCAAACTTCTACCCAGTAAGAACACGGACTTCATTGAAAAATTATTTGGGTATCAATTTAAGTATTCAGACAATAAGAAGCTACACTGGGACCTCCCTGGTGATGCAGTGGTTAAGAATCTGCCTTGCAATGCAGAGCCCCAGCAATCCCACTTCTGGGCATACACACCGAGGAAACCAGAATTGAAAGAGACACATGTACCCCAATGTTCATTACAGCACTGTCTATAATAGCCAGGACATGGCTATTATAAGGACATAGAAGCAACCTAGATGTCCATCAACAGACGAATGGATACGAAAGCTGTGGTACATATACACAATGGAATATCACTCAGATATTAAAACGAATACATTTGAATCAGTTCTAATGAGGTGGATGAAACTGGAGCCTATTATACATAGTGAAGTAAGTCAGAAAGAAAAACACCAATACAGTATACTAACACATATATATGAAATTTAGAAAGAAGGTAATGATAATCCCATATGCAAGACAGCAAAAGAGACACAGATGTATCGAAGACTCTTTTGGACTCTATGGGAGAGGGCGAGGGTGGGATGATTTGGGAAAATGGCATTGAAACATGTATATTATCATATGTGAAACGAATCACCAGTCCAGGTTCAATGTATGAGACAGGGTGCTCGGGGCTGGTGCACTGGGATGACCCAGAGGGATGGGATGGGGAGGGAGGTGGGAGGGGGTTCAGGATGGGGAACACATGTACACCCATGGCAGATGCATGTTGATGTATGGCAAAACCAATGCAATATTGTAAAGTAATCAGCCTCCAATTAAAATAAATAAATTTATATATTTTTAAAAATCCACTAAAAAAAATTAAAGAATCTGCCTTGAAATGCAGGGGACAAGTGTTCAACCCATGGTTAGGGAACTAAGATCCCACATAGCATGGAACCACTAAGCCTGCACATCACAACTACTGAGCCAGCTCACCACAACTAGAGAGTCCATGTGCTGGATGAAAGACCCTGAATGATGCAACAAAGAACCTGCATGTTGCAACTAAAACCCAATGCAGCCAAATAACAAACAAACAAATAAATATTCTTTAAAAGAGAAGCTACACTGACCAGAGTACACAAATGCCTTCGGTGTAGACACGCTTATCATCACAAAGTAGTTAAACTCAGACACATCCCTGGTGCAAACAAAAGATTTATTATATATATATTCTTAAAATATGTATCATATAATATGTATAACATTTTAAATTTTTATATATTATCACAATTATACATATTCAAAGGTAATATCTTTTTATTTTTGTTTTCCATCATACTTAGAAAAAGAAAATAATAACCAAACATCCCCAAAGTGTTCACTTTTAAGTTTAATGTGTGTGAAAGATGCTCAGGCATATCCAAGTCTTTGCAAACTCATGGACTATACAGCCCATGAAATTTTCCAGGCCCGAATACTGGAGTGGGTAGCCTTTCCCTTCTCCAGGGGATCTTCTCAACCCAGGGATCAAACCCAGGTCTCCCACACTGCAAAAGGATTATTTACCAGCTAAGCCACCAGGGATACCCTAAATTTTTATATGCTGTCACAATTAATATACACTGAAAGATAATATCTTTTTATTTCTGTTTTCTATCACACTTAGAAGAAGAAAATAATAACCAAACATCCCAAAAGACTCATGGTTTCATCTGTAAAGTTTTTAATTTTTTACTTCCAAATTTAGTTTTGAATTAGTGTCCCACTCCAGTATTATTGGACCTCCCTTGTGGCTCAGCTGATAAAGAATCCACCTGCAATGTGGGAGACCTGGGTTCCATCCCTGGGTTGGGAAGATTCCCTGGAGAAGGGAAAGGCTACCCACTCCAATATTCTGGCCTGGAGAATTCCATGGACTGTATAGTTCATGGGGTCGCAAACAGTCAGACATGACTGAGCGCCTTTCACTTTCAGTTTGCTTAAGTGTTCCAAACATAAAAACTGAATCTTGTCTTTTTTAACTTAAAGTGATATCTAAAACTTGAATAATTTAAAAAGTTATATATCATCTCTCAAAAAGTTGTCTCAGTTGAAATTGCAGAGAGCAGAGTGACACTGCAAACTATAAAAATTCCTTTTAGCCACAAGAAGGGGAAATTCTGGTTATCGGGCTACAGACGCCAGTCTTGAATTAGGTGAAGAAAGAAATCTCTTTTACTAAAGTTGTAACCTAACAACTTTTATTTCTATCTTGGATCTTTCTTTGTTTAAGCCCCATCTCTTGTTTTTCCTCATCTAATTCATTCCATATAAGCCAATGTTACTTATCATTTCCATAAATTCATGGGCTCAGACAGAGGCAGTGAAACAAACCAACAGTGTGTTCTTAAAAAAAAAAAAAAAAAAGCCAAGCATTTATTTATTTGGCTGCACCAGCTCTTAGTTGCGGCATGTGTGATCTAGTTTCCTGGCTAGGGATCATACCCAGGACCCCTGCAAAGGAGCACAGTCTTAGCCACTGGACCACCAGGGAAGTCCCTAATAGTGTATTCTTGTTATCTACAAGTAACTTGTAAATGTTAGGCTGTATATGGGGTGGGGGGGGAGTGCAGCATTATACTAGAAAGTAGCCTTCAGTTTTAAAAGGTGTGTTTGTGTATGTGTTGAAATATCTTATTTACCATACCAGGGAGTTTCCATTTTATCTCGAAGGCACTAACTATTCATTAAAGGATTTTGTAATAAAAAATGAATATATCAGACTTCTAGCTTTGAAAAGCCATTGACTAGTGATGATAGAGAGAGTATGAATTGGGGACATGTGATTCTAGCTCTTAGCTGTTAAAACTGATTAGATTCAAAGTAAATAGTGCACTGGACAAAGTTAAACAAGCAAGGAAGAGTTTATTCATGACTACAGCAGAGAAAGAGATTAAATCATACTGAAGTAAAAGATGAGAGAGATTTTAAGCAACGAGTTGAGTCAGTAAAAGCGTGCTGGTGGACTTTAAGGGTGAAGATTGATCAATGGAATGTATTTATTCCTTAGTTTCTAGTGCTTTTTCTCTGTGATACGGCCATCTTTTCAACAAATAGTACAGCAACGAGTGGATATATCCATGGGGAAAAATGACCCTTACCTCATTGCATACACAAAATTTAATCCTTTAGGGTAGTTTCTAGGTCAAAATGTAAAAGCTGTATCTCTGAAACTTCTAAAATAAGATATAGGAGGGAAAATTTTGCTACTTTAAAGTAGATAAAAGATTTTGTAGGTCACAAAAAACATGACATAAAAGAAATATATTGATACATCATATTTCATTGAAATTTAAAAATCTGATCTTCAAAAGACTCTGTTAAATAAATGCCTGGTTTACTACTTATTTCCTAAACCTTACATTTAGTTTTATGCACTATTCTACGTGATTCCGCATTATATTTCTAAAACCTAGAGTTTAATGAGTAGTTTTTATTTTATCTTCAAGGGTTAACATGTATCTGACACAAATATTATTTCAAAATCTTAAGTTAATTCTACATCTTGTCATATTTGTGATTCAGTTCAGTTCAGTCACTCAGTCGTGTCCGACTCTTTGCAACCCATTATAACTAATTTTTTGGCCAAAATTTTTCATAATCAAAATATATATGAAGATCATGTAGCAGCATTATGAATTTGATGGGATATTAAGAAAATATTTCAAATTATTTATATACTATGACTATCATCTGAATAAAACAAAAGATGCACATAAAAAAGATCTAAAAATGAAAATGCCATCAGTTATTTTTCTATGATGGATTTTTTTAGGTCTTGTTAATTTTTGTTTTTACTACAATTTCTGTAACTAGTATCTAATTCATTTGATGCATACAAAAAAACTAATTAATAAGCATCATAATTATGATGTTTCAGATATACTCCAGATAATGATCTATCCTTAAGAAAACAAGCCCTACGCGTTTTTGTGAGGACCATCTTAAGGCTGAAAAGTAATGACCTTTCTTTGGGATCTAGACAGACAAACAAGAGATTCCTGATAACAGAGAAGAACAAGGCTGACTCCCCATTGGATCTATTCCTTTAGCTCTAATCCTTATGCTCTGTTTGTCTGTGTTTAGTATTGCTGGCTCTGCATTTTTGTGAAAGAGTATTGTCTATAGCCTGAAATGTACAGTATAGCCCATTCTCAAGGCTCTGACCTTTAAAAGTATAACACTTTCCCATTCACATACAGATAAAACACTACAGAACAGAGAATAACAGATGTCTTTTTGGAGGCTTATAGAAACGTTGTGAACAGACCTACATGGGCAGCTAGAACAAAGGATTCTGGAAGGAAGAACTTTGCAACAATCAGCCACATCCCCTCTTCCGAATTCTAACTCAGGTAAGATGGTTCTTGGGACACTAGTCAACCATCTTCCCAGTCTGCTGGCTTTCTGAATAAACTCGTGATTCCTTGCCCCCAAAACTCATCTCTCAACTTACTGGGCTGCCACATAGCCATCAGTACAAGCTTGGACTCAGTAACAGTGGCAAACAAAGAATCAGGCTAACGAACATCAGCAGATTCGCATGTTGCTAACAGTCAATTCAGTGTTCACTGGTGGTGCAGTGTGGCTGTCATTAAACTATTTTTAATGTTTCATACAGGTAGCTTTAAATCAACAGCCAGTGAGCCTCATATTTATTTTTGAGTGACACATGGTCATTTGTTTTTAATAGTATTCTCATATTCCTCTTTATTAAAGTGTCAATTCATAAAAAAATGTATAGATGAATAAAATAGACCTAAAATTTTCATTAAAGTGTTCAGTAAGAATCCCAAGGTTAAATTAAACATCAGCTAAAATCAAACACTGAATGAAAAAATTCTATGGTAAAGTAAAAGTGAGAAATCCATTCATATGGATTAGAATAGTATACTATAAAGTACAGGTTTTCGTTACAAAATAATACCTAACAACCTAGGTAAACAGGGAACTTTCATCTAATGAAAGATTTTTAAAGTACCAGTTAGTAAGCAGCCACTGTAACAAAAGTCATACAGGGCACATACACAGAGACTGAAAAGATGCAGGCCTTTCACTGAGAACACACTTCTCATTTGCATTCTTTGTAGTTTGTGATGGGTTCCTATTGAAAATATCAAATGTAAGATCAAGTAGCCTATATCACTTTCCCAAAATGAAATCCAGCCCAGCTCAGTTTGGCCTCAGGAGCACACAATTCTTAGCTGTGTATAACTTTCAGAACTCATACACAAAGATCTCCAAAATCATCTGTTCTTGCTTGAAATGAACAAACTCTAAGGAAAAACCAGAGGCCAACATCTGTTACTAAACTGAGTTTATTTTTTTATTTATTGGCAAAGTCTGTGAACTCTGGGACAATGGGTTCTAAAAAAATATCAGAAGGGGAGGATAAAAGATTAAGAATTCTTCTCACTGATTTATTAATTAAAAACTAACATGGAAGTTGAACTTCTGGGAAGATGGAATAAACATATTTTTTCCTATTCCCTCTACTAAAAATGCGAAGAGTTGACTCATTGGAAAAGACTCTGATGCTGGGAGGGATTGAGGGCAGGAGGAGAAGGAGAAGACAGAGGATGAGATGGCTGGATGGCATCACTGACTCGATGGACGTGAGTCTGAGTGGACTCCGGGAGTTGGTGATGGATAGGGAGGCCTGGCATGCTGCAATTCATGGGGTCGCAAAGAGTTGGACACGACTGAGTGACTGAACTGAACTGAACTACTAAAAATGACTGAAATAAACTCAACAATTTTGAAAAATTACAGAAGAAGGCAGATTGACTGGGGGGGGTCTCAGAACCTGAGGAGCAATATGGAGATGAGTAACTCTGAGTTTTCTTTTTGTCATGTAGATCCCATATTTAGAGTCTGAAGAAGCCAGAAACCAGAAGACGCCAACAGGTTCAGGCCCCAAACAGCCTCCTCTCTCCACCAAAGGATCCAGACAAGATAGAAAGCTTGAAGGCAATAACTGTTTTACTCCAGCCAAATACCACAGAAACAACAGTGGTCCCACCCCATTCAGGCCAGCAAAGATCAAGGGAGAAACCTAGACTTCTGCCCTCTGAAGAGTGTAATGAGGTCCACTACTTCTGATTCTTCACCAGAGTAATGTCAGACAAAGATGAGACGAGAGTACCTTCATCCCTGATGAGTGGTAACAAGCCACCAAGCCTTAATGAGATGTCAGTGAAGACCATGAGGGAAACTTGGACTTCTACCACCACCAACAGTCATGAGCCACCCTTTAATTCTTCTGTTGGCATGGTGTCATAGGAGGCCAAATGGAGAGCAAGGATTTTCATCACTTTCCAGCTGTAAGACTAAGTGACTATCCACATAGCCTTCAGACTCAACTCAGAAGGAGGCCACTTTGGGACCAGTAACAGGGAATCGGAGAAGGCAACAGCACCCCACTCCAGTACTCTTGCCTGGAAAATCCCATGGACAGAGGAGCCTGGTGGGCTGCAGTCCATGGGGTCGCTAAGAGTCAGACACGACTGAGCGACTTCACTTTCACTTTTCACTTTCATGCACTGGAGAAGGAAATGGCAACCCACTCCAGTGTTCTTGCGTGGAGAATCCCAGGGACGGGGGAGCCTGGTGGGCTGCTGTCTCTGGGGTCACACAGAGTCGGACACGACTGAGGTGACTTAGCAGCAGCAGCAGCAAGGAATCTACAGCCAGGGAAGTATCACTGGAGAACTAGTGGACACCCCTCTTTCTACTCCCCACATAGCAGTATCGACACCTGCTCAGTTCAGTTCAGTCGCTCAGTCGAGTTCTGACTCTTTGTAACCCCATGGACTGCAGCACACCAGGCCTCCCTGTCCATTGCCAACTCCCGGAGTTTACTCAAACTCATGTCCTTTGAGTGGGTGATGCCATCTAACCATCTCATCCTCTGTTGTCCCCTTCTCCTCCTGCCTTCAATCTTTCGCACCATCAGGGTCTTTTCAGATGAGTCAGTTCTTCGCACCAGGTGGCCAAAGTATTGGAGTTTCAGCTTCAGCATGAGTTCTTCCAGTGAATATTCAGGACTGATTTCCTTTAGGATGGACTGGTTGGATCTCCTTGCAGTCTAAGGGACTATCAAGAGTCTTCTCCAAGACCTGCTCAGGTATTGACAAAGAACAAATGGGGAACTTGTACCTCTATCCTCACCTAACAGAATAAAATGGGGCCCCTCTTTTTTCAGATCTTCCCTGGTAGCTCAAGTGGTAAAGAATCCACCTGCGATGCAGGAGACCCCACTTCGATTCCTGGGTCGGGAAGATCCACTGGAGAAAGGATAAGCTACCCACTCCAGTATTCTTGGGCTTCCCTAGTGGTTCAGCTGGTAAAGAATCCACCTGCAATGCAGGAAACCTGGGTTCAATCCCTGGGTTGGGAAGATCCCCTAGAGAAGGGAAAGGCTACCCATTCTAGTATTCTGGCCTGGAGAATCCATGGACTATTTCATGGGGTTGCAAAGAGTTGGACACTACTGAGTGACTTTCACTTTCACTTCTTCCATTTTCAATAAAGCTATTTATAAGCAGGCAGCTAAAAGAGAAAGTTTAAATCAGATCCAGAGCCCCATAATGTAATAAATCAAATTTCCAACTTTCAATATAAGATCATTCATCAAACTGATAACAAGGAAGATATCCAATTGAATTTAAAAAAAAACAATTAATAGATGCTAACAGTGAAATATAAGGGCTTCCCTGGTGGCTCAGAGGTTAAAGCATCTGCCTCCAATGCAGGAGACCCAGGTTCGATCCCTGGGTTGGGAAGATCCCCCGGATAAGGAAATGGTAATCCACTCCAGTACTATTGCCTGGAGAATCCCATGGATAGAGAAGCCTGGTAGGCTACAGTCCATGAGGTCGCAAAGAGTCGGACACAACTGAGCGACCTTAAATAAATAATAAAAACAGTGAAATATAGATTTAGAGTTACCTGACAAATATTTTAAAGCAACCATCATAAAAAAAATGTTTCAGTGAGAAATTATGACACACAATTTTTTAAAATATCATCTCAGCAAAGAAATAAAAAACCTTAGCAAAAACAGAATATACAAAGAAGTAACAAATGGAAACTTTAGAAGGATAAATAAATAAAATTAAAAGGGTAAATTTTAAACAAACCCATAATAAAGTTGAAAAACTCCCCTTTCTCAACAGTTATAGAACAGCTAGTTAAAAATTAGCACAGATACAGAACTCAATAACCCCCAAAATCATTACAATCTCATTTCCATTGTACAGCACTCCACCCAACAACAGCAGAAAACTCAAATACACACTATTTTCAATTTCTCATTAGACACATACCAAGACAGACTACATCCTGAGTCATAAAATAAACATTGACAAATTTAAAAGAACTGAAATCATAGAAAGTGTGGTCTCTGATTACAATAGAGTCAAACTAGAAATTAGATACAAACAAACAAAAAAAAAAAAACAGGAAAATCTGCCAACATTTGGAAACTAAGCAATGTACATTTCTACAATCTATGGCTCAAAGAAGAAGTTTCAAGGGAAAAACAAGTAATTGAACTGAATGAAAATAAAGAGATTATCATATTAAATGAAGTAAGACAGAAGAAAACAAACACTATATGATATCACTTATATGTGGATCTTAAAAAAGGACAAGTGAACTTATTCATAAAACAGAAGAAGACTCACAAACATGGAAAACAAGCTTATGGTTACAAAGGGAAAAGTGGTGGGAGGGATAAATTGGAAGTATGGGATTAACAGATGCACACCACCGTACATAAAATAAACAACAAGGATTAATTGTATAGCACAAGGACCTTATTCAATATCTTATAACAACCTATAATGGAAAAGAATTTTTAAAAGAACCTAGATATATGCATATATATGTATATATCTACTCTTTGTGACTTCATAAACGATAGCCTGTGAGGCTCCTCTGTCCATGGAATTCCCCAGGCAAGAACACTAGAGTGGGTTCCCTTCTCCAGGGGATTTTCCCTGCATTGCAGGAGAATTCTTGACCCTCTGAGCCATTAAGGAAGCCCTATATATATATATATCCAAATCACTTTAGCATAGGGAACTGTATTCAGTGTCTTGTAATAACCTATAATGGAAAAGAATTTAAAAAGAATATAGATATATACATATACCCAATTCTGGCAGGCAGAGATCACTTTATCTTCTGGCCACGTAAGAGGAACCTTATGAGTGAGTTCTCTTACCTGTTAAACCTGCCACCACCCAATCTGGAATGGTCTGCCTCTTTCTTTCATCCCTCCTTGCCCTCTGTGTATGGTGACCAGTTTGTGAACCAACAATATGGAAAAACAGGATCACTCATACACTGCTGGTGAGAATGGTACAGCCATTGTGAAAAACAGTTTGGCAGTTTATTAAAAAGTAAACATACAACTAAAGCATGTGTGTGTGTGTGTGTGTGTGTGTGTGTGTGTGTGTGTGTCAGTTGCTTAGTCATGTCCAACTCTGCCACCAGGCTCCTCTGTCCATGGAATTCTCCAGGCAAGAATACTGGAGTTGGTTGTCATTCTCTTCTCTAGGGATCTTCCCAATCCAGGGATTGAATCCAGGTCTCCCACATTGCAGGCAAATTCTTTACCACAGCTAAGATAAGACCTAGCAACTGCACTCCTAAACATTTATCCCAGATTAACAGACAATTATGTTCACACAAAAAGAAAACCCTTTACATAAATATTTAGAGCAGCTTTACATATTTATAAGAGTCCCCAGATGGAAACAACTCTATTGTCCTTCAGTGGATGAATGGTCAAATAAACAGTCGTGTATCCACACATAAATACTACCAAGGAAAAAAGAAAAAGAAGATAATATTGACACACAACCACAACAATCTGGATGAATATCCACGGAGTTATTCTCAATGGAAAAAAAAAACCCTAAACTACATACATTATGATTCTGTTCATGTATCATTCTTGAAATGACAATATAAACAGAGAAGAGGTCAGTGGTTACAAGAGGTTAAGGAGAGGTTGGGGGTAAAAGGTGGATGTTGTTGTTAAGCAGGCAGCATAAGGCATTCTTGTGGTGAAGGAAATAGTCTGTATCTTGGCTGTGTTAATATCAATATCCTGGCTGTGATGTTGTATTAGAGTTTAGCGGACTTTACTTTGGGGCAAAACTGGGTAAAGGTACATGGAAATGTGCATATTATTTCTTACAACAGCAGAGAAATCTACTAATTATCTCAAAATAAAAAATTTAATTAAAAATAAACAGGGGACAGTCCATATAAGTTAAAAGGTAGTATATGGTAGTAAAATAATAACTATATAAGCAAAGCATTATTGAATGGAGGAATTCAAGTTCAATTTAGACGAAATTTAAGGAATGCATCTAAGAAGAGTTAGCATAGAGGTAGGATTAAGGATCTAACAAAATCCTGAAAGATGGAGACCCCTGGCCTAAAGATATTATAAACCGCAGCATCAGAGGAGCCTGAGGGTTGGCAAAGCAGTGAAAGGGGAAAGACTGGTTGAGGACACTGTCTAGGGAGGAGGATGGTATGGAGGGGGAGATTAACAAAGGCATTTCTGCGAGGCAGCTTGCACAGAGGACAGAAACTGGAAATTATACAGACCAAGTGTTCAGTGTTGAAAGGTATAGCAGAACTATGATATATGAATGCCTTGAGGACAAGGACTTATTCAATACTGTGTCCCCAAACTGCTGTCTGATATCTGATGCATAAAAAATACTTCATTAATATGTTGTTGCTGATTTCACTAAAAGCAGTTTCAATACGATGACGGAGGCAATAGACAGACTTCAGTGGACTGTAAGAGACAAAGGGAAGTGAGAAAATAAACAACTCTTTTAAAAGTCGTGGTTCTGAAGGTAAGAGCCAAAAAAAATTACAAGGCAGGGACAATCATTAAGTTCTTTTCATGGTGTTAAGACACGAGAAACTTGCATTTACATCTTTGCTAAGAAAAAGAGCCAGAGATGGGGAGAAATTGAAAATCCAGGAGAAAAGATAACAGGTGGACATGGAAATGAGCTTTAATGAAGTAAATAGATGCAGATGTTGTAGGTGGAGGGGTAGGAGTGCGTGCCTGCTGCTGCTGCTGCTAAGTCGCTTTAGTCGTGTCCGACTCCGTGCGACCCCAGATGGCCTCTATTTTCAACTAGGTGGGAGGTGAACTGCTCTGCTGGGAGAGCAGAGAAAGAATAAGGGCCAGGAGGAAGGCTTGCATTTGGAATAGATGGGAAACGAGAGTACAAACTGAATGCCCAACATAAGCTCATTTCCCATAGACATTTGGCACCATGTGGGCTACGGCTTTATTCGCAGAAGTGTGCAGCCTCACTTTGACACTGGTATCTCCAACCCCACATGACGCATGTCTTCCCTGAACCAGCTTTTGGCTCACAACAACTGAAGACCGAATGGGCTATGTGTAAATGTCTATAACTACTTCTCAAATCACATTTAATCAGCACACTATGTTCTTGAATTTATACAAACATGCTATTTTTTCAGAGACACATTTAAGCATTACGCTTTGTTCAAGGACAAAATAAATGGAGGAGGCTGGAGATGGATTTGCTCACTTACCTTTGTGTGTACACTCTACTAAGCACAGAATATCTCATGAGTCATGGAGAGCGTGACCTATTTTTAGACAAATGCTTTTGCAAATTTTGTATGCAGTGGTGGAAGAATATTTTAAATCCTAATTGAACTAAGCCATCTCATTACCTGGCTATTCTGACCAATGAGCATTGCCATGGTGATGAAGCAATCAAGTTAGCAGGTCCTACTGTGAGAATTTTCCATTCCGGATGCTTTATCAAGTTCCAGTTCACTCATCTCCAAACACAATCTAATCAGCAGGAATATAGAGACAGTTATTTAGTGACATAGAAGCAGATGCCACAAAAGAGAAAAAAAAAAAAGGTTTTCTCGAACAATTATAATGCCAAAGTATATTGACATAAAGTTTACAAAGAAAATTTCTTTTTAAATTTAATTAGAAATATTTAGACTGATCAACAACAAATTAAAACTTCAAAATATATGTATCCATTTTAATGTTTTTAAATTTTTATACATATTGAGGTGAACATCAAAGTTCAGGCAATCAAACACTCTGTTGTCTTTACAATTAGTCTCAAAGATAAGTATTACTTGGGTTATGGATGGATTGTGTCCCCCTTCAAATTCATATGTTAAAGTCTTAACCGCCAATGTAATGGTACAGTGGAGATGTAGCCTTTGGGAGATAAATTCAGATGAGGTCATAAGGATGGGGCCTCATGATGGAATTAGCGCCTTTATAAGAAGAGGAAGAGGCACCAGCTGCACTCTCTCACGGTTGCTCTCACTCTCTCTCCCTCCGTCTCTCCTTCCATCCCTCCTTCTCTCTCAGTCATGTGAAGACGAAGTAAGAAGTCAGTTATCTACAAGCCAGGAGTAGAGCACTTACTGAGAACAAAATTAGCTGGCACGTTCATCTTGGACTGCCCAACTTCCAGAAATAAATTCCTATTGTTTAAGCCACCAAATCTATGATATTTTGTTATGGCAGCTCCACTGGCTAATAAATTTTGTTTAAATGGGACCTAAATACATCTTACAGCTTGGTGGAGGTCAGGTATTAAAAGGAAGATAAGTAACTTTCATGGTCAAAAATAAAACCTAAGAGCAAGAGTTCAAAGAGGTTTCAATTATATCTCAAAATGGGAGCACAGAAGTATACTCTTTTTGAGACTATAAAAAAGTCAAAATTTTTATCACTTCTGCATGTTTGCTATTGTTATGTTCTTAGCCTAAGTGGCAATACAAATGCTCAAGTAAGAAGGCATTATGAAATTGTGTTTAGGAGCAGAAAGAACCAAGAGAGCTACATTCTTTTTTGTCATTTGCAGTATGGGAGGAAAACTTCATGGAATAAAATGTTTTTAACAAGATTTAAGGAGAAAATGAAATTTTGGATAAAAGTGGCAATAGACCAATCATGCCAATACATGTCTTTTAAATTTCTCATTAAAATTTCCATGAAGATATACTAAAATCTTCCCTGGTGGCTCAGACGGTAAAGTGTCTGTCTACAATGCGGGAGACCTGGGTTCGATCCCTGGATCGGGAAGATCCCCTGGAGAAGGAAATGGCAATCCACTCCAGTACTATTGCCTGGAAAATCCCATGGACAGAGGAGCCTGGTAGGCTATAGTCCATGGGGTTGCAAAGAGTTGGACACGACTGAGCGACTTCACTCACTCATATGCTAAAATATAAAGATGAACAAATTTACTACATTTGGGCTTACTACACTGTAAGCCCAAAATAATACAAGATAAAATACCAGAACCTGCCATTCATTTATACTGTTTTATATGCAGAGGTTAGTGTCATAATTGTTTTAGCTCATTAGCGTGTGCCTAGAACCTAAGCTAGCCCTTGGTGTTCACTAGGTGCTCAGTAAATGTTTATTATCATCATTGTTAGCTAGATATTTTCTGAGAATTGATTGAGACTAACCTTTTGAACCACACAGCTTATGCTTTTCCCTTAGAAAGATAATGTCTTAGATAGCTTCCAAAGAAAGTAGGCAGACACGATTTCCCACCTTAATGTATATTCAGTGACAAAGGGGTTGCACTGACCAGAGGAAAGCTGACTACATAAGTGCTTTCATCTGAGCAAGTCAGAAGAAGAATAATCTTCCTGTCTGTTTTTCTAAACAACTCTTCTTACAGATATTGGGCCCCACAAATCAGGATTTCACGCCACAGTACAAGAGAAGAGTGTAAGGTCATGTGCTGTTTTGTGGCAAATATAGGTAAGAAAATTTAAGAGCAATTCATCTTGAGTTATTTAGACTTTCATATCCTATTCAATACAAAGAGACTTATAAACAGCATTTGCTTCTCTGGCTTATTCCTAGAACTGAACTGTCAGTGCAAAGTAGATTCAATTGGAATTAATTCCAAAACACACAAAAAAACAATGCCTACTGACACGGCAAACCAGAATGAAGTGGAATACAATAACCTTCAGAATTATGGGAAAAGGTGCCAGCATCTAAGTGGAGAGTGAGCACTAAAGTTAAAGCCCATGGTTTTTCAGTATTAGAAGCCAATATCAGAATTGAAGACTATGATTTAAACAGAAAACTGATCCAAGTAATGATAAATGGGACTTGTGAAATGCTACCTTAAATGTGGAAAGATGCTCAAGAAAAACATGATTGGAAATAATTTTTTAAAAGGAAAATAAGTATATATATATATATAGTATCATTTGTATTATTTTCTTCTAGCTATGTGTATTATTTCTTCTAGCTCCTTTCATCCACTAAATATAAATGAGCTTATTCAGTAGTAATTAAAATTATAACCTTCAATGTAAACTTAAACTTTCCTCAAAATATTATTTTAGCAAAAACTAATAATGGTAATTTGTATCTTTTTTTAATAATCCTTTAAATTTGTTTCACTCATTTCAGCAAAACACCTTTAGTAAAATGCGGTGCATTTTGAATAAAGTGAAGTGGAGATTTCAGTGAGAAATTGAAGCTGGTAGAAACATTTGTATCACTAATGTATTTTACCAATGATGAGTCTATGGCCCTGTGAAAGTGAAAGTCTATCAGTTGTTTGCAAATCCATGGACTATACAGTCCACGGAATTTTTCAGGCCAGAGTACTAGAGTGGGTAGCCATTCCCTTCTCCAGGGGATCTTCCTAAGGTAGGGATCAAACGCAGGTCTCTCTCATTGCAGGCAGATTCTTTTCCAGCTGAGCCACAAGGGAAGCCCAAGAATACTAGAATGGGTAGCCTATCCCTTCTCCAGCAGATCTTCCCAACCCAGGAATCGAACTGGGCTCTCCTGTATTTCAGGTGGATTCTTCACCAACTGAGCTATCAGGGAAGCCCCCATGGCCCTACCGCTGCTGCTGCTAAGTCGCTTCAGTCGTGTCCGACTCTGTGCGACCCCACTGACTCCACCGTCCCTGGGATTCTCCAGGCAGGAACACTGGAGTGGGTTGCCATTTCCTTCTCCAATGCATGAAAGTGAAAAGTGAAAGTGAAGTTGCTCAGTCGTGTCCAACTCTTAGCGACATCATGGACTACAGCCCACCAGGCTCCTCTGTCCATGGGATTTCCCAGGCAAGACTACTGGAGTGGGGTGCCATTGCCTTCTCCATCATGGCCCTGAGAGGGACATATTTATCCCCACAGCTCAACTGATTCTCCACTCCCTTTATGACAGTGACTGTGTCATGTTCTTTCCTCTCTTCCTTTCTCTTTTCATTTCCTATCTTACCACCCAAATGGAAATCCCATCTACAGTTCAGATTAAGAAATCTATAACTCATGTAAAGATGAATACAGTGTTAACTAACCAAATCAACGGATTTCTTTGCTTTGATCTTCTGTTCTATCTGGGCTCCCTTTTCCCCCTTCAACTCATACCTCCTGTATACTGTAAGCTCTTATCAACTACTTCTTTCCTTTTTCTTTTCTCTATCTCCTCACAAGTCTGCATAATTTGGGTTTTCTGCTAGGCTTACTAATGTTTTCATTTAGATGACCACATTAACACATGAAATAATCTTTTCAAAAATTTCTGTAACGAGTCCAGTTTACTAGGATGTGAGATACAATTTACTTTTCTTCTTCTACCCTGGAAAATGTCAAAAATATTCCTACAAAAATTGAGAAATATAAAAAGCTGAGAGTTGAAGTAAGTTCCATTTCCTTCTTTTCCTTATTCCTTTCCTCTGAACTGAACAATCTCTTGAGCTGAACAGATCTCACAACACAGACAATAATACTGCAGTAAATAAAAATTTGAAAACATTTCTAGAATTAGTTTTATGAAACATAATATTGAAAGGGCTAAATTCTTGGGAATCATTGTGGCTACTCAGAATTTCTGATTTAGGAATGTATATTCCCATCTAATTTCATGATTTAAGGTAACTCTGTGGTAGGAGCCAGTTCAGTTCAGTTGCTCAGTCATGTCCGATTCTTTGCAACCCCATGGACTGCAGCACACCAGGCCTCCCTGTCCACCACCAACTCCTGGAGTTTACCCAAACTCATGTCCATTGAGTCAGTGATGCCATCTAATCATCTCATTCTGCCGCCCCCTTCTCCTCCTGCCCTCAATCTTTCCCAGCATCAGGGTCTTTTCCAGTGAGTCAGCTCTTCACATTAGGTGGACAAAGTATTGGAGTTTCAGCTTTAGCATCAGTCCTTCCAAAGAAATCCCAGGACTGATCTCCTTCAGAATGGACTGGTTGGATCTCCTTGCAGTCCAAGGGACTCTCAAGGGTCTTCTCCAACACCACAGTTCAAAAGAATCAATTCTTTGGTGCTCAGCTTTCTTTATAATCCAAATCTCACATCCATACATAACTTCTGGAAAAACTGTAGCCTTCACTAGATGGACCTTTGTTGGCAAAGTAATGTCTCTGCTTTTTAATATGCTGTCTAGGTTGGTCATAACTTTCCTTCCAAGGAGTAAGCATCTTTTATTTTCATGGCTGCAGTCACCATCTGCAGTGATTTTGGAGCCCCTCAAAATAAAGTCGGCCACTGTTTCCATTGTTTTCCCATCTATTTGCCATGAAGTGATGGGACGAGATGCCATGATCTTAGTTTTCTGAATGTTGAGCTTTAAGTCAGCTTTTTCACTCTCCTTTTTCACTTTCATCAAGAGGTTCTTGAGTTGGTGAGAGCCAACAAATATCTATTAATAATTAACCCACTTGTAAGTGTATTCTGTGGACAACCAACCATGGTAAGTTTATACAGTATGGGTGACTTACAGAGATAGAATATGTGACTTTAAGGGATGTGAACCCCTAAGGGAATTCTCTGTGAGACTGCTTACCACATTAGAAAAATGCAAACAAATCTTGCTTATGACCCAATAGAATCTATGAAACCCTATTTCTGACTTTCAGTACAGTCCCTAATTCTCCAGTTCCCTTTCGTCTGATGCACACACGTCTTCCATTCTTTATATTAGCAAACTTTCCATTGCATCAGAGAGCTGACCTGTGCCAACCACAGCTTTTTCAAAGCTGTCTCCCTGCTGATTTGTCTTTCCTGACTAGATTCAGTGGCTTTATAAAATGCTGTCCACATAGTTTTGAGCTTGATCGATTTCCTTGAGACGTGAACTCACATTAGAAATATGTCCTTCTCAGATGCTGAGACACAGGCTTCCTCTTTCTGGTTCCCTGTGAAGTATGAACTTTAGTGACCCAGCATGGCTAGTGGAGTTTCTGGAACAATATATCACTAGCTTTCTTCAAGACATGGTAGAATCCAAATGCTCAAGGATGTGTCCACCAGAACAAATGTAGAAATGTCCCTTGCTCCATCCATATACTAGGATGGCACTCATCAATGATGCCTTTTCCATGAAGTCAGAGAACACAGTTTGTGGTCCCAGACTGAGCCTCTGGTTGTTACAGAACCACTCATGATTGTGGCAATGTTCTTCCATTAGCTACAGCCAGATGTTACCCTCAGGACCTCCTGCTGTTGAGACCATAAGCCTTTCAGTTAAAAGCTTTAAGAGCAATTGGTGATTATTACCCAGAGTGATTGTTTCATTAAAAATTGTACTATGGTTATATTCAATTTGCAACATTCTTTCTGTATTTTTTGAACAGAATTATTTAAACAGGAACTTTGATACTTGATACACTCTTAGCATTAGTAACGGCATTTCTCAACAGATAATGGAAGGAAAGAAAACTATTCCTCCTGAACATATACTATACATCAAGTACATTGAATGAGCCATATACTTGTTAAACATTAACATCAATGACCTTTGGAAAAATATGATTATGTTTTTACAAGTGGAAAAACCAAGCCTCAATGGAGCAAATAGTTGACTCATAACCAAATCACTCATTTTGAATATAGTTTAACTTTTGATCATTTGTAAGGCTCTTCAGCACACATTGGAGTCTTTAGATTCCCATTAACTATTTTCATTTCTACCTCAACCCCTGCCATATGCTGGGATATTTTACCTCTTGGGATGTTTAATGATTTACCCTCCAGTCTAATTCTTACAGCCCCTTAATCTTTTCAAATCTAGAAACCTTCATATGCATTCCTTAAAAATTCACCTTGTCCGCACCTGGATATGCTCTACCTTTGAATTTCAAATTGAATGTTTCATGCTTGGCCTCAGCCTCTTATCCTGCCCATTTACCTCTTCTTTACTCACAAACATGTGCTCATAACTGCAGGGAGCCCTTAAGCACCTCAACTCCTGACTCTTAGTCTCCTCAGATAAAAGTTGATCTCATGTTTAATACCATCTCTCCCTGGAACTGCCCTTCCTTGAGCCCTGTCACCTTCCTTATATACTTATACCTGTGCTCGCCCTATACGAACCCCTAAAGTTGGCTCTGCGCATTCTACATTCCTATTCTCTACTCCATCTGGGATATACCGATATCCTGGTGAAAAAGATTTAATTGGAAATCTAAGCCCTAATATAAACCCATGGATTTCAAGTCTCTCGAATCTTGAATTAGATTATTTTATTCTTCCTCTTGTAAATTTATCTTCTCCCTTTTTAATACATCCTTCCAACTGGTATGTAAGCGAGTTGTTTCTCCCAGAAGCGCTTTGTTTAAAAAGCCATAAAAATATCAGAATCCACAATACTCTCTAGACTCTGCCATCTCTCTTCTTTGCTCTACATCCAAACTTCTCAACTAGCTATCTAAATGCATGTATTCATTTGTATCCTGTATTTCACCCCTACCACTCCAGTAATACAGCTCTTGATAACATCCATCACCCATTGCTGAATCCAGCAGGCATATTCCATCTTCACTTTACTGACCTGGCTGGAGAATTTTGTAGTACTGTGAAACACTCCTTTTCGTATTCCTTTGGACAGCACTCTACTGAGTTTCTTCCCATTCTTCAAACTCCTCCTTCTCTGCTTCAATTTTCAGGATCATGGTATTCCTCACAGCCATTAAATACAGGAGTTTCTCAAAACAAGGTCATCTTCTAACTCTCCCCTCTCGTGACAAGCTTGTCAATGCCTAAATTTCAGTTTCCACTTGTATATACTTGGCTGATAAATGAAACCTCTGTAGAAAAATAGTCCAGTGGACCTTTCTGCAATGTTTGAAATGCTCTATCATCTATGCCATCTAAAATGGTGGTCATATTGCATAAACCTTTCTGTTTCTCCTACTGTTTCCAAGGTACACACCTTAGCGTACATTCAAGACCCTGTAGGGTCACGTCTCTTAACACGCTGTCTTGCTCTGGCACCTTATAATAATTTTTCATTATTTCTATTTTATTCTATGTTTAGTGCTCACTCTCCTATTTGTGTCTGACTCTTTGCAACCTGGTGGACTGTAGCCTACCAGGCTTCTCTGTCCATGGGATTCTCTAGGCAAAAATACTGGAGTGGGTTACCATTTCCTTCTCCAGTGGATCTTCCTGACCCAGGAATTGAACCTGGGTCTCCCGCATCAGAGGCAGATGCTTTAACCTCTGAGCCATCAGGGAAGCTTCCTATTTGTAGTCTCAGTGTATACTAAACGTTGACATATATTATTTTATAATGTTCAACAGATAATAATTACCAATCTGGCATCTGGAAGCAAGCATGCATGACTCCATAACCTATGTTCTTTCATAACATGACAATACCCACTACTGTATGTGTGGGAAACAACTTGCTTATTATAGAATCAGGGTTCTTCAATTTAATAATGTCTAATTTGAAATGGTTGAATTTTTTAAAAAGAAAGCAAACAAAGAATCAAATCTATTACAATTCATTTCTATGCTTTTTCCCAACTGTGGTCCCATCTCATAGGATACTTAAAATAGCAAAAACTTTGACATTGTCATTTATCCTGAGGGAAATGACAAACCACTGAAAAAACTTATCAGAGCAGGAGAAAAAATAATCATATTCCACTTTTCAGAAATTAAAGTGAGAGTAGTGGTGAGGTAGATTAGAAAGGGCAAGACTGAAAGCAGAGAGAACAAGTAGAATTTATTCAGTCAACACTGATAAAAGCCACTAACAGCTTTAATCATAAAGCAATTCGAGAGGGCTTCAAGACAAATTCATTTATAAATAAATGATAAAACATTTTAAAGATCATGAAATTTCCATTCACAGAGGTGATGAGAAAACTAAGAAATATAAAGGATATTAAATAATAACTCCCCAAAAATGTGGGTTGAACTAGATGATATTTTAATGTATATCATTTTTGCATAAGATTTTTAAAAGTTCTCTGGGATCTAATAATCAGGAATCTATTACATCCACATATACTGCTTGAAAATGTTATCCCTAGATGTTTTGCAACTTACTGGTAACTTAAAATATTCATGGGTTAAGGAGTATAAAAGATAGCATAAAAGAAATTATATAGAATTAGAACATGGGAAAGATCAGTATTTCTAATATATAAATATAATATGATGATTACAGTTGATATAATACACATTATATTAATTATTTCTTATTAACAAATGATAATCCAGGTTTAAAATTCCGCTTCATTAAAAATTGGGGGCAAGGGGAAGAAAGAAATAACATGTTCTCCTACTGTGTGGTCTGGAGAAGGAAATGGCAACCCACACCAATATTCTTGCCTGGAGAATCCCATGGACAGAGGATCCTGACAGGCTCAATCCACGGGGTCATGAGAGTCGGACACGAATTGGTGACTAAATCATCACCAGCACCACTATGCAGTAATGTACATCCTACTATCATAGATAGCTATTATTCCATCAAGATAGTGTTCTTTCTCAAGGTAAAAAGGAAATTTCAAACTTGTTTATTTTTGAGGGGAAGCTAACTATACTTAGTATAATTAATATGTATAAGATTCAAGTCACTGAAGAAAAATAGCATAAAGAACTTGTTTGAAACAGAACGATCTAGGACAGAGGAGTATAAAACCTAAAAGTAGAAAGCATACAATAAGAGGCAAAAGTATAACAAAAAATACCAGTTATCGCAGTTATTGTGAAAGTATTAAATTCCTCTCATATTGGTAAAACAACCTCAACCAATTTTATGGTGTGAATAACAGACACAATAAAAGGGAATGAAGCAGAAAAAGTAAACATAAAAATGAGGACAATTATATACCAGGAAACTACAAGTGAAAAGAAAGCAGCCTTGGAAATATCAGTATTGCAGATATCTATCAAGGCAAGAACATCAAATGGGAAATGAGTATGCCTTATATGAATAACAGGAGAAGGAAATGGCAACCCACTCCAGTATTCCTGCCTGGAGAATCCCAGGGATGGAGGAGCCTGGTAGGCTACAGTCCATGGGGTCGCAGGGAGTCGGACACAACTGAGCAACTTCACTTCTTCACTATATGAATAACAGATGAATGAATGAATATATATACTTAGCAATTACAAGCAATTATGTTTCACATAATTTGACATTAAAATATTTAAAGCCAAAATGAAGAGATACAAGGTAGAGTTGATAAAGTTAAAGCCACATTGAGGACCTGAATATAACTCAATTTTTAACAAAGAAAATAGAAAACAATTGATAGAGATAGATGACCTGAATAAGATAATATAATGAAAACACTTATAGTATTTACTATGTGTCAGGCACTGCTATATTTATCATATGTATTATGTATTTATTGACTCATTTACTGCTCATAGTGACCCTCTAGAAAGATGCTATTATAATTTCATTTACAGATGAGGAAATTAATACAAGCAAGCTTAAGTAGTTGGACTAATGCTACACAGTTTGAGATTGGTTGAGCCAAATATTGAGCAGAGGCAACCTGTCTTCAGAGATTTAGCTCTTAAGTGCTTTGTTGCAGTCTCTTAATTAATAAGTCTGACTGAAGAGGCAGAAATATATCTTGCACCTTCTTTTAAATGTCTATAATACATTAAATGTCTATAATACATTCACATACATAATCAATAAATGTCAAAACAGAGAAAATAGGCAAACAATTCTTTTGCCTCAAAGTAATAAACATAAAACTAAGAAATACCAAAAGATCATGGCACCTGGTCCCATCATTTCATGGCAAATAAATGGGGAAACAATGGAAACAGTAAGAGATTTTATTTTGGGGGGCTCCAAAATCACTGCAGATGGTGACTTCAGCCATGGAATTAAAAGATGCTTGCTCATTGGAAGAAAAACTATGACCAACCTAGATAGCATATTAAAAAGCAGAGACATTACTTTGCCAGCAAAGGTCCCTCTAGTCAAGGCTATGGTTTTTCCAGTAGTCATGTAGGGATGAAAGCTGGGCTGTAAAGAAAGCTGAGCACTGAAGAACTGATGCTTTTGAACTGTGGTTTTGGAGAAGACTCTAGAGTGTCCCTTGGACTGCAAGGAGAGCCAACCAGTTCATCCTAAAGGAAATCAGTCCTGAAAATTCATTGGAAGGACTGATGCTGAAGCTGAAATTCCAATACTTTGGCCACTTTGATACGAAGAACCAACTCATTGGAAAAGACCCTGATGCTGGGAAAGATTGAAGGCAGGAGGAGAAGAGGATGACAGAGGATGAGATGGTTGGATGACATCACCGACTTGATGGACATGAGTTTGAGTAGGCTCCAGAAGTTAGTGATGGACAGGGAAGCCTGGAGTGCTATGGTCCATGGCGTCACGAAGAGTCAGACACAACTGAGCGACTGAACTGAACTGAATAAACATAACATAAAAATACAACATAACTAAGAATATAAAATAAAATTAAAATATGTTTTGATAAATACGTTAGGAGGTAGGCAAAAATAAAATTAAAACTGGTATTATAGGCATTTTACAATAAGAAACCAATAAAACTTCAGAGATCAGTCAAAAGTGTGCACAGAGAAAAATGAATTAATATGTATATATCATTGTGTAAGAGAGAATGTGAATGAAGGAAAGGAAGGAATAAAGAAAGAAAAGAAGGAAACAAGGAAAGAAGACTATTCATATGTCAGTGTAGGAAAGGGAAAAACCTGGATAAAGCCTAAAGGAATGAGTATTTAATGTTTTGGTAAATAGTCACAGTGTAACGTCAAGAATGTAAGAATGTATGTCAGTCTGTAAATGCATGATTCTTATTGTTTCTATAAGCAAATAATATAGTTTTTTAAGTAGAAAAGAAATACAGTAAATTATGGCAATACTCAGTAAAATTATTAGTATTCACCATTTTTATGCTCTAAAATATATTTTAAATGTTCTGTGATTAATAATCTGTCTCATGTCACTACCTGTATAGCACTGGGATGAACACTGAGAGATGTAATGATGAACAAGAAGAACAACAAAAATTAGAATCCGAAGAAAATTTCAAAGAGAAAATCAATAAACTTAAAAACAAAAACAACGTGTACACACAACAGGGTGGATCACTTTGGAAAACACTGTTAGGCAAAAGAAGCAGAAATTTATTCACAATTCTGTTTACCCAAAAACATACTAAAATGGTTTGCAGTCTTAGGAATCAAAATGTGGTTTCCTGAAAGAATAGAGTGGTAGGAAAGAAAATCGGCAGGAAAGCGATATAGGAAAACATTCTGGGTTGATGCAAATGTCTTATACCTTGTTTGGAAGGGGATTACCAGGCAGTATACAATTTTTGGCAGAACATCTGTTTTCTCAGTCCGTGAATGTGAATTGGCCTTGTTATTTGCTTTAGCCAAAAAAATGAGGCAGAGGAAAATTCCCTGGTGGTCCAGTGGTTAAGAATCTGCCTGTTGAGGCAGGGGACCCAAGCTTTATCCCTGGCCCAGGAAGATTCCACATGCCACGGGGCAACAAAGCCTGTATGTCACAACCACTGAGCCCACGCACCACAACTGCTGATGCCCAAGTGCTCTCGAGCCCTCCTGCCACAATGAGAGGAGCCACCCACTCGCAACTAGAAAAAGTCCAGCGCAACCATCATAAATGAACGAGTGAGACCGAAAGGACACGATGCCCCTTCGGATCCTAGACTTCCAGAGACATTATCCGATTTAACCAATTGGATCCAGGACTACTATCTCATTTACTCTGGGGATGAGCAACTTTTCACACCAGGAGTGACTGGACAAAGCCAGCCCAAAGGGCTTCTCAAGGTCTCTTGACCTCAGAACACAACACAATGTTCTCTTAGTCTTCAAATCTGGAAGGGATGAGCTCTGAAGTAAACCATTTAAGTGTATTATTCTCAGCTGCCCATTTTAATCATAGATGAGAAAGAGCAGGCCTTTCGGGTCTATCGCATAGTCTCATGCCGGAATAGCCTCATTCATCAAAGTTACAGCTTTCAGGTATGATGATATCAAAGGGGATTTGTGGGCCCCGTGGCAGAGCCATGAGCACATTTCGTTGAAGGGATCCGCCAACAGGTGTCAGAAGTGTTCAATGTGTAGCCCTAGCATTCACTCTTGTTTTCGCCTGGGCCTCGGTAGATATTTATAATTTTCCAAATTTATGTGATAGAAACACTATCCATCTGGAATCAAGCAGACTTGGGTTTAAGTCTGGCTCTGAGGAAAACTGTAACTTCACTGAAGTGTATTAACCTCTTGGAACTTCGATTTTCTCATTTTTACAGTGTTGGAAAATTCTTCATAGTTAATTCCAGTCAATGAATTAAGTAATAAAAGTAATCAATGTATAAGACAGATGTCTAACACATATTACACCCTCAGTAGTGTCAGTGGTCTTCCACCTAGAAGGCAAAGATCATGCCTCTCCCATCGTTGTTCTCACTGACCCACCAAATGTGTGTTTGTGTTAGTCGCTCAGTCGTGTCCGACTCTGCGACTCCATGAACTGTAGCCTGCCAGGTCCTCTGTCCATGGAGCTTTCCAGGCAAGAATGCTGGAGTGGGCTGGCCCCTCCATTCTCCTGGGGAGCTTCCCAACCCAGGATTGAAACCAGGTCTCTCGCATTCCAGGCAGATTCTTTACCATCTGAGCCACCAGGGATAGAATAGAAGGTATTCAATAAATAATAGAAAAAAACCTGCTGTCTCTATTTCTAATACTGATACACTCATTTGAACTTGGGAGGTTTTTAACTATCACCCTCATGAATCTCTTACTGATTATAAAATAAGTCAGATGGAGTTTCACCTTAAACTCTAATTGGACAAACCACTGAACCTCCATCGGTCTATACGTGTCCAGGATATTTATTGTCATTGAATAGTAAAACTGTCAGCCTCTGAGAACACTATAAATGTTTTGCTATAAAGAAAAAAATCATCTTATAGTTTTCCGGGCAGATAAGAAATATCAGCAAGAGATGGTTTATAAAAATAAAGGGAAGACATTTTTTCCAAATATATTACCTTGTATAAAATAAAAAAACTCATGAGAACCCATGGTATAGCACAGGGAACTCTACTCAGTGATCTCTGGTGACCTAAATGGGAAGGAAATCTAAAAAAGAGTGTGTGTATATATATATATGTATATATATGTATATAGCTGATTCACTTTGCTATATAGCAGAAACTAGCACAATGTTATAAAGCATATGATATAGATTTATATAAATATATAATTATATATATAAATATAATATAAAGCATTATAAAGCATATAAAGTATAAAACATTATACTCCAATAAAAAAATAGAAAGAAAACTTAAATATGCTTTGAAAAACAGACTAGAATTCATCCTGTCATAGAGTCTGCCACTGTACTAGTCTCCTTTATCAAAGTTAGGATTTAGACATGAAAATATCCAAGAGAATTTGCAGGCTCCTCATAAGAAGCCCTAGTGGCTCAGACAGTAAAGAATCTGCCTACAATGCAGGAGACCTGTGTTCAGTCCCTGGGTCGGGAAGATCCCCTGGAGAAAGGAATGGCTACCCACTTCAGTATTCTTGCCTGGAGAATTCCATGGACAGTAGAGCCTGGTTTGCTACAGTCCATGGGGTCACAAACAGCTGGACACAACTGAGAAACTAACACACATAAGAAGCCAATTGTGTGTTACTTAGTCATACGTATATTATGGTGGAAGGATACCTCAGTCCAGCATGCAGAGCAGAGTAAGGCAGAAGAGCTGCTAGGCTAGCATTTTTCAAAGACCTGGGCCCCTGAGACCAGGAATCCTTCCATACCTCCCACCTAATGTCCTCCCCCTGCTAGCAGTAGCCTGGAGTATAACTGATAACCATGGGGATAAGGAAGGATGATGCTAACTACACAAATTAGGCCAGATTTAAGATTCATGGACTCATCTTTTCTCCCATAATTTTAGTGGTCACAATGAGTAAATCAATTTATCTGATCTGAAACAAATCAATTTACTTTTCTGATTCTCAATTTCCTCAAATGTAAAGGAAGGGAGGAAACTAAATGAACTATTTAGCAATGGATCAATTCTAAAGCCTTTTATGATTCATTTTCATCTTTTTTTTCACAGCTCCACATTCTTCATATGGAACCAATTCTTTATCTACGAAAGCAGACACAGCTGCCAGCCACAGACAAATAGTTGCAGGCGGGCGTAGAAAGGCAATTGTAAGATCATTTCTTCTTGGCATCAGCTAGCCAATCCCATCAAGAAATTCCAGCTGCCACATTTCTCAGAACCCAGCTACTCTTCCCTTCAGTAACTTCAGTCCATTCTGAAATTTTGGGCTTTGTCCACACTTTTGTTTTCTCCTAGGTTGGTCACTACTCTTTTTGCCTCTGGCTCTTTCTTCCAGGTTGCACTTAAAAACTATTTTGAAAGCTCTGAGTCCACTATTCAGGAACAGCTGTTAATGAAAACAATCTGAGTTGACGTCGCTTCTGTTCCACAGCAGTGATTTAGCTCAAACTAACTTCTCGCCCAATTATGGGCTTGCCGCAGTCATCCTGTGAGGCTTGTGTCTGGCAGGGGAAGGGACGTGGACAGAACAAGGAGAGGATGTGGGATAAGCCAGCAGCCCCTGGATGACAGGTCTCCCCAAGAAAGCTTTCCCCAGCTGGAGCCAGCTAAGCCAAGCCTTTCTGCTGACAGACATGCCTGCTTCCAACCATGTATCTCTCGACATGTTGTTTGAAATAATCTGCAAGGTATCTCTGTGGTCTCATTTCTCTGAGGATCTCTGAGGAAGCTGGCTTTCTTGGAGACTGTAAAATTGATGCCATTCTCCTGTTTAAAGGCTCTCACAGACTCCCTATCACCTTAAGAGTAATATGTAAAATTCTATAACAATATCTTACAGGCTTGTTGTAAAATTAAATAATTAAAATCAAATAGCATATTAATATGCCATAATGAGTGGAATACACAAGAATTACTAGCTTCTTTCACCTTCTTCCCACCTGATCCAATCCTTACCTATTTTATAGGCTTATCTTCTACTATTCTCATCTCTCATGTTAGTTATCCTAACTACTTGAAGTCTCCATTTTTCAAATTCTTTATCTTTGCACAAACGATGACTCGATCTTGAAACTGACACTGCCCTTTCCTTGTTGGAACAGAATTCATTCTTCAGAATTCATTCTTCTTTAATGACTCCCTCCCTGTCTGTCAAAAACAGATACTCCCCCCACCCCTTGGAGGCCACCACTGGTCCTGATGCAGCCCCACTACTGTGGGGCCAAAATTTTGTCATTAATGATAATGATGATGATAACTATTGTTCCTTCAACAAACACCTATTATTTATCAGAAACTGAGCGGCTTGTTCACTTTACAAACATTATCCTTACTCTTCAAAATCATCCTACAATTGTTGATATTTAGCTTCCATTTCAGATGAGATAAATGAAGTTAAAAGGGGATTGTGTTGCCATAATATACAGCCTACTTTCTTATTTGTCTTCTTGTCTAGACTGTGCTTAAATAATTGTATTTATTTGTATTTATATTGTATTATGTTTGTATTTATATTGTATAATTGCCCTCAATAAATGGCTCCTCAATAAAGTTGCGAAGGATGCAGAAAACTCTCCTCCTTGGTCCGTGATTCTTTTCTTACCCACATCATGGGTTTTTCTTTTCCTTTAAAGACATGTTTCTTTAACCTAGCAGTGTTTCAGTACATATCAAAGAATTACAGAGGATCTTGATAGATAATTCAAGAAAAACATTTATTTTTGTAAATCTATTACATTCACATGCATTAAATAAATCATAAACAATATAACACTGTGTTCTTTGTGATCCTGACACAACCTCGTATCTCTCTGTTAGAATCTTCAATGCAAGGAGTAATTGATCTAGGTAATGGGTCTGCCTCTGCCACCAGAAACTTTTATTTTTATTCTCCTAAGCACCCAACTAGCACCATGGCTGGTATAAAGTAAACATGCAATAAAAGCATATGATCTTTAAACAGATTACAATAAGCAGCTTTAGGAGTTATCATGTGGATCAGTCAGCTCAGGATGCTTAACAACAGACGTTTATCTCTCATAGCTCTAGAAGCTGGAAGTCGATCAAGGTGCCAGCAGATTCTGTTCCTGATGAGAACCTTCTTTCTGGTTTGCATATGACTGCCTCCTCTTTGTTCTCAGAGGGCAAAGGGAGAGAGACAGAGAGTGCTCTGGTCTCTCTTCCTCTTTTAAGGACACTAATCCGACTGTGGGAGCCTCCCCGTCACAACCTAATTTAAGTCTAATTAACTCCCAAATGTCCAACTTCCAAATACCATCACAGTGGGGAACAGAGCTTCATATATTAATTGAAGACACAATCACTCAAACTATGATACCACTGTGCTGCCTCTGCTATGATCCCTCTGACTGAAAACAAAGCAAAGATGGTAGGGAAGGTATTCCCCCCTTAGAAACAGACCATTGCACAGAAACAGATGAGAAAAACTAGTTTATATTATAAGATTCCACTTGTATCTGACATTCTCTTCCATCAGAGAGGCTAATATGCCCCTTGAAGAACCAGTAATTTAAGCTGACCTCCCAAGGGAAGGAACAATCTTTGTGGTCAGAGACAACACTCTGGACAGGGGCAGAAAGGGGCATCAAATGAGTAGATAATTTGCTCATCCCAAACCAGCTTGGGGCTTCCTTGGTGGCTCAGACAGTAAAGAATCCACCTGCAATGTAGGAGACTGGGTTTAACTCCTGGGTCAGGAAGATCCCCTGGAGGAGGGCATGGCAACCCACTCAAGTATTCTTGCCTAGAGATTCCCCATGGACAGAGGAACCTGGTAGGTTACAGCACATGGGGTCACAAAGAGTCAGACACGACTGAACGACTAAGCACGAACCACAGACCAGCTTTGCCTGTTGTCCCTTCTTTGTTTTATTTCAAGAGGTTTGATTCTATTTTCATCCAGCATAGAAACTGGCCTTTAGTGTTTGCCACTTATCCTGAAAGGGAAGGTTCTCACTGTCTATTTGCCTTGTAATAGATACACAATTGATTCACAAAATCTTCATGCTGCTCAACATGACAGATGAATCATTTGCTTCCAAAATTACAGGGATCTTTGGGGTCAGGCAGTCTAGGTAAACATAGAGAGTCTCCTCCAGAAACAGAGAAATGCAGGCAAGCAGCGCCTGGCTTTGGGAGCCATCTCCACAGGAGTGGTCAGTGCCATCATCCTCTTACAACACTCAAGGGAGGGTTGTAAGTGTGCCCAAGCCAGCATATGGTGCATATCTTATTAACCTAATCGCAGAACTCCAGTAAGCTGCTTTCAAGATAATTTGGGCCCCTGTGAATAGTCATCCCTCTTCCCAGCCCCTGCTCAGCCCTGGAAGGGATGATGCGCGCACATCTCCTCTGTCCAATGGACTCCAAAGAAATCTTGCCAGTGTTTATAATATCTGCAAAATCCCTCTGTAAATAACACCCAGGCCACACAGCAGGTTGAAGCCAAGAAGCTCAGTTCTGCCTGAAAGCTTTCCCCCAGGTTGTTATTTTTGCAGCTGGAAGGGAAGAAAGACCCCCTGAACAAAAGATTCACGGCAGTCTTAACGTAGACATTTTATGGTCGTTTTATGGAAAGGTTTTTTTTTTTTTTAATATATTTTGAAGGATAAAGTGAACACAGCTTCTCTACCTGGAAACCTATGCTGGTCAGTGACAAGTGGGAAAAAAACAAAAAAGAAGAATGATAAAAGTAGGCCTAGTTTACAAAACACACATGCAACTTGGTCTCCATTCAGGCAAGGACCACCCTTCCCAATCTCAATCCCTGTCTCTCCAACCCTCCCAACCACGAATACTAACATCTGGGGGAGACTCTTTAGCTAACAGTGTCCTGGGAAACATCTGGTCTGGAAAATCAGAACTGTATCTTTAAGATATAAAAGAGAGGTTTCCTTCAACCTTCAGAAGTATTTGTGACTGATTCCTAAGTAAAAAGGAAGATCTAAAAAGAACATTTTAATGCTCATAGGTAGAGGAGAAAAGGGAACACAGGGGAATAAATAATATTTATTATATAACTACTTGTAAAAGTAAAGATCACCAAAAAGAAAAGAAGGAAAGGCTATTTATTCATAGCTCATTAGAGCATAGGAGTCAGCTACCACCACTTGTGTTTGGTAAAGACTCAAAAGCTGGCAGAGGAGGGGCTTCCCTGATGCTCTGGTGGCTAATCCCCGTGCTCTCAATGCAGCAGGCCCCAGGATGGATCCTAGGTCAGAGAATTAGATGCCACATGCCACAGCTAAGAGTTTGCATGCCACAACTGAAAACTATGCATGCCACAGTGAAGACTGAAGATCCCACATGCTGCAACTAAGATCCAGCACAGCCGAATAAATAAATAAATATTCTTTAAAAAAAAAAAAAAAAGCAGGCATAGAAAAGTGGGACAAAAGGAAGTTCATTGAAAGTTGTTGGTGTAGAAGCTGGAGGTGGCTAACAAAGTGGATGCATCCTCTGTGTTAGATTGGGAAGCGTATTTGGCTTTCCCTGGTTGCTCCTGAGTTGGAAGCAGAGGTAAAAAATAGGAAAGATGGTATTTACTGAGCAAGGTCTGACCCTTGTGGATTGACTGCTGCAGAAGCTATGGTTTGATACCCTGGAATGGTTACTGAAGAGGTTGGGAGTCAAGGCTCTATTGTTTGACATTTTTTTTCCACTTGCCCTGCCATGTCCTAGCTGTCATATGAAAATGAAACCTACTCAGTCATGTCCAAGTCTTTGTGACCCCATGGACTATACAATGGACAATTCCAAGGCCATGGAATTCTCCAGGCCAGAATACCAGAGTGGGTAGTTTTTTCCTTCTCCAGGAGATCTTCTCAGCCCAGGGATCAAACCCAGGCCTCCTGCATTGCGGGCAGATTCTTTACCAGCTGAACTACAAGGGAAGACCAAGAATACTGGAGTGGGTAGCCTATCCCTTCTCCAGGGGATCTTCCTGACCCAAGAATTGAGCCGGGGTCTCCTGCATTGCACGTGAATTCTTTACCAGCTGAGCTATCAGGGAAAATATTCTCTATTTATACATATACTCTCTCATACCAAGTGACAGGTACCATCATTTCATTTCATCTTCACAACAATACTATAAAAAGGACACTGTTTCACTGCCTTTCAAAAGAACAAACTAAGGCAAGTTATTCAAGGTTCCAGGGGTTGTTACTGGCAGGACCAGGTCTTTTTTTTTTTTTTTTTTTACGTTCCTACACCAGTTTTATTTAAAACACAAATAAGTATTTATCTTGCTGTAATGGCAAACTGTTCAAATAATGGTGAACATGAATCACTGACTAACACAAGGCTTTAAATATGAAACAAAATTTTTTTTAAAAGCAAAAGAATAAAGGTTATATACAAAAGGGACCTGGAATCTACAAGCCGATTCCAAAAACGAAATGAGTAGAAAATCTGTGGTGAAACCAGAACATTTCACCCCTGCTTTGGAGAAGGGCTATTAGACAACACTCAGTCAGCTGAAGATGGACTGGTAGGTAAGTATCTATACATAAATTTCAAGTCATTTTTGCTTGTGTAGAATCATCCAGATCTTCCCAAGACTGAATTGGGCAGTCCTGTGGCTTTCTTCCTTTTCATATTCCCAACAAGGCTACACGAGGTTCAACTCTTGATGAGCCGCTTACAACAGCAGTTCCTTAGGAGCCAACACGACAGGTGGGTCAGATTTCCTTTTGAGAAACAAAACTGGCCACCTACAGCAAAGTATCAAAACGGGCACGTCCTTTCCTCTTCCTTTTATGTATGTACAATATGTCTCCTTTCAAGACTATTATCCCCATCGTACTTGTTCCTTCACAAGTCTAAACCTTGAGGTGATATGAAGGAGATGAACATCAAGAAAAGAAAATTCAATTCAGAAACGAAGAGAACCGGAAGGCATACAATACACCCCCAGAGCATCTCGGCGACTCCTGCTACAGCGCAGTTCCGGGTACTCTAGTCCATGGATAAATAACGGCAGCTTGAGTGAGCTCGTTCTTCCCCCTCAGGTGGGTAAAGGGCACCAAATAAATACTGGGCAAGAGGAGTTTGCAAGGAGAATCAGAAATGAAAAACACTAACCAATTTTTATCCCTGTGATAATACACACCAGTAAGGAAGCAAGCACTAAAGAAGAGAAGGGACAACTTTCTTGCTAAAAAATAAATTCCTGTAATCATTACGTCACCATCTCTTTTTAAGAATCCAGGGAATCCCAGAAATAGAAAATTAGTTTCAGAGGACCCCTGAGGCACTTTAAAGCCTTAAAAAATTACAGTAATAATAAATTAGCTATTGCCTTTCAGAGGCTTACAGAGCAGAAGTGTGAAAATCAGGTCCAAAAAGTTATGTCCAAATTACAGGTTTCCTGAGCTGCTCAGCTGTTTCTAAAAGCTTAGTTGAATTCTCCAAATACCTTTAAAAAGACATACAACAGGACCAGGTCTTAAGTGTTAAGAAGTCTGACTCAGAAATCCCTCTACAGTTGTAAAGTGGTATCGCATTGTGATTGTGATTTGCATTTCCCTGATGACTAATGGTAATGCACATTTCTTGATGTACTTATTAGCCATTTTTATATCTTCCTTGGAGAAATATCTTCCTTTCTAGGTGTTTCAAAATTTTCAGTTGGGTTATTTGTCTTTCTGTTAGTGAGCTGTAAAATTTTCTATTAGTCCTTTATTTATTCTAGATACAAATCCACTATTAGCACATGATTGAAAATAATTTCTCCCATTCTGAGGCTTCATTTTTCACTTCTTTAATAATGTCATTTGAAGCACAAAATTTTTAACATTGATGAAGTGCAACTTAACTATTCTTGATGCTCATGGTTTTGATGTTATATCTAAGAATCTTTGCCAACTTTGAAAGCCTGAATATTTATCCTTATATTTTCTTCTAACAGTTCTATAGTTTAAGCTCTCATACTTAGTTTTTACTCTGTTTTGAGTTGATTTGTATATACCATGTGAGGTAAAGTCCAACTTCATTCTTTTCTATGTAGTTATCCAGTTGCCCCATTCTGTTCGCTGAAAAGATAACATCAATAGCCTTTTCTCATTAATAGTCTTAGCACCCTTGTTTAAGATCAGACTACCATAGATTTATGAGTTTATTTCTAGACTTTCAACTCTATTCCTCTGATTTTTTTTTATTCTTTTGATCTTTATGTCTGCCTTCATGTCAGTCCCAAATTATCTTGATTATTGTTGCTTTGTAGAAAGTTTTGAAAGTCCTCCCACTTTGTTCTTTTTTGAGATGGTTTTGGCTATACTTGGTCCCTTGCAAATCTATTAAATACAAGAATTTTATTTTATTTTTTTAATACAAGAATTTTAAACTCAGCTTTTAAATTTCTACAGAGTCACCTGAGATTCTGGTAGAGATTGTGTTGAATCATAAATTGGTCAGGGGAATATTGCCATACCAACAATATTAGGTCTTCCCATCCATGAAAATAAATGTTTTCCATTTTTTAGGCCTTTTAAAATTTATTTCAACAGTGCTTTGTAGTGCTCAGAGTATAAGTTTTGCACATTCCTTGTTAAATTTCTTCCTAAGTATTTTATTCATTTTGATGATATTGTGAATATAATTGCTTTCTTAATAACTGATTTTGTGCACGAATCTTATATACTGCAACCTTGCTGAACTCATTTTTTAATTCTAGAAAATTTTCAGTAGCTTCCTTGGGATTTTCTAACATAAAAGAGCAAGTGATTTGGGTTCCTCAATTCTTTCTTTACTGCATAATTTTTCATTAAGTGAATATTTTCTAATAAAATATTTTTATTTAATTAATTGTATTTGCACTAGAGTTTTTGATATCTATTTTAGTGGTTGCTCTAGGATTTACCACACACATTTTGTCAAACTCAGCTTCAGATTTATACAAGCTCAAGTGATATGAAGAAATGCTACTCCAAATGGCTCCATTCGCTTTGCCTCCTTTTGTGGTATTATTTTTATACACATTATATCTATTATTACTATATCTAATATATAGATATTATATCACATTATATCTAATATTACTAGTTTGCTTGGGCTGCCATAACAAATTACCACCGTTCAAGAGGCTAAAGCAACAGAAATTTGCTCATAGCTCTGGAGGTTAGCAGTCCAAGATGAAGATAGTTTGATTTGGTTTCTCCCCAGGCCTGTCTCCGTGGCTTACAGTTGGCTACCTTCTTCTTCCCTCTGTGCACACACATCCCCAAGGTCTCATGTTGTGTCAACTTTCCTCTTCTAGTAAGGACATCAGTCAGATTAACTTGGAACCCACGCTAATGGTCTCATTTTAACTTAGTTACCTCTTTAAAGGCCCTATCCCCAAATATATAGTAACGTTCTGAGGTAACAGGGGCTAGGGTTTTAACATATGAATTTGGAGGGGACGCAATTCATTTCATAACAGCCATGTAAACCATGCCCCACTCTATATTGCCCATCAAGCCCCACTTCAACCAGTCTATATTCCAAAGTGTAGTTAAAGTGATCTTTTAAAAAATGGAAATTTGATGAAAACAGTGGACATGCATAAAACCGTTACACAGATTCTATTTACTTTTGGACCAAAATATGACCATCACAACCTCTGTGCTTGCCAGGATAGTATAGTGTTTAAATGAGCCAACTCTGAAGCCTACTAGGTTAAAGTCTGAACCTCCCTATTTATCTGTCCTTAATTTCATAAATTAACCATTTCATTTCTCTTAGTCTCAGTTTCTTCATGCATAAAAAATAGCTTCTACTATAGGTTGGAATGGTTGTGAAACTTCTTTGGTAGGGATTAAGTGAGATAGTCCATGGAAAGTGCTCTCTTGTGGTTCAGTCGCCTAGTCATCTCCGACTCTTTGCAGCCCCATGGACTTCAGCATACCTGGCCTCCCTGTAAAGTGCTTAGCACAGAGTAAAAGTTGAAAAATGATCATGTATTAGTATTTAGCTCTATACTGACTTCTCTTATTGTGTACTTTCCTCTTCCCTATTTCTACAGTCCCTCCACACTCATCTTGTTTTAATCCTTACAATGTCATGTCAGAATACATCCTCGAATATCATATAAATGGAATCTTACAGTGTGCAACATGTTGAGGCTGGATTCTTCTATTTACTATAATGCACTGAAGATTCAGTCAGGTTTTCCTGCATATCAGTAGTTTCTTCATTTGTGCCATAGGCAATATTTTCAGTGTAGGTTGTACCACAATTTGTTTGCCCATTTAGTCACCAAAGGTCATTTGGGTCATATCATTATTTGGTGATTATGTGTAATGCTACTAAAAACATCTAAAAATGTTTATATACAGGTTTTTGTGTGAACATAAGTTTTCATTTCTATAGTATAATTATTTAGAAGTAGAATTGCAGGCCCATATGATAGGTGTGGGTTTAATTCTATAAGAAATTGTCAAACTTTTCCTGAGTGTAACAATATAGTATTTTTTATACCTACCAGCAAGGTGTAAAAGAGTCCCTATGAATCTGTATTCTAACCAGCACTCACGTCTTAATTTGAATTTCTTTAATGACTAATAATTTTGAACACTTATAATATGCTCATTTGTCACTTAAAGACCCCTTGTAGTGAAGTGTCTCCAAATATTTTGCCCATTTAAAAAACTAAGTGATTTTAAAATTTACTTTACTTTATTTATTTAAGTGATTTTAAAATTTAATTTAAAAATTAAGCTATGTTCTCAGTCATGTCCGACTCTTTGCAACCCCACAGACTACACAGTTCATGGAATTCTCAGGCCAGAATACTTGAGTGGTAGCATTTCCCTTCTCCAGGGGATCTTCCCAACCCAGAGATCAAGCCCAGGTCTCCCACACTGCAGGTGGATTATTTACCAGTAAAGCCACAAGGGAAGTCCAATAATTTTGAACACTTATAATATGCTCATTTGCCACTTAAAGACCCTTTGTGGGAAAGTGTCTCTTCAAATACTTTGCCCACTTTAAAAATTAAGTTGTTTTCTCATTTTCCAGATTTGAGAGTTGTTAACATATTCTGGGCTTCCCGGGTAGCTAAGTGGTCAAAAATCTGCCTGCCAATGTGGGATATGTGGGTTCAGTCCCTTGGTCAGGAAGATCCCTTGGAGAAGAGAACAACCCATTCCAGTATTCTTGCCTGGAAAATCCCACAGACAGAAGAGCCTGGCAGCCTACAGTCCATGGAGTCACAGAGTCGGACACGGTTGAGCATGCACAATATGTTCTGATATACATTTCAAATATTTTTCTTAGTCTGTGGTTTTCTCAACAGGATTTCAAAAAAGCAAATATTTTAAATGTTGATGATATCCATTTTATCACTTTTTAATCAATTATGATTTTTGTCTTATATCTGAGAATTGTGCCTACCTTCTTCCCTATGTTTTCTACTAAGGGTCTAATTATGTCTTCACTCTTAATTATTCTTTCTTCTTCAGATCATATTTCACTCTCTCAGGGAAGCCTTCTCTAACTTCCCAGAGAAGACATGATCCCTGTGTTATATATCTTTAGAGCATTTTAAACATCGTTCCCATATCTACTTCAGTTTACAGTTATACATGTTGTGTGACTGTTTGCTAAATATCTGCCATCTTCCAGATTTTTCCTCATTTGAATCTACCTTTGCCTACCATTATATCACTGAGTGGAATACAGTTTACTTCATAGAAACTGAATGAATAAATGAATAGAATAAGCAAACGTGTGTCACTGTATACCATGAAAAAGTATATTAAGAGAAAGTGCTGTCATTCCACATCCTCCAGGTACTTGAGCTCAACAATTTGCCATGAGGGAATGAGGTCAAGCTGAAGTTATTACCACATGTTTGCTCCAGGGTCCATTCTAGAGGATAAAATATAGGAAGAGGGCCAACATTAATTTAGGATCTATTACATCTCAGGCACTTTATGTAAGAAAAAATATGAGGCTCAAGGGTGTTAACCTTGACCTTGAACAGTGTCACTCTTCTAAAGAACTGAGAAAGTCGGATATAGCCCAAAGTTTGAATCCACACTCGATACTTTCTTCCTATTCTGTGCTGCCTTCTCACCACTCACCCTCACAAAATAAAGACTTGCAAGTTACTTTTCAAAAACGTATGTGGTTGTCAGAACGTACCAATCTGCAGGCCTATCAGATGCATCTTGAGAGGGTTATAGATTTTTTTTCTTTTGAGATATTCCTTCAGAAGATAATAAAACAACTTTATACAAAAAGCGCATCCTCTCCTATCTTCTAGGCAAGATGCTGCTGTAGTCATCTTGAGTTATCTAATGATGAAAAGATCTGAAAGTTGTATCAAAAGATGAGAGAACCAAAAACAAACAAACAAACAAACAAAAAAAAACTGCTTCTCATAAATGGAATATGGATAAGCTCTTAAACTTTGTATAAATTAATCAGTTAACAAACAGTGTCCATGTTACAGGATGTTTATAAGGAACAAGTATCAGTCTTATAAAGAAAGAGCATAATGCCCTACACATAATAGAGCTCAGCAAATGAGAGCTTTCCTTTACCCTGCTCAACAGCAGAAGAGGATGCATTCACTGATTAAAAAAAAAAAAAAAGACTGTAAGAAAAGCCTACACTATGCAAAAAGAGGTATTACCCAGACTGCCCGTCTCTGAGCCAACTCCTACTATCTCAGGAATATATCTGAGTCCAGCAACAAGGAGCCTTCTCTCTCTGGCTGGAAAGATATTATTGCTCAGACATCTTTAGGCCATTCCAATATTCCAGACCTGAGCCTGGTTTATATCCTAGGAATGGTAGAGACTATAGGTTTTTCCAGGTAAGGTTTTTAGACTGGAGGTCCAAGCACTGACTCAAGCATGGCTCAGTTCTGTTAAGGGCCAAATCCTCTTTGCATGAGAACACAGCTAAGTTCTCTACATTGCCTACTTTGCAAACACATCAGTTTTGAAGGCACTACCTATAATCTGGCATGAAGATTCTAAGCCAATGCTTCTCAAATATTTAGTGCACAGGATCTATCTGGGAATACTGTTAACAAGCAGATTCTAATTAAGATTAAGTCTGCATTTTTAACAAGCTATGTGGATTACATTTTGAATAATGAATATCTAAGCCACTGGTTCCTAAACGTCAATGAGCATCAGAGTCACCTGAAGTCTAATTAAATGTCAGCCCTACTCCAAGAGTATGTGACTCAGTAGGTTTAGGGTGTGGCTCCAAATTTTTCATTTCTGTTAATTTCTGAACTTTGAATACCTCAAGGACTTCCCAGGTGGTGCCAGTGGTAAAGAACTCACCTGCCAACTCAGGAGACATAAGAGACGCAGGTTTGATCCCTGGGTTGGGAAGATCCCCAAAGGAGGGCATGGCAACCCACTCCAGTATTCACGCCTGCAGAATCCTATGGACAGAGGAGTCTGGCAGGCTATAGTCCATAACATCAAAAAGAGATGGACATGACTGAAGCAATTTAGCACACACACAAACACACTCTAAAACATACACAGAAAGGCTACTACGGTGCAGAATCTCATGCTCACGTGATTCACCTGAACTGATAGGCCGTGACTTGTACATTGTTCTGGGTTCCTGTGACAACTGTGCTTTCAATCTCGTACTTTTCTTTGTCACTTTGGTCTTCTACTGTAGTGCCTCAATTTCCTAACCACTGCACCTTCTGCCTATGAGATCCATCTCCTTTGCTTCAAGTCAACATGTAGGAAGGAGCACAGAGAGCATGGATACTGAACGGTGTGGTTCATTGGAAGGCTGCCTTTGCAGACTAGCTACCATATTTCCCCTCTATTCCAACAAACTGGGTCTGACAATACAATTCATCACAGACACCAGTCATAAAGCACCACCCTGTGTTCTGAAGAGGAAGATGGAAAGGACTCCTAGAAGAGGGACAAGAGGGCTAGTTGTGTCATTTCACCCACCAAGGGCTCTGACCTGTGTCTCACTCTCACCAAGAACCACCCTCCCCACCACCCCCATTTTTACGTTCTTTCTTCATTTTATCAGTGATCCTGAAACCCAAGTAAAACAGTAGGCACTAAGAGGAGGGCAGACAGACGGAAATCACAGTCACAAACAGCAAGCCAATCTGATCACATGGACCACAGCTTGTCTAACTCAATGAAACTAAGTCATGCTGTGTGGGGCCACCCAGGACAGATAGGTCATGGTGGAGAGGTCTGACAGAATGCAGTCCACTGGAGAAGGGAATGGCAAACCACTTCAGTATTCTTGCCTTGAGAACCCCATGAACAGTATGAAAAGGCAAAAAGATAGGACACTGAAAGATGAACTCCCCAGGTCAGTAGGCACCCAATATGCTTCTGGAGAAGAGTGAAGAAATAACTCCAGAAAGAATGAAGAGACAGAGCTAGAGCAGAAACAACACCCAGTTGCGGATGTGACTGGTGATAGAAGCAAAGTCTGATGCTGTAAAGAGCAATATTGCCTAGGAACCTGGAATGTCAGGTCCATGAATCAAGGCAAAATGGAAGTGGTCAAACAGGAAATGGCAAGAATGAATGTCAACATTCTAGGAATCAGTGAATTAAAATGGACTGGAATGGGTGAATTTAACTCAGATGACCATTATATCTACTACTGTGGGCAGAAATCCCTTAAAAGAAATGGAGTAGCCATCATAGTCCACAAAAAAGTCGGAAATGCAGTACTTGGATGTAATCTCAAAAACAACAGAATGATCTCTGTTCGTTTCCAAGGCAAACCATTCAATATCACGGTAATCCAAGTCTATGCCCTGACCAGTAATGCTGAAGAAGCTGAAGTTGAACGGTTCTGTGAAGACCTACAAGACCTCCAGAACTAATACCCCAAAAGATGTCCTTTTCATTATAAGGGACTGGAATGCAAAAGTATGAAGTCAAGAAACAACTGGAGTAACTGGCAAATTTGGCCTTGGAATGTGGAATGAAGCAAGGCAAAGACTAATAGAGTTTTTGCCAAGAAAATTCACTGGTCATAGCAAACACCCTCTTTCAAAAACACAAGAGAAGACTCTACACATGGACGTCACCAGACGGTCAACACCAAAATCAGATCGGTTATATTCTTTGCAGCCAAAGATGGAGACGCTCTATACAGTCAGCAAAAACAAGACTGGGAGCTGACTGTGGCTCAGAACATGAACGCCTTATTATCAAATTCAGACTTAAATTGAAGAAAGTGGGGAAGATCACTAGATCATTCAGGTATGACCTAAACCAAATTCCTTATGATTATACAGTGGAAGTGAGAAATAGATTTAAGAAGTAGATCTGATAGAGTGCCTGATGAACTATGGACAGAGGTTCGTGACATTGTACAGGAGACAGGGATCGAGATCATCCCCAAGAAAAAGAAATGCTAAAAAGCAAAATGGCTGTCTGAGGAGGCCTTACAAATAGCTGAGAAAAGAGAAGTGAAAAGCAAAGGAGAAAAGGAAAGATATACACATTTGAATGCAGAGTTTCAAAGAATAGCAAGGAGAGATAAGAAAGCCTCCCTCAGCAATCAATGCAAAGAAAGAGGAAAACAATAGAATGGGAAAAACTAGATATCTCTTCAGGAAAATTAGATATATAAGGGAACATTTCATGCAAAGATGGGCTTGATAAAGGAAAGAAATGGTATGCACCTAACAGAAGCAGAAGATATTAAGAAGAGGTGACAAGAAAACACAGAAGAACTGCACAAAAAAAGATCTTCACAACCCAGATAATCATGATGGTGTGATCACTCACCTAGAGCCAGACATTCTGAAATATGAAGTCAATTGGGCCTTAGGAAGTATCACTATGAGCAAAGTGAGTGGAGGGATGGAATTCCAGTTGAGCTATTTCAAATCTTAAAAGATGATGCTGTGAAAGTGCTGCACTCAATATGCCAGCAAATTGGGAAAACTCAGCTGTGGCCACAGGACTGGAAAAGTCAGTTTTCATTCCAATCTAAAAGAAAGGCAATGCCAAAAAAATGCTCAAACTAGCACACAATTGCACTCATCTCACACGCTAGTAAAGTAATACTCAAAATTCTCCAAGGCAGGCTTCAGCAATATGTGAACCATGAACTTCCAGATGTTCATGTTGGTTTTAGAAAAGGCAGAGGATCCAGAGATCAAATTGCCAATATCCGCTGGATCACTGAAAAAGCAAGAGAGTTCCAGAAAAACATCTGTTTCTTCTTTATTGACTATGCCAAAGCCTGTGACTGCATGGATCACAACAAACTGGAAATTCTTCAAGAGATGGGAATACCAGAGCACCTGACCTGCCTCTTGAGAAACTTATATGCAGGTCAGGAAACAACAGTTAGAACTGAACATGGAGCAACACACTGGTTCCAAATAGGAAAATGAGTACGTGAAAGATATACTGTAACCCTGCTTATTTAACTTATATTCAGAGTACATAATGAGAAATGCTGGGGTGGATGAAGTACAAGCTGGAATCAAGATTCCAGGAGAAATATCAATAACCTCAGATATGCAGATGACACCACCCTTTTGGCAGAAAGTGAAAAAGAACTAAAGAGCCTCCTAATGAAAGTGAAAGAGGAGAGTGAAAAAGTTGCCAAAAGCTCAACATTCAGAAAACTGAGATCATGGCATCCAGTCCCATCACTTCATGGCATATAGATGGGGAAACAGTGGAAACAGTGGCTCACTTTATTTTGAGGGGCTCCAAAATCATTGCAGATGGTGATTGCAGCCATGAAATTAAAAGATACTTACTCCTTGGAAGGAAAGTTATGACCAATCTAGAGAGCATATTAAAAAGCAGAGACATCACTTTGTCAACAAAGGTCCATCTAGTCAAGGCTATGGTTTTTCCAGTGGTCATGTATGGATGTGAGAGTTGGACTATAAAGAAAGCTGAGTGTAGAAGAAATGATGCTTTTGAACTGTGGTGTTGAGAAGACTCTTGCGAGTCTCTTGGACTGTGAGGAGATCCAATCAGTCCGTCCTTAAGGAGATCAGTTCTGGGTTTTCATTGGAAGGACTGATGTTGAAGCTGAGGCTCCAGTACTTTGGCCACCTGATGCAAACAGCTGACTCATTTGAAAAGACCCTGATGCTGGGAAAGATTGAGGGCTGGAGGGGAAGGGGATGACAGAGGCTGAGATGGTTGGATGGCAACACCAACTCAATGGACATGCGTTTGGGTAAACTCTGGGAGTTGGTAATGCTCAGGGAGGCCTGCCATGCTGCAGTCCATGGGGTCACAAAAAGTCAGACAGAACTGAGAGACTGAACTGAACTGAACATGAGGGAAAAGATGGAGTGGGAACATCACGTGTTCATTTACAAAACTGAAATAAAAGGTGCTCTCTGCCTTTATTTTATTTTTTTTTTAATTTGTAGAATTTCATTTATTTTCAGTTTTTTCAAAAAATAATACATACGGTAAAATTTAAACAGTACAAGTGAAAATTGACATCCAATCTCTAGTCTTCCTTATCCCACCCTAAAGACAATTACTTTTATCCATATTCAAGGTATTTTTCAGAGACATAGTCCCTTTAGAAAGACAAAAACTAGTATACTATGTACCCTCTCATAGGCCTTGCTTTGTTATTTAAAGGTTGATCTTGGAGATTTCTTATCTTAGAATGATACAGCATTCTATCATTTATTTAATATTTACATAGTATTCTGTTATATAAATATATCATAATTTATATTTAAGCAGCACCCTGTATACTGACAGACATTTAGGTTGTTTTCTATTTTTATTATTTCTTCCTCTTTGACATGAAAAAAAAAACAATGCAATAAATATTTTGAGCATACATGGTCTGTGGTAGGCAGAATTTCTAAAATGGCTCACCACAGATGTCTTATCCTAATTCCCAGAAATTAAATATGTCAAGTTATCATGCCTATGACTGTTACATGGAAAGAAGAGAGGGTTTGCAGATGTAATTAAGATTACTAAGCAATTGACATTAAAATAGGAGATTATCCTGGGTTATTTAGGTGGGCCAAAGATCCATGAAAGGAGACAAGAGGAAAGCAGAAGAGGAAGAAAAAGTGATTCAAAGCATGAGAAGGACTTGAGGTGCCATTGCTGCTTTGAGGCTAGAAGTGGGCAAGGGGGCCCCATGAGAAGGAATGTGAGCAGCTTCAAGGAGCTGAGGGCTGTAGCCCCAGCTGACAGCCTATCAACGGAGGTCGAGCACTTTAGTCTTACGACCTTAAAGGTTGTCAGCCCTAAATACGACATTTTCAAGTCTTTGGTAATTTTTTAGATAAACAGTTTTTCTGTTGTCTTTGAAATTTTAATTTATTTAGGGTTTGAGATTGGCATCTTCTCACATGCTTAAAAAGCATTTGTGTGTATATGTGTATATATCTACATCTCTGTATATATTTCCCTCCAAACTAGATGTATAATTCCTTTAATTTATGAAGACTTCTTTAACACTAACTTATGAAAATTGGTGGAGGAAATATGCTCTCTGCCTTTAACCTCTCCCATTCTCTCACCCAGAAGGGCCGCTCCTGAGCCCCATGCGCAGTTCAGCTCTGAAATGCCCAGAGACATGTCACTGCCGCACCAGAGACAGCTGCTGGCCACAGCTGGGAGATGTGATAGGCATTGCTCTCTAGGCTTTTCATGTGCAATCACTCTTCCTGTCAGCTCTGTCTGTTTGCACTTGACCTTCCAGCAAAAGCATGGAGCTCTGTTAACAACCCTTCCTAAAGCCACACCCCAGCTTCCATACTGTGGGTGCTCTACTCTTCAACACCTCAGGATACCACACGGGGTTCCATTTCAGGTGCACTTGGAGGCAAGTTTTCTTCATCCTTGATGTACAATTTCAGCTGGAGGTGGGTTTCACCATCTGAGAAGCATTTCAAACTATAATATTCAGTTCTCTGCTGCCTCTCATTAATATTAATTATTCTCCAGTGAGCCTAACGTAGCTGGTAATTATAGGGAAAAAAAAGTGATAAACATCAACTACTTATTTTCCCAACAAACCTTCTCAGCCAGTTGATGATTAAATCTTTTCTAGGATCCCAAGCTATGGCACCATCATACCAGTTTTGAAGGGATTATATATTAACAAAACTTATGTTAGTAATTTCTATGAATTATTAACTTTGTAATGAGAAGGCAAATGCCTGTACTTTACCTTTTACATGCCAGGCAGTGCTCTAAGTGCCTTATGAATAATATTACCTAAATTCTCACAACAAACAAGTAAATTTGGCACTATTTTTAGTACTACTTTATAGAGAGATTAAGTACTCTGCCAAGATCTCTCAAGTGCTAGAGGCAGGATTCAAATTCAGACTCTCTGACTTTTTTACCTTTTGCATTTTGCATTTCCCAAATGCAAATTTGCACACAATCTACCTGCTTTGAAAGGCAGGGAGTATTCTTACATCATGCAGTTAAGGAAGGTGAGACTGAGAGAGGCAGTGTGGCATCTGTGAGTTTTGCGCAGGGCATTTCTACAACTAATTCAAACCTTCTCCTTACGAGCCATTTTAAGAGAGCCCAGGATTTTTTGGCACAACTCACAGCATGTGGGATTTCAGTTCTCCAACCAGGAATGGAACCCATGCCCCCTGCAGTGGAAGCCAGGTGTCTTAAGTACTGGACGACCTGGGAAGTCCCAGTCCAGAATGTTGTGTGTCTCCTCTCCTTTCCAGTACAGGACAGATGTCACGAAATGTCAGACCTGACCAAGGCATCCTGCTTCATGTGAGGGCTGTGCGTGGTTCTGTGCACAGTTAGGGCTAGGAAAGCTCAACAGAATACAATGATTTTTCCCTAAAAGCTTTGAATTTTTGATCACCCAGGGTAGGTGGATACATATATCCATGAGAATTTTCTTTATATTCTGACACATCTAGCCCCTAGGTCCCTGGCCGCTCTCTCATAATGTGATTCCACACAGTCTCAGAACTTGCAACCCTGCCCCCATGACACTCTAGCACAAGAAACCAGTCGAGGCTAAGGGGGTTGTGTCTGGACTTCCTTGTTGTTGTCCAAATTGCTCAGCCATGTCTGCCTCCTCAATCTCATGGACTGCAGCACACCAGGGTTTCCTGTCCTTCACCATCTCCCAGAGTTTGCTCAAACTCATGTCTATTGAGTTGGTGATGCCACCCAACCATCTCATCTTCTGTCACCTGCTTCAATCTTTGCCTTCAATCTTTCCCAGCATTGAGGTCTTTTCTAATGAATTGGCTCTTCGCATCAGGTGACCAAAGTATTGTAGCTTCAGGTTCAGCATCAGCCCTTTCCTGATTCCCCTCTGTCCGCCTGATGGCCTGCCCTCACTTCGAAACAGTTCATTGATAATACTTAAGCATCACTGGCAGCCTTCTTGGAGAACTAGAAAAATCAATGGGAGCCAGCAATGTCTGCCCTCTGAGCAAGACTGGGTGGGCCCTTATACCAGGGTCAAGGCCTGTGACACAAACGGCCTACCCTCCCTAGCACTTGTTGCTGATAACCTACCAGATAATTTACTGATTATGTTTGCTCTTTATTTCCTCCCCTCTAGTATAATGCAGGCTCCACAAAGGCAGGGATTTAGTCTTTTTCATAACTGACACTACTACCTAAGAGCCCTAAGCACATCCCAGAGGTAAAATACATATAGGAAATTGATGATTAATTACCTAAATCTCCCACAAGCATCTCATATTACTAAAAATTAAACTGAGGACTTCTCTGGTAGTCCAGTGCAGAGGGCATGAGTTCTATTTTATATGCCACACAGCACAACCAAAAAAAGAAAAAAAATTAAACTGATTATATTTTTGCTAAAACTACTCACATCCATCTATCCAAGCCAGCCAGCTAGAACAGGCCTGGTATCATCGCAGTTACCCACTTCACCACCCCCGCTTGTTTTGTCTGCTCACCATAGACACTGCCAGTTCCTACAAACTGGAAACTCGTGATCAGATCTTTGACTGAATCATTACAAAGTTTCCCATAAGTTTTCTTGCTTCTTCTCTACATCCATTCAATGCTTGGTTTCTAAAGGAAGGCTCTCTGGCTTAGTCGATGCGATCCTAGATATCACAATACAAGAAAATGAACTGGCTGCAGGCCTAACATTTGTCTCCAGTAAAGCCCTGCACAAGTAACAAGGGTAGCTTCAAAGCAAGGGTAGCTGCAGCTGGCTGCGTGCATACCAGAGGGATAGTTCCTTTGACCAAAGGTAGAGGCAAAAGTACTTTCAAACACAAGTATTTTCTCAGCAGTGCTAGCTTCTCCAAAGTCAAAGGAGTGTACTCTGGCTGGGCGTGTTTCTGGTGTTTGGACAGAAGATGAGACTAGAAGTGTCTTACTAAAACTGCAGGGAATCTTCCCCTCAGACTGAAGATGAGCTCTGGCTATAGCTCCCCATGTATTCTGAATACTAGTATGAACAGTGGTGTCTCCAGGCACAGATACAATGCTGGCCCCTCCTTATGCACCCTCTGTGCTTTGAAAAAGTGGGTCCTGAGTGTTTTGATGGAAGATGGCAGGAGCATAGTAGACTCCAATAGAGATATGATACAGCCAATTCCCACTGCACCACGAATCCTCTGGACAGGTGAGCTCAGGTACTATGACAGAAGTGGGGACTAAACGCAACTCCAAACACAGGTATGGTACGTTCTCCTCCTATTGCAACACCTGTCTTCTGGACAGGTAGGCCCCAGGTGCTCTGACTTTAGGCAAAAAGAACAATGGCTTCAAGCACAGTTATGGTGCCAGGCCCTCTGAATGCACCAGATGTGCAATGCTCAGGGAGGCCTCAGGTCTTTTGACAAAAGGCAGAAGAGAAGTATCTCCAAATACCAATATGGAGTCCACCCCTCTGACTAGAAGTGTGCTTTGACCAAGAAGGAAAAGAACCATCTCCTAGAACTTGTTTCTTTTCAGTGGTATTGTCTCCTCCACTAGTATCAGGCATGCTCTGAAGGGTCAAGGAGAGATGAGAAGGGAGCCCCAAGCGCTCTGACCACAGGCAGGAAGGAAAGTGTCTCCTGAGACAGGATTTCTTTCCATAAAGCTGGGCTCTCCAACTGCAGTCACTGCAGGACCTGACTAAGGCCAAGCCTTCCCCAACATGAGCAGTGGTGCAGGGTGACCCCTCAGTCCCGGATCAAGCTAAGTGCTCCAGACACGGCGCAGGGACCCAAGGCAGCCACACTAACTCCAAGCTGTTGCTACTTACAGGAAGTACAGATCCCATGGCAGAAAATGGGTGTAGGCTAAAGGTTGGTTCCTGCCCTCAGTACCGGGTGTTTTGATAGCAGCCCCAAAGCCAGAAGTAGTGGCTGCACCAATGAGGAAAACACATGAAGCGTTACAAAAGGTCAGCTGGGTATTGACAGGGATGCCAGAGGGGAACACAGGAAGTCCAGAGACTGACAGAACCGTGCTGCCAGTGGGAGGCTGGGCTGCAAGAGAGGTCAAGTCTGGAGCTTCCGCTGAGGCTGCTGAGGCTCCAAAAGGGAAAGAGCTGTCACAGTTGGTGGCTTCAGGGTGAGGCCCATCAGGACACCTAAATGTGGGACACTCTCCTGGGTCAAAGGAAAAGTTGGAAAGTTGTATTTAGGTCACTGACTCACTGGGCAGACAGCTGGTGAAGCCTAGCACTGAAGCAGTGCAGCCACTGGGCATCACATTCTCGGAACAAGAAATTCCATGGCCAAGAGGTGTGGCTATGGAGTGGAGGCAGCTGGAGACGCATTGATGAAGATCTCTGTAGCTACAGAGGCACTGAGCAGAGGGACTCCTGCTGGTGCCCATCAGGGGCCCCCAGCGTGGACCAACAGTATGATGGGGCTGCTGACTGCAAATGCAGGTAGGCTGGGGTGGGGAAAGCAAGCGAACATGGGAAGAAATCAAGCAAGCTGATGCAGAAAAGGCTTGGTGAACATATGCACAAAAGTGGTTCAAAGTGTCCATCCCAACATCCACTGATAGGAGATTGTGGACTAGGGGTTTCCAACTTCTGGGATATATGCCTAGACTATGGGACCCTAACTCTAGCTTCTTATTCAGGTCTTCTCCTTCTGAATCAATTCAGTCAGCACAGTGAGAGAACAGCTCAGCTCTTGGAGAGTTATTAATATTATGGATGGGGCTGTCCTGGCTTCCCTCACTAACCAATCCCTGGTACCAGTTTACCTCAGTACCCCTACACTCCTCCAATCCTGGTAGGTTATGGCTCAAGACACTCTATACTCTACACTGACAATCTGCTAAAGCAAAAGGAAAATCAACATTCTCCAGAAGATTTTTAAAGGACACAGGATCTCATAGCATATTATTAAAAATGTCCAGGATATAATTCAAAATTATTCATCACAAAAAGAACAAGCAAAACCTAACATTCATCAGATGCAAAGTATGAAATCAACAAATGTTAGAATGTGAACCAAAGACTTTGAAGAAGCTTCCATAACCATATTGCAAGATATAAGGAAAAGGACTCTTGGATAGAATGGAAAGATAGAACTTCTCAACAAAGAATTAATAGCTATAAAAAAGAGTCAACTTTGAGAACCATAGTATAAATTTTAAAATTCCTCAAAATGGCTCAATATAAAAATGGAAATACTGGAAGGAAAGAGTCAGTGAACATGAAGACAGATTAAGAGAAATTTTCTAATCTAAACAACAGAGAAAAAGGACAGGAAAAAAATAGGGAGACTCAGAGATCTCCCATCATTTTCATGGCAAATAGATGGGGGAAAATGGAACCATTTTATTTTGGGGGCTCCAAGACCCTGATGCTGGGAAAGATTGAGGGCAGGAGGAGAAGGGGACGACAGAGGATGAGACAGTTGGATGGCATCACCAACTCAATGGACATGGGTTTGGGTGGACTCCAGCAGTTTGTGATGGATAGGGAGGCCTGGCGTGCTGCAGTTCATGGGTTCACAGAGAGTCAGACACGACTGAGCAACTGAACTGAACTGAAAATCACTGCTGACAGTGACTGCAGCCATGAAATTAAAGGAACCTTGCTCCTTGGAAGAAAAGCTATGACAAACCTAGATGGCATATTAAAAAGCAGAGACATCACTTTGCTTACAAAGGTCTGTGTAGTCAACGTTATGGTTTTTCCAGTAGTCATGTAAGGATGTGAGAGTTGGACCATAAAGAAGGCTGAGAACCAAAGAATTGATGCTTTTGAACTGTGGTGCTGAAAAAGACTCTTGAGAGTCCCTTGGACCACAAGGAAATCAAACCAGATTTCCTAAAGGAAATTTCCTAAAGGAAATCAACCTTGAAGAGGAAATCAAACAGAATGAGAGGAAAGAAGTTGCTTACAAATACGGGAAGATAGAAAGTGAAAATGAACCCTGTAGTTTTGTATTAGAAATGGAAGTATCAGTAAAAATTTAGAGTTTTATCATAGATGACTCATAAGTATGGAAATAAGTGTGTTTGTGTGTGGGTTTGTGTATTTCCTGGTTCCATCTGTGAGAAAGGACTGAGCAGTGGGGAGAGCCTAGAAATGATGAATACAGACAGCACGCAGTTCTTAGTTTCCAAATGCCATTCTTCTATACAAGGATCCTGTGATCCTTAGAAATCACTGATTTCAGATTGGGCTGGAAAAGCTCAGATGAATCTGAAATATCTTTTTGTGCCAGAAAGTAAGGAAATGCTCAAAGAATAGTTGGGTATATCAACACAACACAGAAGCCTGATTGAAGGTGTGCCCACTGGCCAAATTAGGGAAAATGATTATCAAAATAGTAGTTACAGATTATTACTTACTGGATAAAATAAAATTCTAGGACTCTGTGGAAACACAAATGAATGCAAACATTTTGTATTTTAAGAATAACTACATAAACAAGTTAGATGGAAGGAAAATCTATTTTTTCACTAGAATGTGAACTAATAAATATAGAAGGGATAATGAAATTAGAAAATTGCCACTTGATAACAAATATATAATGTAGTGAATCATGAATAGATTCTAAAACCTATGGGTAAAAGTATGATGGCAATTTAAATATTTACATAGTTTCAAATTATATTAATTAAAAATGGAAAAAATAATAACTTTAATTGAGAAATCTAGAAAACACACATATTTCCCAAGTATCAAAGTTATTATCAGTAATGGGACAAGATAACCATATGTTCTCACAGGTGTAACACAATGAAAAGTATATTTACTACATCACTGCTATAAAATTTCTGCCCAAAATGTATAATTTTAATCTCAGTTCAGTTGAGTTCACTCACTCAATTGTGTCCAACTTTTTGCAACCCCATGGACTGCAACATGCCAGGCTTCCCTGTCCATCACCAACTCCCAAAGCTTGCTCAAACTCATGTCCATTGAGTCAGTGATGTCATCCAACCATCTCATCCTCTGTCGTCCCCTTCTCCTCCTGCCTTCAATCTTTCCCAGCATAAGGGTCTTTTCTAGTGAGTCAGTTCTTCGCATCAGGTGACCAAATTACTGGAGTTTCAGCTTCAGCATCAGTCCTTCCAGTGAATATTCAGGACTGATTTCATTTAGGATGGACTGGTTTGATCTACTTGCATTCCAAGGACTCTCAGGAGTCTTGTCCAACACTACAGTTCAAAAGCATCCATTCTTCGGCACTCAGCGTTCTTTGTATTCCAACTCTCACATCCATACATGACTACTGGAGAAACCATAGCTTTGACTCTGCAGACCTTTGTTGGCAAAGTAATGTCTCTGCTTTTTAATATGCTGTCTAGGTTGGTCACAGCTTTTCTTCCAAGGAGCAAGGGTCTTTTATTTCATGGCTGCATGTGATTTTGGAGCCTCCCAAAATAAAGGCTCTCACTGTTTCTATTATTTCCCCATCTATTTGCCATGAAGTGATGTGATCAGATGCCACGATCTTAGTTTTCTGAATGTTGAGTTTTAAGCCAACTTTTTCACTCCCCTTTTTCACTTTCATCAAGAGGCTCTTTAATCCCTCTTCACTTTCTACCATAAAGGTGGTGTCATCCACGTATCTGAGTCTATTGATATTTCTCCGGAAAATCTTGATTCCAGCTTGTGCTTCATCCAGCCTGGCATTTCGCATGATGTACTCTGCATATAAGTTAAATAAGCAGGGTGACAATGTACAACCTTGATGTATTCCTTTCCCAATGTGAAACCAGTCTGTTGTTCTATGACCAGTTCTAACTATTGCTTCTTGACTTGCATACAGATTTCTCAGGAGGCAGGTCAAGTGGTCTGGTATTCCCATCTCCTTAAAAATTCTCCACAGTTTGTTGTGATCCACACAGTCAAAGGCTTTGACATAGTCAATAAAGCAAAAGTAGATGTTTTTCTGGAACTCTCTTGCTTTTACGATGATATGACAGAAGTTGGCAAGTTGATCTCTGGTTCCTCTGCTTTTCCTAAATCCAGCTTGAACATCTGGAAGTTCACGGTTCACATACTGTTGAAGCCTGGCTTGGAGGATTTTGAGCATTGCTTTGCTAGCATGTGAGATGAGTACAATTGTGAGGTAGTTTGATTATTCTTTGCCATTGACTTTCTTTGGAATTGGAATGAAAACTGACCTTTTCTGGTCCTGTGGCCACCACTGCTGAGTTTTCCAAATGTGCTGGCATATTGAGTGCAGCATTTTCACAGCATCATCTTTTAGGATTTGAAATAGCTCAACTGGAATTGCATCACCTCCACTAGCTTTGTTTGTAGTGATGCTTCCTAAGGCCCACTTGACTTTGCATTCCAGGATGTCTGGCTCTAGATGAGTGATCACAACATTGTGGTTATCTGGGTCATAATTTTAATCTAGTCAAGAAGAAATAACCAAATGAAAATGAAGGCTATTCCTCTAAATACATGGCTTGAATTTTTTAAAGTGCAAACCTCATGAAAGTCAAGGAAAAACTAAGAAATTATTTTTTCCATTTCCATTCCATAGGGACAAGACAACTAAATGTAGTATGCAATCCTGGAGTGACCCCAGGACTGGAAAATAGTTATTTAATCTACCCCTACCTTTGACGATAAAGTATATTATTAGACCTGTTGGTAAGATTTGAGCAAGGGAAATAGAAAATTATAATAATATCCACTGATGTGAATTTTGTAAACTTTAAATTGTACTATGATTATGAAAGAGAACGATCTTGACTTTTAAGGAAATACGTGCTGAAGTATTTAAAAAAAAGTGGCATTATATCAACCATACATTATTAAATACCAAGTAGAAAATGTAATGAAAAATATACCACTTACAATGCAACAAACTCTGAGATATGAAGGAATAAACACGTATGTGTTATAAAATGGTATAGAATTAGAAAAGCACATCTGAATGAATAGGTAGATTTACTGTTTAGGAAGAATACATACTGTAAAATTTTCAGTTCTGACCAAAATAGTATCTAATGCCAATAGAGTTCAATGCACTTCAAAGGTACTGTTTGTAAAGTTAGACAAACTTGCACTAAAATCAATTTATACTAATAAATAGGAAAACAACCAGATAGCCTAAAAATAATAGAACAGAATTGGATCTTCCTTCACAATTATTAGTATAATTAATTAAAATAGTGGGGTATTGAATTAGGGCTGCCATAACAAAATACCATACTTGGTGACTTACACAACAGATTCATTTTCTCACAGGTCTGGGGAGCAAAAGTTTCAGATCAAAGTGCCAGCTGATTCTATTCCTGGTGACAGTTGACTTCCTGGCTTGCAGATGGCCACCTGCTTAATGCATACTCACATGGCCTTTCCTCTGCAGCATCTGTGGAGAGAAAAAGGGAGCAAGTGAACTCTGGTGTCTCTCCTTCTAAGGGCACCAGTTCTACGGATTCCACGGACAGAGGAGCCTGGCAGCCTACAGTCCATGGGTCACAAAAAAATCGGACAGGACTAAGGGACCAACCCTTCCACTTTTAGTTCTACTGAATTATGGCCCCAACCTTTTAATCTCACTTAACTTGTATTTCTTCTATGTCCCTATATACAGTCACATAAAGATTCCTTCACCCTTGATGTTTAATCAATTGCCTCTTCCTCCACCATTAATATCAAATCAAGTGCCCCTTCCTTCCCACCTGTGACACTAATGAAGCCCTTCGTAGTAATTTTTCTTTCTCTCCCATCATGCTGCCTTGTCTCAAATCTCTACTGATCCCTATTGTATTTGGGAGCTTCCCAGGTGGCTCAGTGCTAAAGAACATGCCTGCCAATGCAGGAGATGGGGGTTCGATCCTTGGGTTGGGAAGATCCCTTGGAGAAGGAAACGACAACTTGCTCCAGTATTCTAGTCTGGAAAATCTCATAGACAAAGGAGCCTGGTGGGCTACAGTCTATGGGGTCGCAAGAGTCAGGCATGACTTAGTGGCTAAACCACCACCATCACGTTGTATTTGGAGTTAAGTGTCTCTCCCCCACTGCAATAGTTTATTCCCTATTTTATTCAATAAAATCTGTCTTGCGGCTTTTAACAAATGTCAAGTGACTTTCAGATTTAAATGGAAACTTGAATCTTTGGGGAAATGGAATATTGAAAACAAAAAGGGGAGGTAGATAGACAACTGACTTTATACATTCATACAATGAGTAATGATGATGAGAATAAAAATGAAATTAAAACCCTATTTTGTATCAAAGGTCAAAATATGTTATTTTATACTCTGAAAGTGTGAAAGTGTTAGTCACTCAGTCATGTCCCACTCTTTGCAACCCCATGGACTGTAGCCTGCCAGGCTCCTCTGTCCACCGAATTCTCCAGGCAAGAATACTGAAGTGGGTTGCCATTCCCTTCTCTAGGGCATCTTCCCAACCCAGGGATTAAATCCAGGTCTCCTGCATTGCAGACGGATTCTTTCCCATCTGAGCCACCAGGGAAGTCATTTTATACTACAGATTAAAAACAAATTTCAAATGAATTAAAAACACAAAATTCAGTATTAATTAAAACTTATTTTAATAAAGAGCACCAGTTTGGGTATTAGGAACCTTGAGAGGCTACAATACTTTGGAGAATGTAAAGCCCTGGATTAACGCCTTTGCTTGAGTAAATAAGAAGATCAGTGATTATTTCAGTTACCATGAAATATATTGTAACTTATTATCATAAAATTTACCTTCTGCCTAAGCCTGTTTCTTAAAAGAGGGAAAGCACTTTCCTAAAATTATAAAGTTTGTCTTTTTAAAATCCAAAGACTTGACTTCTGACTTTGCAATTATGGATATTTAATATAAGAAATTAGGTATCAGAATGTATGTTAAGAAAAACGTGTCTCTCCACACAGAATTGTAAATTATTTTCCAGGGGAGCTTACTGTTACACATTTTGTGATTATAAGTCTGCTCTTTATACAATCACCTATATTTATAAGAATACCTCAACAATATAAAAAATACTGTGGGTGCTTGTACAATTAAGAGAGTATGTAAAATCATTTTTCCTTTAAAAAGTCATTTAAATTCTAAAAGATTACTCCAAAACACAATGTAGAAACTTTGTTTTCTATGATGACAAAACATAAAAACACCTTATGAAACTCTTAGAAGAATATGTAGAATATTTTTGCATCCTATAAGGAAGGAAAGATAAACACACACACACACACACTGATAAATAAACAAAAAAACCTGTATAACAGAGACATCATAAACAACAAAGCTAAAAATTTATTTGGAGAAGGTATTCACAGCATATATTACAGTTATTATAAAAAACAAAGAACTCAACTTTCAACTGTAGAAGTCAACATATAGATTTTTCAAATATCACATGAAAAAGCTGGTCATATGATATGAAAAGCAATGCACAAAGGAAGAAGCCAAATCATGAAAAATAATGAGAGAAAATCTCAATCATGTGAGAAGAAAGCCAATTATTTTTTCAAGTTACTTTTTTATCATCCTCGGAGTAGCAAAATACGCGGCATACCTAAAGTTGGCTAGGATTATAAGCAAAAAGGAAGTCTGCCATCTACTAGAGGAAATATCCACTATGGAGAACATCTGGTCTAGTAAATTTAAAAGCTTGACTGTGCTTTCAATGACAACCTTTCAGTCCTACATTTGGTAAGTACTTTAGAGAACCCTTGCACGTGAACAATAGTAGTCATGTCCAGGATGTTTTTATAGCAGGGCACAATAAAAGATTTATAGTTCTTAAACATCCATGAATAAAATAAACTGTGTAACATTCATATGTTGAAATACCATATAGCACTTAAGATGAACAGATTTAATTTACATATAGTGCATGGAAAGAATTACAATACCTAGTGTTAAGAAATTCAAGATGCATAAAGAAAAATTATTTTTGTGAAATTTTAAAACAAAAATACAGAAAGAAATTTATATAGTAACTCTTCTTAAATGTAGCATGAAAGTATACAGTATGTTAATATTCTGCATCAATTTGGCTAGACAGATTATGCACCTATATATCTATATATGTGTGTCTGTATATATAAATAAATATATATATATATATATATATATATATATATATAGAGAGAGAGAGAGAGAGAGAGAGAGAGAAAGAGAGAGAGCGTGCAAGAGAGAAGAAGAATGGAACAGGGTTAAGAAATAGAACCCTGACTAATGTTGTACTGTTTAAGTCTCAAAACATTCACAGGAAATATGTGAAGCCAAGTTCACGTTGGTAGAAGGAGGGAGGGAGGCAAATTGTTTGAGGGCAGTAACAAAACTGGCTTTCCCTATAATGTTTTATTAAAGTACATATATCACTATATGCAATTTTATAAAAAAGTACATATTCATATCTCAGGCAAAAATGGCAAAAATGTTAATTAATTCTAGAAAGTAGGAATGTGAAAATGATTTCCATTATTCTCTCTACTTTTCTATACCTTTAAGCACAAAATAAATAAGCATTGCGTGACAGAGCAATTTTATCTGCATCATTACAATGGTGCTGCTTTGCATGGAGTCCTGATTCACGTAGCCTGTGTGAATACTACCTCAGTGAAATGTCCCTCATGCTTCCCCGCAATTGCACTTTAATTTCATTTCATTCAGCAGCATTCAGCCTCCTAATGCAGTCACAGAGGGAACCATGCCCTGGATTGAGAAAGAAAAAGACTTTGACAACGAAAACTAAGATGAAAGTGAAAGTGTTAGTCACTCAATCATGCCTGACTCTTTGTGACCATATGGATTATAGTCTGCCAGGTTCCTCTGCCCATGGAATTCTCCAGGCAAGAATACTGGAGTGGGTTGCCCTTCTCCAGGGGAATCTTCTCAACCCAGGGATTGAACCAGGGTCTCCTACATATTACTTACCATCTGAACTACCAGGGAAGCCCAAATTTAAGGGCTTCAAATTAATAACTTTGGTTTATTCACCAACCTTAGATTCTTCCCTCCTGATCTGTCTTCTTCACAGTCCAGCCACTAGGGTACCACAGGTCTCCAAGGCAATTATGAAGAGACCATCAGCTGGGAGCTCAGCATTTCCTTCCTAATATAGACAGTGAGCTTCACAACCCACAGATTTAACATGCACAGAATTTTGAGCACTCACAGAGTTGCTCTAAGGGTGACGTCACTGTGCTCACTCTCAGAGAGAAACCTCTTCTTTCATATGCAGCTAAACTTGTGTCTCAGATCACAGATTGTCACCTGGTCTGGGTCCACCTTCTAATAAGGTCACTGAAACCTCAGTCTCAGCCCAGCCAGGAGTCCTTCTCTCTCAGAAAGACTAGGCCTCCTTTTTCATCAGGTAAATTTTGCCACCTAATGATGACCAATTTATTTTTATTAGGCTCCAGGTTTGACCAATTTTGATTGTTAACAACATGGTAGATTCAGAGCTGTGTGTTTTACTTACAAAATTGCTGCATAATTTAAGATCCCTATAAGGCACGCCTTCCCCATTTTAAGAAGAGGTGATTGCAGCACAAAGGTTAAATGGTTTATCCATAGACACATTACTATTATTGATCCAATCTCTGATTTAAACTCAGAGCTGTCTGCTTCCGGGGCAATTGGGGTGGATCGAATAAGACGGTGAAGTAAGGGGACAGGGAACTAACCTTCCCCATGAACACATCATCAAAAATACACTGATATGTGAATGAATGTCCTCTGAAAACTAACTACGAACTGGCAGATGGGCTCCTGTAAAACCAAGGCTGTAAGATCCACACATAATTGGGCTGGGACCTGTGCCACTGGGAGGTGACAAGCAAAAGGGAGATTCCACACAAAGACACCTACCCTGAGGAGTGAGCAATAAGAATCACAGAAGAGGTGTCCTAGTCCTGGGGTCCTACGTCAGAGAAGATGAGCCCCATGGGTGACTAGAGGACTGCTGGTACTAATGGGGGGGCTGTGGGAAGCTTGGATTTTGCCCAAGATGAGTGCAGGGTGATGGCTTGTCCCCAAAGGGGTATAGAGTGCAGATAGGATTATTCTAATGGCTTCTGGGTTTCCTGTAACTGCCTCAGCATGTGCCCGGCACCAAGCTGACTGAATCCTCCAGCCCTGCTCACTCCAAGTCACAACATGACACTGGATTTGGGCAGCCACAACCAGGGAGACTTGGTCATGGAACTCAGAGATGACACAGTCCCAGGGCAAGGCCTGGGTGGGGTGGTTGACAGCCATTGTTCAGCACATCAGAATAAACGAAGAGCAATGAAAGCAGTCACTCCACCACAGCTCACAGCCTGATACACACCAAGAGTTCATGGGGACCCACCTAGCCTGCAGTGAAGCTCCACAACAAGGCATGTGGGGGAAGTTGGGGGAAGGGATCGCTGTGTAGGACAAAGGGGACTTGCGCTGGAGGCGGCCTCTGAGCAGAGCAAGGGCACCAATCACAGACGCCTGCACAGGCAGCTCATCACAGACAGCTTGGACCTCTGTCTGCAGCTGTCGCGAGCCAAGAGCTGGCATGGGCCTGCCTCGCTTCGGCACTCTCCATCTGCGGCAAGTGTCCCAGTGCTGGGAGAGGGGTAAGCACACATTTAAAGGAAACAGAGCAAGCTCGTGCCCTCAAGGCTTCTGCTCCAGCAACTTGGGATCAGACCTTGCTCCTGATGGGGTAGTGGCAGCCACTGAGAAGGGGGAAAGTATTGCCTCACACCTGACTCCAGTACTAGCCATTCCATCCCAGCCCCATCCCCTATCAAGGTGACAGTGGTCAACACACCCCGAGGAAAAATGTGACTTGCTTCCCTGCCAAATCCAACACTCCAAAGACATGGAGCACTTACAGTCGGTACAGGGATGCCCCCAGACAAGAACATCCCTTAAGACTGCAGTAGGTAACTGCTGCTGCTACTGCTGCTAAATCGCTTCAGTCATGTTCGACTCTGTGCGACCCCATAGACGGCAGCCCACTAGGCTCCTCTGTGGTTCACCTAAATTCTGAACTGTCAGAGATGGTTAAACAAAATGCAAAGGAAGGGGAACCGCTCTCAATTGAAAGAGCAAGAGCAAAATCGTGAAAAAATAATGAAACAGAAATTAAAAATTTATCAGCCAAAGAATTCAAAGCATTGGTAATAAAAATGTTAAGAGAATTAGGGAACAGAATAGATGAATACAGTGAAAATTATAACAAGGAACTAGAAAATATAAAAGGGGCTCAATTAGAAATAAAGAATTCAATAACTGAAATTTAAAGAAAAACACATGCTAGAAGGAATGAATATCACATTAAGTGATAGCGAAGCCTGCATAAGTGAAAAATAGAATAATGGAAATCACCCAATCATAACAGCATAAAGAAAACATGAATTTAAAAAATTAAAACAGTGTGAGAGATCTCTGAAGTAATAATATTGAATATACCAACATCTGTACTGTAGGGGTCTCAGAAGATGAGAGAGAAGGGGATTCAAAAACATATTTGAGGATATGGTTAAAAACTTCCTAACCTGAAGAAGGAAACAGATATTTTGTCATAAAAAAAAACTCTAATCATTTATAGTTATTTTCCAAACACTTGCTACAGAGGTCTATCAACAAACCCCTCCCTGTGCTTTTCACTGCTTTCTGTTCTTCAATATTCTAAATCCCTGCATTGTTTTAGCATGTTCTATTCAGAGCATTGAACAGAGGAACTCCTAAGGAATAACTGATCCTTTTTATTTAATTTGTATCACTATGACTCCTGCAAGTTGAGGTCCCCAAGCAATACAAAGACTCTGAGGATAGAGACTGCCTGCTAAGTAGCTTCAGTCATGTTCGTCTCTGCAACCCTATGGACTGTAGCCTGCCAGATTCCTCTGTCCATAGGATTCTCCAGGCAAGAATGATGAACTGGGTTGCCGTGCCCTCCTCCAGAGGACCTTCCCAACTCAGGGATGGGGCTGAACCCATGTCTCTTATGTTTCCTGCATTGCCAGGCAAGTTCTTTACTACTGTCACCACCTGGGAAGCCCGAGATAGAGATTAAAGTAATTTAGGAAGTTCACTAAGAGGTGTTCTTGGGATTGACATCTATGGAACTAAAGACAGCCAACTGAAAGAAGAGAGAAGTTGGGCAGTGGTGAAGTCTCCATCAAGATCTCAACTTACTCCTTGAAGGGTTCTAAAGCTGATCTGGTGCTTCAGAGTTGTATAGATTTAGGACAAATGCCCCACTCCTTAAACCTCTGTGCAGATCAGTTATTCGGTGCTCCTACAATGAGAAGGCATAATCTTGGGCAGTCAATTTTCCTCAGCCAAGGCAGTTCCTGAAAAGTGATAACGCTGAGCACTGTCTTGGCAGTTGTTTTCCCTGCAGCTTAGGAAATAGGTCCTTCAGTCTTGTGGACCTATTTCAGTCTATGGGTGTGTGTGTATTAGTTGCTGAGCTGTGTCCAACTCTTCATACCCCATGAACTGTAGCCCACCAGGCTCCTCTGTGCATGGAATTCTTTAGGCAAGAATACTGGAGTGGGTAGTTATTCTTTTCTCCAAGGGATCTTCCTGACACAAGGATCAAACCCGGGTCTCCTACATTACAAGCATATTCTTCATAGTCTGAGCCACCAGGGAAGCCCTGGTCTATGAGTAGAACATCATAATGCCCACTGCAATGACATTATTTACAGAGTTCAGCACTTCTGAGGGTACAGTTGACCCTTAAACACACCGGTTCAGACTGGGCAGGCCCACTGATAGAGGGATTTTTTTTCCATAAGTAGGTGCTACACGATTCAAGGTTGGTTGAATTCAAGGATACTGATGGAGGTCAGTTGTAAAGGTAGATTTTTTTCCCTATGTGAAATGTCAGTGTCCCTAACTCTAGAGCTGTTCAATGGTCAACTGTGCTTAGGAGATAGATTCGGGGAGAAGTAAGCTCTGAAAGTTTAAAAAATTCAGAAATAGTTACAGATTCAATTAAATTTTGTATTTCTTCTTGTTTAAAAACAAGAAATTGTGAGTGGAACAGGTTGAAGTCAGTGGATTATTTTTGGACTAACAGCTCATGTTGAAGGTAGAAAAGTCCCAAGACAGGGATTGACTTTTAGTTAATAAATAAATGGCTCTAGGAAGTCAATTAATCCCTTGGACTTCTAGTTTCACCATAAAAGCAACAGTCTCCCACATCATGGGCATAAAGATTAGGAGAGAGCCTATGTAGAATCCATCACTGTGTGAAGGAAGATGGCTTAGTAACAATGATCTTAATGATCTAAGTAACAGTGTCACCTAGTTAATCCTGGGAGTTACTCTATTAGTCTGAGTTCTCTAGTGAAAGATAACCAATAGGATATACAAATTATTATTATAAAGAGAAAGAGCAAGAAAATTTATCATGAGATATTGGCTCAGGAAATTATAGAGGCTGAGAAGTCCCAAGAATAGCAAGCTGGAGAGCCACAGAAGCTGACAATGTAGCTCTATTCTGCATCTTGAGGCCTGAGAACCAGTAGAGCTGATGGTACAAGTTCTAGTCTAAAAGCCAGCAGGCTCAAAAGCAAAGGTCCAATGTTTCCATTCAAAAGCAAGAGAAGACCAATGTCCAAGCTGAAAACAGGCAGTAGGGTTTCCGTCTTCTCAGCATTTTTGTACTATTCAGGCCCACCCAAGTTGGGGAGAAAAATCCACTTTATGTGTTTTTCTGATCTAAATGTTTATCTCACTCAGAAGCACCCTCATATACACGTTCCAGAATAATGCTTGACCAAATGTCTGGGCACCCCATCACCCAATCAAACCGACACATACAATTAGCTATCACACACAGGTTACTCCAAATTGAAACACTGTATTATAATATGAAATCCTTCAGTAGATCACACTGCAGCAGAAAGCAGAAATGCGTATCTAACTGATTGGTCTAATCTCCATGACCTGCTGTCACTGAACCCTGAATTCACCCGACAACCACCCTTCTCTGTTCCAATCACCATATTTGGGGGTAGCTGTATAAGACAACTCCTTGCTCCATTATTATTCTTTTGAAATAATATAATAACTTACCCAATATTCTGCTGTTGCTCAGTCATGTGTGACTCTTTGCAACCCTGTGAACTACAGCTCATCAGACTCCTCTGTCCATGGGATTTTCCAGGCAAAGATACTGGAGTGGGTTGATATTTCCTCCTCCAGGGATCTTCCCCACACAGGGATCAAACCCATGTCTCTTGCAAGTCTCCTGCATTGCAGGCAGATTCTTTAGCACTGAGCCACCAGGGAAACCCATAATTTCCTGCTAATAAAGCCCATGGGACTAGAAATTAACCTTATTATTAATTTCTAGTCCCAAGGGGCTTTGGAGAGGAAAGGGCTCTTCAAACCCTAAGGGTAAATTAGAAGACAAACAGAAATTCCTCAAGTTAGAGCATTAAAAATACAACCAGATATTTGGCCCAGTAAGAATTAACTACTTGCTAACTTGTCTTCTTATCTCAATGAACTGAGTGGGTATTTGTCTTTCTTCTCCACGGCCAATAAAATGGAAAGCCATGTCATTATTCTAGCATCTCTAGGGGTTAGTCTCTTAGAGGCCTTGCCACCATACAAACAGGAGAGGCTCAGTGATTGTTGGGTATCTTCCCAGTTTGATTGTTTGAAAGTAACAGTTCACCTCTTAAAGACCTTGGGCTTTTGGCTTCATAGACTCTAAATTGTGTTACACAATTCATTTGAAGAGGGTCGCTGCCCAATAATGCTGATCTATTTTTTCACACTCAGCAAATGGGTTATTTGATTTTCTCTTCTTCCCAATTAGCATCAGTGGTAGATTTCCTAACAGTGTGATTTGAGCTTGAAGGTTAAACATGGCATGCCTCTCTGTTGTTCAAATCAATGCTGCCCTGACATTGCTATTCCTCACCTAAACTTCCATCGATGATTTGATTTAAACCAGCTGTTTTGGCTAATTCAGTAATTAGTGACTTGGCAAAGCACTAATAGTATTGGAAGGTAGGAAAAAATAACTCAGATTTACATATGTAATGAAATTTCAGCACGAATAGTTTGCTCCGAAGAATGATAATATTTAATATGAAACTCAAGTTTTTTAAAATAAAAAATACTAAATGCTCTTTGCACGTAAGATCCATACGCTTGTATTTCTCCATTCTATGAATAGCAAATATGTGCCTTACATTGTTCCAAATGTTTTACATACATTGCCGTAACCCCAGCTCCCCAGGTGGCCCTAGCGGTAAAGAATCCTCCTGCCAATGCAGGAGACACAAGGGACTTGGGTTCGATCCCTGGGTTGGGAAGATTCCCTGGATAGGAAATGGCACCCCACTCCAGTATTCTTGTCTGGGAAATTCTATGGATACAGGCGCCTGGCAGGCTACAGTCCATGGGGTCACGAAAGAGCCAGACACAACTAAGCATGTACATATTAATGCATAGTGACCCAAAAAGGTAGGCACTATCGGTTCCACCTTACAGATGAGAAGCTAAAGCCTAGGAAGACACAATGCTTTTACCAATGTCACAGGGCCACAAAATGAAAGAGCAGGTAGTTAAACTTAGTTATAACCCCAAAGTCCATGTTCTTTAAATTCTTCTCCATGGATCTTACACAATTTCTCCCACTCCCAATGGGTAAACTATGAAAGTCACACCTGCCATAGGTCAAGAAAGCAGAATGTTTTGTCTTGATTGCACATGTTAAAGGCTTGGATGTTGTGTCCAATGGCTCTAGAGAGGGAGCTGGGTATGGGACCAGGTTTCCATTTAAAGACCCCAAATTGTCTGGTGTTGGTCATGTTAGAAATTATTTAACAATCTTGAAATTTATGCTATGCACACCAGCTTATACTACAGGTCTAGAAATGTCAATTTCACATGTATTAACCTAACTGTTGGCAAGGATGGGTATTCTTTTGACCTCAGGCCTAGTGGCATTCTCTAATTTTAGCCCAAGAAAAATCTCTGAAAGGGAAAAAAATGTGACTTTTTGTCTATTATCCTGTGCTAGCCTTGGGAATAAACAGCTAAATGATAGCTGTACATGCTCAGTTCTTTCAGTCATGTCCAATTCTGTGCAACCCTATGGACTGTATGCCACCAGGCTCCTCTGTCCATGGGATTCTCCAGGCAAGAATACTGGAGTGCGTTGCCATGCCCTCTCCCATGGGATCTCCCCAAATCAGGGATCAAAATTGCATCTCTTGCGTCTCTTGCATTGGCAGACAAATTAACATTATTTGTTGCCAACTGCATACCCTTCAAGCTTCATATAGCCTAAACAATAAGATGTTTGCCCATGTTGTCTTCCAGGAACTCAAAGTCTGCTGTCTCTAGTTCAAGTTCAAGCCAGATAAAGCTGATAGAACACCAACCCTAATACTGGGCTGTCACAGGAATGACCAAGTAATGACCCTTTGACATCACAGAGGGCCAAAACCTCCACCCTTAGATCATACTAAGCACCTCAATTTTTGAACGTCTGGATGGCATCACTAACTCGATGGACATGAGTCTGAGTGAACTCCAGGAGTTAGTGATGGACAGGGAGGGCTGGCATGCTGTGATTCATGGGGTCGCAAAGAGTCGGACACGACTGAGCGACTGAACTGAACTGAACTGATCCAGTGAAGAAAAACTTACTCTAGACATGCTGTACAGAACAGCAATTAGTTCATCTTTTCCTTATCTCTAATTACCTTTCCCCATGCCTAAGACACCTGCTTCTGGAGGCATGTCATATTTGAGACTCATTCTCCCATTTCCTTGCTTGCTACCTTGTGAATAAACCCATTCTTTGCAGCAAACCTCAATGTCCCAGCATTTTGGCTTGCATGTCAAGCAAACAAACCTGGTTTGGTAACATTTCTAGGAACCTTGTGAGATAGGGCTTTTAGAAATGAGAAAATTGGGGCTGGAGAAGGTCCAGTGCCTTGCCTCCCCTACAGTGCTGGTGAGAATGAATGCTTCTGTATCAGACAGGGCCCCTGTAATTCTGCACCCTTGATTTGTTGTTGTTCAGTTACTAAGTTGTCTGAATCTTTGTGACCCCATGGACTGCAGCATACCAGGCTTCTTTGTCTCCCAGAGTTTGCTCAAATTCAAGTACATTGAGTCAATGATGCCATCCAACCATCTCACCCCTTCTCCTCCTGCCCTCAATCTTTCCCAGCATCAGGGTCTTTTTCAATGAGTCAGTTCTTCACATCAGGTGGCCAAAGTATTGGAGTTTCAGCTTCAACATCAGTCCTTCCAACGAATATTCAGGGTTGATTTCCTCTAGGGTTGACTGGTTTGATCTCCTTATTGTCCAAGGCACTCTCTAGAGTCTTCTCCAGCACCACATTTCGGAAGCATCAATTCTTCGGTGTTCATCTTTTTTATGGTCCAACTCTCACATCCGTACCGGACTACTAGGAAAAATATAGCTTTGATTGTATGGATCTTTTTCAACAAAGTGATGTCTCTGCTTTTTAATACACTGTCTAGGTTTGTTATAGCTTTTCTTCTGAGGAGCAGGCGGCTTTTAATTTCATGCCTGCAGTCATTGTCTGCAGTGATTTTGGAGCCCAAGAAAATAAAATATGTCACTGCTTCCACCTTTTCCACATAGCTAGTTAACCAGCATGTTCTTTTGTGTGAAGCCTAGAAAGATTTTAGAACCTCCTCCTCCACTTTGGGAACTGCCCCCCAAAACCCCACATAACCATACCAATGGGTTGATATGAAGTGGCACAGCTTTTAAATCTACTTCTAACCTTACCAGATGAGATACTAATATGCTGGCAAAGCCATTGAGACACTTTAGGAAATGAAGCAGGCAGCCACATCACACTGCTGCCTTGCTTTGGTGAGTTAATCCATCATGTGTGGCTGCTTTTCTAATAGTACACCAAGGGCCACAGGAAACAGGTGATTGCTTAGTCCAACTGCCTTCCCCAGAGACAAACGCCAACAACCCAAGGTCTTATTGTCCTGGAGGGCTGAGCCACTGTTTACAGAATTCGAGTTTCATTTAACTAAGAAAACACATTTTAAAATTGATTTTCTCTCAAAACACACTTGGGTTTTGTAAATGTACACAGAAAGTAGTTTTCTGAAGTTAAATACAATCCCCTGGAGAAAGTTTGTAGAGCAGCCTTAAAGTTAAACTAAACTCCATTTCTTTCCACACCACCCAGCTCTCTTTATCATTTAAATTAGGTGAGTTGAAGTGTGCAGAGTCTGCACCACTGTGAGACAATTTAGATGCTCAAAATCTCCCCTTTCTATACTGACCTCCTTTCTTTGTAAGGATCACTTTCTTCCCTCAGACAACTCTGCAGATAATGGATAAAGATTTTAAAAGTAGTTAAGCCCAATTTTTAATTAAATTACAAGCAACGTTTTCAAAACTATTTTTAATAGAAAATCTCAAAATTGCAAACACCATGGTTTTAATTATATGCAATTAATCCAAAGGCTTCATTTCTTAAAAACTCATTCATTTATTCACTGATAGACAAAAAAGGATTTAAAATGTAAGTATATTTCCTTTCAAAGAAAATGTTCAAAAAGATTTTCAAAAAAAGACAAAGAATGTAGCATTAATAGAAAGTAGTTTTATGTAATTATATTTGTAAGAAATTAGAAAGCTAAAGGCCAGATTAAAAAAATGGTAAGGTGGACCACATATTCATTACAGAAATTTCTAGTCAAAATGTGTATTTCTAAATATTAATAACAAGTTGGAAAATGTTTAAAAATTGTTCAGATAACAAACACATAATTTCACAATACAGTTAACTCTTACTAACATTTTTATAGAAATTCATATTAATATACATATTAATATACTCAAATACATATACATATTAATATACTTAAATGCATTTATTTTTATAAGCTTATGATTTCATGTGTATGTTTTTATGTAAGTATACACATGTATAGATAGATGTGTATGTATATATACATGCATATACAGTGGTGTGTACCTGTGACTGCATGTGCGTATGTATTATATGTACATGTATGTGTTACATGTACATGTATGTGTATGTACATTGTGCTTTTGTATAATCATTTGTATATGTGTGTGTTTCTGTATATTTGTTTATCAATATGTGTATATATGTCTTTGTTTATTCAAACATATGTATGTGTACATGTGTCTCTATATATGTGGTTATGTTTGTGTGTGAATGCATGTTTGTGTTTGTATGCCTGCATATCTGTATGTGTAGTTTCACCTAAAATAATATGTAGTTCTCTCATTACCATTTAATTCCAAAGAGTTTTTATCTTGTCTTTATTATTTTTGTTTTATACATTTCTGTAGTTTTTTCTATAGTTTAAAGGGTCAAGTAATTTTCAAAGCTCATTACAGAAATACCACTATATTCCCCTCCTCTCCTCATAAGCAACTAGTTTAAGTCTGTGAGCCAAATCTTCTATTATTTGACTTCATGTATCTGAAGGACACATTTCTACTTCTATAACTTTAGTCTTAAATATTAGATAGCAATTCCCAAACTTAATATGGAGGTTTACCTGGTTTTTGTTGATCCTCCCCACCATCACTCATTCCTCCCTTATCAGCTCCATAATTTTCTCAGTATACTCTAATTTTGTTTAGATCAATGGTCATGCCCACTTTGGTATTTCCATGTAAACATAACTTATCATTGATTACTTTTGTTGTCTAAACAGTACACTGATTTTCTTTAGCTTATTTACTCTGAGCATATCATGACTTCACAATCAAATTCCTCCAGTTGTGTAATTCTCGTGGCAGGTGGTTGAGACACATCAGTTGTTCCATCTTTCACCTGCTGGAAGAGCACTGCACAGTTTCTCAGATGTCCCAAACTGGACAGATGGAATTTTGGACTTCTCCCATTTTAGCATCTGTGTGATCATCCTGAGAATTCTGTCTGCTTTTGCTGTGCTGGAGCCTCTATTTCTTTGATTCTTTATATTCCAATCTCTTGGTTTACTCCATGAACTTGGCAAAATATTTTATTATTGGTTTCCTGAGAAAAGGAGTGTATGAAAGGCTACTTTTAAGAGTATTCATTTCTGACAAATTTCTAAGTCTACTCTCACAATAGTTTGTTGAGAAATAGAATTCTAAGTGAGAAATAATTTATTTATAAGGCATTCCTCCATCGTCTTCATACACTTCATCGTCTTCATAAACTTCATGGATACAATGAAGAGTTTAATGACTAATGACCCTTTGATTCCTGATTCATTGTATGAACAGCGCTCTTTCCTCCCGCTTCTCCTGCTCTTCCTCTCCTTCTTCTTCCTTTTCTCTCTATCGGTATCATCTCTCTCTCTCAGTATTTTCTGACCCCACAGTTACAAAATGTCTACATACGAAGGGATGAGGTATTGTCTCTTTCATTCAATACACTGAATGATTAAAGAGCCTGTTCACTACTGGAACATATTTTATTTCTGGGAAAATGTTTTTCATTATGGGCTTCCCCATTGGCTTAGGGGTAAAGAATCTGCCTGCAATGCAGGAGACTTAGGTTAGGTCCCTGGGTAGGGACGATCCCCTGGAGAAGGGAATGGTAACCCACTCCATTATTCTTGCCTTGAGATTTCCATGGACAGAGGAGCCTGGTAGGCTACAGTCCATGCGGTCTCGAAGAGTTAGACACGACGGAAGCAACAGCACGCATGCGCGTTCTTCATTATTTCATTGATGATTCATTTCCTCTCCTTTGTTTCTTGTCTCTGGAACTTCCTTTTAGAGTTATACAGTGAAAATGTCCACATTCCATGCTTTATTGCCCATTGGACCACCAGAATCTACTACATTGACTGGGAGTTAGTATACATTGATTGAGTGAATTATTTCTATGAACAAGTAATCTAAGTGACTACATAATTTTAATATATTATGTAGGTCATGTAATATTTTGCACTTTGACATTTCTTTAACATTATTAGAAACTTCAGTTGTTTCTTAAATTTCATTGTAATGTTTCTCTCAACGTTCTCTTTGTCTCTTTTCATTACCTTCCAAATAATTTCTTTATACCTTTTCCCAATTCTATAATTTTGTTTGGAGTTTCATTTACTCTGCTAGTTATTATTATTCTTTTTAATATTTAAGTGTTCATTTCTAGGAGTTGTCTTTGTTATTTTTTAAATCCAATTTTTTTTAAAAGTTTTCATAGTCTTCTGCTTCTTACCTATAGTCTTTACTCCCTCTTTATTTATAAAAACAAAGTAAGAAGATGGGGATCTAGTTATACCTATTCCTGAAGTCTTTGAGAGTATGATCCTACTGTTATTTTTTTCTCACTTTCACTTGTCTTGTACAGCTTTTTCTTTTTTTAAAAAAATTTGGCTTCTGATTATGTGCTCATATATCCCTTGAAATTTTGCCCTGGGAATTCTTTGAGAAGTTGGATGAGGTGTATTGTTCACAAGAGTATTTACATCTGCCTCTTCTAGCTCTTGAGGACAATATCAACTATCAACTTTAACCTAAATCCTCAGCTATAACATCCTCCAGGCAGTATAAATGTGGGCTGTAAACCACATGAGTGTTGGCTTATGGTCTACTTATTCCCAAGAAAAAATTATTTTGCACCGTGCCCAGCACCAAAGATCTAGACATAAATTCCTTCTTTAATTTATTTAAACATAGTAAGAAATATGTGCTAAGTACATCTATTTTTTAAGTCTTTGAGGGTATGGGGACAGATGACTCGCTTCTAGTTCACCTTGACAACATTATGTAAACCCTCCTACTAGATTCTCAATTGAGACTAAGAATAAGTTTTTGTTTGTCTGTTTTTTTAAGCCCTACATCCTGGACTGTAAGGTCACAATAATGTGTAGGAGTTGCTTAATGCTGTAGCTTCCCACTTTGACATAATTTTGGCCTCCAAGAATTAATTTTTTTTCTCTACCCCCAAAATATACTTTTTTAATCTAGTATTTTTAACTTTTCTAATTTAAAGGATCTATCAAGGTGTTTATTTGATTATACTGCCAGAAGCATAACTTACTATTTTTTTTCTGCTCTGATAAAGACAAAAATAATACTAAGATAAATGGAAAGGTATGGTCCAAATCTGTAAAGCACAATTGAATGAATACAACATCATTGCACCAGCTTATGTTGTCTGTGTCCTTCTACTCAAACTAACTATCCTTTCCTACCTTCTTCTCAGTGAAGTTCTAAACCTTCTTTGGTACCCAAGTTCAACTTCCAACGTAAAGTCTATCTGAACATTCTGGTCAATATTAATGTGAAATGTTTCCAACTCTTATATCAGATACATAAATAATATATATATTATAGGGTTTCAGATAAGATCATCATCATCTCTATATTGCATATGGAGAAACTGAGCTTAAGACTACATAAATGAGAAAGCACTAAAACTGGTGTTTCAGACTTTCCACTGATTCCTCGTCTTGAAGCTGCAATAACCCACAACACCAAATCTTACTTATTTTTTTGCTGGCAAAGTTACATCTCCAGGATATGCATAGCTGTATTTCTTACAATAGGCTGAGATGGAGGAAGCTTTAACCACCAGACTGTACTTATTAGTAGCCCCTTCAAAAGGACTTCTATAACATGCCATCTAAGTAAAACGTAGGTCTGCTTCACATGTTTCTTTAATTGTGAAATAAGGGTTACCCAAAGGGGTCATAACAGGCTTTGGCACTTTATAATCCTGAACAGTCTGTCCTCTAAGACTGAGGCTGATATTTTCTTACCTGCGTATCACCTGCAGGAGCAGCAGCTACAGTTCTGCTCAATCCTCCCTTTTATCCACTCCCTGGGTTCCTGAGAGTCTCTGGAGAATTTAGATGATATAGCAGCTCATAGTTTTAGGAACCCTGCTCTCAGTAATACTAGTACTACTAGCTCTGCTTTTAAAAATCAAAACCATGTAAGAGACCTTTTAGAAGACTTTATAGTGTAAAGAATATACATTGTAAACAATGAAATAATGCCATTTGCAGCAACAAAGAGGGACCTAAAGATTATTATATTAAGTCAGTCAGACATTGAAAGACAAAAACCATATGATGTCACTTATATGTGGAATCTAAAATATATGATGCAAATGAACTTATGTGCAAACAAGAAATAGACTTACAGACCACAGTAAACAACTTCATGATGACCAAAGGGGAAACAGGGAGGAGGGACAAATTAGGAATTTGGTATTAACATATATACACACATATACTACAGATGTAGAAAACAATCTTATGGTTACCAAGGGGGAAAAAGGAGAAAGGATAAATTGGGAGATTGAGATTGACATGGGAAATTGAGGTTGACATATACATACTATTATATAAAAAAAAGATAACTAATAAGAACCTACTGTATAGCACAGGGAACTCGATTCAATACTCTATAATGACCTATATGGAAACAAAATTTAAATAAAGAGTGATTCATTCTTAACGGATTCAATTTCCTGTACAGCAGAAACTAACACCACATTGTAAATCAACTATACTCTAATAAAGATTAATTTAAAGAAAAAAGAACATATGGATGCTACTGTATAGAAAATAGGTAACCAATAAAAACATACTGCAGAGCAGAGGGAAATATACTCAATATAGATTTAAGGGACTAGATCTGACAAAGAGAATGCCTGATGAACTACGGATGGAGGTTCATGACATTGTACAGGAGACAGGGATCAAGACCATCCCCATGGAAAAGAAATGCAAAAAAAAGCAAAATGGCTGTCTGGGGAGGCCTTACAAATAGCTGCGAAAAGGAGAGAAGTGAAAAGCAAAGGAGAAAAGGAAAGATAAAAGCATCTGAATACAGAATTCCAAAGAATAGCAAGGAGAGATAAGAAAGCCTTCCTCAGCAATCAATGCAAAGAAATAGAGGAAAAGAACAGAATGGGAAAGACTGGAGATCTCTTCAAGAAAATTAGAGATGCGAAGGGAACATTTCATGCAAAGATGGGCTCAATAAAGGACAGAAACGGTATGGACCTAACAGAAGCAGAAGATATTAAGAAAAGTTGGCAAGAATACACAGAAGAACTGTACAAAAAAGATCTTCATGACCAAGATAATCATGATGGTGTGATCACTCACCTAGAGCCAGACATTCTGGAATGTGAAGTCAAGTGGGCTTTAGCATCATTATGAAAAAAACTAGTGTAGGTGATGGAATTCCAGTGGAGCTATTTCAAATCCTGAAAGACGATGCTGTGAAAGTGCTGCACTCAATATGCCAGCAAATTTGGAAAACTCAGCAGTGGCCACAGGACTGGAAAAGGTCAGTTTTCATTCCAATCCCAAAGAAAGGCAATGCCAAAGAAGGCTCAAACTACTGCACAATTGCACTCATCTCACACACTAGTAAATGCTCAAAATTCTCCAAGCCAGGCTTCAGCAATATGTGAATCATGAACTTCCTGATGTTCAAGCTGGTTTTAGAAAAGGCAGAGGAAGCAGAAATCAAATTGTCAACATCTGCTGGATCATTGAAAAAGCAAGAGAGTTCCAGAAAAACATCTATTTCTACTTTATTGACTATGCCAAAGCCTTTGACTGTGTGGATCACAATAAACTGTGGAAAATTCTGAAAGAGATGGGAATACCAGAGCACCTGACCTTCCTCTTGAGAAACCTATATGCACGTCAGGAAGCAACAGTTAGAACTGGACATGGAACAACAGACTGGTTCCAAGTAGGAAAAGGAGTACGTCAAGGCTGTATATTGTCACCCTGCTTATTTAATTTCTATGCAGAGTACATCATGAGAAACGCTGGGCTGGAAGAAGCACAAGCTGGAATCAAGCTTGCCGGCAGAAATATCAATCACCTCAGATATGCAGATGACACCACCCTTATGGCAGAAGGTGAAGAAGAACTAAAGAGCCTCTTGATGAAAGTGAAAGAGGAGAGTAAAAAAGTTGGCTTAAAGCTCAACATTCACAAAACGAAGATCATGGCATCTGGTCCCATCACTTCATGGGAAATAGATGGGGAAACAGTGGAAACAGTGTCAGACTTTATTTTGGGGGGCTCCAAAATCACTGCAGATGGTGATTGCAGCCATGAAGTAAAAAGACGCTTACTCCTTGGAAGGAAAGTTATGACCAACTTAGACGCATATTAAAAAGCAGAGACATTACTTTGCCGACTAAGGTCCATCTAGTCAAGGCTATTGTTTTTCCAGTGGTCATGTATGGATGTGAGACTTGGACTGTGAAGAAGGCTGAGCACCAAAGAATTGATGCTTTTGAACTGTGGTGTTGGAGAAGACTCTTGAGAGTTCCTTGGACTGAAAGGAGATCCAACCAGTCCATTCTAAAGGAGATCAGTCCTGGTGTTCCTTGGAAGGACTGATGCTAAAGCTGAAACTCCAATACTTTGGCCACCTCATGCGAAGAGGTGACTCATTGGAAAGGACCCAGATGCTGGGAGGGATTGGGGGCAGGGGGAGAAGGGGACGACAGAGGATGAGATGGCTGGATGGCATCACCGACTCGATGGACGTGAGTTTGAGTGAACTCCGGGAGTTGGTGATAGACAGGGAGGCCTGGTGTGCTGAGATTCGTGGGATTGCAAAGAGTCAGACACAACTGAGTGACTGAACTGAACTGACAAGGGAAAAATATTTGAAAAAGAACATATATATACATACACACACATATATACATATATAACTTTTCTGTACACCTGAAAACACAACATTGGAAATCAACTATTTCAATTTTAAAAAAGAATATACATTTTTATACAATTCTGTGTGTCTCCGTATGTTGTAAGAATGGGGAGGCCCCCCTACAGAGCCCCAAGAGCAGGCTCTTGTCTAACACTCAGAAAAGAATTGTCCGAGGAAACATGTGCTGACAAAGCAAGATATTTTATTGGGAAACGGCACCCACGTGGAGAATAGTAGAGTATGGGAACCCAGGAGAACAGCTCTGCCACGTGGCTCACAGTCTCAGGTTTTATGGTGATGGGGTTAGTTTCCTGGTGGTCTTTGGCCAATCATTCTAATTCAGGGGCTTTCCTGGTGGCACACGCATCTCTCAGCCAAGATGGATGCTAGCGAGAGGGATTCTGGGAAGTGGACCGACATGCGGTGTTTCCTTTCAACCTTTCCTGAACTCTTTTGGTTGGTGGTGGTTTATTAGTTCCATATTCCTTGTCAGGACGTCCTGTTATAAGAGAACTCATGCTAATGGTTACTATGGTGCCTGGCCAGGGTGGGTGGCTTCAATCAGTGTGCTTCCCCTAACACCTATAGTAAACGAGATGCTGCCACTTCACTCAATTACTTCACACAGATTGAGAATTCCTGCTGAACACATCCTGTTTCCTGCCTGGGTTCACAATTGCACTGTGCCATGCAAAGGTTAGGTTAATAATCCCAGACATCTCCTCCAGTTTAACACCCAATCACCATATCACCTTCTTGTTTCCCGGTCCATACACATGTGTTAGGATTCCCTCTTGACTCATCTCTTTTAGGCGTGTTCCTAGCCCCCTAATACATGTCAGCACCTTAAGAACAAGGACTCCACCTGTTTCCTGCCATCCACTCCTCCCTCCTATGCAAATACTGGTACGTGGCAGGCCCACAGGGAGCATGTATCAAATCAACTTATGAATCTTTCCCATGTCACAGATATGTTTACACTGTTGGAGCTCTGACCTCATCGAGTGCCTCACACCCACCCCATACACCATCCTCAATAACCAACCAAACAACACAAAGCCGAAAACCACTCACCACCATTCTCTCTTGCACATGCATCCGCTCTACTAATTTACTGTTTAGAAATAAAAAGTAGCTTCTACCTATTGTTTGTTTGTTTGTTCAGTTGCCCAGTCGTGTCTTACTCTTTGCAACCTCGTGGACTGCAGCAAGCCAGGCTTCCCTGTCCCTCACCACCTCCCGGAGTTTGCCCAAGTTCATGTTCATTGCATCGGTGATGCCATCTCATCCTCTGACACCCTCTTCTCCTTCTGCATTTAATCTTTGTCAACATCAAGGACTTTTCCAATGAGTTGTCTGTTCACAGCAGGTGATCAAAACACTGGAGCTTCAGCGTCAGTTCTTCCAGTGAATATTCAGGGTTGTTCTCCCTTAAGGTTGACTAGTTTGATCTCCTTGCTGTCCAAGTGACTTTCAGGAGTCTTCCCCAGCACTGCAGTTTAAGAGCATAAATTCTTTGACATTCTGCCTTCTTTACAGTCCAGCTTTCACAACTGTATGTGACCATGTACCCTATTAACAGCTTATAACTCACTTAAGTTCACTTAATAACAGTGCTACATGTAAATAACATTTATCTCACTCTTCTAGATGTGTAAAGTGGGGTTCAGAAAAGATAGATTCCATTAGGTCACAGTTATGTAATGTCTCAATCGGATCTGGCATGCCACGAGTATCTATGATCAAAATATCACATCACCATCTGGAATATTGGGCATCTTGTTCAGGAGAGAGATGAAGGGTAGGTTCCCCACGTCTTTCCCCTAAGCAGTCTTAGAACCAGGTCTGTGATTTCTGTGGGTGATCAGATTTAAGCATCTTTATTTGGAGGCTTCTCTGAGAAACATCGAGATGAACGAGGCTGTGTCTGTACTTGCGTCATGGTTTTAGGTAGCTCAGAAAACATGTTGTAAATGATGTCTGAAATAGAATATTCTCAGTTCTGAACTCCAGGATTTCATGATGAGAACCTAAGTTCCTGTTGGGAACTAGGTATTTTTGTTCATAATTCAGTTTAGACACAAGCATGAACCCTGCCTGTGTGTCTCTCTCTACAACCTTCCCACATTCTTATCCCAAGAAATTACCCAAAGTAATATTTGGAGCTATAAGTCCTAAACATGCTTCTCTGAAAAAAAATTTAAAGGGTAAATGGAATTTTAAAACTACAAATTTTGTTTTAGATTTTTTTAAAAGCCCTCTAATGACCTTCTGTTAGTGTGACTGAGTTTCAACAGGATACCATAGACTTGATGGTTCATAAACAACAGAACTTCATTCCTCACACATTGGAAGCTGAGAAATCTAAAATCAAGGTGCTAGCAGATTTAGTGTTTGGAAAGTGAAGAGGAACTAAAAGCCTTTTGATGAAAGTGAAAGAGGAGAGTAAAAAAGTTGGCTTAAAGCTTAACATTCAGAAAACTAAGATCATGGCATCTGGTCCCATCACTTCATGGGGAATAGATGGGGAAACAGTAGAAACAGTGTCAGACTTTATTTGGGGGGGCTCCAAAATCACTGCAGATGTTGACTGCAGCCATGAAATTAAAAGACACTTACTCCTTGGAACGAAAGTTATGACCAACTTAGACAGCATATTAAAAAGCAGAGACATTACTTTGCCAACAAAGGTCTGTCTAGTCAAGGCTATGGTTTTTCCTGTGGTCATGTATGGATGTGAGACTTGGACTGTGAAGAAGGCTGAGTGCCGAAGAATTGATGCTTTTGAACTGTGGTGTTGGAGAAGACTCTTGAGAGTCCCTTGGACTGCAAGGAGATCCAACCAGCCCATTCTAAAGGAGGTCAGTCCTAGGTGTTCTTTGGCAGGAATGATGCTAAAGCTGAAACTCCAATACTTTGGCCACCTCATGTGAAGAGGTGACTCATTGGAAAGGACCCAGATGCTGGGAGGGATTGGGGGCAGGGGGAGAAGGGGACAACAGAGGATGAGATGGCTGGATGGCATCACTGACTCAATGGACACGAGTCTCAGTGAACTCTGGGAGTTGGTGATGGACAGGGAGGCCTGGCGTGCTGCGATTCATGGGGTCGCAAAGAGTCGGACACAACGGAGTGACTGAACTGAACTGAACTGAAGAACTTAGTTTCTACTTCATAGAAGTCTGTCTTCTTGCTGTGCCCTCACGTGATGAAACTGGCTAGGGAGCTCTCTGGAGTCTCTTTTAAAAGACACTGTCTCTTTTTAAAAGACTCAGGGAACTCAAACTGGTGCCCTGTAACAACCTAGAAGGGTGGGAGGGGTGGAGGTATGAGGGAGGTTCAAGAGGGAGGGGACATACGTATACCTATGGCTGATTCATGTTGATGTATGGTAGAAACTAACAAAATATTGTAAAACAATTATTTGCCAATTAAAAATAAATACTTTTTTTTAAGTCGCTAATTTCACTCATGAAGGTTTCACTCTCATGACCAAAGGCTCCATCTCCAAATACCATCTCAATGGGGGTAAGGCCTCAACATATGAATTTGGTGGGAGCACAAGCATATACTGCTGCTGCTAAGTCGCTTCATTCATGTCTGACTCTGTGCAACCCCATAGACGGCAGCCCATCAGGCTCCTGGGGGATTCTCCAGGCAAGAACACTGGAGTGGGTTGCCATTTCCTTCTCCAATGCATGAAAGTGAAAAGTGAAAGTGAAGTCACTGAGTCGTGTCCAACCCTCAGTGTCCCCATGGACTGCAGCCTTCCTCACTCCTCTGTCCATGGGGTTTTCCAGGCAAGAGTACTGGAGTGGGGTGCCATTGCCTTCTCCTATAGCCTACAGCATTTGCCTTATTTGAAAAAACAACAACAAAACAAAAATTGACACAAACTCTATGATGAAAATCAAACAGGCAATGTATTGATGTTGCTAGGAAAGGCAATTTCGTGGGTTTAAGAACTAACTAGAAAGTCATGGAAGGATAACACAACTTCATTTCCTGGAGTTTGTCTTGTTATCTTCTCATACATTGGTTCTTCAACTTGTTTGATGTAAGGATATTTTATCTCATTTCCCACCTCCCACTTCCTGATAATCTTGATTTAGTCCCAGAATATTTTAACACATCTACTAGATGTCTAGCCTTGTGTAAGGGGCTCAGCATTTAGTATGCAACCTGTTATCACAATCCATATGAATCAGGTACTATTTCCAATGAGAAAGCAGGGGCTCAAAGAGGTCAAACTACTTGCACAAGTTCATGGAAATAGTAAACAACAGAATAAATATAGCTGCATGACCTACCTAAAAAGCACTGAACTAGAAGACCTCTTTAATACCACAGTTGTCAAAAAACCACCCACTCCAGTTTTCCCACACTAAAATTCTTAAGAAAATTAATGGGCAAGAATCTGTTCATGTTTCCTATTTGCCTTCATCATATTTACTGCTGAAATACTTTTAGGAACCTCTGTTCTAGAGACCAAGAGAATATTATGTCTTAATTTATCTAATTGCAAGATAATTCTTACCTATGAGGTCCATACATACAAAGCACTTTCAGTAAGAATGTAAATCAGATCTTCTCAGAATGTTCAAGATCATTTATTCATACTCTGACAATTCAATAAAACCAAGGGCTGGACTTCCCTAGTGGCTCAGTGGTTATGTATCTGCCTGCCAGCGCAGGGCGCACAGGTTCGATTCTTAGTCCAGGAAGATTTCACATGCCACAGGGCAATTAAGCCCCTGCCCTACAACTACTGAGCCTGTGCTCTAGAACCTGTGAGTCGTAACTGCTGGGCCTTATGCCCTAGAGACTGTGCTCTGCAATAAGAGAAGCCACTGCAATGACAAGCTCACATCCAGCAAATAGAGAGTCGTTCCCACTCGCCACAACTAGAGAAAGCCCGTGCAGCAGCAAAGACCCAGCACAGGCAAAAGTAAATAAATAAATTACACAAAATTTAACAGGGCTAAGACTGATTAAGCTTTTTCTATGAAATATGGGCTTCCCAAATGGTACAGTAGTAGAGAATCCACCTGCCTGCACAGGAGATGCAGGTTCGATCCTGGGTTGGGAAGATCCCCTGGAGAAGGGAATGGCCACCCACTCCAGTATTCTTGCCTGGGAAATCCCATGGACAGAGGAGCCTGGCAGGCTACCAAATCCATAGAGGCACAGAGTCAGATATAACATAGTGACTAAACAACAACAACAACAACATTAAATATATCAAGCTGGGTGATACATGTTTTTGCAGGTTTGCCTCATTCAAGTCTCCTAACAATGCTATCATTATCTACATTTCATGGAGGAAAAAAAAATTTTTGAGTATTTGGAAAGTTTACATCAAGGGTACAGCAAGACACAAACTTACTTCAGTCCAACTTTAAGGCCTCTGTATAATATTTATCCTCCTGCAGAAGAAGATCATGACTCACAGAACAAACAAATTTTATTGCTGAGCTGGGATAACAATGCAGGTCTTTACAGGCCCACTGCAAAGTGTACTCTGCCTTCAGATATCATAAGATTTTCAGATGTATCTTTATGGTTAAGCTGACAATACTAAGACCCAGTCTGTAGAAGAAATGCCTCAAACTTGCACACTTCAGATTCAAACAGCATTTCTATATGTCTCTTGGACTGGTTATCACTTAGAGTGACCTCCTGGCAGTACTAATCTCTGAAATAAACAACAACTGCAATAATTACAATAATACAAATGATTGATAATGATGTTGAATATGATACTATCACTACAGGTTCCATTCCAAGGAACCTTGTTTGCCAAAAAGAATGGGTTGAGGGGAGAGCAAACAGAAAATCTGCAGTGAGAAGCCTTAGCTGATAAATTACCATATGTGAATCTGCTTTGATTTTTGCATTTGCTGTAAGACCATTTGAATTCTAAATGGTACTTTGATTCAGAATGTGTGAAATCTGAAATTTGTACTGCTCAAGTCATACAACTGAGCTCTGATAAATAACCTCAGGTAATTGGAGACAATGCACTATTAAAGACTATTTTTGTTTCCATCCACACGTGAGGCCAATTTTAAAAGACAGATTTCCTTTTAGAAAGGAAGAGACTATTTTCCAGCCCTGAAAGACGGGTCTAGACTGTGCGATGCCAATGCAAACTCCATGCAGTGATCATTGTTAAAAACGGTTTTAATGGAGTTCCTCATTTGATCTTATTTAACAGCCATGCCTTGTAAGTCAGTTAGACAGAGATTTCAAGCTTTGCTGACACTTGGGGTATGTTCACAGGCCCCTCTGGTCTCTGTAATCTTTCTCAGGCTTCATTTCCATAATGGATGAATATTTATTCTCCAAAACATTTTATAAGCAAAACAGTCCTGCCTCAGAAGAAAAACTTAATTTTCAGAAAAAAAGAAAAAAAAAGCTAATCTCTGAGAAAGAGGACTGAGACTCAGCATCCCAAATCAAAAGAGACTCGGGGTACAATCTGAGGCAGTGACTCAGACATCAAAATATGGAATATTATGGCAGCTGAAGAAATGTTTTTTTCATAAAGGAATATTTCTTATCTCCAACTTAATATCTCTGCCTAAAGAAAAAAAGGCAGTATCCATGTAATAGGAAATGGCTCTTGGACTCACAAATTTTGAGAACATAAAATGCTTCTTTTAATCATTATCCAAAGCTATAGCTTACAACATAAGGTCTCATTGAGAAAATGTATATAAAATAATTAGTTCAACACTCTTGTAGCTAAGAAGTATTATCCTAAGTGTCTGAAAACCTTCTGTCCCAGACAAGTCTCTACTGATTCCCTGAGACAACATACAGGGATCTTAAACCCTCTCTATGTCAGAGACCAGCATGTGGCTCCTGGGGCAAGACACAGACTGACATAAACCTAAGGATGGAAGCAATCTGCAGGGCCCAAACGTAGCCAGCCTCACAGTATATAGATAGTTTCTGCACATGTTCACCAGCTTCTACTCACATATCTCTGAAATCTAGATCTTAGATCCACCCAGAGTCAATGGATAGCTAACATACTGGCTAAAACACATCATCACCAAACTTCCCAAAGGTGACCCAGTACTGCCTCCTTGAAAGAGATAGAAAGGGATATAAAACCTATTTGAAGAAATAAAGACTAATCCCCAGAAGCCCCTCCTCATCACCCCTGTGAATGGATAAAGATGCGGTGCATATATATAATGGAATATTACTCAGCCATAAAAAGGAATGAAATTGGGTCATTTGTAGAAAGGTGGGCCATTTAGTAGACTCTAGGTCTACTAAAACTAAAGAAAACAACAACCACGAGAATGCAGTATAAGCGGAACAACAACAGCAAAAGCAAAGAAACGAAACCCTTTCTCTTTGTCAATATCTTATTTCTGTGTGTGTGTCTGTCTGCCTGTCTGTCTCTGTCTTTCTTTCTCTTTCTGTCCCTCTCTCAAAAATCTGTGTGTCTGACACAACACAGCATACGCACAGCTAGTAACAGTAAAAAAGGCTTTGCAATATGGTATGATAAGAGAGATCAGGAAGAGCTTTCTTATCCCAAATATATCCTCAATAGTCCTTTTTTAGTGGGGCCTGAAAATCCCATTATTTTATCATTCACTTTTTCATCAAGAATGCGCTCCAAAAAGCCTTTGATCTTTTGAATATATGTTATCATTCACCCACTATTCCATTAATGTGAGCCCATTAGAAATGGGCACCAAAGCAAGATTCAGTGAAACAAGGCTGCAAGATGATATGAGGAAAGAAAAGCATGGTGACAGTGGTCCTAAGGCATCCGTGTGTGCCAGAGCACCTACTCTTTGTAGCTTCATGAACTGGCCCCAAATCTACCATACAAATAAAGAATTATTTTCAGAACTTAAAATCTGACTGTGTATTTATAACACAAGATCAGCCACCAACACATTTTGTCTTCCTTTAAAAAATTCACTCATTGTGTGTCGTTTATTTATTCACTCAAATATATTTTGACCACCTCCATCAGGCATTGTGTCGGAAGTGATAGGGACAGGGGTAAAAAAGGGGAGTCATGGTTCATACCCTCCAGATCTTCCTTTCTTCATGAGGAGGAGGACAACACAGAGCTATGTGAAAATGAGCTAAGTGGCAGGCTAGGCTGCATGGGAGAAAGAGCAGGATACCCAGGGTAGATTAGGAGAGTCAGGATGGTTGTTTGGCAGACAAGATTTAACTACTGAGGATAAGTAGGAATTATCTAGAAGAGGGGAAGAGAGATGCCTTCACGAACAAAGCATCATATGACAGGAACTCAGAAACTGATGGGGAAAAGATGGCTTATGAGACTAGAGAGGTGAGCAGGGGACAGGTCATGAAGTATACTAGTCACATCGAATCAAAACAACAAAACCACTCGATATATTTTAAATCAGACAGAAAGTAGCACAGGGATGAATCACTGGGAACCAGACAGAGAACTCAGCAAAAGCAGAAAGGCTTTGTGCCCTCGAGATTGGAGGAGCAAATGGAGGAGTCCAAAGACTGGGGTACAACCAGGAACCACAGTAGACTTCGGGCAAGAGCTAGAAACATTCAGCAGATGGAGTATTGCTCAGTCATAAAAAGGAACAAGATTGGGTTACTTGCAGACACATGGATGCACCTCCTCGAGTCTGTCATACAGAGTGAAGTAAGTCAGAAAGAGAATGCATATGCAAATCTAGAAAAGAGGTACAGATGAACCTCTTTGCAGGGAAGGAGTAGAATGCAGATGCTGAGAACGGACATGTGGACATGGGGAGAGAAGGGTCGTGGGACAGAGTAGCTTTGACACTTTAAAACAGATAGGTAGTGGGAATGCACTGTATCCCATTCTCAGCTCAGAGCTCCAAGAGGACCTGGGCCAGGGTGACAGGGGGCTGGCAAGTAGTCCAACAGAAAGTCAAATGTTTAAGGACAGTTATGGATGAAATTTGTTTTAATTGAGAAATTATATCCACTGCCTTTTTTTATTATAATAAATCTGAAGACGACCTTCACTCCATTTTACCGGTCACAAGGCCTGAGTAATAACCTGTGTTCCCTGGGAAAGGACATTGACAATAGTGGGTAACAGTCCTCAGGCCTGTCATCATGGAAAGTAGGCAAGAGATATCAAGACTTGGGGTAATCAATGAGGAACAAGGGTTGGAGAAGGAGTCTGAAAGGACAGGCAAAATTACTAAAAATAGGGTTTGTTGATCTTTACCCCAGCTGAGCTTTCTATGACCACTCTGATCAACCATCAGTCATTTCTTCCATCTGTGAACTTCCCGACTTGCAGTGTTGACCAGTGGAACCTTCAGAGATGAAACATATGTCCAATGCTTGACATTTTGATCCATGTGTGGCTGTCAAGCACTTGAAATGTGGCTAGTGAGCCTGAACCTAGTTTTAAATCTTATGCATTTTGAATGAATTTAAATTTAAATAGGCACATGTGGTCAGTAATAAACACATTGGCCAGCGCAGCTGAAGCATCTACTGTCAATCTTGTGGTGATGGTCTGGATAGGGTTAAAGTTAAATCTTTCCATGCCGACCGTTTCCCACGCTAGCTGCTGACTTTAGGTAAACTGCTGAATAAAAGTTTCCTCCCCTTTAAAAATTAAATAACAGAAGATTCTTCTCAAGGACAGAAAGGATAAAACAGAAAAGAAAGTGAATTATCTAGCACAGAAATTTCCAGGTTATATGTGTCCTTTCCCCCAGAACTCAGAACTCCCCCTCCTTGTACATTGCTGGGAGATTTTTAAAGGGCCATTATAAAATAACAAGGTGGATCTTTATATCAAAACTTAAGAACTCCTGTTTGTAAATGACTTTGACTCTTTCAAAATAGTTAGCCTCATTAATATAGCACTGTCACTGCTTAAATCACTTTTGATTAACTCTTTCTCAAAATCATTCCCAGAGACATTTTCTAAGCCATCCAAGAAAACCATTTCATTCACATTTGGTTTCATTTCTAACTTCTGGGGTCATTTTTATATTTTCTCTCTTTTTTAAACTATATATTTTGTATTAAAGCATAGAAGATATAAGAAAATTAAAATTTCCTAAAAGCCTATCAGCAGGAATTAAAAAGTATTAAAAATAACTTGATGTCTCTTTAAAAATAAAAATATGATCATATTTTATATACAATTTAATGTGCTAAAATTTTCACAAAATTCTCACATAAACATGTTTATGGCATGAATTATTCATTACAACGTGATTTTTTAAACACTAGTTTGCAAAATATTCTATCATATGGCTGTATCAAACCATACAAACTACTCTTATGTGACTCCTATTTGTTTTTAAAATAAAAAGAAATACTTCCTAATTTATAAGTCTTAATTTTGAACGTTTTTTGCTTTCTCCATCAGATAAAAGGAATGAAATTGGGTCATTTGTAGCAATGTGGACGGACCTAGAGACTGTCATACTGAGTGAAGTAAGTCAGAAAGAGAAAAAAAAGCGTAAAACTCAACATTCAGAAAATGAAGATCATGGCATCTGGTCCCATCACTTCATGGGAAATAGATGGGGAAACAGTAGAAAAAGTGTCAGACTTTATTTTTTTGGGCTCCAAAATCACTGCAGGTGGTGACTGCAGCCATGAAATTAAAAGACGCTTACTCCTTGGAAGAAAAGTTATGACCAACCTAGACAGTATATTCAAAAGCAGAGACATTACTTTGCCGACTAAGGTCCATCTAGTCAAGGCTATGGTTTTTCCTGTGGTCATGTATGGATGTGAGAGTTGGACTGTGAAGAAGGCTGAGCGCCGAAGAATTGATGCTTTTGAACTGTGGTGTTGGAGAAGACTCTTGAGAGTCCCTTGGACTACAAGGAGATCCAACCAGTCCATTCTGAAGGAGATCAACCCTGGGATTTCTGTGGAAGGATTGATGCTAAAGCTGAAGCTCCAGTACTTTGGCCACCTCATGCGAAGAGTTGACTTATTGGAAAAGACTCTGATGCTGGGAGGGATTGGGGGCAGAAGGAGAAGGGGACAACAGAGGATGAGATGGCTGGATGGCATCACCGACTCGATGGACGTGAGTCTGAGTGAACTCCGGGAGATGGTGATGGACAGGGAGGCCTGGCGTGCTGCCTTTTCCTGTCACAAAGAGTCAGACACGACTGAGCACTGAACTGACCCGATGTGGAATCTAGACAAACGGTACATATGAACCTATTTTCAGGGCAAGAGTGGAGACGCTGACATAGGGAAAAGACTTGTGGGCACAGGGAAGGAAGAAGAGGGTGGGACAGATGGAGAGAGTGGCACTGACGTACACACATTGCTTGTGTAAAGTAGATAGCTAGCCAGAAGCTGCTGCAGAGCATAGGGGCTTAGCTCGGTACTCTGTGATGACCCAGCGGGGTGGGATGATTGGGATGGAGATGAGAGTGGGAGAGAGGCCTAAGAGGGAAGAAATACAGGGTTCGATCCCTGGGTCGGGAAGATCCCCTGGAGCAGGGCACAGAGCAACCCACTCCAGGATTCTTGCCTGGAGGATCCCATGGACAGAAGAGCCTGGTAGGCGACAGTTCACAGGGCCACACAGAGTCGGGCACAACTGAAGAAACTCAGCACACACGTACAGCTGGTTCATGTTGCACAGCAGAAACGAATACAACATTGTAAAGCAACTATATTCCAACTTAAAAGTGGGGGGAAATGAATGCTTCTTGCTTTCTCCAAAATGTAGCCTATTCTAAAAGATAAGGAAGGGTAAATAGAACAACAGTTTTCAAATATCTATTATATAACAAGCATATATATATATATGTGTGTACACACACAAATATATGCTAAATTGCTTCAGTCGTGTCCAGCTCCTTGTGACCCTATCTATGAACCATAGCCCACCAGGCTCCTCTGTCCATGGGATTCTCCAGGCAACAATACTGGAGTGGATTGTCATGCCCTCCTCCAGGGGATCTTCCTGACCCAGGGATTGAACCCATGTCTCTTATGTCTCCTGCATTGGCACGTGGGTTCTTTATTATTACTAACACATGGGGAGCCCATATATATATATATACATATATATATATATGTATACACACACACACATATATGAGATATATAATATTATAGTGTATAGTGAAGCCACTCAGTCGTGTCCGACTCTTTGTGACCCCACAGATTGTAGCCCACCAGACTCCTCTGTCCATGGGATTTTCTAGGCAAAAACACTGGAGTGGGTTGCCGTTTCCTTATTCCCCCAATTTTCAGCAATTCATAAAAAGTTACTCTTGGAAATTTTGTACCTAAGTCATACATTTAGGAAGTATCTGAACCAGAGTTTGAGCCCAGGGGTATCTGATTCTCAGCCCCCACTTTTTATCAGCAGGTTAACAGCAACTGAATGGTCTCAACTGAAATATCACGATGATGCCAAAATCTTTGTCATCTCTTGTGATTTGCACGACTCTCCAGAATATTTATACAGGCTGCTTTGGCAGAAGAGAAGCAAAGGGATAAAAGTAATTTGGCTCTTTCTAATCATAGAACTTGTACATAAAACCGAAATCATTTTTTTTCTTTTAACCATGATCCTTTCAGAAGATTGTCCCTGTCAAATGTGTCTGAACACATCAGTCAATTCTGTGGCAGCATTTCACTCCCATTGGCAACTGGGACCTTTCTGTCAAAGCCCGCAGTGACAGTTTAAGCCATTTTAATTAACAGATGCCCTCATACTGGAGGAAATTATTTTCCCAAATGCCAATAAGTCCTGTTCTCCCTTTCATGGTTTTCCAAACAAAGACTGGAGCTGATATCACTGCAGGCAGTATGATACTAGCCCTCGGGCTAGCAGTGGCCAGTATTTCAAACTGTTGTTATTCAGTGGCCCAGTCATGTCCGGCTCTTTGCAAGAGAGTCAGGCTTCCTTGGGCTTCCCTGTACTTCACTATCTCCCAGAGTTTGCTCAAACTCACGTCCATTGAGTCAGTGATGCCATCCAACCATCTCAACCTCTGTTGCCCTCCTCTCCTCCTGCCCTCAATCTTTCCCAGCATCAGAGTATTTCCAGTGAGTCAGCTCTTTGCATCAGGTGGCCAAAGTATTGGAGCTTCAGTTTCAGCATCAGTCCTTCCAATGAATATTCATGATTGATTTCCTTTAGGACTAACTAGTTTGATTGCTTTGCTGTCCAAGGGAATCTCAAGGACCTTCTCCAACACCACAGTTCTAAAGTATCAATTCTTTGGCATTCAGCCTTCCTTATGGTCCAGCTCTCACATCCATACATGAATACTGGAAAAACCATAGCTTTGACTATATGGACCTTTGTTGCCTCTGTGATGTCTCTGCTTTCTAAGACACTGTCTAGGTTTGTCATAGTCTCCTTCCAGGGAGCAAGCATCTTAAAATTTCATGGCGCAGTCATTGTCTGCAGTGATTTCAGAATGAGTCTGCCATAAACCAGACTGGGTTAGGAATGAACTTGAGGAAAAGATACAAAAGCTTTAAAACTTCTCCAAGAAACACTCATGGATGCTAGTGGTAAAGAACCCACCTGCCAATACAGGAGATGTGTGTTTGATCCCTGGGTCAGGAAGATTCACTGGAGTAGGAAATGGAAACCCACTCTAGTATTCTTGTCAGGAAAATTCCATGGACATAGGAGCCTGGTGAGCTAAAGGCCATAGGGCTGCAAAGAGATGGACATGACCGAGCGACTGAGCGTGCATACACAACAAACACTCATAACCAGAAGTTTTTACCGTGTCGGGTATTTTCGTTTCAGGGAGGAAAGGAGTTGGCCAGCTATTACCTTCCTTTTAACAAAAGAAATTGCTCTTTGCAGGTTTCTAGCTCCCACAGCTCATCAAAACCCTCCCCAGATGGAGGGCCCTTTAAGGTGGGAATGTTTCTGAGGGAAAATATGAAAGAAACGTGGATGCAAGTGACATAAATTTAGCTGATTTATGGCTTTTGAGAAATAAAGATGAATGCATTTATAAAATGCAGCAGCAGATTAAGACATCATCTAGGAAATATGAACAATATTAAGTATTTTGAATGACAATTTGAGGAGTTTCTGACAGATAATGGTTTATCTGTCACTATGTATTTTCATTATATTTATGAAATAGAAATATAAATTTATCTGTCATATTTATTATATATATAAAAGACTGTTTATTTTCTGTTCCATGTGGCTCAAACTAAAAAGGAGTTTATTTGTGTATAGATTAGGAGGAAAAAGTTTCAGGAAGCAACTCACACAAAAGCCTAACTTTGAAATCTTGTCCTGATAAAACTGCAAATAATATATTAGGCCACTGCTTTTTGTTCTTTGAGACACAACATAATAGGTAAGAACATCTATTGTGGAACCTATATCTACTTAGGTTGGAATCCTGGCTCATGTGCCTGCTCTATGACTTTGAGCCAACTACTTAACTTCTTTGTATCTCAGCTTCTTCTTTTATAAAGTGGGGTTAATCACAGTCCCTACTTCCTAGGGGTGTCACTATATGTGTGCCATTTCAAGCAGTGTCTGAAACAATCTGGTGAGCCTGGTATAAGAATGTATCACAACACAATTTTTTTTTAATACATTTTCCTGTTCTGCCTTCTCACCTCACCATTGAAATATGAGCAGCTTCAGGCAATATGGGCACAAAAGTATTGCATCTCTCAAGTCTGTTACTCTGCTCTAATTCTTTTCTGCTTTTCAGTGGATACCTCAGGCTGAACATCCACACTCCCTGCCCTTCGACTTACATGTTCGTGTGTACTGGCAACCATTGCTTGTTTGGTCCAGAAGCCTCCCTTTGTCTCTCCTTCTGTTCAAGGTGAACCCTTTTGCCTTCCCTTGCTTCACATCTTCCTTGGGAACCTTAAAATCCCAGTCTCCTTGCTCAGCCATATCGCAGCTTGTTGTGCCTTCCGTGTATAAACTAGCTTGAGTCACAGGCTTACCAAGACTCTTCCAACCCCATCCTCCTTCCTGTCTACAGCCTTTTCTAACTCCTATCTCAACAGCAGTCCAGGTTGAAAAACCTTCTGTCATTTTTTTCTAACAAGACTTTGGACTTCTGGCCCCAGGTGAGAAGGACCTCTTCTTCATCAGCCCATCTAGTAATGAGAATTTTTTTTTAAATAAACAAATAAGGAAATTACCTATTTTGAGGATTGAAAAATATCAGTCCTTAGCAATGCAAAGAGCATGGCAATGCAAAAAGTAGATTTCATGGAAAAAGGTTAACATTCTTAGCCTGAACCAGATCCAGACATTGTTTTGTAAAAGTCTGAAAGTAAAATCCCAAGGAAATTGAAGGTTTTAGAGATAAGAATTCTCACATGCCTTAGGTAAGGAGGGAGAAATAATTGTGGGAATAAAAGAAAGAAGAAATAAACTTCTTTATTCTAAGCCAAGTTCATTCTCAACCTCTGCTTGTGACAGTTGTCCACTATGGATATTAGAAGGAAGAATGAAACAGTTATGTCTATGAGTCTTCTTTTCAAGAAAACTGAATGTCCTCTTTAGTTTCTTAGTGTAACCAAATTGGGGACTTCTCTCTCTCTCTCAAAAAAAAAAAAAATATATATATCTTTAACACATGAAACAAATAGGAAAATATGATTTTCTTAATTTCAATTCATCCTGGTTATTCCATTAACCAAATTATACCACTTCTAAACATTCTTGACTGAAAAATTCCCCTGATTCACTAAACCTACCCATGTCTAGTGATATTAAAGAAATAAAGAGCCAGCTGATCACTATATAGACTATAAGTGATTTTCCATGTGTCTTGTCACAGTTTGAAGATATTTTCATCAGCAAACTGTCATTTTTATAATCTGTTGAAGAGCTATTCCTGAGTCATCCATTACTCAGTTGGAGAAGAGGTAAGCAGAAGTGGCAGATGGACTGACCAATGTCATCACACAGCTAAGATTATTAACAAATCAAAACACTCTAAAGTTCTGGGCAGTCAGTTATCCTACAATAGAACCCAAGGGAAATGGGGGATCGGCATTACTTCTCTGATGTAAAAACAATGCTTCTTCTAAACTTATGTTGTAATGAACATAATGTTGCATGGACAGGGTTCTCAGAGCTCATCTCAGGTCGTATGGAAGTTAAAAGTGAGACAGACCTATAGTAAAATTCATAATTCTAGGTGATATCACCATTCCCAGTCTCTCAGGGTCAGTCCTCACCCAGAGCCCCACTCAGTTCTTCATGTCGTGTTGACAACACTCATATGACTCCCCCACAAAGCAGCACTCATTATTTAACTTTTTATTTTAGCAGAATTGTTGTGTGTTTGGCAGGTGTTGCAAAGCATTGTGTAACGACACCATGCAAGCTCAGAGAAGGGAAGACGGTGATGAGTGACACAGCAGACTGCTATAAAACCCACAGGGTGAGACTTGGAAGTCACTCTGAATTACCTTTCCATCTGGGGGGATAAATGCATAGATCCTGGTTAACACCCTGTGCATTGATTTCCTCACAGTGTTTTTAAACAAGAGAGCATATGAGTTTGGCTCCTGTAAGTCCTGAGGAGATTGCCATGATTCTGGTCACATTTGCATCTCTTTTCCACTATCAACACACTGAAATATGTCTGCTTCTACAGACATACAGTGGAATGAAGGAGCTAGGCTTATCTGCAGGTCAAAAGTCCTAGCTCACTGATGCTAGGAAGCACATGATCTCTGTGAATCAAGCACCATTGCCTAAATTAAAAATTCTCTCTCAGCATGGCCCATGTTATACTTTTAAATTATGAAGCTGGATTAAGCAGTTGTGCAGGAATTGGCTCTTAGAAAAATGTCAAGTACAGTTCTGCGTTGGCTGGACTAACTGATCACAGCGTCAGCCAAGAGCCATGGAAAGTGGGTAATCTCTCAGGACAGGGAGTGGGGACTAAAGTGCAGATTTGAAGGCTGCAGTGTGTCCTGGGAATTTCGGAGCTCATGGTCAATTATTGACTATCCCTGGACACAAAGTCAAGAAAGAGGATTCTACGCTCTAAATGCTGACTGCCTTTTATTGGGTGCATTTCGGTGAAATGTAAACGTTTTCATATGAAAATTTTACTATTTATTTGGCATAATCTCTCTCTCTCCCCCTCTCCCCCACTGCTCTCTCCCTCTGTCCCTCTCTCTCCTTCCCTCTCCTATTTATATCCTTTACCTTTCATGGAGTCTGCCTCATGAATGATGGTATGGCTTTTCTGCAGGACTCCAGGCAATATTTGATTTCTCTCCACAGGGACTTAATGGCTTCTTTCATAATTCTTAAGCTCCCAAACTCACTTCCTTCTCCTCAGTTTCAGATAAGAATATGCCTCCTGCTTTAGTGATATAACTTGAGTTTCGGGAAACTAGTCAGCAACTCTCTATGTCAGAGATCAACATTACCAGTCACTCAGACTCAATTCTCCCTGAACCGCATTCAATTCTTAGTATCATTTGACAATTGATTTAACCCAAATGTAGAAATGAATCTGCAAATGCAATATCATGTTAGTAATAGTTCAATCCCCTCTTTCTTCCCCTCTCTCTTCTCAATTGTGTGATAGAGAATTGGGGAAGAAAATGTTTAGGAGCATTTCTCTATATTCTCCCTATTAGTAAGTACATAACATTGGCTAATGCAAATGGATAGTCTGCTGACCTTGGTTCAAGTTTTGGCTCTAATATTGTCTGCCTGTGGCAGAACCTCTCTGACCTCCAGTGTTCCCATCTTCAAAGTGGGGAGAATAATAATCCAACTTCACAAGGTAGTTCATTCAGTCTACATACGTTTATTACACTAACCCTACGTCAGACATTCCTCCAAGTCCCTTATCTGGTTTTAACAAAATTTATCCCATCACAACGTTCAAGATAGGTGAATCCCTAGTTTTTAGATGGGGAAAGAAGAGAAAAGCACTATGTCATTAAAAGCTGGGCTGATGATGAACACTGCAATGTGGGATGCATTACTGAGTCTGGGTTGGAGCCTGGGACTAGGATTCTGAGTCTAAGCAGAATCCAGCCTTTCTGAATCCTGCATCTACCTTGTGGATGGTGCCACCCTCCAGCAGGCTGCATGATTCTGACACTGTACAGTAGATGCTGAAGCATTAACTAGGGTAGCTTAATACACATTGATTCCTCCCTGGCCCAATAAATATCTTTCAAGTTAAGCAATCAGTCTAGAAACAGCTACCCTCTCGCAAGAGGAGTAAGGGGGAGATGAATGAAGAGATGATGCTACCATCCTCCTCTCCCTTCCAATAAGATGGAGAGAAAGGGGCTTGCACACAACAGCTCTGCTAATTGGTTCTATTGGTTGTATTATCTCAAATTAATAGTGGAAAAATACCTAAGCCTCTAAAATGGTAAGTTAATTTTCCCAGGATCACCCAACAAAGTAAGTAGTAATTATATTTCTAATGTTTGCCTACTCCAAAGAGCAAACTCGTTCACTGTAGCACCTTACATCCTTTGAAGGTCTTTGGGCTACTTGCTGATGACTTTTATTGCTTCATCTTATGGCCAAGATAGGTCTGCCCCTGTGTTTGGCTGGGGCTGTTTTTCATTTATTTCTTTTCCCAATTCTGTTTTCCTTGGGCTGTTATTATTATGTAGACTTCTGAGCACAGAGAAATTAGCAGTAAGGACAAGGAGGTACACTAGTAGGTGAGTTTCACATTATTTGTGACAAAGGATTTATTCTATAAAAACCACAATGTGCAGATGTTCAAGAGTTGATTGAATCACTTGATAATGGAAAAGCAAAGTAGCAGGATAAAATAAGAAGGTCACCAAATCTCTAGTCAACCTGCAGACTAAGTAGTGTCTTTATTAAGACATCTTGAGACTTTGGGTAAATTACATCATTTCACTGAGTCTCCATTGTATCAACTATAAAATAAAGCTATTATTTGAACTTTTTATGCAAGACATCCATATATGAGATGGAACGTGGAGGTCACTGAAACATAAGAGGCCAGTATTAAAAATGTTTTTCATGCAGTAATTTATTCACCTTTTGGATTCTGGACTGGTCCACACTTGTGAAATTGCATCCAATTTTCAAAAGACACACAGACACTTTCTGATCTATTAGAACAAAAAAGATGGGTCTGTGATATCAGTAATTAAGAGCATAGCAGTTGTAGCCTTTTCATCCTGGTATGATCATTTAATGTATCCATCAATACTTCTGTTCATTTTTAGGGATGCAGTTTCTATTTTCCAGAGCCTCATTCTACATTGAAAACCAATCTGATCAATTATCAGCATCAGGGTAGTGTCCAAATCAACTAAATGGAAGCATCCCAGGATTAAGGGTCAAAACCTTCAAGCTCCCAGGGAACTCTTGTTCAGTGCAACTAAGTATCCAGATCAACAGCCAGGAACTCAGTGACTCAGCTGTGGGCAATGGAACAAGTCATGAGGCCCTCAACTGTGCTATATTCTGCACATCTCACAGTGAATTCAAAGGAGAGGAAAAACAATAACTGTGTCCCAAACATCAGGAACCATGTTGTCTCAGCAACTAAACTACAATATTATGGATGCTGCTGCTAAGTCAGTTCAGTGGTGTCCAACTCTGTGTGACCCCATAGATGGCAGCCCACCAGGCTCCCCCACCCCTGGGATTCTCCAGGCAAGAACACTGGAGTGGGTTGCCATTTCCTTCTCCAATGCATGAAAGTGAAAAGTGAAAGTGAAGTCACTCAGTTATGTCCGACTCTTAGCAACCCCATAGACTACAGCCTAACAGGCTCCTCAATCCATGGGATTTTCCAGGCAAGAGTACTGGAGTGGGGTGCCATTGCCTTCTCCAATATTATGGATGAGGAAGCTTTTAAAGGCTAACTTGGCATCCTTCCTACTCTTTCAGAACACTACAAACAACTAGGGAGAATTTAATTAATTTTTTATTGACCTAACTATTATGTATCTAAGAGGAGCTAAAAAGCCTCATGATGAAAGTGAAAGAGGAGAGCGAAAAAGTTGGCCTAAAGCTCAACATTCAGAAAACGAAGATCATGGCATCCGGTCCCATCACTTCATGGGCAATAGATGGGGAAACAGTGGAAACAGTGTCAGACTTCATTTTTTGGGGCTGCAGAATCACTGCAGATGGTGACTGCAGCCATGAAATTAAAAGACGCTTACTCCTTGGAAGAAAAGTTATGACCAACCTAGATAGTATATTCAAAAGCAGAGACATTACTTTGCCAACTAAGGTCCGTCTAGTCAAGGCTATGGTTTTTCCTGTGGTCATGTATGGATGTGAGAGCTGGACTGTGAAGAAGGCTGAGCGCCGAAGAATTGATGCTTTTGAATGTGGTGTTGGAGAAGACTCTTGAGAGTCCCTTGGACTGCAAGGAGATCCAACCAGTCCATTCTGAAGGCGATCAGCCCTGGGATTTCTTTGGAAGGAATGATGCTAAAGCTGAAACTCCAGTACTTTGGCCACCTCATGAGAAGAGTTGACTCATTGGAAAAAACTCTGATGCTGGGAGGGATTGGGGGCAGGAGAAGGGGATGACCGAGGATGAGATGGCTGGATGGCATCACTGACTCGATGGACATGAGTCTGAATGAACTCCGAGAGATGGTGATGAACAGGGAGGCCTGGCGTGCCGCGATTCATGGGGTCGCAAAGAGTCGGACATGACTGAGTGAGTGAACTGAACTGAAGTATGTGTCTCACTGGTTAGGAAAAAAAAGCCATGAGGGTGGTGATTATGAATGTCCTATGTCTTCAGAGCCTACCAGAGTACCTGGCATTGAGCCTCAAAAAGCTCTGTTGTGAGAGAGAGACGTATTTTAAGTGTGACGTATTTCAGGACACATCAATATACATTTTTCATTCATTCAGTCAAGTCAGCAGATATTGAGTATTCATTGTATAGCAGGCTTGATGGCGAAACCATGATAAACAAATTTGGCCTGGAACATTCCCTCCAGTGGGTGAAACAGACACTAACTCATTATTTCCACAATTAGACATTTAGCTGTAATTATGGATCATTGGATTCAAAGAACAAACACAGTTTGCCCAGAAAACATAATACATGATTCAAGCTGTGTGAGGAGGTTCCAGGGAAAGATTCAAGCACAAAGTGACATATTCAGCAAGATGTAAAGAATGGTGAATAATTAATATGAGAAGTCAGGGAGAAGAAAGTACATTCCAGAATGACCTGAGATGCAAAAGAGAAGGCTGCATTCAAGGAACTGATACAAGCCAAGTATGGCCGTAATAGAAAGAATGAGCCAGAGTAAGTCCTACAAAACTTGATTACACTGGTGGGAGCTAGCTCCTCCAAGAACTTACAGGTTGAGACTTTTTTTCATTATCCCAAGAAGAACAACAAGCTCTTGAATGGTTTTAGAGAAGAGATTTGTTTTTAAGAGATCATTCTAAGTGCACTAACGATCACAGAGTGAAGAAATAAAACAATGGATGTGAGGAGACTCATAAAGATGGTGTGACTGTTTAGACCATGGAAGTGAAATGGAGTGAGAAAAACAAATGCAGGTGGTTTCTAATCTGGGGAGAAACTGAAGCGGCAAATTTGATGGACTATGGAGATTGGGATGTGCTGATGAAGAAGGAAGATATTAGCGATAAATCCCAAGTTTCTGGCTTGTACCATTCAGACGGATACAAGCCAATTCAGACCACAAATATCCATTAGGCTCAGCAGGCACAGTGCTTGGGCCCAGAACATTTTTAGAGACCCACAGAATCACTTTTTAAATCCTAGAAGCAAAACGAAAAATTTCAAAGAAAGTATTTAGCTATATGATACTAATATAGCCATCTTTCTTGTTGTTGCTGTGTCTGACTCTTTGTAACCCTATGGACTGCCAGGCTCCTCTGTCCATGGGATTTTCCAGGCAAGAATACTGGAGTGGGTTGCCATTCCCTTCTCCAGGGGATCTTCCCGACCTAGGGATCAATTCCGCATCCCCTGCTTTGTAAAGCTGGATTCTTTACCACTGAGCCACCTGGAAAGCCACCCATCTTTATACCACCGCAGTAAAATATAATCTTTACATTTTTTTAAATGGAGGAAGCAAAAGTGCCTAGGGCTCAGGAAAGTTGTAATGTAACCCTGGGCCAATTGCCGCTGAGACAGAAACCTGAAGGAAGGCCAGCTGAGCGCTAAGCCGGGACGGCGGCAGCACAGTGCAAGTCCACTGCAAAACCAGTTTGAGTTTGAGGTACCTGTGACCCATTCAAGTGCAAATGACAAAAAGTCACTTATATATACAACTTAAAATGACTATGGTGTTCTCAAACTCAGAGTTACTGGAGGTGGAGAAGGGGGGATAGTTAGTGAGTTTGGGATGGACATGTACACATTGCTATATTTAAAATGGATAACCAACAAGGACCTACAGGATAGCACAGTGACAACCTTAATAGGAAAAATAATGAAAAAGAATAGATACATGTATATGTACAATTGAATCCCTTTGCTGTTCACCTGAAACTAACAACATTGTTTATCAACTATACTCCAATATAAATTAAAATGTTAAAAGGGGAAAAAATGACTATGGTGTTCTCAATGTCCAAAATAAATAAAGCAATGCTGTATATGGAGTTATGAAATATTGAATTTCAGCTCCGAATCCACCACTGATATGCTCTTTAATTATTCTAAATGCCTACAATAACACTATTTTTCCTCCAGTAAATGTTTAAAAATATGTTGTTGGCGGTGACCCTTACTCAAGCTGTAGTGAGGGGTTACCTGAGCCAACGAGCCAATCAGAGCCTCCCTCTGCAACTTGGTATCTGGAGATGGTTGGGAAGACCTCTGTGCCCTCAAGAGGTAAAGCAACTGGAATGTTCCCTCAGAATTGCCAGGGGAATAGCAAACTACCACGTGGAAGAACCTGCTGGAGAAAATGAAGCCAGCCTGCAGAAAGGGACAGGTTCGATTTAGAGAAAACTCTGATGACTTTAGCAGCTCTGTTTCTAATCCCCCTGGCACTACGTCTACCCCTGCACTATCCAGATAGCTGACCAGTAAACTGTCTAACTTAACGTTTTTTAAAAGCAAGGGTACTGGCCAATATAACTACAAAATACTCATGTGATCCTGGGTAAGTCATAAACTCTTCCCAAGCCTAAATTTTCTGGTCTTTAGAGTGGATATGGCAAAGCATATATCAAAGTGTTGAGATGACAATTACATGAGAAAATTATATAAAAAGCTTCAAAATTCAGTGTATAACATGCACATCTTAATTATCATTGTTTTTATGAAAGAGGGGGATCATAGGAGGGGCATGTACAGCTGTCCTTTGGAGTTCTTTGGCCCAGGAAAGATGCAGGCTCACTTACTATGAAACGGGGTTTAAAGAGCCCCCTTCAAACTATACCATATTACTTTTCTATAGGACTCTCTAGTTCATGCTCATCTTTACCACAATTTGCCAATATTTTCCAGAATCAGCCCACTCAGAAGGAAATTCATGTGGGCTAGAATGAGTTGCCCATTCACTTCATTTCAATATTCACAGTAAAAATCTTGTCTCTGCCTTCAAATTGCCCTGTCCTTTTAAAACAACTTTTACTCATTGCATTGAATATAATGAATCTGTTATGGCTGTAGATTGTGAAGTCTTCAAGGGCAGTCTGGTAGTCTCAGTTATATGTGTTCCTAGCACTGATTATATAACAAGTTTAGCAAGTGAAAGTCACTCAGTCGTGTCCAACTCTTTGTGACCCCATGGACTATATAGTCCATGGAATTCTCCAGGCCAAAATACTGGAGTGGGTAAGCCTTTCCCTTCTCCAGGGGATCTTCCCAACCCAGGGATAGAACCCAGGTCTCCCACATTGCAGGCGGATCCTTCACCAGCTGAGCCACCATGGAAGCCTGTAGGTACTCAATAAATGTTAATTCAATAAATGATGAGTTCAGGTATATTATTTATCTAACTCACAAAACACACATTAGTAAGTCTACAGGCAATAATCTGTGTTCCACACCATAGAATCTGAAATGAAATCTAACCAACTGGATCATTATTTGAAAGTGTGTTTGTGAACAGGTGGTGTCATGCCTGAGGATGACCTAGAGTCCCTGTATAAGAGCAGTACTGTGTGCCTAGAAGTGGACTGTCTGTGACTCAACTTGTGGCAGGATGAGGGCTCTTCTTACTAGCACCTGAAAAAACACATTTCAGTACAAGACAATTGGCTGCTCAAGATGCTGCCACTCCATAGCCCCTGTTCCTTACTTCATAGGTCTATCCTTAAGGCCTTTAAATTTTATTTCTGTAAAAACTGGTAACTGAGCCAGAAAGCACTTCTGTGGCAACAAACTGTAAATTACATAGGCAGAAGAGAGCATCGTAAAGACTAGAACTCATATTTTTCACATTCCAATAAATGTAGCATCAATTAAAAGCTCAAGGCCAAAAGCTTAGCCAAGTTCCCATCCAGATGGAATTTATAATAAGTGTTATAAAGCCTGCTAGGGAGAAATTCTAGCCAAAGCAAGGACAAGCTATAAAAGGTCTACACCTCCCTAGCGTGACAGTAATAACAACACAAACATGCTTATAACCTGCCAGAAACTTTGCTCTTTTATTCTTTTGCTCAGTAAACACCTATTGAGAACCTACTATGTGCTGAGGAATGCTTAGAGGTTGGGATTATGAACTGGCCCCCATGAAGCCGAGGAGAAAGACATACACAAAACCAGACACACACACAAAAACACAACATACAGTTAATAATGCAAAACGAGGCAAAGAGATGGGATCCCAGACCACCTGACCTGCCTCCTGCAAAACCTGTGTGCAGGTCAAGAAGCAACAGTTGGAACCAGACATGGAACAACAGACTGGTTCCAAATCGGGAAGGGGTACGTCAAGACTATATTGTCACCCTGCTTATTTAACTTCTATGCAGAGTACATCATGAAAAATGCTGGGCTGGATGAAGCATAGGCTGGAATCAAGATTGCTGGGAGAAATATCAATAACCTCAGATATGCAGATGACACCAGCCTTATGGCAGAAAGCAAAGAAAAACTAAAGAGCCTCTTGATGAAAGTGAAAGAGGAGAGTGAAAAAGCTGGCTAAAAATTCAACATTCAAAAAACAAAGATCACGGCATCTGGTTCCATCACTTCATGGCAAATAAATGGGGAAACAATGGAAACAGTGACAGATTTTATTTTCTTGGACTCCAAAATCACTGCAGATTGTGACTGCAGCCATGAAATTAAAAGACACTTGCTCCTTGGAAGAAAAGATATGACAAACCTGGACAGTGTATTAAAAAGCAGAGACATTACTTTGCCGACAAAGATCCGTATAGTCAAAGCTATGGTTTTTCCAGAAGTCATGTATGGATGTGAGAGTTGGAGTGTAAAGAAGGCTGAGCACTGAAGAATTGATGATTCTAAGCTGTGGTGTTGGAGAAGACTTGAGAGTTCCTTGGAGTGCAAGATCAAATCAGTCAGTTCAAAAGGAAATCAGTCCTGAATATTCATTGGAAGGACTGATGCTGAAGCTGAAACTCCAATACTTTGGCCACCTGATGTGAAGAGCTGACTCATTAGAAAAGACCTTGATGCTGGGAAAGACAGGTGCTTGATGGTTGATGAACATTAGAAAAGACCTTGATGCTTGATGGCAGGAGGAGAAGGGGACAAGAGGATGAGATGGTTGGATGGCATCATAGACTCAATGGACGTGAGTATGAGCAAGCTCTGGGAGATGGTGTTGGACAGGGAAGTCCGGCATGCTGCAGTGCATGGGTTCCCAAAGAGTCGGACATGCTGAGTGACTGAACAAGCCAGCCTTAGGCAGTATAATTAATGAGTACTTCCTCAAGCTTACGTAATGGATTGACCATGTTTCCCCAAAATTTTTGTGTTAAAATTCTAATCCCCAGTACCTCCAAATGTGGCTCTTTATAAACAGGGTCATTGGAGATGTCATTAGCTAACATGAGATCATACAGGAATAAGGTGATCTTCTAATGCAATATAACTGGTGTCCTTGTAAAAAGGAGAAGTTTCGATACAGATGCTCACACAAGGATGTGGCTCAGCTGGTAAAGAATCCGCCTGCAAGGCGGGAGACCAGTGTTCAGTCCCTGGGTTGGGAAGATCCCCTGCTGCTGCTGCTGCTAAGTCACTTCAGTCGTGTCCGACTCTGTGTGACCCCATAGACGGCAGCCCACCAGGCTCCCCCGTCCCTGGGATTCTCCAGGCAAGAACACTGGAGTGGGGTGCCATTTCCTTCTCCAATGCATGAAAGTGAAAAGTGAAAGAGAAGTCGCTCAGTCGTGTCCGACTCTTCGCGACCCCATGGACTGCAGCCCACCAGGCTCCTCCGTCCATGCGATTTTCCAGGCAAGAGTACTGGAGTAGGGTGCCATCGCCTTCTCTGGAAGATCCCCCGGAGAAGGGAAAGGCTTCAGTATCCTGGGCTAGAGAATTCCATGGGCTGTATGGTCCATGGGGTCACAAAGAGTCAGACACGACTGAGCGACTTTCACGTTCACTCACACAGCAAGAACATCACGTGAAGACTGGACTTATGCTGCCACAAACCAAGGAACTGCTAGAAGCTAGGAGACAGGCCAAGAGCAGATCCTTTCCTTATGCCTTCAGAGGGAGCATGGCCGTGCACATACCTTGACCTCAGACTTCTGGCCTGCAGAAACGTGAGACAATAAAATGTCTGCGTTTCAGATACCCAGTTTGCAGTACATTGTTACAGCAGCCAGGAAACTAATACGCCATAGGTATCTGTATGATGAATGTTATGAAAACTACGTATCAGTGTTGTGCTGATCAATTACAGGAAAATATATATATAAGAAACTTCTTGAACTTCAAAGTTTAGCATATAGTCCATATGAAGAGGCACAGACATGTAGGTTGCCCACAAGGACGTTTATCATAGACCAAGTCATGTTAGGCTTCCCAGCAAGTCTGAATGTACTTGTTTCCAATTTTGAAAGCAAAATATGGAGCTTAGACCGGCACTGTCCAATACAATAGACACACACAAGCACTTGAACTCATGTTCATTGAATCGGATGGCATCACCGATTGAATGGACATGAGTTTGAGTAATCTCTGGGAGATCGTAAAGGACGGGGAAGCCTGGCATGCTGCAGTCCATGGGGCTGCAAAGACATGGATACGACTGAGTGACTGAACAACAAAAAGCACTTGGAATTTGACTAACATGAAGTGAAGTGCACCGTAAGTATAAAACACACAATAGATTTCAAAGAACATGAAAAAAAATCTCAATATTTTTATATTAACTCCACATGGAAATAATAATATTTGGGGTATTAAATATAATAAATGTAATTAATTATTCAAACTACAAATTAATTTCACCTGTTTCTGTTTGTTTTACCTTTAATGTGTTACTAGAAAATTTTAAATCATTTATATGGCACACATTCTATGGACAGCACCTCTGTAGAGGTAAAACACATCCCTACATTTCCCTAAGATCTCAGGCTACTTTCCATCCTGGTTATGTGTCAGTTACAACAGAAGGTCTTCCTTCAGATCACCGAATCAGAGCACACTGCAGCTGAGAGTGTGGCAGAGTTTGCTGGTCAGTGGTCCCATCAGCTGTGGCCGTATTGTCAGGGGAGGTTTTAGAAGTGGAGACCTTTGATACCCTTGCTCTGCTTGGCTCCCATCCTCACTGCCTCAGAACTCCTGCTCATCTGACTGGTGGTGGGACTCAGATTTCAGTTCTCCATGATTTAGGAAATAAGTGGCTTTGCCCTCAGATGAGGAGGCTGAATATTTGAGAAATGATTTTTCCCAAGGTCAAACAGAAGAGTCTAGACCCTTTGATTTTGAAGTTAAACAGACTATGGGGTCTCAAAGAATCAGACATGACTGAGCGACTTCACTTTCACTTTTCACTTTCATGCATTGGAGAAGGAAATGGCAACCCACTCCATTGTTCTTGCCTGGAGAATCCCAGGGATGGCGGAGCCTGGTGGGCTTCTGTCTATGGGGTGGCACAGAGTCGGACACGACTGAAGAGACTTAGCAGCAGCAGCAGCAGACTGCTGCAACTGCTTAGTTAAAGTCTGACAGTGGAAGACAGACCACAACCTGTCACTTACTTTCCCTGAGACTTTTAACATATACTTATTGAGGACCAAGAATGAGCCAGATAGATTGAGTTACAGATAATTATGAGATGGATTTAATTATTGGAGGACTCTGACTCAATTTAAGAAACTAATATTTACCTCCAGGATTAAAATGAAAATTGAGTAACATCTCAGATGAAAAGTGTCTTGCTCTATATAGATATAATATATATTACCAGGGCTATTTTCCTAAATGACACCCCATATGAAAAAATTTAATGCTATCTGACACATAGGAATTGTTCAGTAATGCCATCCTCCTTCTTCCTCACAATGAAGTGAGCTTTCCAATGGCCCCAAAATGTCTCCCAAAATATCCCCTTTAGATGGGTAAAAATTGTTATCTAGAAATACATGAGACACATACTCCCACCACATAGACTGTTACTAGTTACAGTTTTTAAATGTAATGGTTCCATGTTCTGGTGCTGCCACTAACAACAGTCACTGAACAGCCTTATGTTCTGTCCAAGATGCGTGTGTGTGTGTGTGTGTGTGTGTGTGTGTGTGTGTGTGTCTATGTGTGTGCTGAGTTGCTTTTCGTGTCCAACTCTTTGTGATCCTATTGACTGTAGCCCTGTATCCATGGGATTTTCCAGGCAAGAATCCTGGAGGCAGGTTGCCACTTCCTCCTCCAGGGACTGAACCCAGGTCTCTCACATCTCCTGCATTGGCAGGCAGGCTCTTTATCACCAGTGCCACCTGGAAAGCCCTCTGCCTGAGATACAAGGGATGCAAATACTTCATTTATAGCAACCAAAATACTTCATTTATAGCAACCACTGCTTACAATATAATATGTGTCATCTTTCCAGGAAGAAGATTAATTTCTTATGTGCAGGTATCATTTTTTCTTCTAGAAGCTATTATTATTCTCTGTATAAAGCAAAAACTTGATAAGTATTTTAAAATTTATTTTGACTGATAAGAATTCAGTATCAAAAATGTAATTTACACCAGTTTCCATGACATGAAAAACATCTTTTCCTTAGTGATAACCCCAAGGACCTAAACTTCCAGGTGAAGCCATCCATGGCTTTGGCTACCATCTGCCTGGTAGGAAGACAGATCTTTGAAGAAGACAACTGAGGGTCTAGCTATGATCTACATAATTTTTCAGATATTTGAGGCCAAGGGCTAGGGAACTCTGGGCAGAAATTACTATCCAACTACTCTAAGCCAGTCTTCAGAGATGGCATGGCCTCACAGAGCTCACATATCACCTCATCTTCCATGATTCTGTCACTTCTCCCTTTAAGAGTGTCTTTCCTCTTCAGCTCTAAAATCCTGTACACTTTGTACCCATGCCTATTCTCATTTCTCTGCTTCTCTGTTGCTCTCTATACCCTTTTGATGTTGTGAAAAGTCAACAAAGAAAATCCTCTATAGAGTAAGTGTTTTGAGATGTTATGTGTGATGAGGCAACACAAAGCCAGCAAAGAACCAAGAATCTTAAGAAATGCTGGGAGATGCCTGGTGAACCGGATGCAACTGCAGAAGCCAGTTCTAGCCATTTATACAACTACATTTAAAGTTCTAGTGCAGGAATAAAGACAGCAAGCAGGCCACTTTGTGACGCCGACTCCAGTCTCAAAAGTGGTATCCAGAGAAGGCAGGATTTAGCTAAACCAGATTATGGGGACAAATCTCAGGCCTTAGTGATAGGCTGCCACAGATACGCAGGATGTCCTACTGGGCAGAGAACAAGAGAACAAGAATGTAATCCTCATATTGAGTATAACATGACAGATTTAGACCTACCGGAACCCAAAACCGAAAGAGTCAGGGAGACACTTTCAATATCCTTCTGGATACTTTGTGTAATCATCTCCTTGCACAGGGCTTCCAAGGCATATGACCTTCTCACCGGAATGAAAAACAAGCTTTAGCAAACAGAGAAGAGAAATATCTAAGTTAACCATGGCTTACTTCCTAGAAGAAACCAATATTAATATCATAAATATGTTTCCTTTAAGTCTTTCTACCTCCCTGTATCTCTCTCTAGTTGAAACTCTTCCATAAGTAGTTTTGTACATTGATTTTTCACATATATAATATGAATCGGCCCATCATAAAGTGTTTCTTAAAGTGTCACTTTAATGGAAGACCGATATTTCATTTCATATAGGCCTCAATTTATTTAACAGTCTTTATAATCATTATTTTATGATTATGGAAATATGTGATATAGTATTTATAATGCCTAACAATGTACATGCTCTCTTTAGTCACTTAGTTGTGTCAGTGAGTCATGTCACTCTTTGCAACCCCATGGACTGTAGCCCGCCAGGCTCCTCTGTCCATGGGATTCTCCAGGCAAGAATACTGGAGTGGTTGCCATGCCCTCCTCCAGGGGATCTTCCCAACCCGGGCACTGAACCCAGGTCTCCTGCACTGCAGGCAGGTTCTTGACCATCTGAGCTGCCAGGGAAGCCCAACAATGCATATCTTTAGTGGTAAATCTTTGTCTTAGTTACTGGGAACTTTCTTAGATTGTATTAACGAGCATAAACGTTTTAAAGACACATACTATATATATATATATATATATATATATATATATACTATTAAATTCCTTTCAAGACAGCCCTGTCCACTCTGCAACCCACTAAGAAAACAAAAAATGCACATTTCAACTGAATCTTCTTGGATTGAAAATTATCAGTTTTTAACTGACTACTAATTAGGTATGCAAAATAATGATATGTGATTTGTGTTTAAAATGCTTTCTTTAATTACATGTGAAAAGCAATTTTAAAACTTTGTATTAGGTATTTAAGTTTTAAAGATTATTTGTATTGCTTTGCAATTAATACTGTGCTATAAGAATTTTTCTAATTCCTAACACTCTCCTAGAAAATTATTTTTAAGATGATGGAAAATTTCACCATAAGCATGAGGTGATTTATCAAATCTCTTCCACATGGTCATTTTATGACATCCTTTTACCCCAATATAATTAAATATTTTGCTGTCAGAAATGGCTTTTTGAAATGACTGATTGCTCACTAAAGGGATTTACAAATGGAGTAATTGAACTAAGTATATAAAATGACAATTCATATTCTTTGCCCATTTTCCTACTCTCTCGGAAGGTCTCTTCTACTCGTAATGCATTGATTAACCCTGTTTACATTAAGAATGCCAACTCTTATTTTTTTCAATATTCTGCCTGGTTTTTTTTTTTTTTTAACATTTTGGACAAAATGTTGCTATTTAAATCTTTAATATAATCAATGCCATTATCTATTCTTTGGCACTTGCTTCCACTGTTTTCATGTAGGGGAGAAAGTCTTTGTCCTCTAAAGTCCATAAATTTATAACAAAGTCTTTCCTTTTAAAAATAGCTTTCATTTTTATATACTTAGTTCAATTACTCCATTTGTAAATCCCTTTAGTGAGCAATTAGTCATTTCAAAAAGCCATTTCTGACAGCAAAATATTTATTAATTATATTGGGGTAAAAGGATGTCATAAAATGACCATATGGAAGAGATTTGATAAATCACCTCATGCTTATGGTGAAATTTTCCATCATCTTAAAAATAATTTTCTAGGAGAGTGTTAGGAATTAGAAAAATTCTTATAGCATAGTATTAATTGCAAAGCAATTAAAATAATCTTTATAGGTTAATCCATATTTCATTTATACAACTACATTTAAAGTTCCAACTATGGAAGCAGCTATAAATATGAAAATGAATATAGGGTAGATTTCAAAATGCTAAAAAATGTTTGTTTCTAGGCTGTGAGATTATTATTGATTTTTATTTTATATTCTTTAATATTTTCTAAATTTTCTACAGTTGGCAATTATGTCTTTTAAAATGAAAAGTAAAATTTTACTAACGGATAGTTTGGACTGAAAAATAAAATATTGCTTTTTTTCATTAACACTTTAATAAAAATAAACTTTTTGATAGCCAGTTCCATTTTTCAAGGCATTTTATAGTTCTTTCTCTTTCTTATTTCTTTCAGGGATAAAAGAAAATACATAGTTCTCTAGAAATCTGCTTAATGATCTGAAGTCACTTGCCAGCTCCTCACAGACTAGCCCCCCATTTGGGCTGTATTGTTTGATTTCCCATAAATATGTTGTGCCTTTTCTCCCAGTCAGTGTTCTGACATGTGATGCTCTCTTTCCGTTCAGTGCATCTCCCCTGCTGCCCTTTTGCTACCAGCTTCGTGCTGCTGACAATATTTTCTCTCTCCTAGGTGTTCTTCTGACTGCGCTGCTCACTTCCCCTCCACCTGCTCTCTCCTGGTTACTAGACCCTTCAGTGTCATGGTCTGTTTCCCCTCCTGAATCATGAGCTTTCTGCGAGTAGTGTCATGATTTGTTTACTCTTTGAATAGCAAAAGTCCCACTCATTTGTAAGACACAATTAAATGAGTCTATAACACTGTCATTTGGCTGCATTACGTGGACATTTCAATAAATTCTAGAAGCAAAAATCAATACGCTTTCCAAATTAGAAACATAATAATCTTTATCTTTTTAGACATTAAACAGAGTTACCATAGAATTGCATAAATTCTACTCTTAAGTATCCACTGAAGAGGAATGAAATAGATCCACACAAAAACTTGTATATGAATGTGCATAGCAGCATTATTCACAATAGGCGAAACAGTGGGGACAACACAAATATCCATGAATTTCATAATGAAGAAACAGATATGGCATATTTATACAGTGGAATATTATCTGGCAATAAAGAATGAAGTGCTGATACATGTGATGACATAGTTCAGTTCATTTCAGTCACTCAGTCGTGTCCAGCTGTTTGCAACCCCATGAATCGCAGCACGCCAGGCCTCCCTGTCCATCACCATCTCCCGGAGTTCACTCAGACTCACATCCATCGAGTCCGTGATGCCATCCAGCCATCTCATCCTCTGTCGTCCCCTTCTCCTCCTGCCCTCAATCCCTCCCAGCATCAGAGTTTCTTCCAATGAGTCAACTCTTCTCATGAGGTGGACAAAGTACTGGAGTTTCAGCTTCAGCATCATTCCTTCCAAAGAAATCCCAGGGCTGATCTAAACATACTAAAAACCACTGAATTGAACATTTTAAATGGGTGAATTTATGATATGTAAATTATTCCTCTAAATTCCTCACCTTATGTCTGGGTTGCAGCACATCTTCGAATGCTTGCCCAGATGCTTGCCATTATCCACCACTGAGGGAGGAAGTTAAGAATATGATCAGGAATGGACTTAAGAAAAATAGCCATTAAGGACACCTACTGTGATTGCTATTTGGTAATATTTTTAAAGTATTTTTACATTTCAAGGCATCAAATTTGCCATATCAAATTCTTTTGGGGTCAAAACAATCTTATCAATTCAGCTATATCAAAAAGTGCTACTTTTCTACCTTGTATCTCTGATCTTTCATAGATTCCATTATGTTATAGTCTTAATAGATTTTATGTATGTTTCTCCTGAAAGGCTAGACTAGCTAAATTATGAGCCCATAGACCATAATGGATTTCTCATAGAACTCTGTAACCAAAAAACTGCTTGGAAAAAGTACAGTTAATTTTCATTCTCTAGAATGAAATAAAAGAGATGGAAAAGCATAAAAAAAAAAAGATGACTTCACTACTAACTTCAAAATTACGTGTTTTTCCACGTCCACCCCAGGAAGATGTTAAGCAATTAATTCCATGTCCTTCAAAAACTATTTGGAGATGTGGGGGGTGTGTGTATATACACGCACACATGTGTGTGTTGTGTGTGTATGTATATAAAATGAAATACTGGGTGTTCATGCTCAGTTACACACTCATGTCTGACTCTGTGACTCCATGGACTGTAGCCCACCATGTTCCTCTGTCCATGGGATTATCCAGGCAAGCAGACTGGAGTGGGTTGCCCTTTCCTCCTCCAGAGGATCTTCCCAACCCAGGAACTGAACCCACATTTCCTGCATCTCTTGGGTTGGCAGGTGGATTCTTTATCACGAACCCACGTGGGAAGCCCAAAATGGAATGCTCAGTTCAGTTCAGTCGCTCAGTCATGTCCGACTTTTTGTGACCCCATGAATCGCAGCACGCCAGGCCTCCCTGTCCATCACCAACTCCCAGAGTTCAACCAAACTCACGTCCATCGAGTCAGTGATGCCATCTAGCCATCTCATCCTCTGTCATTCTCTTCTCCTCCTGCCCCAATCCCTCCCAGCATCAGAGTCTTTTCCAATGAGTCAACTCTTCGCATGAGGTGGCCAGAGTACTGGAGCTTCAGCTTCAGCATCATCCCTTCCAAGTGGAATGCTACTCAGTCATAAAAAAGAATGAAATTTTGTCATTTGCAATAACATGGGTGGACTTGGAGGGTAAACAAAATAAGTCAGACAGAAAAAGACAAATGCTGTATGATGTCACTTATATGTGCAATCTAAAAAATAAAACCAGTGACTATAATAAGAAAGAAACAGAACAAATATACAGAACAAACTAGCAGTGACCAGCAGGAAAATGGAAGTGGGGAAGGGCAAGGTAAGAGTAAGTGATTAAGAGGTACAATGTATTATGTACAAAGTAAATAAACTATAAGGACATACTGTCCAGCACAGGGAAGAGAGTCAATATTTTATAATAACTATAAATGGAATATAACCTTCAAAAATTGTGAATTGCTACATTGTATACCTAAAGCCTGTATAATATTATACATCTACTATACCTCAATAAATGAAATTTTTTAAATGCCTCTAAGGCAAAGAAAGCCACACTAAAGAAGTACCTGTAAAATAAAGCAAGAGAAACTAAGAGTAGATATCAGTGGACCTGCTTCACAGTACAATAAAAATGCAGTGGAATACAGAATGTAAGAGTTTAAAGTCATGTGAATGGAAGGAAACCAAATATCCTTGATGTTTTCATTTTACCTGAATAAAACTAGGAGGTAACTACATTGATCTTACAGATCTTTCTTCTCAGCTTTTATAAATCTGAAAATTATGAGCAGGACTTCTTGATGCAATGATCCGCTATAGGCCCAGCACTATGCCTCCACATGAGATGTTTCCACCAGCTGCCAGAGAGGTGATTAATGAAAATGAAAGAAATCATCAGGAGACAATGGTGCCTATGAGGTCCACATATTTACTCGCTCTGAATTAAAATGCTCAAACAGCAAATCCACTCTCATCCCCTTTATTTATGGTTCCCTCTGCGTTGAAGCAAGGAGAGTGCATGCCATGATAAATTGGCTCAAATCCTGTCTCATTTCCAGGCAGGCCCTGTAAATTTCTGAGCTGTGCTTTGCAACCCTTCATTCTGATTTGTAACGTTCAACAACACACAAAGGTTCTGCAGGCCAGTTTCCTTCAGCTGAGCAGTGGCCAAGGGGTCCTGGCCTTCATCCTCCCCAGTGTCAACAGATCAGTACTAAACCAGGGCATCCAACCCTCCTCAGGGAAGATGATGGGCTTGTCTTCCCAGTCAAGACCTTCATCTAAAATGTGGCAGATGCTGAGTGGGGCATGACCTTGTCGAGATGTGGTTGACGTCAGAGTAGATAAATATTAGGAAGGGTGGAAGTCCTAAATAGAGTCTTCACTGCACTTAAGGGAAAAAGAAACCATAATATCAATCCTCTGGGAAAATGTAAAATATACCCACTCTGTGCCAACACTCCTGTAGGAGCTGAGGAAATAAAAGCAAACAGAATAGATAGAGTCTTTGACCTCTTGGAGCTTAGATTCTGCTTCCTTGCTTTATTCAATGAATGAATGAAAAACAGAATGAATGATCAAATATAATTCTAGCCCAAGAAGAGGCTAGTAATGCCACTGCTGTCTAAATGGTAGCTGCTCCTCCCAAGCTAGGCTATACAACACTCACAGGGCGGTCTGGACAGTAAGTGAAAGCAGAGTAAATGGTTAAATGGGGTTTTGAGGTTATATCTTGGTACCTTTTACATGAAATAGTTGGCCCCCAAATTCTGATTTTCTTTGCCAACTTTAAACCTTATATTTTAACCAGTTTGGTTTTTTTAAGTCTCTAAAAATCCTATTTATGGAGCTTCAATGCTCATACATAATTTTTTAGCATTATTGTCTCTTTCCTTTCTTTGTGGCCTATAAGAATTGAGTATAGATCAAGTCTAGTTCAGGGCAGCAGAGAAATTCACTCATTACCTAGCCAAGCATTCAACAAACTAGTGAAGTCAGACTCCTATTAAATGAATATCTGCTTCCATGGAATATAGAAACAAAATAATATGGGCAACCGAGAACTTGTGTTTTCCCCGTTCTCCAGACACAGACACACTTTGATCCAGGTGTTTACATATAAAAATGGTCAATAAAGATGAGCCAATACTAAAGTCTGGGGTGAAGGAAGGCAGAAAAAACGTGCACCTGAGAAGTAACTGTCTCAGCAGTATTGACTGGGAGTGGGGAGTCCTGTTATCAGCCTGACCAGGAGCCTAACACCTGAGGGGCCTGGAAGGCTGAGCTTATCCAATTCATGCTACAGTGGATGCCAGAACTTTAAGAAAAAAGCAGATACTCAGCCATAAAAAGGAATGAATTTGAGTCAGATCTAGTGAGGTAGATGAACATAGAACTTGTTATACAGAGTGAAGTAAGTCTGAATAAGAGATATTATATATTAACACATATATATGGAATCTAGAAAATGGTACTGATAAATCTTTTTGCAGGTCAGAAATACAGATGTAAAAAATGGACTTGTTGACACAGATGGGGAAGGATAGGGTGGGACAAATTAAGAGAGAAGCACTGATGTACATACACTACCGTGTGTAAAACAGACAGCTGGAGGGAAGTTGCCCTGTAACAGGGAGCTCAGCGGCACTCTGTGATGACTCAGAGGGGCGGGAGGGCTGGGGGGAGGGAGGCTTAGGAGGGGGGGGATATATGTATACACAGAGCTGATTCATATTATTGTATGCAGAAAACAACACAACATTGTAAAGCAATTCTCTTCTAATTAAAAGAAAATGAAATGAAAATTCACTGAAAGAAAAAATAAAAGAAAACAGGAACCAAAAAAAAAAAAAGGAAAAACTACTCCAAAAGCAAGGCATGAATATAAAACACAGCCACAGGCCAAGGTATCTTAAGACACTCAGGGCAAGGTAGTAAACAAAGAAGGAAGGAAAATGCCCAGCGCTCTGAGCCCTGCACTGGAGGCTGAGCACTTTCACACAACACACTTTATTTGATGGTAATAGCAATTTTTGCAAAGTTTATATTATTTAAATTCATATTGTGAAGAAACAACAAATCCCCAAGGATCTGAAAAGTGAAAGGACATACATAAATTCACCCAAATGACAACCAGATAGCCAGGATTCAAACTCCTAACATCAAGAGATCCAGGCTCCGCCTGAATTACGTTTATCATCAGAGCAGAAGAAAACACTGCTACTTTACCCAAGGAACATACATTTTATTTGTTTGGAATAAAATGCTCTTTTTTTCCCCTAATCTGATAGGACATTAAATGATTTGACCCATTTTAGAAGAGCTTAAGGAACAAGGGACATAAATTACTATTTAATGTTCATAATTATATGCCCTGTGACAGAAACACAATTGAACCATAATTGAAACATTGTAAGATAAATATTAAGTGGTTTTCTGAGTTTTATCTCCTTGCACTGGCCTACAGTCTGTACTAATACTAATTTGCCAGTATTAATGTATTAGAAAATAAAATGGGAAATTTTGTCCCTCCTGAATTATCAACAGCTCTCTATCTATTTAGTAGCAATAGCTTTTATGAGGATATAATATGAAGATCTTGCCTGAAACACACATTTTTTGTATCATAATACATTAGAATTGGAAGAAACATTGGAACGCTTCCATTTCCAGGAAGACAGACATATCTCATCTCAACTTTCTCTGATGAAGACTGGTCTTGGGAAGCACAGCGCTGAGCAGCATTAGAAAGACAGCTCCTGGCTCCAGAGGTTTAAGGTGCCTTAGAAGATGGTTACAAGTGAGGAGCAGAAAATCTTTAACTGGACTGATATTTAAAACCAGAGAAAATTCCTCATGATAAAATGTTAAAAAAGTATTTCTTATACAATACCTACTTTAATATTCCTAAGCTCTTAACAATTTTGGTATTTCTGTTATTGCCCTTTTATTTTAAAAATAGTTGAGAAAACTGAAGCTGAGGGAAGTTAAAATTGTGCCTAAATTATTTCTTATTATAAACAAGTTTTTGTTTATCGCCAAGTCAAGTGTAACTTTAAAATCATGCTTCTTCCTGGAAATGACTTATTGCTTACTAGAGGTATTTTGCTTGAGCTGTGAGTGTGAGTGGGAATGTGTGTGTGTGTGTTGTGTGTGTGTGTACATACATGTGTGAGAGTGCTTTTTTCCTTATGTGTCTCATTTATAAATGCTACCTACATAGTGATGCACTGGGTTCACCAATCTCTCAACTAAACTCTATACCAATACTGTTTAGTAGACTCCCATTCAAATAGATCTCTGAAGTTGCCTTAGCCACATCTGAGAATTCTCATTGAAATGATAAATGTATACATATAAAGTATTAATGCCATTGTTTTAGAGCTGTTAAATATGTTCTTTGAGCCTACAAGTGTAGATGTATAATTTTATTTTGGATCTGACTCCTTTTTTCTTCTACTTTATGAGTCTATTCAGTCATTCATATATGTATTTCATATATACATATGAACACATATATACTTACATACATATATATACACACATGTACACACATTCACACACATATATAAGGCACCACTATATGCCATACGCTGCTCTAGGCATGTGAAATACACTAGTGAACAAAACAGACCTAAACCGCTGCCCTTATAGAATTTACTTTTCTATATAGAACTCAGAGAATAAATAATAAAATAATAATCATATAATATGTTAAAAGTTGAAAAGTTGTATGAAAAATAGAACACCATAGGGAGTACTGAGAGATGTACATGGGGATGTAAGCCTTATTTTCAATTAAGATGGTCACAGCAGGCATCTTTGGGAAGATAAAATCTGAGCAAATACTAGAAGAAAATGAGAGAACTAATCATTTAGATACTGAGGAAGAGAGTTCCAGGAAGAGGGAACAGTAAGTGCAAAGATCCTAAGGCCTGAACATGCCCGACATATTTAAGACACAGCAAGAAATATATTCATGCAGCTGTAAGATATTCAATAGGGGGGGAAAGTAGAAATGAAGTCAGAAGAGGATGAAGGCTGCAAATGGTTCAGGATCACCATAAGGACTTTGACATGTATTCTGAGCAAGACAGGAAAATATTGAAAGAATATGAGTGGAGGTATGACTTTATTTGACTTTCTTTTTACAAGGATCACTCCAGCTGCTGTGTAAAGAGTAGATCACACAGTCGTAACGTTGGAAGTGTGAAGCCAGTGTGAGCATGACTGCAGAAATTCAGGCTACAGATCAGGTTCACCTGGGTGGGGATGACTGCAGGAAAGGTTGTCTGATGTTGTCAGATGCTGAATACATTCTGAATGTAAATCCAGAAAGACTTCCTGACACTTTGGATGTAGAGTATAAAAGAAAGATCTCAGTCAAGGAAGATTTCCAGGTGTGGGCTTGAGTGACTTGTAGGAAATTGTTGTCGATTAACGAGAGGGAGAAGTCTTCAGGCAAAGTAAGTTTGAAAAAGGAGGGTTGGATTCAAAGGTTCTGCTTCAGTTCAGTTCAGTTCACTCATTCAGTCATGTCCAACTTTGTAACCCCATGAACTACAGCATGCCAGGCTTCTCTGTCCATCACCAACTCCCAGAGCTGATTCAAACTCATGTCCATCTAGTTGGTGATGCCATCCAACCATCTTATCCTCTGACATACCCTTCTCCTCCTCCCTTCAATCTTTCCCAGCATCAGGGTCTTTTCAAATGAGTCAGTTCTTTGCATCAGTCAGTACTGGAGTGTCAATTTCAGCATCATTTATTACATTGAATATTCAGGTGTGGTTTCCTTTAGGAATGACTGATTTGATCACCTTGTTGTTCAAGGGACTCTCAAGAGTCTTCTCCAATACCACCACAGTTCAAAAGCATCAATTCTTCAGGGCTCAGCTTTATTTATAGTCCAACTCTCACATCCATACATGACTACTGGAAAAACCATAACTTTGACTAGACGGTCCTTTGTCAGCAAAGTAACATCTCCGCTTTTTAATATGCTGTCTAGGTTGGTCATAGCTTTTCTTCCAAGGAGCAAGCGTCTTTTAATTTCATGACTGCAGTCACCATCTGCAGTGATTTTGGAGCCCAATAAAATAAGGTGCTTCTTAGGCATGCTCAATTTGAGACGTCTATTAGATTTCCAATTGGAAAGTTTAGGTTCGGATTTCAAGAGAAAGTCTAGATGAGGGGAAGGATGAAGCTATAGATCTGGAATTTAACAGCATACAGATGTTATACAAACTCTGTGAATTAATAAAATAGTCAAAGAGAGATGTCCATTATAAAGAAGAGGACTAAACCCTGGGAAACTTGAACATCTGGAATTTGTGTAAAGAAGGAAGGAGGAGAGCAAAGGAGACAGAAAAACAAACAAACAGTAGGCTGTATCACAGAAGTCAAACAAGGTACTACCTGTATTTTGTATTTTAATGAGAAATTTGAGGAGGTAGACATTGGATTTAGCAACACTAGTTTCATTGGCCATGTTGTAGACAATAGACTCAGTGAAGCTGAATAAATATGAGACAAATAGGAGTAGGAGGAAGAGAGAAAGGGAGATGAGAAATGAGCACCTTAAATGGACAACTATTTGCAGATATAGGTAGGCTAAAGTTGAAGATTAAGTATGAGAGTTACTTGAAGTTAACTGTATTCTCTCCCTGAATTCAAATCATGGCTCTATGACTCATGTGTTAACTTTGGAACCTTGGGAACGTTAATTCACTTAGCCAAGACTGTTTTCTCATCTGGAAAATACAGCTATTATTAGTACCTACTTCACTGATATCCTGGGAAAACTAATTGAAGTAATATACGTGACGCCCTTCCCTGGTGGCTCAGATGGCCAGGAGTCTCCCTGCAATGCAGAAGGTGAGGGTTCGATCCCCAGGTCAGGAAGATGCCCTGGAGAAGGGAATGGCTACTCACTCCAGTATTCTCGCCTGAGGAGTCAACTGACAGAGTCTGGAAGGCTACAGTCCACGGGGTCACAAAGGCTGGACACAGTAGAAGTGTTTGAGTATGTAGTCTTTAACATGAATAGTTTTTGAAACACTCTAATGTAAAGAGAAACACAGAAGTGGGAGTTGTGGGAAATAAGGTTACACAGTTTTAAATATAATCCTGGTTCTTCCTGCTACAAATATATATACACAAAATAGTGTGCAAACACCTCACAAGTATCACTTGAGATAGGAATAAAAATACCCATGGTGCACATATTCAGTAAACTGTTACAACTGATTTCCATTTTAAGACTGGAATAGAACAGCCGTTTTGATGTCCCTGGAAACATTGTTAAACACAATTCACCTGTATAACCATTTAGATCAAAGAACATAGTTCTTTGGAGAGTGCTTTTAGAAGCACAGGGCTTAGAACTCTATCTATACGCTACTAAATTGTCAAATGATTCACACTCTCATTGAACCATCACTTCTTAAAATAAGTATATGTCGTGGTTGCCTGGAAACCATTTCTCGGCACCTACCTTTGAATTCATATTTCTGATCCAGAATTCTATGTGAGGGTTAAATATCAATTATTTCCATGGGGATGAGGGAATCTGAAATATCAGTAAGAAGACCAAAGAACATTACCACAGAGCTGCTTGCTCCCCAGACCCAAGCAATACAGAAGACTCCCCAAGGTTAATTTAAAAAATTAAGCTAAAAAATCTATTTTGCTTTATTTGAAAGCCAGATTTTACTACATTTTATTTCCTGTCCCAGCCCACAGCCTTCTGCCATTTGCAACAACAAAGAAGAACCTGGAGGACCTCAAGCTAACTGAAATGAACCAGAAACAGAAAGAAAGAAAAATACTACAGGATCTCACTTATAGGTGGAATGGAAAAAAGTGAAATTCACAGGAGAGAGAGAGAAGGAAGTACTGGTGATTACCAGGGGTGGGGAGGTAGGGAAATGGGAAGATGTTGGTCAATGGGCACAAAGTTACAGTTATGTAGGAAGAAGTTCTAAGATTTAATTACCGCATAAAGTCTGTCTGTGTTATGGTCTTTACAGACAGGGACTTGGGGACTGGAGTCAACAAGAAGAGGGATGCAGGGGACCCAAGTCTCGAGTGAAAGAAGGGTGCTTTATTTGCAGAAATGCGTGTTTATATATCTTTATACAAGGCAGCTTTAGGCAGTAAAAAAAAAAAAAAAAAGAGCAAAAACAAAGCCAAGCGAATAACAATCTACAAAGGGCCAGAAAGCATTCCATATCCTGAGTAAGAAGGGCATAACTGAATAGATTATTTTTAAGTAAAAGGTCACTGAAGGGAGTCACTGAAAGGAATCCAAGCAGGCGCCCCCTCTCATGATCTTAGTCCTGAGAACTATGTGCAGCTCCGCTCGCTCTTGTTTTCCAGGAACTGATAAGGAATAGAAAGTCCTTGAAAACAGCACACAAAAGAAGTACATATTGGATCCCTTAAAGTTGAATGGCCCCTGACATGTCTGGAACACAGCAGTAAAGTGTAGAGAAAGGAAGGTGTCAAAACACAAAGATCAGTAAATTTACTTCCAAAAGCTTTGGAAATTCTGCATGGACAACTGGTATCCACTGGTTTTAAAATTATAAACCAAGTCCATAAAGGGAAATCTGATTATAATTGTACAATCATCCCCCCGCTTATCTGAGATTTCACTTTCCAATTTCAGTTACCCAGAGTCAACTGTGGTCAAAAATACTAAATGGAAAAGTTCACAAATAATTCATAAGCTTTAAACTGCACGTTCTGTATATGCCATCTCTTTCCAGTCCACTCTGTCCTGCAGGGACAGGAATCAGTCCTTTGTGCAGTGGATTTTACCCACTAGTCACTTCAGCAGCTGTCATGTTTACTACAGCAACAGTGGTGTTATTGCCACAGTGCTTGTGTTCAAGTCACCCTGATTTTTCTAACCATCACCCCAAAGCACAAGAGTCGTGATGCTGGGAATTCGGATATGCCAAAGAGAAGCCATGAGTATGACCTTCAAGTGCAAAGGTGAAAGTCCTCAACTTAATAACGAAGGGAAAAAAAAGTGCATGCTGAAGTTGCTAAGATCTATGGTAAAATAAAATCTTCCATCTGTGAAATTGTGAAGAAGGAAAAAAAATCCATGCTTTTTTTCCTGTCGCACCTCAAACTGCAAGAGTTACAGCCACTGTGCATGGTAAGCGCTTAGTGAGGATGAAAAAGGCATGAAAGTGATACATGAGATATTTCAAGAGAGAGAAAGCACATACCCACATGAATTTTACTATAGTGTATTTTTATAAGTGTTCTATTTTATTATTAGCTATTGTTGTTAATCTCTTACTGTGGCCTAATATATAAATTAAACTTTATCATAGATATGTATATAGAAGAAAAACATAGTCTACATAGGATTGATACTATCTGGAGTTTTAAGCATCCACTGGGGTTCTTGAAAGTTATCCCCCCAAGGATAAAGGATACTGCAAATACTATGTTCTTTGAACATACTTGTTAAAATAGTCTAGGGGAGAAATACTTTACTAAAAGTCTTACGTTAGTGAAGGAGGACTTATCATAAATATAAATCACTTTTAAAATATTAACTTGTATCCCTTCCAAATTTCTCAACGTGCAATACCTATACAAATGGTTGTTCAGTCATGTGGTTAGTCGCTGTGATTTAAAATTCCAAAATACTAAATTGCCATTTTTTTCAGGAGATAGACACAAGCATTTTAAATACAGATTTGCTTTAGCCTCTATAATTATTTAATTAGTAATTAGGTAATTACTAATGGATAATTATATAAAACAGATATTTTCTTAGGTCCATTTGTCTTCAAATGTATTATATGACTACTTCCTCTTCCCATTTGTAAAAAAAGTCTAAGCAATCTAATATAACACCCATGCCCTCCTCAGATTGATCTTAGCCAACCTTTATTTGTTTATAAAGTATAATTTTATTTATATAAAATTCTAGAAAGTGTGAACTAATCTACAGTAACAAAGTAGATCAATGATTGTCTGGTGATTAAATGGGAGGAGAGAAACAGAATGAAGAGATTATAAAAAGTCATGAGGAAAATTTGGCGATCCAGCTAACCTTTCTGGCCTCATCACTTTCCCCTCCTTCTTTCCCTTTCCTGTCTACCTTTTGCTTCAGCAACACCCCACCCTGAGATTTCTGACTCACCTCCATTCCCATGGACTCCCAGGCCTGGATCTCCTGTGCCACTTCTCTGCCTGTAGACACTGTGTCACCCAAAAGCCTGAGTTCTCAATCTTACCAGTTCAGGGGTGACTTCTCACATGCCTGTAACCCTACACACAAAAAAATGTATTCTTCTTTTTAGGGGTTCTCGGTGCTCTCTTTTTACCACATTGGACCTACTTCTTCCTTACAGGGGGCTTCCCAGGTAGCTGGGAGCAAAGAATCCACCTGCCAATCCAGGAAACAGGGATTCAACCTCTAGGTCAGTAAGAGCCCCTAGAGAAGGAAATGGCAACCCAGACCAGTATTTTTGCCTGGGAAATCCCAAGGACAGAGGAGTCTGGTGGGTTAGTCCCTGGGGTCGCAAAAGAGTCAGACACAACTTAGTATACACAACAACCTCCTTATGGTATTTTGTAAGGATCTCCCTTACAAAGTTATGACCAACCTAGATAGCATATTTAAAAGCAGAGACATTACTTTGCCGACTAAGGTCCATCTAGTCAGGCTATGGTTTGTCCAGTGGTCATGTATGAACGTGAGAGTTGGACTGTGAAGAAAGCTGAGTGCCGAAGAATTGATGCTTTTAAACTATGGTGTTGGAGAAGACTCTTGCGAGTCCCTTGGACTGCAAGGAGATCCAACCAGTCCTTTCTAGAGGAGATCAATCCTGGGTGTTCATTGGAAGGACTGATGCTAAAGCTGAAGCTCCATGTATAAATCTACCAGTTTATTTTCCTTTCTTTTGATGATGGACATGTGAATTGTTCTCAAGTGTAAATGGGGCTGTGCTAAATATTTCTGAACCTGTCTCTTGGTGCATATACTTAAATAAGTATACAGGTTAGATACTCAGGAGTAGAAACGATGGGTCATGGGCTATGTTCCCCATGCATTTAGCTTCAGTAGACAATGTCGGTTTTCCAAAGGACTTGTACAATTCACACACCCAATGTCAGCGTGTAAGGGCTCCCATTGTCTCACATCCTGGCAAGCATTTGCAGTTAGCTGTCCTTTTTTGCACTTCTAGGAGAGTATTTGGAAGTAGTATCAGTCATCTTCTTCAAGACAATCTGAGGAGAGGCCATTTGGGTTCTAAAACAGGAGATGGAGGACTCATTCTGTGGGGAAAGGAAGCTCAATAAAATTCGGAAGATCAAAATTTTTAGCTTGATGAAAATATACTCCCAGAAATTCATCTTCCCAATTTGCAAGGTCCTACTACTTTATAATAAATGCCTAAACTTAAAAAAATAAAAAGACCTTCCAATGTTGTGAATTAATTTACATCATAATCCAGCCACTCACAGGCTTAGTCTTTCAGTTTATTTTTCAGAAACTTCAATCCTGTGACCAACAGAGACAGAGCTTCTTTCTAGTTCATTACCCAAAATTTCAGGCAAGAATTTAAAGCTGTAGGCTCAAAATGTTCGTTCTTCACATTTTTCAGCAACTTAGAAACAATCAAATGAGCCCGCAGTCCCAATCCTCCATTTCCATAAAATACTCTATGGCATTAAATATTTGGTCACCTAAAGCTTTCAGTTCAGTTCAGTCACTCAGTCGTGTCCAACTCTTTGCAACCCCATGGACTGCAGCACACCAGACCTCCCTGTCTCTCACCAACTCCCAGAGCTGACTCAAACTCATGTCCATTGAGTCAGTGATGGCATCCAACCACCTCATCCTCTGTCGTCCCCTTCTCCTCCTGCCTTGAATCTTTCCCAGATTAAGGTCTTTCTAATGAGTCAGTTCTTCACATCAGGTAGCCAAAGTATTGCAGTTTCAGCTTTAACATCAGTCTTTCCAGTGAATATTCAGGACTGATTTCCTGTAGGATGGACTAGCTGGACCTCCTTGCAGTCCAAGGAACTCTCAAGAGTCTTCTCCAACACCACAGTTCAAAAGCATCAATTCTTCAGCCCTCAGCTTTCTATATAGTCCAACTCTCACATCCATACATGACTACTGAAAAAACCATAACTTTGACTAGACAGATCTTTGCTGGCAAAGTAATGTCTCTGCTTTTTAATATGCTGTTTAGGTTGGTCATAGCTTTTCTTCCAAGGAGCAAGTGTCTTTTAATTTCATGACTGCAGTCACCATCAACAGTGATTTTGGAGCCCAGGAAAATAAAGTCTGTCACTGTTTCCATTGTTTCCCCATCTATTTGCCATGAAGTGATTGGACCGGATGCCATGATTTTTGTTTTTTGAATATTGAGTTTTAAGCCAGCTTTTTCACTCTCCTCTTTCACCTTCATCAAGAGGCTATTTAGTTCCTCTTCACTTTCTGCCATTAGGGTGGTATCATCTGCATATCCATGACTGTTGGTAGTTCTCCCAGAAATCTTGATTTCAGCTTGTGCTTCATCCAGTCCAGCATTTCGCATGATGCACTCTGCATATAAGTTGAATAATTAGAGTGACAATACATAGCCTTGACATATTCCTTTCCCAATTTTGAACCAGTCTATTGTCCCATGTCTGGTTCCAGCTGTTGCTTCTTATCCTGCACACAAGATTTCTCAGGAGACATGTAAGGTGTTCTGATATTACCATCTCTTTAAGAATTTTCCACAGTTTGTTGTGATCCACACAGTCAAAGGCTTCAGTGTAGTCAATGAAGCAGAAGTAGATGTTTGTATATAATTCCCTTGCTTTTTCTATGACCCAACGGATGTTGGCAATTTATCTCTGGTTTCTCTGCCTTTTATAAATCCAGCTTGTATATAGAGAAGATTTCAGTTCATGTTCTGTTGAAGCCTATCTTGAAGGATTTTGAGCATTAACTTTCTAGCATGTGAAATAAACGCTATTGTATGGTAGTTTGAACATTCTTTGTCATTGTCTTCTCTTGGGATTGGAATGAAAACTGATCTTTTCCAGTCCTGTGGTCACTGCTGAGTTTTTCCAAACTTACTGACACTGAGTGCAGTACTTTAACAGCATCATCTTTTAGGATTTGAAGTAGCTCAGCTGGAATTCCATTACATCCACTAGCTTTATTGGCAGTAATGCTTCCTAAGGTCCACTTGACTTCACACTCCAGAATGTCTGATTTTAGGTGAGTGACCACCAGTAGTATCATGATTATCCAGGTCATGAAGACCTTTTTTGTACAGTTCTTCTGTGTATTCTTGCCACCTCCTCTTAATATCTTCTGCTTCTGTTAGATCCTTGCCATTTCTTTTCTTTATTGTGCCCATCTTTGTGTGAAATATTCCCTCTGCATCTCCAATTTTCTTGAAGAGATCTTACCCATTTTATTGTTTTCCTCTGTGTCTTAGCACTGTTCATTTTAAAAGATTTTGTAATCTCTCCTTGCTATTCTGTGGAATTCTGCATTCAGATGGGTACATCTTTCCCTTTATCCTTTGCCTTTCACGTCTCTTCTTTTCTCAGCTATTTGTAAGACCTCCTCCGACAACCACTTTGCCTTCTTGCAGTTCTTTTTCTTTGAGATGGTTTTGGTCACCACTTCCTATACAATGTTATGAACCTCTGTCCATTATTCTTCAGGCGCTCTGTCTATCATATCTAGTCCCTTGAACTGAAGTGCTACTTTAAAAAAGGGCTGGTGCCAACATGTGCCTCCCAGGACTGCTGCTGCCAGTGCCCCTGTCCCAGCAGCAGGCCACTTCCAACCTACGCCTCCACGGGAGACCCTCAAACACTCACAGGCAGGTCTGGGTCAGTCTCTTGAGGGGTCACTGCTCCTTTCCTCTGGGTCCTGGTGCACACAAAGTTTTGTTTGTGCTCTCTAAGAGTTCTTTCCCTCAGCCCTGCTACACCATGGCATGAGTTAATTTATTTATCTTTATAATAATCTTACGAAAGAGATATTATTATCCTTATTTTACCAATAAAGAAATTCAAGTTCAAAGAAGTAAAGTAATTTTCTCAAGGACTCATGGTGAATATTAGGCAGATCTTGGATATAAACCTAAATCTATCTAACAAACTCTAAACCCTATTTGTTTTAAGAATTAGCTAGGAGCTTCCGTAGAGGATCAGTGGGAAAAAAAAAAATTATATACCTGCCAATGCAGGATACATGGTTTTGATGTTTGATCCAGGAAGATCCCACATGCCTTGGAGAAATGTAATCCTGTGTTCCACAACTATTGAGCCTGTACTCTTGAACTACAACTACCAAGCCTATACTCTGGAGCCACAGGTACTGAGCTCATCCGCCACAACCACTGACGCCCACTCGCCCTACAGCATGCGCTTGCTCTGCAACCACAAAAGCCACCACAATGAGAAGCCTGTGCACTCCAGCTAGAGAGCAGCCCCAGCTCACTGCAACTAGAGCAAAGCCCACGCAGCAACAGAGACCTAGCACAGCCACAAATAAACAAAAATAAAAATATTTTTTAAAAATGATTAGCTTGACTGGATCTTAAATTAAACAACTTCACCTGAAATTTGTTTATCTCACAACCTCACCCAACAATTGTACAAGTGAGGAAACTAAGATGAGGAAGAGTTCGTTAGAATCGTAACACAACACAACTGTCATTAAAGCTTAGCACCCTCTTCTACGGGGAACTCCATCATCTATGTACTTGGAGAATTTTCAGCTGCAAACTATTTAATACGCACATTTAAATAAGTGGTGCTATGTTCTTGAAAACCTAATTGGGGATCTGAAATTTTAGATTTTACTTTAACATCTTATTTATAAGCCCATTTTCTTCAGTATTTATCCCCCAGGATCTAATGTTTTCCACAAACAAATATGATGTACATGTATACACCCTGTTATGTGACAGAAAAGGAGTTATTTCTTTTGCAACAGTTGAAGGCATAGCAGATGCCCCATGATGTTTTTGAGTTGGGGAGAATCCTCTGGGAATAAATGTTCCTTTTGCACTATATTTTTGCAATACATTTAATTCATGTCAAGTACTATATAAGTTCAAGGCACAGAATTATAGAGTTCAAGGCACTGCAGGCAATTCCTCCTGGAACATGTGGCCATTCCTTTTTTTTGCACCTGATCTTTTTTGAGCTCATGTAAGCCTGCACTGAGTGCTTACTCTAGAAAACTTTTATCAAGAGCTTGTAGAACCTGACCTCAGACTCTTGTTGTGGAAGCACCAAAATCTACTCATCAGAAAGTCCCTGCAAGACAGGGAAACCCGTCCTCTCTCCCCAAGCAGACAGTGTATGCACAGTTTTACAAACCCCTAATGAGTGTCTTTGTGGAGCAGTAGATGGTCCTCCTATTTGAACTGCTGAGCTCCGTCTCAGCTCTCACATCATGGAGCAAAAGCATAAGGAACCAAAAGTCATGAAGACATGGAAGCTTGTATTTAGCCCACTGTCAGGAAGGGGAAATTTCCCTCTTCTCCCCTCTTGAGTTTTTCTGGCTGGACTAATAATAAAATTGACACAAGATAGCTTAACAGGAGAAAAAGAAATATATTTGTGTGCATGGAGGACGTACAGAAGTAGGACCTCATAAGTGTCCAAAGCAATTATCAGGGGTTTCCCTGGTAGGTCAGAGGTCAAGAATCGGCATGCCAATGTGGGAGACAACCGATTTGATCCCTGATCCAGGAACATCCCCTGGAGAAGGAAATGGCAACTCACTCCAGGATTCTTGCCTGGAAGAACACCATGGACAAAGGAGCCTGGCAGGCTGCAGTCCATGGGGTCGCAAAGAGTTGGACATGACTAAGCGACTGGACAACAAAGTGTCCAAAGCAGGCGGATTTTATATTTTCCAGGCCAACAAACAATAAATTTGTGAATAACTGATAAGACAAAGAAATTAGACTTTGAGTACTTAATGAGTGAAGAATCTAAACAGCCTGGGCTAGGGGCAGTAAATTAGAGAAGCAACAAGGTTTATTTAAACAGGCTTTTCAGGCCCAACCTCCTAGCTCTCACAAAAAGGGTGTCCTTCTACTCCAGGTGAAGAGAGTGAAGCTATCATATGAGAGATTTATTTCCTGCTTTCAGGGAGAAAAAGAGGAGGGTCAAAGTGTCCCTCTTTCTTTTATCAGCTGTTTCTAAAGTAACTTTAATTCAAAATAATCAATATGTCCTTGAGACAGACTCTGGGGTGGCCTGCCCTGAGCCCAACTCTGTTCTCTCTTTATGTGGGTCAGTGCAGTAGAATTTTCATCACTACTCAACTCTCTTAATAGTTCACTTGTGTCCACTCAGTCGTGTCTGACTCTTTGTGACCCTTTGGATTGTAGCTCACCAGGTTCCTCTTTTCATGGTATTTTGCAGGCAAGAAATACCAGAGTGGGTTGTCATTTTCTCCTCCAGGGGGATCTCCCCACTCAGGGATCAAACCTGTGTCTCCTGCATCCCCTGCATTGGCAAGCAGATTCTTTACCAGCTGAGCCATCAGGGAAATCCATCGTATGGCTACATATTCTAAAGCTTTAAGAAGGACCACATAAGCAAAATGTGAACAAAAGCATGTATAAGCTGGTGTACTATTCGTCACATTCTCTGTGGGAGTCACTGCAGAAATTTGCATTTAGATGAGTTCAGCTCAGTCACTCAGTCGTGTCCGCCTCTTTGTGACCCCATGGACTGCAGGATGCCAGGCTTCCCTGTCCATCACCAACACCCAGAGCTTACTCAAACTCATCGCCATAGAGTCAGTGATGCTAGCCAACCATTTCATCTTCTGTCATACCCTTCTGTTTCTGCCTTCAATCTTACCCAGCATCAGGGTTTTTTCCAGTGAGTCAGTTCTTCCATCAGGTGACCAAAGTATTGGAGTTTCAGCTTTAGCATCAGTCCTTTCAATGAATATTCAGGACTGATTTCCTTTAGGATGGACTGGTTGGATCTTCTTGCAGTCCAAGGGACTCTCAAGGATCTTCTCCAACACCGCAGTTCAAAAGTATCAATTCTTCAGCACTCAGCTTTCTTTATAATTCAACTCTCGCCTCCATACATGACTACCAGAAAAACCATAGCTTTAGATGGACCTTTGTTGGTAAAGTAATGTCTCTGCTTTTGAATATGCTGTCTACGTTGGTCATAACTTTCCTTCCAAGGAGTAAGCGTCTTTTAATCTCATGGCTGCAGTCACCATCTGCAGTATTTTGGAGCTCCCCAAAATAAAGTCTGTCTCTGTTTCCATGGTTTCCCCATCTATTTGCCATGAAGTGATGAGACTGGATGCCATGATCTTAGCTTTCTGAATGTTGAGTTTTAAGCCAAATTTTTCACTCTCCTCTTTCACTTTCATTAAGAGGCTCTTTAGTTTTTCTTTGCTTTCTGCCATAAGGGTGGTGTCATCTGCATATCTGAGGTTGTTGATATTTCTTCTGCCAATCTTGATTCCAGCTTGTGCTTCATCCAGCCCAGCATTTCACATGATGTACTCTGCATACAAGTTAAATAAGCAGGACGACAATATACAGCCTTTATGTACTCCTTTTCCTATTTGGAACCAGTCTGGTGGTCCATGTTCAGTTCTAACTGTTGCTTCTTGATCTGCATACAGATTTCTCAGGAGGCAGGTCAGGTGGTCTGGTATTCCCATCTCTTTCAGAATTTTCTACAGTTTGTTGTGATCCGTACAGTCAAAGGCTTTGGCATAGTCAATAAAGGAGAAATAGATGTTTTTCTGGAACTTTCTTGCTTTTTCTATGATCTGACGGATGTTGGCAATTTGATCTCTGGTTTCTCTGCCTTTTCTAAATCTAGCTTGAACATCTGGAAGTTCACAATTCACAGACTGTTGAAACCTGGCTTGGAGTATTTTGAGCATTATTTTACTAGTGTGTGAGATGAGTGCTATTGTGTGGTGTTTTGAACATTCTTTGGCATTGCCTTTGGGATTGGAATGAAAACTGACCTCTTCCAGTCCTGTGGCCACTGCTGAGTTTTCCAAATTTGCTGACATATTGAGTGCAGCACTTTCACAGCATCATCTGGTTAGGATTTGAAATAGATCAGTTGGAATTCCATCACCTCTGCTAGCTTTATTCATAGTGATGCCTCTAAAGGCCCAGTTGACTTCACATTCCAGGATGTCTGGTTCTAGGTAAGTGATCACACCATCATGATTATCTGGTCATTAAGCTCTTTTTTTATAGTTCTGTGTATTGTTGCCACCTCTTCTTAATATCTTCTGCTTCTGTTAAGTCCATACCATTTCTGTCCTTTACTGTGCCCATCTTTGCATGAAATGTTCCCTTGGTAGCTCTAATTTTCTTGAAGAGATTTCTAGTCATTCCCATTCTATTGTTTTCTTCTATTTCTTCGCATTGATCACTGAGGAAGTCTTTCTTATCTCTCCTTGCTATTCTTTGGAACACTGCATTCAAATGGGTATATCTTTCCTGTTCTCCTTTGCCTTTAGCTTCTCTTCTTTTAGATGAAGACACCACAAAATCAAAGCCTCCTGGGATATGGGCACCTCATGAAGGACAGAAACTCTGGAATGCTTCCTAGATCTGTAGTTGACTTTGAGTGAATGAGAAATAAACTGTTGTTCAGTATTTCATCAAGCCCCTGAAATACTGACAGTTTTGTTTCTGCAGCATAACCTAACATATCCTGACTAATATACCCAGCAATTCCAAGGTATTACATCCATCAAGACTCTGCTAGTTCTAATGCATCTGTCTAGTAGATCTGCCTTCTATAATTAGCAATTCATAACAGTGAAGTAAAAATACATAAACTCATTGTAAAACCTCATCATCTTCTTCTAGTAGTTCCTTCTTAATACCATTTGTTCACCTGGGAAAGATCACGTATGACCTAAAACTAAGGTCCAAACTTCTTTATTTCTGAAGGTATACAACATTGTTTATTAAGTATTTCTTTCTTACACAGTTCTAGGAAGATTATCATAAATAAACAAATATATATATGTATTATGATAGGTATACATAAAAGGTTTTTTGGTTGATTTTTTATTTTTTCTTTTAAACTCTTTTCTCTCATGCTTTATACATTTAAAAATGATTAACACCAGTCCCTCCCCTCATTGACACTATTACTGATAACTATCCTTCAATATCTCTCATTCCTTTTTTCCAGACAAGTTTTAAAATCATTTAATTTAAAACAATATTTGGATTACAGCTGAAATGGTGCTAATTTTATAAGAAAATTGGTAATAGTAAACATTTTAAGTAATAGTTAACTGAAATATAGAGGTGCATGACTTGTCTCCATCATTTCAGCCTTTTTATTTATCCCAACAAAATGTCACAGTTTCCTTTGCAAATATCTAGTATAATTCTTATTCAGCGAGGCACTAATTATTATAAGTAATTTAGGACTATTATGATTGGAAATTCTCATAAATTTCTAGTTAATTGTTAATGGTTTAATGAGATGATTTTATCTGTGATCAATCTATTTTGTTTTGGCTTCTTTATTAAACTCTTTATATAAGAATATTCCTAACATCTGCACCAAAACAATGTAAAAATGGAAACAGCTCAAATGTACAGTAAAAGAGGAATTGGTAACTAAATGTAGTATATTTACACAATGGAAAAATTCAGTTAAAATACAGAATTAACTAGTGACCCATCAGTCTCATGCTAAGTCAAAGATGCCAGAGCAAAAAGATCAGATCCTGTGTGATTCTATTCACAGGAAGTTCGAGAACACAGAAAACTAAACTAGCGTGACTGAAATCAAGATACTGCTTACTTGTAGAGGGATATCAACAGAGAAGGAACAAGAGGGAACTTCTGAGCTGATGAAAATGTTTTGTACCTTGATTTGGACTGTGGTTACATATATATATGTATATACATATATATACACACATATATAAGTGTTATATAATTTTTGTTCATTTTTATATGTCTGAATTATACCTCACTGAAACAAACACACATCTTAAAGGCAAAACCTAACCTAATGAACATAAAATTCAAAAGAGGGTGACACTGGGCAATAACACACAAGAAATTTCTCAGGCAGTGAAAGTGTTCTATATCTTGGTCTAGATGGTAAATATGTGGGCATAAATATAGGCAAAAATTCATCAAGCTAGACAAGGAAAATTCTGAGAACTTTGTGTTCATTTTATCTCAGTGAAAAATAATCTGAAACTAACAACTTATGTTTTCACCTAATTTTTTGAATTATAATTTTTAATTTTCTTAGTATGCAATAATAATATTCTGCCTCATTTTCTCTAATGTAATTCATATTATTAACTCTAATTACCAGAATTTTTAAAATATCAAAAAAAGTTTTTAACTGTTTGCCTTTATAAAGGTCTTTATCTATGATATTATGACATTAAACAATATCTTTCTCCAACAAAGGAATTTGTAGCCAACTTAAAAGGTAAATGAACAAGAAGGGTAGCATATATGTACCATATAATGTCACTGAAATAGAGCTTAGAAGTCAGTATGAAATGACAATCTCCCAAACAGAATATTGGGAAATGCCTTGAAAGTGTAATATATTAAAGCACAAATATCCAATAAAAGATGTTTAATCTCACTAATAAACAAAGAAACAAATTTAAATAAGATATTATTTTTAATTATTAAATTGATTATAGCTAAATATAATAGTCCAAGTTCTGGAATTACATTCAGTCACTCCTCTCTGTGATTCAGTTTCCTTGTACTAAGTACGGAAATAACTCTGATAACACATAGTGTTTATACAAGGATCAACTTTATAAAGCTCTTAGTGACTTGCCTGGCATATAATCAGTATTCAATAAATGTCAGCTATCATTACCATTTTTGGCTTAATGTTCTTGGCAAAGATGAAAAGATTGGTATTATTCTGTGATGACAAAGAAAGGAAAATACTAATAGAATCCACCTGCAATGTGGGAGACCTAGGTTCAATCCCTGGGTTGGGAAGATCCGCTGGAGAAGGGAATGGCTACCCACTCTAGTATTCTGGCCTGGAGAATTCCATGGACTGTACAGTCCATGGGTTCACAAAGAGTTGGACACAACTGAGCGACTTTCAGTTTCACTTTTCAGAGGTTTTATTGGTGTCTGTTTTGCTATTTATCACAAGCATTTCACCAGCATGTGGAAACCTCTTTGAGCTACCTGTATCACCATGGAACAGGGAGGTTATTTAGCTATAAGCATCCACGCTTGTCTTCCCCGTTTCTCCCTCCTACTCTCTCTTTCATTTCTCTTCTCTGTGAAGTCAAAGGCATTTATCATCTTTCATTATCTCCCTTCTTCCTCTGGACTTCTAAAATTGCCCCGCTCTTGTTTTATACCAATGCCTTTGCTAATGTGACTTCACTGGGGTTTTCTTTTTCTCCCTTCTGTCTTCTCTAGATCAATGGTCTTTGTCCCCTGCCAACTTTAAAATTCCACCAGCTTTCATTTTCAAGTCTCTTAAAGCCCTGGGGGAGAGTGCCATTTGAACCCCTTTCTTTTATAATGTTTTGTTTCCCTCCACCAAATAGCAGTTTATTGTGGTGGCAAATTTGTCCTTTCTGCCAAAGTTTGTCCATCTGCAGAGGTGACTACAGCCTCTGTCCAGGTGCTAGGATGTTAAGAAAACTTAAAGGTTCTGTTAAATGGCTAGCCTGGTGAGTTTCTAACATGAACAGTGCCAGGATCATCTGAGGTTTCTCTGACAGAATCTTGCTGGCATTTTATTACAAGGAAAGCCCTGTCTTTCTCTAGATCTCATTATGGTTGTTTTGATTTATGTGAAGGGTGTGCCAATCCCAGGATGCCGTGACAATGGAAGGTGGGAAACTCATTTTCTTTGTGTAATGAAACAAAAGTCAGAATTACAAGGTGAGAACCGACATACTGCCAACGTCACACGTGATCAGTCTAGGACTGCAAGTACTATCCTTGGATCCTGGAAGGCAGGGAGAAGGCAACTTTCTCTGCACTGTTTAGCTTTTTAAGTCCTTAAATATATGTGAAATCAAGCCATTTACCTTACTGATCTCCCCCTGTCAGTAAGAAAAAGGAAAATATTTTCACTAGAAAGGAAACCCTAATCGTCATTTGTTGGGTGCCTATTATTGTAGTCCTGGCACATGGACCTTCTGTTGAAACAGTGATCGAATAGGTGAGTACAATGTCCCCATTTTACAGATGAGAAGCATGAAACTTACCAATGGGAAATAATTTGACTTAGGACCAGGGCTGCAACTGAAATGCAGAATAAGTTTTCACTATATTTGCAGCACATTTTTTTCCATTCTCAGCCTGATCCCTCTGCCATTCATGGGTACAGAACAATTTATCAGTGGACCACCTCTTCTGGGAACAGAACACTTGGCACAGAACACAGTTGTCTGAGAAATTATCTTTATTTGTGGTCCCTGATTGAGGTAAGCTTGCCAAGACAAGATTTAACTCACATTAGGGCCAGGCACCCAGCTCTTCCAATCCTCGAGGAAGACTGTCCCTTTACTCTGGGATCATTTCTGCCGAACCTGGAGAAACTCTTCTGTGTCTCAGGATGGTGACTAGACCACTTGGACCACAGACCAGCAGGTCTGTGTCACATGACCTGCTAAGGAGCATCACTCCCCACTATGCTACTAGCTTGGCCATAGGGCAATCTCGGACCAGAGAAAATGAGCAGAAGCGATGGCCACCATGTGGCCCCATGAAATATTATGCTTCTGGTAGTGCTTGCTCTTCCCCTCTCACAAGCACAGCATTCACACAGAGGCAGCTGCCAACACATAACATCAGTAAGGAATTCATGTTACATGGTATGAGTCCCAGAGATTGAAGGTTGCTTTTGTCACTGCAGCAAAGCTAAATACTGCGTGTACATCATGTAAGTCACACTGGCCTTCTCACTGTCCTTCAAGCAGACTGACCCAATTACTGCTTGTGTTGCCAGAGAAACTCTCCCCTTCAATCTACTCATGGTTTTTTCATTTTTATTATTTAGAGGTTTGGGAAACTATACCCTTCGTGTAGGTAATTCACTGGCTACCAAAATTACAAGATTTGTCTCCTCTTTCTCTCTAGGCTCTCATATTATTTTCTAGTGGTATTTGACACTCCCTGATATTTTGATGGGCTTACCAGGTAGCTCAGTGGTAAAGAAACTCCCTGCAATGCAGAAGACTCAGGAACCCCGGGTTCAATCCCTGGGTCAGGAAGATCTCCTGGAGAAGGCCATGGCAACCCACTCCAGGATTCTTGCCTAGAAAATCCCATGGATGGAGGAGCATGGCAGGGTACAGTCCATGGGTCGCAAAGAGTTGGACATGACAGAAGTGACTGAGTATGTATGCTCAAAACTTCATTATGTATGCCATGCTTTATGCACACAAATTCTGTTATGTATGCATATTGCCAGCATCCCTTGGATCACAGAAAAAGCAAGAGAATTCCAGAGAAACACCTACTTATGCTTCATTGACTACGCTAAAACCTTTCACTGTGTGGATTACAACAAACTGTGGGAAATTCTTCAAGAGATGGGTTTACCAGACCAACTTACCTGCCTCCTGAGAAATCTGCATGCAGCTCAAGAAGCAACAGTTAAAACTGGACATGGAACAATGGACTGGTTCAAAACTGGGAAAGGAGTACATCGAGGCTGTATATTGTCACCTTGTTTATTTAACTTCTATGAAGAGTGCATCATCCAAAATGCCAGACTGGAGGAAGCACAAGCTGGAATCAAGATTGCCGGGAGAAATATCAGTAACCTCAGATATGCAGATGACACCACCCTTATGGCAGAAAGTGAAGAAGAACTAAAGAGCTTCTTGATGAAAATGAAAGAAGAGAGTGAAAAAGTTGGCTTAAAGCTCAACATTCAAAAAGCTAAGATCATGGCATCTGGTCCCATCACTTCATGGCAAATAGATGGGGAAACCATGGAAACAGAGACAGACTTTATTTTCTTGGGCTCCAAAATCACTGCAGATGGTGACTGCAGCCATGAAATTAAAAGACGCTTGCTCCTTGGAAGAAAAGCTATGACCAACCTAGATAGCATATTCAAAAGCAGAGACATTACTTTGACAACAAAGATCTATCTAGTCAAAGTTATGGTCTTTCCAGTAGTCATGTACAGATGTGAGAATTGGACTATAAAGCAAGCTGAACGCCTAAGAATTGATGCTTGTGAACTGTGGTGTTGAAGAAGACTCTTGAGAGTCCCTTGGACTGCAAGGAGATCCAACCAGTCCATCCTGAAGGAGATCAGTCCTGGGTGTTCACTGGAAGGACTGATGTTGAAGCTGACGCTCCAATATTTGGCCACCTGATGTGAAGAGCTGACTCACTTGAAAAGACCGTTATGCTGGGAAAGAGTGAAGGCAGGAGGAGAAGGGGATGACAGAGGGTGAGATGGCTGGATGGCATCACCGACTCAATGGACATGAGTTTGAGTAAACTCCCACCAACTCTGGGAGTTGGTGATGGACAGGGAAGCCTGGAGTGCTGCAGTCCATGGAGTTGCAAAGAGTCGGGCACAACTGGGCAACTGAACTGAACTGATGCAGTTGCTAACTTCTTGTTGTCTGTCTCATCCTTCAGACTGTAGCTTCATGAGAACAAGTGTAGCGATTAAGAGCACAGACTCATTAGCTCAAACTCCCAGATTATAATTCTGACACCAACAGTAGTTAGCTGTCTGACACTGGGTAAACTGCTCAATTTACAGGATTCTGTGCCCCCAACCTTTATTTGCAAAGTTGGGAGAAGAATGTAACATATAATTCACAGCACTGTCATTAGGATCAAATGTGTCAAAATATGTAAAACACTTAGTCCAGCGCTTAGCAAATAGTAAGTACTCCATGAAGTCTGGTTTTATCAGGGGTATTGTACACCACTGCATTCCAGATCTGAGAACACCTCCTGAACTAACCACCACTAATCATCGCTTCTGAAAGAAAACTAACTAACTTTTTAGTTGAGCACTGATGATCTTTATGGAGGTCTAAGAACAATGTAGGAGAAGGCAATGGCACCCCACTTCAGTACTCTCACCTGGAAAATCCCATGGACGGAGGAGCCTGGCAGGCTACAGTCCATGGGGTCACTAAGAGTCAGACACGACTGAGCGACTTCACTTTCACTTCTCACTTTCATGTATTGGAGAAGGAAATGGCAACCTATCCCAGTGTTCTTGCCTGGAGAATCCCAAGGACAGAGGAGCCTGGTGGGCTACTGTCTTTAGGGTCGCACAGAGTTAGCAGCAGCAGAAGCAGCAAGAACAATGTAGGCAATATTTAGCTTAATTCCTGGCAGTCAGTAATGATTACAATAATAATACTGTAATTAACAACAATAACATTAACAATAACAGCAAATAGCTGTACTACCCTTTATTTAGCATCTAATAGCTGTTGCCTACATTATTGCACAGTTTTATAAGGCAGCTATCATTATTTTAGGCGAGGGCACAAACTTGGGGAGACATAACCTGGAATTATCCAAGATTCCATAGCTTACTGGAGTTGGGTTTTGATTCATGTTTCACTGACTGCATATCCACTCCAGTATTCTGGCCAGGAGAATTCCATGGACTATACAGTCCACGGGGTCACAAAGAATCAGACACAGCTGAGCAACTTTCACTTTCACTTTCATTGACTGCTTTATGCTGCAGAGGGTTTATTAAATAATTGCTTCTTTTGGGTCTCCTACTAGTCCTAATTCCTAGGATGATGGAAATTGTTGATCTGCCGTCCCCTTGAATAGGTGTGGCCATTCATCCCTTCTGTTTCAGCCCCAGATTTAATACTGATTGTGTTTCAACTTTATGGCAGTTGTTATGCTGGGCTGAGAATTTGGAAAGAAAGAACAGAGAAATCAGATATATCCCTGGCACTTAAGGAGTAAAACAGTAGACACAACTGCTGTTCCAAAAAGGAAAGTAGCTGAAATGTGTTCTTTCCAGTATGTTCCCTTCTAATAATCACAACCATCTGTGCTTCCCAGATAAATGGAGGCGCAGAGAATTAAGGAGTCTCACAGAGCTAAGGAGGCCGATGGGCTAGGTTTCATATGTTAGATGGTAACAGTGTTTTCTACTGTCTCTCTGCTACATGAATGATAAACATCCTTTGTTTGTTTCTTTGTTTTTAATTTTAACTGGTGCAGGCGGGCCTGAAGGCAAAGTTCCAGGGATATGCACAGTAAGTAGCACGTGCCAAATGCATCTATAGCATGACCATTTCCCAAGAGGTGTAGATTGCTGCGTAGACCATATTTCCAGCAATTACAGGATCAGCTGATGCCCTTGTTCTTTCAATGGCAAAGTTCTAGCAGCCTCAAATTTGGAATTGTCTATTCTATATTCCATTGGGCAGCCAGCTGTAGCCTGGAAACTGTCCCTAATTGCTCTGTTCCAGTCCTTTCTAGGGGCACAGATTCCACAATCCAAGTGCAAGAGTCTACATTCCCTCACTCAACACCAGCTTTTTCAGTGCTTCCTCCTGCTGCTCCCAACATGCGGTTTGTCAGGAACACAGCATGACTCAGGACCATAAATCACAGCTAACTTGGTAGAATGAACTCTCCTCCAAAGGTGGATGCACTGCAGGCTCCCTTCTGCTGTGCAGAGAGGCCACCTGAGAGCCATGATGCTTCAGCTTTATAAATCAGCACCGGGCATGCGACAGCATCCTGACAGCAGGACAATTACTGTCCTGGAAATAAGCAATGCAAATTTCTCTTCCCTCACTGCAAAGGCAAGCAGCGGAGTTACTCTATGATGTTGATCAATGACTTTAATCTATGCCCGCCCCTAGTTCATAAAATCCATGTGCCACCAGTCACCCTTTTTCCTCATGGCTCAGGACTCAGGCAGTATTTGATTTTCCCAGGTGTCATGTGAGTCATTTGGGCCACCTTGAAAAGGTGGCTATTAAAATGGTAAGTCTTGGAGAGAAATTTTAGTAGTAGCTATTTCATGTGGAAATCGAATCCTGGAGGGTTCAACAGTTAGGAGCTAAGTGACCTTGACACGTTAGTTGGTCTCTCTCAGCCAACTCATGCAACAAATGCAGACAAAAATACCTGCAGCAGAGACTGGTTTTGAGGGCCAACTGGGAGAATTTATCTTGTGTTTGCTAGACTGTATTTAGTATTACTGAGCCAGAGAGCTAGGCAAAGTTTAGGTAAAAAGAGATGAAGAAGTGAATCTATCCTAATGGATCAATAAAAGTACAAGAAGAATAGGAATGAATGCTACCAATAGGTTATTTGACTATTTTTCACACAGCAGTTGACAAGCAGATTTGGCTGATTTTTTTTGTTGTTGTTGTTTTTAATGGTTGGTAATCACTAGAGGAAAAGGAGCCTGGCATGGCCTAGATATCAGTTCTATTTCAGTAACTGTGCAGGATCCTAATCACATGTAAATTACCTCTATTACTGTGCAAATTTTCCACAATTCCAAAATAGTCTCTGGAAGCCCACCTTTGGAAAGATTGTTTTATTTTAGTATCACATGCTCTATTAGCATCATATCTGATTATAGGAAGGTATAGGAAGATACATTCTAATCTATAAATTATGTGAATTTTACATGAGATTGATGTAGGATTTCTGGGTGTTGGAGGAAGAAAAATAATTGAAATCCATTTGGGATCCCACCCCTGTGGAACCCAGATGCATGTGACACTTAAGAGTAACTGGAAGACAGAGATCATAAGATGTCCAAATGTACCAGGAGGAGAGAAGGGTTTAGATCAGCCTCTATGAATGGGGACAAAGCTGTAATTGCTGACTCACTACTTCATCTTCCCTGATAATGTCACTGTTGTTTGTTAGGAATATCAATATTATGATGACAGAGTAATATCATTTGTGCCCTTCCAGAAATGTCCCATTCTTTCCATCCATGAAGAAGATAGAAAGATAGAAGATATCTACATCATGAAGTTAATGTAATTTCTGAGAACCAGAATGGTTTATCTTCCTGACATTGGCCCAGAAACTCAAGCAGGCATTACAACAAAGGAAAATCTTGCAGTACTTAAATTTCAGTTGCATCTTATTGCAAGGAAGCTTACACAGTTATGTAAGGATTCATGTAGCCACTGAGACCAGATATATTAATATTCTGTCTCTACCTGAAGACTGACGAGCCAATTGATCACAGAGAAAACTATGCATGCAGAGAAGTCTGATCAAAGTTTTGAAAGAGCCCTGTAAATAGAAGGGTCATTTGACTTCTTCCACAGTCAACTGACTGACCTTGAGCATCAGAGCAATAAATTGTGTGTATACATGGGAAAGGAGTAGGAATAATAAGGAGGGATTTGCCTTGAATCTTTGAAATAAGTAAGAAAGCAATGTGACTGTTACATGAAAGTCAAAGCAGAAAGTTAAATTCTCTCAGTCATGTCCTACTCTTTGCGACCCCATGGACTATAGCCTGCCAGGCTCCCTTGTCCACGGAATTCTCCAGGCCAGAATACTAAAGTGGGTAGCCATTCTCTTCTCCAGGGGATCTTCCCAACCCAGGGACTGAAACCAGGTCTCCCCTATTGCAGATGGATTGTTTGCCATCTGAGCCACCAGGGATACTGTATGTTTATTTCCCTCCAAAATTCATATGTGAATTTCAATGTGATGATACTTGGAGATGAAACCTTTGGGAGGTAATTAAGATTAGATGAAATCATAAGCATGGGTCCCTGATGGTGGGATTTGTGCTCTTGTATGAAGAAATATAAGAGAACTCACTTTCTCTTTTTCCCCATGCCTGCATAAAGAAGAGGTCATAGAGCACAGCAGGATGGAAGCTGCCTACAATCCAAGAGAAGTGGCCTTAGAAAGAAACCAATCTTGCCCAGCACCTTGATCTTGCACTTCCCAGCTTCCAGAGTGTGAGAAGTAAATTTCAGTTGTTTAACTGCCCAATCTACAGTATTTTTTATCGTTCATTTAGAAGATTGTGTTAGTTTCAGGTGTATATATATATATATACACACACACACACATATATGTATTCCTTTTCAGATTACTTTCCATTATAGGTTATTACAAGATAGTGAATGCTATTCCCTGTGACATTATATTATTTTTATGGTAGTCCAAGCTAAGACAATGATTATTAGCACAAAGTCTAAAACCTTTGTTCTATGTTATCACCCTTGAAAAACTGATTTTAACTTTTACTTGACAGTGGCATAGAGCAGGTTAACAGAAAAAGCAGTGAGCATTTAGAGAAATATTCACATACGTTAAAAGACAAGAGTGTCACCTCAAAGATTTAATCCAAAAAATAATCTTGGCAGAAAATTCGAAAGACATGATGTGGTGAGAGCTGAGAACAGCCTTGATTGCTATAACCTTCAGCCTGGTTGCTAAGCACACAGCACCCCAGCTTACCAATCCTTCACTTTCAACTTCAGTGATGTGGCCGGGAAATCTCAGTCATGCTGCTTGGTAGCAAGTTATATGAACAAGTGTAGAAGGATTCCTTGGAGAAAGAACTGGGAAAGCAATGCCAGAAGTCACTCAGGCACCCAAACTGGAAATTACAGCTATTTTCATCCACATATGCATCCAGACACCAGTGCCAATTGATTCTTCAACAAAAAATGTTCACATTCTTTATTCCGTCTGTTTCCACTCTCATCAACATCAGGCAATGTCTTATCATGTTTCAATGTGAGATTATCTTAGCACTCCCTGCTTGCATGTCCAAACCTGTTTTTCCTCCTCAAAGTAACCCTCTTGTGGTTTTCTTACAATACCAGCAATGTATTTGTTTCACAGATCTGATCATTCCACAAAGACAGTCAATAACTTTCTACCACCTGAAGATGCTCTGGTCCCGAAGCTTCAATTCTACCCACTTCCCTCTCTAACCCCTGGCCAAATTCCATCATTATATCACCCATCTTTCTCTCAACATCTTTGACATTCTCACCTGTGGGCAAGAGTGTAAATGAGCCTTTACCCAACCATACATCATCAAAATGGAATTATCTACTGTAGTCGGCAGAATAATGACTTCCCAAAGATGTTCTCATCCTATTTTTTGTAACCTGTGAATATGTTGTTACTTGGTGAAGCAGAACTAGTTTTAGAAGGAATTCAAGTTGCTAAACAATGGCCCTTAAGCTTACCCTGAATTATTCAATGGGCCCCATATAATCATAAAGTCCTTTACATGCAGAAGGAGGAGGCAGAAGGCTTAGTGATATGATGTGAGAAACAGTCAATTGGCTACTCTAATGGTTGAGGTTGGAAGTAGTCATGAGCCAAGAACACAAGCAGCTTCTAGTAGCTGAAAAAAGCCAAAAAACAGATGGTCTCCCAGAAGCTCCAGAAGGAGCACAGCTCTGCTGACACCTTGGTTTTAGACAAATCCATTTTGGACCTCTTAATTCCAGAGCTGTAATGAATCAGTGTTGTAGTAAGCCACAAATTATGAAGTATTTTGTTACAGAAGTAGTGGAAATTTAATACATTGTTCTGATTCATTATTTTGTCTATCCTGAGCACTATTTAATTTCATCAACTAGCTAAGTGCCGTGGTGGAAACAGAGGAAATGGAAGATGCAGTCCTGTTGTTGTTCAGTTGCCAAGTCATGTTCCAACTCTTTGTGACCCCATGGGCTGCACACACCAGGCTTCCTTGTTCCTCACCATCTTCTGGAGTTTGCCCAAGTTCATGTCCATTGAATCAGTGATGCCATTCACACAGTAATGCAGTCCGCAGGCATTTAAAACTCACTTTGGAGAGATACAAGAAGTAATGTTTATCGAACACTTATCCTGGCAGACATGTCTCCATATTGTGATGGTATTACCTCATTTTCTCCCTCCACAACACCATAATGTAACTTCAGTGAGGTTAACAAAATGAACACTGGGAGAACTGGCATTTGAGCTCAAGCCCAGGTGACACCTAAATTCATTTAAGCATCACTCCTGGGTGATTTCTTTTCTTTCTTTCTTCCCTTTTTTTTTTTTTTTTTTTTGTAGTAAAAGAAGATAATTGTTTCGAGGCTTCAGAGAGATGATATAATATTTGAATTGAAAGAATCAATAATAGCTTTTGGCAGTAGGAAGATTTTGAACTAGAACTAGGCTTAGAAGGACTATGATATATTTATCATGACATACACAGCAAGAGTGAAGGAAATGGCAACCCACTCCAATATTCTTGCCTGGAGAATCCCATGGACAGAGGAGCCTGGAGGGCTATAGTCCATGGGGTCACAAAGAGTTAGACATGACTGAGCAACTAACACACACACACACAGCAAGAGTGATGATTAAATGCTTCTATTTATCTTAAGTATTTGTGTGGCTTCATAATCTTATTTATTTTAATCACTGAATAGTATTCTGCTGTATGACTATGCCACAGTTTGTTTTTCATTTACCCATTCAAAGAAACTTGGTTGTTTTCAGAGATATAAAGAAACATTTATAAACATTTCCATGAAAAAAATTTTATAAACTTAAATTTTCAAATGAGTTGGGTAAATACCTAGAAACACAAGTGTGGTTCATGCAGGTTAGAAAAGACTGGGAAGCTATCTTCAAAAGAGACTGTACTACTTTGCATCCCCACCTGCAAAGGATGAGAGTCCCTGTTGCTCTACATTATTGCTAAAAATGGGAATTGTCCAATTTTATCCATTCAATAAGTCTATAATGATAACTTTTGTTTTTAAAATACATCTCCACTGGGTATAAAATTCAAGGTACCAATTTTTAAGGTATTTTCTTGCAGCAGTTTAATGATGATATTTCTTTTACTTCCCTTGCCTAAGGAGACATATCCACAAAGATACAGCTAAGGCCCATGTCAAAGAGCATATTGCCTATGCTTTCTTCTAATTTTATGGTTTCAGATTTTAGATTCAAATCTTTAATCCATTTTGAGTTGATTTTTTATACATGGTATAAAATAGTGTTCTATTATTTTTTTGCATGCGACTATCCAATGTTCCCAACAGTGTTTATTCAAGAGACTATCCTTTGTCCGTTGTATGTTCTTTGCTCCTTTGGTGTGAATTAATTTTTCATACATGTGGGCTTATTTCTGGACTCTCTATTATATTCCACTGATCTATGTTATCTGTTTGTCTACCAATAACATAATATTTTGATTACTATAACTTTGTAATGTTGTTTGCAATCAGGGACTGTGATACTTCCAGTTTTGCTCTTTTATCTCAGGATTCCTTTGGCTATTGGAGGTCTCCTGTGGTTCCATATAAACTGTAGAATTTTTTGTTCTATTTATGTAACATTTTGTTGGGGTTTTGATAAGGATCGCATTGAATATGCAGATTTCTTTAGATTATATTAACACTTTAACAATGTTAATTCTTCCAGTACATGAGCATGGAATATCTTTACATTTCTTTGTGTCTTTAAATTTTTTCAACAATGTCATATAGTTTTCAGGTCTCTTAATTCCTTGGTTAAATTTATTCCAAAGTATTTTGTTCCTTTTTGTTCCTATAACAAATGAGATTATTTTCTTAATTTCTCATTCTTCTACTTAACTGATGACATCAAACTAAAAAGCTTCTGCACAGCAAAAGAAACTATCAACAAAATGAAAAGACAGTCTACCTAGTGGCAGAAGAAATTTGCAGATCACATACCTGATAATGGGTAAATCTGACAATCTAAAATATATAAATAACTTATACAATTCACCAACAGCAAACAAAAAACCCGATTTTAAAATGGGCACAGGAGCTAAATGGACATTTTTCCAAAGACCTACAGATGGCCATCAGGCACAGGAAAAGATGTTCAATATCACTACTTATTGGGAAAATGCATATCAAAACCACAATGAGCTATCACATCGCACCTGTTAGAATGGCAGCTGTCAAAAAGGCAAGAAATAACAAGTGTTGGAGAAGAGGGAACCCTCATATACTGTTGATGCGAAGGTTAACCGGCATAGCCACTATGAAAAACAGTACAGCAATTAATCAAAAAATTAAAAAAGAAGTATTCTATAACCCAGCAATTTTATATCTAGGTATTTATCTGAAGAATACAAAAACACTAATTCAAGAAGACATATTCACTCCTACAGTCACTGCAACATCATTTAAATAGCCAAGGTAAGAAAATAACCTAAATGTGTACTGATGATGAATGGATATATATAAAAGATACACTACTACTTAGCCATAAAAATAAGAAATCTTGCCTTTTGCAACAACATGGATGGACTTTGAGCGTATTATGCTAAGTGAAATGTCAGTTCAGTTCAGTTGCTTAGTCATTTCGAACTATTTGCAACCCCATGGACTGCAGCACACCAGGCATCCCTGTCCATCACCAGGCCCCAGAGATTGCTCAAACTCATATCCATCAAGTCAGTGATGCCATTCAACCATCTCATCCTCTGTCATTCCCTTCTCCTCCTGCCTTCAATCTTTTGCAGCATTAGGGTCTTTTCCAATGAGTCAGTTCTTCCATCAGGTAGCCAAAGTATTGGAATTTCAGCTTCAACAACAGTACTTCCAATGAATATTCAGGACTGATTTCCTTTAGGATTGAAATCCTGGTCAGATCTCCTTGCAGTTCAAGAGACTCTCAAGAATCTTCTCCAACACCACAGTTCAAAAGCATCAATGCTTCGGCGCTCAGCTTTCTTCATAGTCCAACTGTCACATCCATACACGACGACTGGAAAAACCATAGCTTTGACTAGAGAGAAATTTGTTGCCACAGTATATGCCACATTAATCTGCTTTTTAATATTCTAAGTTGGTCGTAATTTTCCTTCCAAGGAGTAAGCTTCTTTTCATTTCATGGCTGCAGTCACCAGTGATTTGGGAGCCCAAGAAAATAAAGTCTGACCATGTTTCCATTGTTCTCCCATCTATTTGCCATGAAGTGAAGGGACTGGATGCCATGATCTTCATTTTCTGAATATTGAGCTTCAAGCCAACTTTTTCACTCTCCTCTTTCACTTTCATCAAGAGGCTCTTTAGTTCTTCTTTGCTTTCTGCCATAATGGTGATGTAATCTGCATATCTGAGGTTATTCATATTTCTCCTGGCAATCTTGATTCCAGCTTGTGCTTTATCCAGCCCAGCATTTCTCATTAAGTACTCTGCATATAAGTTAAATATGCAGGGTGACAATATACAGCCTTGATGTACACCTTTCCCTATTTGGTATCAGTCTGTTGTTCCAAGTCCAGTTCTAACTGTTGCTCCTTGACCTGCATACAGATATCTCAGGAGGCAGGTCAGGTGGTCTGGTATTCCCATCTCTTTCAGAATTTTCCACAGTTTATTGTGATTCACATAGTCAAAAGTTTTCGTGTAGTCAATAAAGTAGAAGTAGATGTTTTTCTGGAACTCTCTTGCTTTTCTGATGATCCGATGGATGTTGGCGATTTGATCTCTGGTTCCTCTGCTTTTTCTAAATCCAGCCTGCACATCTGGAACTTCACTGTTCACATACTGTTGAAGCCTGGCTTGGAAAATTTTGAGCATTACTTTGCTAGCAGGTGAGATGAGTGCAATTGTGTGGCAGTTTGAACATTCTTTGGCATTGCCTTTCTTTGGGATTGGAATGAAAACTGACCTTTTCCAGTCCTGTGGCCACTGCTGAGTTTTCCAAATTTGCTGGCATATTGAGTGCAACACTTCCACAGCATCATCATTTAGGATTTGAAATAGCTCAACTGGAATTCCATCACCTCCATTAGCTGTGTTTGTAGTGATGCTTTCTAAGGCCCACTTGACTATATTCCAGGATGTCTGGCTCTAGGTGAGTGATGACACCATCATGGTTATCTGGATCATAAAGATCTTTTTTGTATCACTCTTCTATGTATTCTTGCCACCTCTTCTTAATATCTTCTGCTTCTGTTAGATCCATACCATTTCTGCCGTTTATTGTGCCCATCTTTGCATGAAATTTTCCCTTGGTGTCTCTCATTTTCTTGAAGAGATTTCTAGTCATTCCCATGCTATTTTTTCCTTCTGTCTCTGCATTTATCACTAACGAAGTCTTTCTTATCTCTCCTTGCTATTCTTTGGAACTCTGCATTGAAATTTGTATATCTCTCCTTTTCTCCTTTGCCTTTCACATCTTTTCTTTTCTCAGCTATTTGTAAGGCCTCCCCAGACAACCATTTTGCCTTTTTGCATTTCTTTTTCTTTTGGTGGTCTTGATCACTGCCTCCGGTACAATGTCATGAACCTCCATCCATAGATCTTCAGGCAGTCTGTCTATCAGATCTAATCCCTTGAATTTATTTCTCACTTCTACTATATAATTGTAAGGGATTTGATTTAGATCATACCTGAATGGTCTAATGGATTTCCCTACTTTCTTCAATTTAAGTCTGAATTTGTCAATAAGGAGTTCATGATCTGAGATACAGTCTGCTCCCAGTCTTGTTTTTGCTGACAGTATAGAGCTTCTCCATCTTTGGCTGCAAAGAATATAATCAATCTGATTTTGGTGTTGACCATCTGGTGATGTCCACGTGTAGAGTCTTCTCTTGTGTTGTTGGAAGAGGGTGTTTGCTATGACCAGTGCATTCTCTTGGCAAATCTCTGTTACCCTTTGACCTGCTTCGTTTTTAATCTAAGGCCAGATTTGCCTGTTACTCCAGGTATCTCTTGACTTCCTACCTTTGCATTCCAGTCCCCTATAATGGAAAGGAAATATTTTCTGAGTGTTAGTTCTAGAAGGTCTTGTAGGTCTTCAAGAACCATTCAACTTCAGCTTCTTCAGCATTACTGGTCAAGGCATAGGCTTGGATTACTGTGATATTGAATGGATTGCCTTAGCAATGAACAGACATCATTCTGTCATTTTTGAGATTGCTTCCATGTACTGCATTTTGGACTCTCTGGTTGACCATGATGGCTACTCCATTTCTTCTAAGGGATTCTGGCCCACAGTAGTGGATATAATGGTCATCTGAGTTAAATTCACCCATTCCAGTCCATTTTAGTTCACTGATTCCTAAAATGTCAATGTTCACTCTTGCCATCTCCTGTTTGACCACTTCCAATTTGCCTTGATTCATGAGTCAAACATTCCAGGTTCCTAGGAAATATTGCTCTTTACAGCATCAGACTTTACTTCCATCACCAGTCACATCCACAATGGGTATTCTTTTTGCTTTGGCTCCATCCCTTCATTCGTTCTGGAGTTATTTCTCCACTGATACCCAGTAGCATATTGGGCACCTATCAACCTGGGGAGTTCCTCTTTCAGTGTCTTTTCTTTTTGCCTTTTCATACTGTTCATGGGGTTTTCAAGGCAAGACTACTGAAATGGTTTGCCATTTACTTCTTTTTTTTTTTTTTTGAATCAACAACAGGTGTACATGAGTTCCCAAACATGAACCCCCCTCCCACCTCCCACCCCATATCATCTCTCTGGGTCATCCCCGTGTACCAGCCCCAAGTATCCTGTATCCTGCATCAAACATAGACTGGCGATTCGTTTCTTACATGATAGTATACATGTTTCAATGCCATTCTCCCAAATCATCCCACCCTCTCCCTTTCCCTCTGAGTCCAAAAGTCCGCTGTACACATCTGTGTCTCTTTTGCTGTCTCACATACAGAGTCATCATTACCATCTTTCTAAATTCCATATATATGTGTTAGTATACTGTATTGGTGTTTTTCTTTCTGGCTTACTTCACTCTGTATAATCGGCTCCAATTTCATCCATCTCATTAGAACTGATTCAAATGTATTCTTTTTAATGGCTGAGTAATACTCCATTGTGTATATGTACCTCAGCTTTCTTATCCATTCATCTGCTGATGGACATCTAGGTTGTTTCCATGTCCTGGCTATTATAAACAGTGCTGTGATGAACATTGGGGTACATGTGGCTCTTTCTATTCTGGTTCCCTCGGTGTGTATGCCCAGCAGTGGGATTGCTGGGTCATATGGCAGTTCTATTTGCAATTTTTTAAGGAATCTCCACACTGTTCTCCATAGTGGCTGTACTAGTTTGCATTCCCACCAACAGTATAAGAGGGTTCCCTTTTCTCCACACCCTCTCCAGCATTTATTGCTTGCAGACTTTTGGATTGCAGACATTCTGACTGGTGTGAAATGGCACCTCATTGTGGTCTTGATTTGCATTTCTCTAATAATGAGTGATGTTGAGCATCTTTTTATCTGTTTGTTAGTCATCTGTATGTCTTCTTTGGAGAAATGTCTATTTAGTTCTTTGGCCCATTTTTTGATTGGGTCATTTATTTTTCTAGAATTGAGCTTCATATCTTGCTTGTATATTCTTGAGATTAGTTGTTTGTCAGTTGCTTCATTTGCTATTATTTTCTCCCATTCCAAAGGCTGTCTTTTCACCTTGCTTATACTTTCCTTTGTTGTGCAGAAACTTTTAATTTTAATTAGATCCCATTTGTTTATTTTTGCTTTTATTTCCAGTATTCTGGGAGGTGGATCATAGAGGATCCTGCTGTGGTTTATGTCAGAGAGTGTTTTGCCTATGTTCTCCTCTAGGAGTTTTATAGTTTCTGGTCTTACATTTAGATCTTTAATCCATTTTGAGTTTATTTTTGTGTGTGGTGTTAGAAAGTGATCTAGTTTCATTCTTTTACAAGTGGTTGACCAGTTTTCCCAGCACCACTTGTTAAAGAGATTGTCTTTACTCCATTGTATATTCTTGCGTCCTTTGTCAAAGATAAGGTGTCCATAGGTGTGTGGATTTATCTCTGGGCTTTCTTTTTTGTTCCATTAATCTATATTTCTGTCTTTGTGCCAGTACCATACTGTCTTGATGACTGTGGCTTTGTAGTAGAGCCTGAAGTCAAGCAAGTTGATTCCTCCAGTTTCATTCTTCTTTCTCAAGATTGCTTTGTCTGTTCAAGGTTTTTTGTATTTCCATACAAATCTTGAAATTATTTGTTCTAGTTCTGTGAAAAATACAGCTGGTAGCTTGATAGGGATTGCATTGAATCTGTAGATTGCTTTGGGTAGTATACTCATTTTCACTATATTGATTTTTCCAATCCATGAACATCGTATATTTCTCCATCTGTTAGTGTCCTCTTTGATATCTTTCATCAGTGTTTTATAGTTTTCTATATATAGGTCTTTAGTTTCTTTAGGTAGATATATTCCTAAGTATTTTATTCTTTTCGTTGCAATGGTGAATGGAATTGTTTCCTTAATTTCTTTTTCTACTTTCTCATTATTAGTGTATAGGAATGCAAGGGATTTCTGTGTGTTGATTTTATGTCCTGCAACTATATTCATTGATTAGCTCTAGTAATTTTCTCATGGAGTCTTTAGGGTTTGCTATGTAGAGGATCATGTCATCTGCAAACAGTGAGAGTTTCAATTCTTCTTTTCCAATTTGGATTCCTTTTATTTCTTTTTCTGCTCTGATTGCTGTGGCCAAAACTTCCAGAATTATGTTGAATAGTAGCGGTGAAAGTGGGCACCCTTGTCTTGTTCCTGACTTTAGGGGAAATGCTTTCAATTTTTCACCATTGAGGATAATGTTTGCTGTGGGTTTGTCATATATAGCTTTTATTATGTTGAGGTATATTCATTCCTTCTATTCCTGCTTTCTGGAGAGTTTTTATCATAAATGGATGTTGAATTTTGTCAAAGGCCTTGTCTGTATCTATTGAGATAATCGTATGGCTTTTTTTTTCAATTTGTTAATGTGGTGAATTACATTGATTGATTTGCGGATATTGAAGAATCCTTGCATCCCTGGGATAAAGCCCACTTGGTCATGGTGTATGATCTTTTTGATGTGTTGTTGGATTTTGATTGCTAGAATTTTGTTGAGGATTTTTGCATCTATGTTCATCAGTGATATTGGCCTGTAGTTTTCTTTTTTTGTGACATCTTTGTCAGGTTTTGGTATTAGGGTGATGGTGGCCTCATAGAATGAGTTTGGAAGTTAACCTTCCTCTGCAATTTTCTGGAAGAGTTTGGTAGGATAGGTGTTAGCTCTTCTTGAAATTTTTGGTAGAATTCAGCTGTGAAGCCATCTGGACCTGGGCTTTTGTTTGCTGGAAGATTTCTGATTCCAGTTTCAATTTCCGTGCTTGTGATGGGTCTGTTAAGATTTCCTATTTCTTCCTGGCTCAGTTTTGGAATGTTGTACTTTTCTAAGAATTTGTCCATTTCTTCCACGTTGTCCATTTTATTGGCATATAACTGCTGATAGTAGTCTCTTATGATCCTTTGTATTTCTGTGTTGTCTGTTGTGATCTCTCCATTTTCATTTCTAACTTTATTGATTTGTTTCTTCATGAGTCTGGCTAATGGTTTGTCAATTTTATTTATCCTTTCAAAGAACCAGCTTTTGGCTTTGTTGATTTTTGCTATGGTCTCTTTTGTTTCTTTTGCATTTATTTCTGCCCTAATTTTTAAGATTTCTTTCCTTCTACTAACTCTGGGGTTCTCCATTTCTTCCTTTTCTAATCATTTTAGGTGTAGAGTTAGGTTATTTATTTGACTTTTTTCTTGTTTCTTGAGGTATGCCTGTATTGCTATGAACTTTCCTCTTAGCACTGCTTTTATAGTGTCCCACAGGTTTTGGGTTGTTGTGATTTCATTTTCATTTGTTTCTATGCATATTTTGATTTCTTTTTTGATTTCTTCTGTGATTTGTTGGTTATTCAGAAGCGCGTTGTTCAGCCTCCATATCTTGGCATTTTTAATAGTTTTTCTCCTGTAATTGACATCTAATCAATGCATTATGGTCAGAAAAGATGGTTGGTTGGAATGATTTCTATTTTTTTTTAATTTATCAAGGTTAGATTTATGGCCCAGGATGTGATCTATCCTGGAGAAGGTTCTGTGAGCACTTGAGAAAAAGGTGAAATTTTTTAGTGGACTACATTTTATCAGAACTGTCCACCATGCCCCATCTGTTTTGGGTGGCCCTACACAAGATGGCTAATAGTTTCATTGAGTTAGACAAGGTTGTGGTCCACGTGGTCAGATTGGTTAGTTAGAAATTGCTAGAAATAATTGGCTAGAAATAACTCAAACAAAGACAAGTGCTTTATGATTTCACTCATATGCAAAATATGCAAAATAAACAAATGAGTCACCAAACTGTCCAAAAACAAACATGCAGGTACAGAGAACTGAGTAGTGGCTACCAGAGGGGAAAGGATGGGGAGGAGAGGATCAAATTGATGAAATGGGACAACTATATGGTGACAGATAGAAACTAAATTTCTGGTGGTGAGCACACTGTAGTCTTTACAGAACTAGAAATATAATGTTACCCACATGAAACTTACATAATGTTATAAACCAATGTTACCACATTTAAAATGCTCAAGAATGTAAATGGAAATTATAAAAAACGATACTCCACATTCTGCTTGCTCACATTTTTTTTCTGATAAGAAGTCTTCATTCAAGCTTATATTTTCTATCATGTGCCCTTTGGGGAGTTTGTTGATCTTGAATCTGTAGCATTTTCATCAAATTTTCAACGAAGTTCAAAAAAATGAAACTCCAGTCTTCGGCCATACTGTAATACATATAGATTACACTTGCTACAAATTAACAGGTTTATAATTCATTCCTATCACACTCACTGGGTTGATGGTGACAGAAACACTGGAAGTCTCAACCTGTAGGTGACGGGACATCACAGTATGCATAGCAGTAGCAGGAGCAACTAACTCAAACTGTGACGAAAGATGCTTCTAACTTTTAGAAGCATCCTAACAAATGATTATCATATATTGGTCCCCCACTCCTAATAGGTACTGGAATAGAAACATATCATATTATGCCAAAAGTCAGTATCATTGACTTTTATGCCAGCCACATAGAGTTACTGTCAAGAAAATGACATTTATATTGTAGACTATTAGGAAGCAGTTGTTCTTGATGTTAGGGCCTTTTAGGAACTGAGATTTTTAGTAGTTAATTTGTATAGGTGGAGGGATTAGCATGAAGGTATTAAGTGAGAAGGGTAAGATTTCAACAAACAAAATCAGCTTTATGGTTGGCTTCAACTCTAGTTGGAACCCAAAATAAAATCAGGCAACCATGATATAGAGTGAATTATCAATCAGAATAAACATGATTAAAGTTAACATATCAATACTATAAAGGTTATATTTAGAAAGGTATCAAATAGACCTTAATTAGGATTCTGACTCTGTCATTCACTCGCTGTATTACGATTTAAGAGCTTCTGTAAAATAACGGAATCTTATTTAAGGGTTTATCATAATATCTGCGTGAAATGATGTAGGTTAAGTGCTCTCAGAAAACTTCCTGCCATGCACTGAGCCCTCAAGAACTGATAGTTATTCCTGATTAGGCAATAAAGTTAAAGTTTTAATTGGAGAGACAAAATGCACAAACTTGGCTGATAGATTTCATGCTTCTAAGGCTGGAATCAATTGGTTTTCTATCCAAGACTTTATGGGATCTGTAAATAAGAGGAAAGAATGGAGTCAAGGCCTAAGAGGAAGCCAGTGACTAAGAAGCCAAGAGAAGTCTGTAGATGTTATCAATCCAGAATAATGAAGAAAATGTAGTGAAGATGGAATACAGAGTGAGGAGCTATAACTGTGGAGGTGAAAAATAGAAGTGAATAAGAAAGCAATGAAGAGAGTTCTGGGATATTGTCAGGCACTTGTGATTGTGGGCAGGTGTTCCTATCTATAAATTTATCAAGTTGAGACTACTACACTCACTACTCATGGGAATGAGAATATGATTAGATAAGATGACCATCCACATAAATACCACAATGACAGGCCCAGGGTGGACCTCAGTGAACATGAGCTGTTATCATCAGGACAATGCTGGGTAGGTCGAGTATCCTAGGCATCATTCACACTTAGCCATACCTGTTTCTGGCCTTAAGGCAATAGAAATTCCAGAAGAGTGAGTGTGGGGTTGGGGACACATAAGGAGCACTGAAATGAAAAAAGTGAACATGTGGAGAGAAGAGGAAAATAATGTGTCAACACTATGTTAACATTCCTAGTGCCCACCGGGATTGGATTGTTGAGCCGTTTGTTCTGTCTGAACCATTTGAAAATGAAGATGCAGTCTAAGTCCACTTCCATTTTGCCCTCTAGGGAGATTTTGAGACTACAAAAATTCTAGAAGCAAACTGAGCATTTATTACTCTAATTTCCACTTTATAGATGAAGAGAGAGGTTAGCTTCAGAGACCTAGAGATCAGTTCAGGTCCCTTCACTTGAGTGATTGCCTGAGCTTAAAACCTGGTCACTTTCCTTAATATAAGCTCCCACTCCATTCCACCTTGTTACTATATAAGGACCTTGTTAGATATTTCAACAGTATTGCCACACAAAGGTGGTAACCCCCATAAAACTAAACAGCAAGGCAGATGTTTGCTGGAGGCAGAGTTAGATTCGTCTGTGAGTGCCGAAGTGCTGTCTCAGCTTTGCTGCTAATGCAGTCTGCTTGCCTGTCCCAGGCACCAGAAACAATGAGGGGGACCCTCAGTTCAGTTCAGTTCAGTTCAGTCGCTCAGTTGTGTCCGACTCTTTGCAACCCCATGAATCGCGACCCTACATATGGCAAAGTCTCCAAAGCCATGTGATTCCACTGCATTTTCTTTACTGCTTAAGCCAGGAACAGCTAGGGCAAGGCTGTAGCTTTGGTCAGGATGAGCTAAGGGGCTGCCCACAGAGTTCACCTGATGTTCAGGTCCAGGCAGTGTGTTCTTAGCAAATGCTTTCCTCACTTAAACAGAGTAATTACAGAAATTGCAGATTTCATATTTTATTAATGAGTGAGAGTGCATGCAGGTATTGAAGGGTATCCGAAAGCATATGCATAATTATGCCACGAAAGCATTTTGGGTTAATTTGCATATCAGTATGGCAGGGGCAGAGTTGGTATCTGGCAGCTTAAAGTGAGTAAAATGAAATACTTCTACTTTACAATTATATAAAGATAAGTCATAAATCAGGAAGGTATCTTATAAATCACTTCAACTACTACTTTTATTTTATAAATAAGGGGCCAAGGTTTCAGGGGCATCAGTGGAATTTGGTTGCACTCACAAAGCTTATGAATATGAAGCCTTGATCTCCATCCTCCCTTCTGGCCCTGGGCTTTTATACTTACTTGGTATCTGGGAAAGTCACAAATGTATAAAGTCTGTGTTCCTTCTATTTTTAATTTTCCCTTTCCTTTTGCTTCTATCTTTTATTCTCCAATTTATCATTCGATAATTTTCTCAGTCTTTGCCTATTTTATGAACTTTTTCCTTTTCTCTCTTTTCCGAAAAGATAGGAATATTCTTCATAAAGGGTGTTCAGTATGAAAGAGTTTTTGTTTATTTCTGTTTCCAATGTTTGCAAAATGGAAACCCAGAGGATAAATGTTTCATGCAAGTTTACACATCTATCCAAATACATGCTGGGGCTGAAACACATCTTCCTTCACTGTCAATCTCATGGTTTTATTTTATTTTTTGTAACTATACTATACTTTTTTTTCCATTACAGTCAACATTTTTGGGCCATGACTTTCATTATATTATTGGTAACATGACAGCAATTTTCTTTCTTCAACACTGACAAAAACTCATAAAAAAAGTTTTAGTGCTTGCTTCTCTGAACTTCATAAAATTCTAAAACAAAAGGGCTTACAAATTCCATCGGTGAGACTTTATGGCAACCAGTTTCCGAATTTACCAAAGGTGTCTATGCAGCAGAGTTTTTGTTGTGGCGCTTCATAAAACAAATGTTATACTAATTAGAAAAGCATAAAAATATGTTTTCAACAACTGTTAAGATATGAGTGAACAGATATCACATCATTAGCCCATCCTTCTCAATTTATATACACTTTGAAAATCTCATTTACCTAGATCCTTCATGTATTTATTTCAAGAAATACCAATCACTACCTAGGTTACGTAAAATTTCTTTAAGAAAAAAGAATTAAGGTGACCTGGATGGGTGGGATAGGGGGAGATGGGGAGGGAGGTCCAAGAGGATATATGTATGCATATTGTCACCAGGCTTATTTAACTTATATGCAGAGTACATCATGAGAAACGCTGGGCTGGATGAAGCACAAGCTGGAATCAAGATCCCTGGGAGAAATATCAATAACCTCAGATACACAGATAACACCACCCTTAAGGCAGAAAGTGAAGAAGAACTAAAGAGCCTCTTGATGAAAGTGAAAGAGGAGAGTGAAAAAGTGGCTAAAAACTCAACATTCAAAGAACAAAGATCATGGCATCTGGTCCTTTCACTTCATGGCAAATAGATGGGAAAACAATGGAAACAGTGACAGACTTTATTTTCTTGGGCTCCCAAATCACTAAAGATGGTGACTGAAGCCATGAAATTAAAAGACACTTGCTCCTTGGAAGAAAAGCTATGACCAACCTAGACAGCATATTAAAAAGCAGAGACATTACTTTGTCAACAAAGGTTCGTCTAGTCAAAGTTACGGTTTTTCCAATAGTCATGTATGGATGTAAGAACTGGATCATAAATAAGGCTGGTCGATGCTTTTGAACTGTGGTGTTGGAGAAGATCCTTGAGAGTCCCTTGGACTGCAAGATCAAACCAGTCAATCCTGAAGGAAATCAATCTTGAATTATTCATTGTAAGGACTGATTCTGAAGCTGAAGTTCCAATACTTGGACCACCTGATGCAAAGGGTTGACTCATTTAAAAAGACCCGGATGCTGGAAAAGACTGAAGGCAAGAGGAGAAAGGGATGACAGAGGATGAGATGGTTGGATGGCATCACCAACTCGACAGACATATGTTTGAGCAAGCTCCAGGAATTGGTGATGGACAGGGAAGCCTGGCATGCTGCAGTCCATGGGGTAGCAAAGAGCCAGACATGACTAAGTGACTGAACTGAACTGATGGCTGATTCACTTTGCTGTAAAGCAAAAACTAACACAATATTGTAAGGCAACTATACCTTAATAAAAAGTTTTAAAAAACAAGGTTCTGTGATATAAAAGGTCAAGTAAATCTACTTTTGTCCTATGATGTATATCTAAGCTAGATTTCCAGCCCTTATCTCCTTCACCATTACCCCCTTGGGGTTCTGGAAATGCCCACACAGGCTAGCAGAGTAGGTTAATAAATTTTCTGTTTGCTTGAGGATATAATGAATCTCATGGATTATTTAAGTTTGAATGAGTTTGAGGCTGACAACAAGGGCTAAGACCACTGTAATAAAACTCGTTGTTTGTGTTACTTTCATGCCCACAATCCCTTCTGAAAGAACGTACCTGCACTCATTAAAAGGCTTCTCTTTCTACTCTATGTGACCTATAGTGTCCACGATTTACGCTATTTGAGCAAAGGATGAGCACTTCATCCCAGGGCAATAAGCTAATAGACTGAACAGTGATCCCTGACTTGACACAATGAAATGAATGGTGTCAATCATAGTTTTTTTACAGAAATCTGAAAAAAGAAAAACTGGCAAAAGTAGCTCACAGTTAGGGAGATCTATAATTGAAAGATTAAAAGGTAAAATTGACATCTTGCCCTGCTTCCATATGGGAAAAAAAGTTTACTATTTAGTACAATCATTAACAAAAAAAAACTTTGCATTCAGAAATAAACCTCAAAATACAAGAATGCTCTATTTACTACTATTCCCCCAAATAAACATTGCCTTGAGCCCCTATTCTTATATGTGTCTGATTCTCTAATGAAAACAACTTTATCTCAAATGCTTACAATACTGGTATCTATAGGCATGTGCCACCCCATGTAGGTTTACTCTAAGAGGCAACCTGTGTTTTCCTACCAATGATCAGACTACCTGTAGCTTTCTTTTCCTCTAGAATCTCATTCTACATTTTACTCATGGTGTCCGATTCTTCTGAAAGCTGGACTTTCTCTGTAGCAAATATTTCAAGTAAACAATTTTTTATTTTCATGTTCAACATTTTTTCTGATCTCATGATTTTTTTATGCACAGAGATCATGAGCGAGAGTATAGGAATAAACAGAATTTATGATTTCTAGGTCAATACCAGTTTCAGTCCACATGTTTACTTAAAATCAATGTCCTCTTTTGGGAAAGATAAAGGTGACCTTTTCCTTACAACCAAAGGTTGAAACTAAAACGTGTCCCAATAAACTGAGAAAGTCTGACCATCTTTAACACTGAGGGAGTGTACAGAACACTCTTGTTCATGGGAAGTCCCCAACTAAACTGAGGTTCCTTGACTGGAGATCACAAAGGAGTGAATTATAAAGCACTATTGTGTAGATATACATGAGATTATTTTCTAAGTAATCTTCTAACCCAAGTCTCTAGGGTTTCCTAGAAATTCACAGTATTGCCTTCCAAACCTTAGCTACGGACCAAAGTCCATTTGTGATATGCTACATGGAAATTAGGGAAAAATTATTATATGATTAAGTTTTATAAAGTAAATTTTATTAACTTTAAGAAGTAGTCTTCATTTCAATATCATACCCTTTCTACACTCTGAAGATCAAATATCTTTTCTTTTATGAAAAGATGATAATATTAAATAGCACTTCTTTTTTATTACCTTGAATTCACCAGTCAAATATTGATACCATATGTCAAACTAAGAGTATCTTTTAAATTTTGCTAAAATTTAAAGTTCAAAAATCTGGGCCATTTATGCAGTGAGCATGGAATCAAATGAAAATCTGAGTTTTGGAGTTTGGGGATGAATTTCCAAATAAAGAAACTTAACACCATCCACATTTTCCCCAGTTCAGTAGAGACTACTGGGGTCAAACCAAGATCTGCCAGAAAAATATCAATGCACTTGAGCCATGAGGCCATAACAGAAGACATAGGTATAGCCAAGAATGAGATGTCGGTGAAATTATCAGAGGCACTATGATGAGCTTTCGGGCAACCAAGGAGAAAAAGTTGTTAATCACAGTGAGAAGAAAAGGGCATCAGAGGATGAGATGGCTGGATGTCATCGCCAATGCAATGAACATGAATGTGGGCAGACTCCAAAAGATGGTGAGGAACAGGGAGGCCTGGTGTGCTGCATTACATGGGGTCACAAACAATCAGGCACAACTGGGCGACTCAACAACAGCAACAATCACAGTGCAGGTGAGGATGGGAGTTAATGGGGTCACTTTGTGAGTCCACAGACTGTGAGCAGGGGCTTGGGGGCTGGAGTTCTAATAATTTAAAATGACCAGGTATACACCAAATATTATCAAATGCATCACTATAAGAATTTTTCCAGAGGCTATCTCCTGATCAGTGAGACCTAGAGAAGATGAATTATATAAAGAAGTCAGAAAGACGTAGAGACTAGACTGGAAGTAAATGAGATACGTGGAAATCCTTTGAATATCCTCCTCTTCTGTATGGTTTGAATTTTCTATCTAGACCTATGGTTCCTAATCCTGGTTGCATGTTAGAAACAGCCAGGGAATTTAAATAAATTCCCAAAAGGGCACTATGATAAGTTTTGAGGACTTGACCTCATCTACTGCACTCACTTGTGAAAGCATTTCATTCAGTTCCTCATTACCAAACAGAGTTACTGGACTAGATTATCTCCTTCTGGCTCAGAGGCTCTAAGATTCTATTCTCTCATCCATCTCTGCTGATTTTTTTCCCAAAAGGAAATGGCCATGTCTTGATCCCAAGGCAGAAAATATTAAATTCATGTTAATATTGTTCCATTTGTTTACATTTTGAATTAAATAAAGATATTATTTAATAAATAATTGAATATAATTTAAATATATTTAATTAATTATTAAAATGAATAATTAAAGACAAATAAGCATTTATCTTCAAATGGGAGAGAGCAAAGAATAAAAGGATCCCACTTCTCTCTTTGTTGGGAAAGCACAGCCACAGCTCACTGAAAGGCAGACAAGTCCTGTGGTGACCTATGCAAGAGCTGGCTAGAATTCCACCCTCTGGAACTTTCCAGAAAGTTGTTCACAGGCAGGTGCTCATTAGAGGCTCTCCTTCCAAACTGCTTGAGAAACACCTCAGAGAAACTGCTGCCCACCAGGTGCTGCTGTCTGCTGTTGCACTGCAAGGCCAGGATGCTAAAGAAACTACACCCACAGCTGGGGAATTTTGGATGTGATAGGAGTTGGACCCAGAGGAACCCCACACATTCTGCAGGAGCCTGCCAACAAGTGCACTGGGGCCACAGAGCAAAACTCCTTTCTTTCCCCTGAAATGACTCTGCAGCGCTCTGTACTATCAAAATTAGCACTGTCCTTACCAGCAAAGGAAAACTGGTCCCAGATCCATTTCCAGAGCAAGCTAAAGGGTTAATTAGAAGCTAAGATGCAATAAAGCAATAATTGACACAAGCTCCCTGAGAAGTATATGGCTGACTGATCAGATGTTATTTTGCCTGCAGCCCAAAGAGACAGCAGAATATTTCTGAAATCTGTCACTGGCATGTATACCAATTGTTTTCTGTTGCTGCCTCCAAAGTCCCCACTGTGTGAGACCAGCTCAGGCAGCTGGATTTTGATCTGATTATCTGTACCCTATGTTTCCCTACCCTTCCCACCTTATCACAGGGCTTAGACTCTAGATGGGAGATTCCGACCTCTAAATAATTCCCTCAAAACTCTTTCTAACTAACCCTTATGGCAGAAAGTGAAGAGGAACTAAAAAGCCTCTTGATGAAAGTGAAAGAGGAGAGTGAAAAAGCTGGCTTAAAAGCTCAACATTCAGAAAACGAAGATCATGGCATCCGGTCCCATCACTTCATGGGAAATAGATGGGGAAACAGTGGAAACAGTGTCAGACTTTATTTTGGGGGGCCCCAAAATCACTGCAGATGGTGATTGCAGCCATGAAATTAAACGACACTTACTCCTTGGAAGAAAAGTAATGACCAACCTAGATAATATATTCAAAAGCAGAGACATTACTTTGCCGACTAAGGTCCGTCTAGTCAAGGCTATGGTTTTTCCTGTGGTCATGTATGAATGGGAGAGTTGGACTGTGAAGAAGACTGAGCGCCAAAAATTGATGCTTTTGAACTGTGTGTTGGCGAAGACACTTGAGAGTCCCTTGGGCTTCAAGGAGATCCAACCAGTCCATTATGAAGGAGATCAGCCCTGGGATTTCTTTGGAAGGAATGATGCTAAAGCTGAAGCTCCAGTACTTTGGCCATCTCATGCGAAGAGCTGACTCATTGGAAAAGACTCTGATGCTAGGAGGGATTGGGGGCAGGAGAAGAAGGGGACAACAGAGGATGAGATGGCTGGATGGCATCACGGACTCGATGGACGTGAGTCTGAGTGAACTCTGGGAGATGGTGATGGACAGGGAGGCCTGGCGTGATGCGAATCATGGGGTCGCAAAGAGTTGGACACGACTGATTGACTGAACTAAACTGAAACACTTTCTTAATATTCTGATTCCACAGACTCCAAAGTGAGAGGAAATTAACTAGAAAGTGTTTACTTTAGGGAAGTGCTAATGTATTTGTCTTCATATCAAGTATGGAGAGTCAGCAAGAGTCATGGGTGGACACAAGGAAGAGAAAATGATTGAGGGGAGGTGGACACAGCATGGCAATCTCCAGGCTATAGCTCTACAAGGCCAGTGCTATTGGTGAACATTCTTGGAGCATTGCTATGGAGCCCTGCTGGTGTGAGGAAGGAGTCAGAAACCCAGGAACCAGACAAGTCACAGAGGAGCACACAAAGCCAAGGAAGGTGAAGAAGGGTTTAAAATACATTTTTAAATCAATGCTTATGACTTTAGCTTTTAAATAACCTCATGCCCAGTATCAGACATCAGGATAAAAATAACACAGGCTTATACAGACAGTGGAAGAGGTGAAATATTAAGAAAGAATTTTAAAATCAGAAATAATTGCCTGTACTAAGCAGGACTGAGATCACAAGATAAAGAAAGGTGAGCACTGCCTGAAGAATTGATGCTTTTGAACTGTGGTGTTGGACTCTTGAGTCCTTTGGACTACAAGGAGATCCAACCAGTCAGTCCTAAAGGAAATCAGTCCTGAATATGCATTGGAAAGACTGATGATGAAGCCAAAGCTCCAATACTTTGGCCACCTGATGCAAAGAACTGACTCACTGGAAAAGACCCCGATGCTGGGAAAGACTGAAGGTGGGAGGAGAAGGGGACAACAGAGGATGAGATGGTTGGATGCCATTACCAATTCGATGGACATGACTACAAGCAAGCTCCAGGAGTTGGTGATGGACAGGGAAGCCTGGCATGCTGCAGTCCATGGGGTAGCAGAGTCAGACACAACAGAGCGACTGAACTGAGTAGGACTGAAATCACAATATATAGGCAAATATTAAGCACAGCTAAATGCTTGATGATATTCCATTACTGCTTCTCATGAATGATTTCCCATCTCCTTATTTTTTGTTTAGTAGAAGTTTCTTAAGCAGAATGGCTGGAGATTCAGACAAACATCACTGGTATCACATCCCCTTGTTTTGGGATCGAACCCAGGTCTCCCACATTGCAGGCAGACGCTTTAACCTCTGCACCACCAGGGAAGCCCTTCATGAAGATAGAGAGAGCTTAATATTGCGGCATTTGATTCCTGAACACACAGCAACAGAGCCGTGGTGAATGGAAGCAGCATATAGTGAGTGCTTTTTTCTCTTCCTCTACTGGAGCCCCATGTTGTCACTTATCTGTTTCAAATAATCTCCCAACTGGCCTCAGAAACAAGAAGTACCTTCAGTCCTGGGCTTTGTCCAGCGGAAGAATAGGTGTTTTGGAAGTGATGAGCAGAGAAATCTCAGCTGCCCCATATAGGGTTCCACGGGTAGAGATATTGAATGCACCAGATTCCAGAGTCATACTTTATCATTGCAGCCCCTGAAACTAAATCATATGAAATTGCACTGATGACTGGTAAGGATCAATGCTGGTAAGGATCTCACCAATTCATTAGAAATACCAGTCAATTCCTGGTGTCCATTTAAACCGAGGCAAATCATGCAGCTGGTTTCCTGAGCATTTCACTATGCATGTACTGTATTTTATTTTACTAGAAATATTTTCTTCTTTTAAAATATAACTTTTCTCTGCCATTATAAAAATAATGCATAATGATCATAAAAACATAAGGGGATACAAAGCAACACAACGAGGAAGATAAACATGTCCTATAGCCCCATCTCATAGACCAGAGTTTCAATCTAGAGGTCTCCAGATACTGAAATTTACCATTTTAGTAAGAAAGAGGAAGATGAGAAAGTAGATTCACCACACCCCTCCCTTTTATGTTTTTGTTTGTGTTCTTGTGGTGCACTGCTGTCCCAGTGCACAGAGGACCCTTACCAAGCTGAAGCCAGATGCTGACTCAATAATTAAAAGTCTGGCATCTTGGCTAATAACGTCTATCTCAATCTCTTGAGTTCCTATTTCCTTTGCTCATATATAAGGGGTGACTTGGGGTGTTGTTGTTGTAGTTTAGTCGCTAAGTCACGTCCAATTCTTTGTGACCCCATGGGATTTCCCAGGTAAGGATACCTGAGTGGGTTGCCATTTCCTATTCCAGGGGATATTCCTGACCCAAGGAATCAAACCCACATCTCCTGAATTGGCAGGCGGATTCTTTACCACTGAGCCACCAGGGAGGCCGAATTTTTTTTAAACTGGTGTAATTGGACGAAGATGCCCTTAGATATTTATTGAAGGACCAAGTAGGGGTCTTGGATTCCTTCTGGGACATTAAATTAGTCTGGCTATGATACTTTAGTTTTTGAGACGAGCTCCTAAGAACACATCAGGAGGAAGAGCTCACCACTCAAGGGTGGGCGAGTGAGGGGTCAATGAAGTTGAAATGTCACAGGCAGAATGTTCAAAAGTTGTAAACCAAACTTCACAGTGGGGGAAGAACATGACAGAGCTGGAGCCAATTTCACATCTGACACTTCCCCAACTTGTACACTTGGGCAAGTGACCAAACAACCTGTTACTTCTACTTATGCATAATTCATGGAGGTTAATAATCACACTGTCCTCATTGGATTATTTTCAGAACTACATGCATGGCTGAGTCCCTTCACTGTTCACCTGAAACTACCACAGCATTGTTAATCAGCTATACCCCCAATACAAAGTAAAAAGTTTAAAGTTTGAAAAAAAAAATCTAGGCAAGCCCCTAGCAGAGTATCTGGCGCCCAAGAGACGCTTAATAAGCACTGTTTCCTCCTCTCTTCCTCCTTGCTGCTGATTTGTCATCTACCAAGGTCTGGAGTTGAGAGGGTGGTATGTTTGAAGTCATTTTTGCCTTCAAATTCTTTTGGCTCAATATGTGTCTGTCTCTCATTTCCTACCTGAGAGTTTGCTACCCCAGGTTAGCAACACTGAAGGTGTTGCCATGGCTACCACTATCCTGTGACTTGGAGTAGTGATAAAGCCACAGGAGGCAAAGTCTGTACTTTCATGCAGATGTCCTCAAAACCACAGAGCAGGAAGAGTGAGCCTTGGGAGGACCCTTGGGTATGAAATTCTGGGCCTTTGGTGGGCAAGGGTTGAAACCAAGCCTGTGATATAAGAACTGTGCTTGTCAGGGACACCTTACACCACCTGCGCTGGCAGTATCCGGCCCTTCCAAATGAGCAATTCTCACGTATGGGAAAACTCAAAACACAAATTTATTATTCTCTGTATTTTTGTTTCTCTGTTCAGTCTCTTGTCTATTTCCGCTGATATGCTCTCCTTCTTCCCTTGAAAATAGATTGCCTGATTTTAACTCTGTGGGGAAAAAAAGAGAGAGAGAAACCCTTTTTCCTTTAATTAAAGTTGCTTACCGAGTCAATTCCACTTATAGAAGGCAGCAACATCCAGGCACACTGCTTTCATTCATCTGAGGCTGTAAGTTGTATGGTATTGATTCTTCCTCTTTTTGTCCAGCTATCTTGGGCATTCTAACCTGAGACCACACAAGTCCACAGTTTGAACAGAACGGATTTATCAATTCCATCAAAATTCTCAATCTGAAAGGAGAATAAAAAGAAACAAAAAAAAAAGGAAAAGCATAAATTACATTGCCTAGCCAAGTTATTTCACAGAAGTTATCTCATTTCATCTTCCCAGTTACTCTGTGGCATAGCTGACATTTCTTCATCACTTTGTTTGTCGTCATGGACTTAGTAAGTATCTGCAATGCTCCATGAATCTGGGACCATCTAATTGCAAAGCCAGCCTGATTTCTTCCTGGGTCATTGCCTTATAATGACGTAGACATATTATGCCCAGTACTGAACATTACACCTGTGTAAAAGTATACACGGCATTAAAAGCTGACTGTGATAACTGGTCAATATCGTATCTGAGATTTTTTTTTCTAATTCTATAAAGTATTCAGTGCAACCTGTTCTCAGGGCTGCTGGTTTTTGAAAAATACACACCAAGGGAAGCAAAGAAAAGAACGGATGTTGCCTGTGGCATTTCATGTCTAATGCATACTACTATGTCCCTCAGCTCCTGCAGATGAATTCCTTTTGGTTTCTTACTTAGATTTGGTCACTAGTCACATGACAGAGAAAATATATATGTTAGCCTTTTTCCAATATAATCCCCACCTTCTCCGTTGGGCTGTAAGGAGATTGAAGGGTGTAAAGAAAATAAAAAGTCCTTTAGGTCATGAATAACCAGGGTGTGAATCCTGTACACTTTCAGCAACCTGACCCAGTTTTCATCTCGAAGTGGAGTGAGCAAGGCTCTCTTCTGGCAATGACTGGAGTCACACCTGGGACGTAAGGTCTACATACATCAAGTCCAGCTTAGGTAACCTAGCCCATGTAATATCAGGCCATTCTGAATGAAGAACTATCATGTTCCAGAGACTCAAAGAAAGATCCATTTATACCTATTTTTAATCTATATTTTCAATCTGATCTCTATTTTCTGCTGTATATTTCTAGTATTATTGGAGGATGAATGAATTTATCTGAAATTCCTAGTACCTTGTCTGGAACATAATAAATGACCAACAAAATCAGCTCCCCTTCTCTTTTTCCTTTCCAAAGGAGAGAAGAATCCACTTCTCTCTTTTTGGTACAAGCTGCTCTTGTTTTACTCACAAGTCTAATTTCCACAGGTAATAGCTTCTTGTGAAGATCAAGAAGATCAGTATTAAAAAATGGCACCTTAATGTTATTCCCTTACGCGTTTTTAAAAGATGTTTGCTCTTGGAAGGAGAGCTATGACAAAACCAGACAGCATATTAAAAGCAGAGACATCATTTTGCCAACAAAGCTCTGTATAGTCAAAGTTATGGTTTTTCCGGTAGTCTTGTAGGGATGTGAAAATTGGACCATAAATAAAGCTGAGAGCCGAAGAACTGATGCTTTCAAGTTGTGGTGTTGGAGAAGGCTCTTGAGAATCCCTTAGACTGCAAAGGGATCAAACCAGGAAATCAATCCTGAATATTCACTGGAAGAATGGATGCTGAAGCTCCAATAATTTCGCCAACTGATACAAAAAGCTGACTCATGGAGATGCTGGGAAAGATTGAAGGCAAAAGGAGAAGGGGGTGGCAGAGGATGAGATGGTTAGATAGCATCATCAACTCAATGGACATGACTTTGAGCAAACTCCAGGAGATAGTAAAAGACAGGGAAGCCTGGAGTGCTGTGGTTCATGGGATTGCAGAGTTGGACATGTCTTAGCAACTGAACAACAACAATAAAAATTTACAAGCACTCGTCATATATGGAAGGGGATAATTATTGAAAACAAATCATGTTTTTGATACTCAAAAAGCTTACAGCTTAGTTGGGGAGAGTAAAGGTGAGTTGTGACCAGGGGTTGAGGGATGCTGTACTTGACATGGGGAACTCCAGATTAGAACCTTGGAGTCACAGGACTGCAAGAAGTCTCTCTACCCTCAGGCCAAGTAGGCCACTAATGATGGAAAATAACTCTCCACAAGATTTAAAATCCTCCGGCTCTTCCACATTTCAGGATGAAATACAGCCTCTACTCCTAAAGAAAGACTGAATCTCTACCACAGAGAGCCTTATTAACAGTCACCTTGATATCCAGACTTTGCAATCAAAGAGAAGCAGCTGAGAAATTGGCTGATTAGAAACATTAGTCCCTAGTGAACTGTATTTCAGTACTGAACTATGAGACTTAGGAACTCTGTACAATGGGAGCAGAAAAATCTTTGTCTACACTCTTAAGCTGAATTGACATGTCCCAGTGTGAAACAGAAATTAGGCAAATCTCTGAGCTGTCTGAGAAACCAAGGCATCTCAACTTGATGGATCAAATCTTGGAATCAGTAGGCTCCTGAGGCCACTGAAAGGATGACCCACCCTCCCTTCCAGAGACTTCCTCACATTCTTCTCAGAAGAAAAGATATTCCCAGATCCCTATTTGTGCAGCCAGAGAGATCTGGGCAATATGTTCTTTCAGGAACCTCTGCTAAAAACAATGGTCATCTTGATTCATTTGTTTTTCCCCTCTTCAGGAAGAAGTTTAGAGAAAATAAACACAGGGAAAAAGAAGAAAGAAGCCAGCATTTATTCAACCCACATTTGAGGTCGGGCACTGCTCTTTGTGCATCTCTCCTATTATCAACCATGCAAGATGCCATTAGTCCTGCTCGGCAGGTACAGAGCTCAGGTCACAGGGTTAAAAGTGACTTTTCCAAGGTTATTTAAAGAGTAAAAGGTGAGATCAGATTCAAACCCATGACTTTGGGTGAAAACACTCATACCATTTTCCAGGCCTTCACAATGCATATCTCAAAGGGTAGGATCCAGCTGCTCTCTTGCTTTCTCTTTTCATTTCCTTCTCTTTCTTTCTTCCTTCCTTTGGCTGTGTTGGGTTTTAGTTATGTCAATCGGACTCTCTAGTTGCTATGTATGGGCTTAACTGCCCTGCAGCATGTAGGATCTTCAGCTCCCCTGGTAGCTCAGATGGGTAGAAGACTCTGCCTGCAATGCAGAAGATCTGGGCTCGATCCCTGAGTTGGGAAGATCCCCTGGAAAAGGGAATGGCCACCCACTCCAGTATTCTTGCCTGGAGAATTCCCTAGACAGAGAAGCCTGGCAGGCTACAGTCCATGGGGGTTGCAAAGGGTCAGACGCTACTGAGCAACTTTCACTTACTTACTTATGTAAGATCTTAGCTCCTCAATCAGGGATCAAACCCATGCCCTTGCATTCTAAGGTAGATTCTTGACCACTGGACCACCAGGGAAGTCCCATGTCTGTTTCAGTTTTCTCTCTTTCCTTTTCTCTGTGTCCTTTCCTCACTCTTGACTATGTGGCATAGAGGTCATGCTTGTTGACACTGACTCATGCTTCTCATTGTCCATCATCTTCAAAATAGCCAAATTTCTATCAGAGGAACAAAGCTTTCAGTGGAAATTTAGAAGCCAACATTGTGCCTGACTGTCAAATTACAAGGATCATTAACTTTCTTCTGTTCTTCTCCCTCTATCTTTTTAATATATTTTTGGAGTTATTCATCACTTAAGACATTAGTTTTTTTTAATGACACTTCAAGTTATTGTTCCCCAAACATATAGGGCAGTTAAGGGACCATATGCTGGCAGGCAGTATAAAATTGTCAAAGGAAGATGAACTCTTTTCCCACAATTTAATTCTATAGATAATTTCTATTATATTCATATTTGTTGTTTTTAGTCATGATTCATATGTAGTAGCTGATAAACACTGTGTCTGCCTTTCATTTGCCACCAGTATTCAGCAGAGTATTTTATGGTGATGACATAAAACACAAGGTTAATATCAGTCAACAGGTCACATGTGCCATTTGCTGTCCACCGTAAAGAACTGTGATTAAGATTTTAAGCAAATAGGCTGACAGTAAGGGATGTGCATTGCTTTTAAAGGCACAACTTTGGTTCTGTTGAGGAATCGGAATAGCTGCAATTTCCATTAACAACATCGTTTATTTTGGAGACTGGCAGATTTTTAAACAGCTGTTGGAGCACAAATGTAGGTCAAGATAAGAAAATTATGTTGGAGAATTTCTTCCATACTTCAGAATCAGGCCATGGCTTGAGGTCAGCACAAACACACCACTGCCAACTTAGTCTCACACCTTGCTCCTGACTGCCCTGTCCAACTCCTTTAAGCAGCTGCACTCAACATCATACATGTACTGAATACATACCAAACAAACCTACAAACCGTCCTATATCTGAGCTGCTAGTCTTGCCCTGGTCCTCAAGCTTGGATCTGCTTCATCCTGGATCTCCTGGCCGACATCTTTTGCTCTTGTTTTATCCTCATATCTGACCCTGGGAAGATCAGAGCTGGGTTTTCCCAGGATTATTTAGCCTGAAGCTTTATGTGGTTTCATAGGTCAGGACCCGCAGCCAGGATGTATTCTCACTTTATATAGAAGGTAAACATATGAGAATTGAGGAGACCAGAGTGTAAGTGTAGCAAGTAGGAAAGTGGTATGGTGACCTATAGAGAATAGTAAACCACTCCAAAAGTTAGTGGTTACAAAAACTACATTTATTTTTCTCACTAATGTGCAGTTTTGGAGAGCTGGAAGGGAGGGAATGCCTAATCTGGTTTACTTAGCTGGTTCATTAGCCATGTGAAGACACTGATGCAGTCTATACAGGTCAGCATCTGGACCTCAGAGGAGGGTGGAGACAGGTGGAGAATACAACTGGAAGGACAAATGTACAACATTCCTCAAAGTCTTCAATATAGAATAGGATAGGCAAGAGAGCACAGGGTGGGTGTGTTCATGCGTGTGTGCTGTTATTTCAGTCATGTGTGACTTTTTGCCAGCCTATGGACTGTAGGCTCTTCTGTCCATGGGATTCTCTAGGCAAGAGTACTGGAATGGGGGGGAGAGGGAAAGATGGCGGAGGAATAGGACGGCAAGACCACTTTCTCCCTCACAAATTCCTCAAAAGAACATTTCAACGCTGAGCAAACTTCACAAAACAACTTCTGTAGGCTGGCAGAGGACATCAGGCAACCAGAAAAGCAGATCATTGTCTTCAAAAACAGGTAGGAAAAAATATAAAAGACGAAAAGGAGACAAAGGAGGTGGGGAGGGAGCTCCGTCCCGGGAAGGGAAGCCCGTCCCGGGAAGGGAATTTTAAGAAGAGAGGTTTCCAAACACCAGGAAACACTCTCCCTGCCGAGTCTGTGGCGAGCCTTGGAAACACAGAGGGCAACATAACAGGAAGGAAAAATAGACAAATAATTAAAACCAACAGATTACAAGCCCAACAGTAACTCCCCCAGCGGAAAAGCAGCGCAGACGCCTGCATCCGCCATTGGGAAGCGGGGGCAGGGCAGGGACGCGCGGGAGGCGCGGGCTGCAGTGCTTTGTAAGAATCGGGCAGGAACGCCCCACGCGCAACCAGAACGATCTAACTTGGGCTAGCAAACCAGACTGTGGGATAGCTACCACGCGAAAAGCTTGAACATAAGACACCGCCAGGACCCAGCACAGAACAAAGGACGGAACGGGAAAAGCTGGCTGCAGACCATCCCCCGCCGGGGACAGGCAGCCAGAGCCGTAAGGACTGGAAAGGGGCAATTGCAGACTCGGGACCTAACTGCAAGCAAGCTCCTTTGCTAAGACTTCTGGGGGTGCTGGACAGTCACAATCTACTGCACGGGGTGCGCCAGCGGTCCGCCCAGAAAGCTGAGCAGCAGCGGCAGAAAAGGTGACAAGCCGCGGCGATCGCGCTCGCCAAACTCCTGAGCTACTCGGAACTGGGAAGGGCACAAAGCGCAGTTCCAGCCGAATCTGTGCCTCTGAGGGCTGCCTGAGCGCCGAACCTGAGCGGCTTGGACCGGGGAAGTGCACGCAGCCTAGGGCCGGCCCCAGACGGTTCCCGGCTGAGCATCCTAGAGCTGGAGCGGTTTGTGCGCTGCGAGAAAGGACAGGTCAAGCCGGGCAGAGATAC